>NC_138031.1:68027825-68627825 GCF_964106645.2 Podarcis pityusensis
AGCTTGTGGGACCTCAGGTACAGCCCTTTTCAACTAAATCGCTTCACCCATTCAACTGCAATTTAGCTGGTGGTCAAGTTATTGATGTGCATGTATGAACCAGTCTATAGAAGATTTTAGCTGGCTGTGCTGAAGAAAGCAAACTGGTGGTGAGATGTACTTTCCGGGGGTGGGGTGGGGGTACAGTATTAAAGAAGCTGCGTTTCTGGGAATTACCATATTTTTTTCATGTATATGACAATGCTTTTTGCCCCCAAAAAAGTAGAAGGCAAAAATAGGGTGTCGTCTTATACACGGGTAGTGAATGCAGAGGCGGGACGTGTGAATAATGGCAGCAGCAAGCAGGAGATTGGCAGCGGTGATTGGGCAGGTGGTTGGTGGCTGCGGCAAGGCCTTCTGGCGAGTGGCTGTGGCAATTGGGTGGGTGGGCTGTTGGTGGCAGCGAACAGGCAGGCAATTGGCGGCTGCAGCAAGGTGTACAATTGGCAGTGGCTGTGGCAAGTGATTGGCAGTGGTGGGCAGGTGGGTGAGTGATTGGCAGAAGTGACCTTCCCTACCCCACAAAAAGCTAAACAACTTACAGTGGTGCCTCGCAAGACGAAATTAATTCGTTCCGCGAGTTTTGTCGTCTTGCGATTTTTTTCGTCTTGCGAAGCACGGTGTCGGGAAAGTTTTGGAAAAGCTTCAAAAATCACCAGAGTCTTTAAAAACCTCAAAAAAGGCTACCACACAGCGTTCTATGAGTTGCTTCTCGAAGTCAAGTCGCAACTGTATTAACGGTGTTAAGAAAAAGGAAACAAACTTGCAAGACGTTTCCGTCTTGCGAAGCAAGCCCATAGGGGAAATCGTCTTGCGAAGCAGCTCAAAAAACCCTTTCGTCTAGCGAGTTTTTTGTTTTGCGAGGCATTCGTCTTGTGAGGTACCACTGTAATTTCTTAATTTTGGGTTTAAAAAAATAGGGTTAGTCTTATAAATGGGGTCATCTTATACACGGGAAAATACGGTAGTTTTTATCATTGTTTGTGATGGTTCCAGATTTTAAATGAATGTTTTTGGAACTGGGTATAGAGCTCTCTATTCATTTCGTTTCCATGTACAGTGGTACCTCGGGTTACATATGCTTCAGGTTACATACGCTTCAGGTTACAGACTCTGCTAACCCAGAAATAGAACCTCGGGTTAAGAACTTTGCTTCAGGATGAGAACAGAAATCATGCTCCGGCGGCAGCAGGAGGCCCCATTAGCTAAAGTGGTGCTTCAGGTTAAGAACAGTTTTAGGTTAAGAACAGACCTCCAGAACGAATTAAGTTCTTAACCTGAGGTACCACTGTATGGGTTTTGCTCATGCTTAAAATAAAGCAGGATTTTCCCCTCCATTTGTTTTTAGTATTTCTCTTATTTCCCCCCCATTAGTGTTTGCCTAACTTTCACAGCTTCAGCCTATATGAGGGTTGTTGTTTTTAACTTTGAGGGCTTGGTAGGTCCTCTGCTAACATATGACACCACAAGCTTTAAAAAGACTACAGTTGCAATTTACTTACATAGAATTACCTGCGCCTCTCCACCCCCACATATACCTCCTTTGTCTTCCTTACTGAGTAATAAATGCAATGTTGTTTTGCAAACGCTAGTCATTCAGCAAATTGAATCAATAGATTTTGTGTTTTCTATACCTGCAGACAACTTCAGCGAGGCAGAAGATGGCTCACTCAGAGAGACCTCATCACAATACAGATTACAGACAGAGGGAGAGCCGATATATTGAAGAAAGAAATAGGAAACCATATCCTTCAAATGGAAGGTAAGTTTAAAAAATGAAAACGGGACACAGTCAGGAAGCAGGGAGCCAAATAATGCACAGTATGTCATATTTCTCCTACTCTTTGAGGTCCATCATGCCACTTTAAACAGGCGTGGCTTTCCCCCAAAGCATCCTGGGAGTTGTAGTTTGTTAAGGGTAGTGCAGATGGAGCTGTCTTCATGGGTGATTTCCAAGCCACAAAAGGCATCACCATGGCGACAGGGAGTAACAACTCATTCCAGTATCTTTCCATGCATGACATTATAATAGTTCTGCGTACTGGGAAAGGATGGCGTTGTTATGAACGAAGGTGACTTAGGCTGCGGTCCTGTGCACACACATAAATTGGCACTCGCTTGTATTTTTTGCTTCCTTCTTATGAAGGAGTGGCTGAGCCATTTGAGAACATTCCAATGCAGCACAATACAAAGTCATGACTATATTTTGCTGGCTTATTAACATTCACGTGAGTGTCCATTTAGATGTAAATAGTCTACTTCCATGGGGGAGGGGAGGGACACTGAATTATGCCCTCCCTCTATTTACAATCCACTGAGGTTGCATTATTCTAAAGCATTAGACTTTTTAATATATTTATATTTTATTTTAATACAGTGGTACCTCGGGTTACATACGCTTCAGGTTACATACGCTTCAGGTTATAGACTCCGCTAACCCAGAAATAGTACCTCGGGTTAAGAACTTTGCTTCAGGATGAGAACAGAAATCGTGCTCTGGCGGCACGGCAGCAGCAGGAGGCCCCATTAGCTAAAGTGGTGCTTCAGGTTAAGAACAGTTTCAGGTTAAGAACGGACCTCCGGAATGGATTTAAGTACTTAACCCGAGGTACCACTGTATATGGACGCGGGTGGTGCTGTGGGTTAAACCACAGAGCCTAGGACTTGCTGATCAGAAGGTTGGCGGTTCGAATCCCCGCGATGAGGTGAACTATTGCTCGGTCCCTGCTCCTGCCAACCTAGCAGTTCGAAAGCACGTCAAAGTGCAAGTAGATAAATAGGTACCGCTCCGGCGGGAAGGTAAACGGCGTTTCCGTGCGCTGCTCTGGTTCGTCAGAAGCGGCTTAGTCATGCTGGCCACACGACCTGGAAGCTGTACACTGGCTCCCTCGGCCAATAAAGCAAGATGAGTGCCACAACCCCAGAGTCAGTCACGACTGGACCTAATGGGCAGGGGTCCCTTTACCTTTACCTTTTCCACTGTATATATATATAGAGAGAGAGAGCGCGCAAGCGTTTAAATGAGGCAATTTCAAAGTCTTCCAGGAACTCTCTTTTCTCTGGAAATACAGCCAACCACCATGGTTGTTGGGACAGAGCTCACATTTGTGATCGCTGTCACTCTTAGTTTCTGGAGCATCTTATTTTCTGGCATGTGGCTCGTTTAAAAGAGGGAGGCACCTGCATTCCTGGTGTCCAAGGGATTGCTCTCTGTTTAGTAGAAAGACTTATAAATCACACAGCTTATGTTGTACAGCTGTTCAGTGCACAAGACAAAAAACCTAAAGGTCAAGGGGTGGGGGGAGGAAGGGTTACTCCCCCGCCAGACTTTAACATCTTGGCACCTATGCCTACAACCAATTGATTAATCTGTTCCTATAGATCATATTCATTAGAAGAGAAAAGCTAGCGGCAAAGTGGGTGATGCTTCTAATTTGTGACAGTGTAGCTCGTATGCAGGACCACGGTAATTAATGTCTGCTGATTACAGTTGCATTGGTGTACTTGTAATTCTGCCAATGAGAACAGATGAATGCAAAAGAGCTAGGACTGGAAAATCTAATTGAGTGAATAAATGATGGCTTAGGGTTGGAATAATAATTAAAATAAGAAATCCGAAGAACATTAAGCGAAAGCCAATAACAGTCTGGCAGTGTTAAGGTTGGTAATTCAGTAAACTTTGAAAACAAGTTTGCAGGGCTGTAGTAACCTATATGTAGGGATGCGGGTGGTGCTGTGATCTAAACCACTGAGCCTAGGGCAGGGGTGTCAAACTCAAATTCATCGGGGGCCGCATCAGCAGTTTGGTCACCCTCAAAGGGCCGGTTGTATCTGTAGGACTTACAGTACAGGAGAGAAGGGTTCAGGCAGCCGTTGGATCTGTCACATCACAGGATGGCATGCGCTCAATATAAAAACAAGTGGAGGTTTCCTGAATGCATGTAAAGTGGAGGTTTCCTGTGTAGAACGGCCGGCGCCGCTAGAGGGCAGATGTTCTCTGGCTTGTAGGCTGCCGCGCATGCGCTGAAGAGGCGGCTTTCTTGTGTCCAAAAAAAAAAGAAAAAGCGAGAATAAAAGGTGAAGGCTGGCGGCCGGCGGCGGCTACACGGGCCACATGACGAGGTCTGGCGGGCTGGATTCGGCCCGCGGGCCTTGTGTTTGACACCCGTGGCCTAGGGCTTGCTGATCAGAAGGTTGGCAGTTTGAATCCCTGTGATGGGGTGAGCTCCCATTGTTCGGTCCCAGCTCCTGCCCACCTAGCAGTTCGAAAGCACGTCAAAGTGCAAGTAGATAAATAGGTACCGCTCTGGCGGGAAGGTAAACAGCGTTTCCGTGCGCTGCTCTGGTTCGCCAGAAGTGGCTTAGTCATGCTGGCCACATGACCCGGAAGCTGTACGCCGGCTCCCTCGGCCAATAAAGTGAGATGAGTGCCGCAACCCCAGAGTCGGTCACAACTGGACCTAATGGTCAGGGGTCCCTTTACCTTTTACCTTTAGTAACCTATATGACCAAGGGCAAGCATGATAGCTGTTTGGAAAGGAGCTTAAATGCTGTTAATGTTACCTTTTAAATAATGGGGAACTCCCCCCCCCCACATGCACAGAGCCTTGTTAATATTCAGTGTTAAAACCCAAAACCAAAGTGAAGACGTACAAAAAGGAAATAGCCTTTACATATTCATAGCAAGGATATACAATTTTTTTTCTGCTGAAGATCTTAAATCACCCAAATGCTCATAATCTAGGATGAAGAACAGCTTCCAGGCAAGCAGGCCAGGTGGTTCAGCCCCCTCCAAGTCCCATATTATATTTTGACAGGTGGATGGGGCCACCTGCTTGTCAATAACCTGACATCAACACCATGTCAGTCAAAGCATTTTAAATCAAACCATGCAAGCAAAGGCTTAGCTCTTTGCAAGGGCTGGGGATCAGCCGATTGTCAGCGCTTGCAAAGAAACAAGAATTTACAGGTACCACTTATCAGCAGTGCCTGCAAAATCATCTTTCAGCAGGGAGCCATGTCTTCAGCTGACCCGCACCTGACATGTTTGCAGGGCATGGCTTGCAAAAAATGGCCTCAGAGGCCAAATAGGGTCTACTAGCCCTGATTAGGTAGGTTAGGGGTTGCCTACCACTATTTAAAAGGGGACACAAGTGGCAGTGTGGTCTAAACCAATAAACCTCTTGGGCTTGCTGATCAGGAGGTTGGCAGTTCAAATCCACGCGATGGGGGCTCCTGTTGCTCTGTCCCAGCTTCTGCCAACCTAGCAATTCAAAAGCACGCCAAGTAGATAAATAGGCGGGAAGGTAAATGGCATTTCGGTGCGCTCTGGTTTCCGTCATGGTGTTCTGTTGTGCCAGAAGCAGTTTAGTCATGCTGGCCGCCTGACCTGTAAAGCTGTCTGTGGACAAATGCCGGCTCCTTCGGCCTGAAAGCAAGATGAGCGCTGCAACCCCATAGTCGCTCCAGGGGCCCTTTACCCTTTCCACTATTTAAAACCATAAGAAGTGTTCGGGTGTGTCAAATCTCCACTGAAAGGGCATTCCATAGTGTGGTGCCATCACTGAGATGTCCCCACTCTTTGCTACTGTCCTCTCGGTGTTGGACAGCAGAGGATTCCAGAGCAGGGTTTCAAACAATAAAAGGGAGGGAACATATGGGAGAATCTATGACCTTGAAAAGTGGCGTGGAAATCACTTTTAAGTAAAATAAGTTTTAAGAAGGCGATGCTTAAGGTATCAGTTCTTTATCCTTCTCCATCTGTAGGTCACCAGAAGGAACAACGGAAAATCCTAGATATCCCACAGCTTTTGCAGACCCTCACCAAAACAACCCAGGAACAGCTCAGGAATATGTTGATTCTTCACCACCGTTGTTTTATCCTCGAAAAGAGACTTTTTCTGAGAAGTGCTCAAACCTGTGTTCAAGAAGAGGTATGCAAACATTTGTCTTACTCTACTCAATCGCATCCTTTGATCCACAAAGTTGTTTAAAGAGGAGTACAAGTGGATCTTTTGTTGGGGGAGCAGAAGGAATAAGAGGTTTCAGCTTTCCCTGAACTCTTCCTCAGGCAGAACAAAGAACAGGAGGAGATCAAGTAATTTAAATTCACAGCTTGCAGCCAAATCCAATTTTATAACAAATGGGGGCACTTACTGGCCACACCTGGCTAGCAATCTCCTAGCATATCAAATAGTCATTGATAAAGGTTTAAAGAGCCGCAGGTTTTCACATACATCTTCAGTGACCCCAGGGAGTCAAAAGTTTCAGTTTTTTCCATTATTTGGAGAATCCAGCATGACTACATATTTCAGTGCCCTTGCTGAAAGGATGGTAATCATGATACTCGGCTGATTTCATTTCTTGGGATTAAATAACAGTATGTGTCCCCTTTCCCAAACTCCTAGCCAAAAGTTGTAAAGGCAATGGAGAATGATACCTTGGCCATCCACAGTCTGTTTTTTAACAGTGTTGTGTGGTTGGCTCCATTGCTTGGAGACAGGTGCTCAGTCTGAAGCTATGAAGCACACCTTTAAATGCTTACCTTGGAGTACGCACAGCCGAATTTACTCAACATTCAGTTTCCAGCACAGTAGTCAGATTTCATCATTTCGTGACTTGTGTTTCCTTCTCAGCACACAACACAATTTATGAGATTGTGTCGTGAGTTGTAAGCTTGAGAGAACCTTTAGGGTACTGATTCTCCACCCTGCACCTCAGCAAAATGAATTATCACGAGTCTCTTACAAAATTCACCTCATATGACTATTTTAAATATCTCACTAGAGTCATTTCAGCTTTCGATTTTGCCAGTTATTTTTAGTTCATGCATTAAATTCCAGCCTTCCACTCCCTTGGCCCTTTTTGAAGTTTCACCTCAGCCAAAGTGAAGTTCAGCTCCCAGCAGCAGCTGAATGTCGGCATTTTTTGTGTGTGGCTACTCTTTCCTTGTCAGTTCGCTAATGTTATATGACATTAAGGCATCTCAAGCTTATATAGCAAAGTGAAGTTTCCTGCAGCTCATTCTGAGCTTATTACAGGCATTTGGGCATTATTTCTTGCCCTCTCCCAAAATTCTCCCCTTTGACCTTCTCAAGGGAAGCAAGAGCTGCCCAGTCTTGGGCGTATTTATTTACAAGTGAGTTCCATTTGTTCAATGGAACTGCCAACTAAAAAGGCTTGTAGCCTTGGCTTCTACCCAGCATGCTCACTTGGCAGGAGGAACTAAAGAGAATTACAAGCTGTTTTCTGTTTCCTGCCCCCATCCTACCCCAATCAAGCTCTCCCTTGGGCCCTCAGAAGTTGTGGTCATCTTTTTTTAAAAGAACATATTTATCTTATTTGATATTAGTTGCCTTGCGATCATCCAATACCAGGGCCTGCCCAATAAATTTTGCTGCCTGAGGCAAATGGCACCTACACCCCAAGATCAATTGAGTTATTCTGGCACCTGATGAAAAAAATAAAAATCCCACAACCCCCTCTCCCCCACACCCCTTGCTAGCAGCAACAATGCACCATTAATAAATTAAATAACTACTTAAATGTACTGCCCTCGTGGCACCCAACATCAACTGCCTGGGGAAGATGCTTCACTCTATACAATGACAAATATTAAGCTTTACAGAAATACCCATAAGGTTGTTTACTGCAGGGTAGAGGTAGATGGTAGCTTCTCCTCTTTCTTCCTCACTTCCTGGAGAGTGGACAAGGTGGGGTGAAAGTAAACGAGCAGGCTTCTTTTTCACTGTCAAATACTAAGAATGTAGTGGATCGGATTCCTAGAAATTCCAACCAGCTGGGGAGGACAACTCCTCTGAGTATTTAGGAATGAATGTCTAAATCAGACCTACCTGACCCTGAAGCAGAACAAAAAGCAGTTGAAGTGTGGATTTGGCAACCTTTTGCGATATGGTAGCTGCTTAGGGTGCTTCCAGACAGAAGTGGATTGTGGGACCAGTGCTCCTCTTGCATGGAAGTTTTTTGCAGCGTCCTCACAATGTTATTGGTATCTAAATACCAGCTTGTCTTTCCTTCCCCAATCCGGATTTTCCCTTATGTGGAAAATTTATCAGATATTGTCTGCTATACATTGTCTGCAATATCAAACACCTGTCTCCTGGAAGCACCCTTTATGTCATTGGAGAGCAGCTGCAACCAGAGAGGAGTTATCTGATTTGGTAAGCATTATCACATTCTCATGACCATACAGAAATGTGATGTTTGTCGTAGGCTGCAGTACATGGGACTAACTTCTGAGCACACATGTATAGAATTGTCCTGTGAATCCGCATTATCCAGCTACCTAATAAATAGCTCTCCCTGTGGATATAATCAAATGGGTAAGAAGACTTCTTTGTGGTTAATATGAGACTTTCCTTGCAGGTTCAATCTCCAGTTGTTGTTGTTGTTGTTGTTGTTGTTGCTGTTGCTGTTGTTGTTGTTGCAATCTCCAGTTGTTGTTGTTGCTGCTGCTGCTGCTGTTAATAATACAAAAATGCTCCTCCATTGGGCCCTTCCAGATTATTCACTCACACACACACAAGTGCCAGCTTCCTTGCCATTCTTTCTTCACAAAGCAAGTACCTTGCTTCCTTGACAGGGCTGTTCCCTGCCTTCCGTCTTCAGTGTCCCCCGTGTGCCCCCAACAAGGGCACTTCCCATTTGCAAATTAGCAAGTGACTAAATTGAATCCCATCAGCAAATAAAATTAGGATATAGCTATAAAGTGATTTCCCCCTCCTTGCCCCAGGATACGCTCATGCATTAATAAACCAGCATAAATTCATATGTGTCTGAAAGCTACTCTTCCCCCCGCTTAACAACCAGAACATTTAATCAGAATCTTAAAGGAACTGGAACAGAGGTCACACTGCCCTAAGAAGTGGTGCCTCCTTATTTTTGGGATCAAGGTGCTGTGTCAAAACTAACCAGATCTCTGCCTTGAAAAAAATAATCAAATTCTGTGACTGGCAAATATATGAGAATGAACTGTTCATATAAATACTATGTGCATGTATCTGCATTTATGGGTTTGGTTTTGTTTTTTTAATGGAGTTAGGGAAACATGCTAGCAAATCTGTATATGTAACTTAGGAGATATTTCCCTGTATGTAGAAAGCTTTTTTTATATACATGCTGTGCTTCTCCCCTTGTTTTGTTTAGTTTGTGATCCACCCTCATAGGGTACTAGATGGTTATGGAAGGTATGGAAATGTTGTTGTTCTTGATGACAACAACAACAAATAAATAACTTTCAGAGTTCTGTATCTCACAGGCATGTAGCCTTAGCTTTCTACCCTTTGTCTCCTGCATTCCCTTTGTTGCTGATTTATTCCCCTTCTCCCTTTACAAAGCTGCAGAAATACGGCTCTTCCTCTCCCATCATCTCAGCAAAAACCATGGTCCATGCCCTGAACATCCCTTTCCTAGATTTCTGCAACCTTCTCCTATCTTGTATTCCATTGCAGACACACCCACACACCCCTTCATCCCAGTACAGTGTTCAGGGGCAAAAAGATAATTCAACTAGCCTAATAATTCAACTAGCTGCTTTTTAAAAGGGAATTGAAAGGGCTCTTGGATGCAGAATTTTCTTTGCTTCTTCAATTTCAGTGAAGAAAGCGCTCTCTCTGAGAGACCCATGAATGCTGCCTTTAGGTCTTCTGAGGAAAGCCAGGATATTGTGAAAATAAATAAATATTGCTTCCTCCATTCCTTTTTGACCACTGCTCCTCTGGGGTCCTCCCTCAGGACCACAGCTTCAGCGCTTTTGGGTTTTCCTTTAAAATCCTCTAACTTCCACTCCTCAGAGCACACAGCATCTTTGTTACTTCTCTCTGATGAATCGGGCAAGTGTTTTGATACTGATAGAAATCGCTGTGGGGTGAATATTGGAACTATTGTTACGGCATGCTTAGGCCTTAGTTGAACTCATCTTGAGCTGGAGGAGCAAACAAGCCCTCCGTTGGATTCTGTAACCTTCAGGGAAGCTAGCATCAGGTCTTGTATTTTAGGTCATTTCAGATTGCTTGGGATTGTAAGCATTTCTGTAAGAATACAGCTGACATAATCTTGGATCCGGACTAAGGCTGCAATCCAAATGCCCCTTAGTCTGGGCTAGTTTTGAGTGGAGACATTCTTCTGCTTGCTTCACCTGCACAGACTTTCTGGCTAAACGTGTAGGAAGATGGAAGCCTTGCCTTCTAGTAAGGGATGCTGTTCACAGTTTTGTGTTCACACTTTGGGGAATCGGCCTTGGGAGAAAAGTTACAGGGATGTGAGAAGAGGCAAGGACAAAGAGTCAGAGTGGAAGAAATCGAGGGGACCCCATAACTCTTGGGACTCCAGGTAAAAGAGAAACCGAACCACATTTCCTCTCCCCTGAGGCTCAAAGAAGTAAGATAGGGCAACACGCTGGCTGGTTGCTATTGGTAGCCTCACATCTCTTACCGCCCTCCTACAATTTATTTTTAAGATTTTCCTTAAACCTTACATAATGTGAAATGCACTGGCCATCAGTGTAGGCTGTTTCAAAACAGGGGTTATGTGAGCAGCCAATAATCCGGCACCTGCATTTTGGACCAGTTGAAGCTTCTGAAAAGTCTTCAGGGGCAGCCTGCGTAGAGTGCATTGGGATAATCCAGCCTGGAGGCTACCAGAGCATGGAGAACAGTGGCCAAGTCACCTCTGTCCAAAGGGATCCAATAAGCCCATTGAGGGCCACAATGGAGGAGCGGGGTGTTTGGGAGATGACCTCAGTCGCGTGCAACAGCACATACCTGATGTCAGCTGGGTTTGCATTTAGCTAGAATGCTCACTTTAGCCTTATTCACTTGGCTGTTTTAGAGTGGAAAAATCCCCCCTCAGTGTGCTGCTATATATAATAATAATATAATAAGTACATCAAACTTGGCTTACATTTTCGTTACTGCTTTGCGACCACAGTATTGTATAGGTGTTTGCAAGTATTGCCAAGCAACTAAGGAGGATCAACAGGAACATGGGCTGAGGACCTACCCTTCTCCGTAATATTAGCACCCTGACATTCCTGCAGACCCGTCTACCCAGAATCTCTGTTTTGGACTCAAGCATATAATAAAAAACAGCATCTTAAGGCAGTGGGCAGTGATTGAACCTGGTCTATACTTAGGAAGGTAAAGGGACTCCTGACCGTTAGGTCCAGTCGTGACCGACTCTGGGGTTGCGGCGCTCATCTCGCTTTATTGGCCGAGGGAGCCAGTGTACAGCTTCCAGGTCATGTGGCCAGCAGGACTAAGCCACTTCTGGCGAACCAGAGCAGCGCACGGAAACGCCGTTTACCTTCCTGCTGGAGCGGTACCTATTTATCTACTTGCACTTTGACGTGCTTTCGAACTGCTAGGTTGGCAGGAGCAGGGACCGAGCAACGGGAGCTCACCCCCGTCATGGGGATTCGAACCACTGACCTTCTGATCGGCAAGTCCTAGGCTCTGTGGTTTAACCCACAGCGCCACCCGCGTCCCTGGGATAAGTATAAAAAGGAGGGTAGAAACTTAAGCTGGAGGAAAGGAGTCCGATTGGATTTTTTTAAAAAAGTTTCCCTTTTTAAAATACAAAAATAAAAATACCCACTGCTCAAGTTGTAGAGAACTCAGGCACATCTGTGAAGGTACGCAGGCAAACATTGCCCCAATATGATAAAACAAACCAAGTGACTGACTGCCTCCTCTCACTTTGTAGCAGCTCATATAAATAAAAGACAGGTTTTGCAAGCTTCCTCCACAAAGGCAGGTACAATTGGCATTTAACTTCTAGGTGGTACACTTTGTTAAGAATCTCTCTGCGAGAGATCAAACTCTGCAGACCTTCAGGGAAGCCAGGTTTCGTATTTTGGGTCATTTCAGATTGCTTGGGATTGTTGGCGTTGCCTACGCATTTCTGTAAATATACACAAGCTTGCATCCAGACTAAGGCTGCAACCCAAATGCCCCTTACTCTGGGCTAGTTTTGAGTGGAGACATCCTTCTGTTTGCTTGTGTCATTCCACCTGCGCAGACTTTCCGGCCAAACGTGCAGGTATTTGGGAGCCTCGCCTGCGAGTAAGGGAGGCTTCCTCCACAGGAAGCAAAACACAAGGCAGGTACAGTCGGCAGTTAGGTGGTGTGAGAGATCAAACTATGCAGCATGAAAGTGTTACTCAGGGTAGACATTTGTTTATCCTAACCTGCCCCCAAGTGGCCAAGTAATTAATTGGTATCGCTTTAGGGAAGCCTTGGTCATTTATTTGCACTATGCATAACTGCATTTAAAACTTACTTTCTGCAGCCATTGAGTCTTCCTTTACATTTAAGGAGGGGCATAGAGTTAAGTCAATTAGCTTTCCGCACAGCAAATTTACAGGGACTTTCTGCTGGTTTTGCTCAGGCTTTTCCAGCTTCCAAACTGCAAGGTTGTGAAGTCTCCCTGGGCACATTTCTCCCAACATTCAGAAGATTAATCAAGACCTTTAGTGAGTGTCTCTTCTAAAGACAGTGGTAGTGATTCCTTGCCTCCCCCTCCCCACTTTTTTAATGATATATATGTTATGTCTCTAAGTTGGTCGCAGACCCTCCAAGTGTCCCTGTTTTCCAGGGACATTCCAGATTTAGAGAAGTCATCCTGGTTTCTGATTTGATCCTGGAATGTCCCACTTTTCCTTAGGATGTCCCTATTTTTGTTGGAGGACATGCAGTTATCCAACCCTGAGCCTTCTGAAGGCAATCCTGTATAGGGAAGGGGGTTTTTTTTGTTTAACGTTTTATTATGTTTTTATGTATGTTGGAGGCTGCCCAATGTGCAACCCAATTAAGATGTGTGGGGTATAAATAGTATAATTATCACTACAGAACGGGACATCCCTATTTTCATCACAGAAATGTTTGAGCGTATGTGGTTGCACAACAGGTAAATAGTTACATTAAGAGAGAGGCCTTTATTATACCAGACTAATGGGAAAAGATTGCACTTGTGCGTATACGTAACCCCTTCTTGACACCAGATATTGTGTCTGGAGTACCAAGCTGCATTTCTGCAACTAAACCTAAATGGAAAAATATCCACAGTCAAAGAACTTTGTCTGAGAGCCAGTTTGGTGTAGCCGTTGGAAGTGTTAGTTGAGATGTGGTGAGACCAGGGCTGCATCTCCACTCAATCATGAAGCTCGGTGGGCGAGTTTCGGCCAGTCACTCTACCCAACAGGGTGGTTTGTTCATGTTGTTGTTGTTTTAAAAGTTTTTTGTTGGGGGTTTCTGTGTTACAAAGCAAACAGATAAGCAGGGAACAGTACATCCATTGTCTCCACTTTCAGTTCATAATCTTTTTCAGTTCATTTACGTTTGGTGAGAGAAATTTTTGTCATAGACTTCTTGCAGTTGGGGGAAAGTGGGATTGAAGGAGATATTGTTCTTTTGTTCTATTGTCTATTCTTAGTGTAGGGAGGGTTGTGTCAGCATCACATGGTGGGTCCTTTGTGTATTTATTTATTTATTTATTTATTTATTCATTCATTTTTATTGATACTGTGAGAGGTTGGGGGTTCCCAATCTTGGTTGGTTGTGTTTATATTACAGTGGTACCTTAGGTTACAGACGCTTCAGTTTACAGACTCCGCTAACCCAGAAATAGTACTTCAGGTTAAGAACTTTCCTTCAGGATGAGAACAGAAATCGCTTGGTGGTGGCGCGGCGACAGCGGGAGGCCCCATTAGCTAAAGTGGTGCTTCAGGTTAAGAACAGTTTCAGGTTAAGAACGGACCTCCTGAACGAATTAAGTTCTTAACCCGAGGTACCACTGTATGTCCCAAGGTTGTGTTATATTGATTTGTATGCTGTTGCAAGGAATAGGTCATTGCCCTGTTGTGCTGCGAGTGTAATAAAGGGGAACCACACTGGGGTGAAGGCATGCTCCGTAGCTTGTCCCAGTGCTAGTTTGAGTTTGTTGGTTAATTTTTCTAGTAGGGCGGTTTCCCATATGTGGTCTATGTTCACTCCTGATAGGCCCTTCCAGTGTCTAGTTATGATATTTCTAGCTGCTGAAAGTAAGTGACTTATGAGTTCCTTGTAGTGTGCTTGTGTGTTATTGGCCTGGAAGGTATTTAATAGGCAGCCCCGGCCTATGTTGTGCGAGCATCGTAAGGAGGCCTAAGCTATAGCACCTTCCCAAACCCCTATTGCTGATTTACTCTTTCTGGCACAGTAGTACAAAAATAACTTACTAAGAACACTCCTCACAATAATGTAGGTCAAATGTACTCAAGACCTGTTTTATCAGTGTTTGGGGGAAAAGATGGCTTAATATTTGGGCCTTATACTCTTGCCTCACTTGGAATCCCAGTGGGTGCTGATTCAGAGCTCCTGGCAGAGATCATTCACTCCACCAAAAATTGTTTTGGAAGAAGTTCTTAAATGACTTCAGAAGGTCCTCTGTGCATCCTGGTTTACTGAAGTTCTGCCACTGCAAGGCACGGTAACCGCCTCGAGTCCCTTCCAGCAGCTGGGAGGACTGTAAGCTTCATACTAAAAAGACTCTTCAAATTCTGTACAGTGTGCTAGCAGCCCTGATTTGATTCCCCTTTCCTTCACTCGCCTCTTGTCTGGTTTCATGGTAGGAGCACTCTCATTTAAGAAAATCTGGACTCTGGAAGATGTCAAGAAGCCAAACATAACAGCATTAAAACCCTAATCTGGACTCCTACGGTTGTCAACCCAATGCCTTGGGGGGAGCCCACAACCATGCGACGATGAAGGCAATAACCCTTTTTTTGTTGCTGTTCACCAGCGACTGATATGCAGCCTTGCAGCAAATTGGCAATTATGGCTAGTAACCATTAATGACGGGACGCGGGTGGCGCTGTGGTCTAAACCACAGAGCCGGGTGGCACTGTGGTCTAAACCACAGAGCCTAGGACGTGCCAATCAGAAGGTCGGCGGTTTGAATCCCTGTGATGGGGTGAGCTCCCATTGCTCGGTCTCTGCTCCTGCCAACCTAGCAGTTCGAAAGCACGTCAAAGTGCAAGTAGATAAATAGGTACCGCTCCAGTGGGAAGGTAAACAGCATTTCCCTGCACTGCTCTGGTTCACCAGAAGCAGCTTATTCATGCTGGCCACATGACCCGGAAGCTGTACGCCTCGGCCAATAAAGTGAGATGAGTGCCGCAACCTGAGTCGGCCACGACTGGACCTAATGGTCAGGGGTCCCTTTACCTTTAACCATTGATGAATATGGCATAATTTACAGAGAATGACAAAGGGTATTTAACACACACACAGACACACACACAGACACACACACACACACACACACCACCATGCCCTGTTCACATTGAAAATGTTACACTCTGCATGCTGAGATTCCTGCATAGCAGGGGGTTGGACTAGATTACCCTCAAGGTCCCTTCCAACTCTATGATTCTATGACTGGTCAAGAGCCTTGGAGAAGACCCTATTCTCTATCCCACCAGTGGGTGGGCATATGGAGCAGCTTTTTCAGAGGCAGCATCCACACTGTGGAACCACAAGGCAGCTTCACCTCGATGCTTTCTCTCCTTTCAACACTTATGAAAACTTTTGTTTTGTTTTTGCTATGTCTTTAGTATTGGTTACTTTTCACATCCCAACCTGAGCTGTATGTTATTTAAGCGGCCGGGTCTGCAATCTGCATTTTCTCTGCTGTTCCATTGTTTGTGGCAGACTGGGTTGCTTTTGGTGATTGCATTTGGGTTTGTTTGTAATATGCTGCTGCTTCCCTGTCCCTTTTTTGGTGGTGGGGGTGGGGGAGTAATGTACATAAAAACTTCTTAGCCATTTAAAAAAATAACAGGGTTATTATCCTATGGTGGAAGCTTCAAAATGGCCATGCTATCTTGTGATAACTGCAGACATTGCATGACTAAATGCAGTTGGCTGTTGATGGACGAATGGAAAATTTAGACAAGAGCTACCATTATTGTTACAGATTTGGCTCAGGCGTGGGTCTCATAGGAAGGACCCCAAGACAAAGAGTGTCTTATATCGTGAAGCTGTTCCATGGCTTGTGCAGTTTTGTATCACTAAATGGTTTCCAATAGAAAGCACCACTCTGCAGCCTGTCCTGGAAGGCAACAAACTTCCCTTCAGCAGATTATTTTAAGCAGAGGCCAGATAGTCACCTAGCAGCTGTGGTGGTGCTGTGGTCTAAACCACTGAGCCTCTTGGGCTTGCCGATCGGAAGGTTGGCGGTTCGAATCCCTGTGCGCTCCCGTTGCTCTGTCCCAGCTCCTACCAACCTAGCAGTTTGAAAGCACACCAGTGCAAGTAGATAAATAGGTACTGCTGCAGTGGGAAGGTAAACGGCGTTTCCGTGCGCTCTGGTTTCCGTCACGGTTGCGCCAGAAGCGGTTTAGTCATGCTGGCCACATGACCCGGAAAGTTGTCTGTGGACAAACGCCGGCTCCCTTGACCTGAAAGTGAGATGAGTGCTGCACCCCATAATTGCCTTTCACTGGACTTAACCGTCTAGGGGCCCTTTACCTTTTCTTATCTTCAGCCGGTTGAATTATATGCCATTGCAGGTCTCTTCTCCCATACAACATCAGGGAGAAGACTACGCTAGAACCATCTTCCAAACATCTACCTTATTTGGAATATGGGCCATTTTTCTGTTATAAAACTACCCTTCCAAGCCTGAGACACAGCTACCCTGCCAATCCCAGAAACCTTTGTGCGCTCCGGTAAAATGGTGGATTTTTATCAATTGGTAATCATAGTCTGCACGATTGCACTGGGCTATTTGACCAAACTGGATTTATATTTTAGTCTTTTGTGTAGTTCAGATTTAGTGTTAACTTTACTGCATTGATGGCCTCATTGCTTGTGCCCTTTATTTTACAGGAGGGTTTTGACGCTTAAAGATAGCCGATAAATAAACACACAGACATGAGTTTTTCTGCAGCAAAACTATTTAGAGGCATGGATGGATTTATACAGGGAATATTAACTCTTCCCTCTCTTTCTCTGCAGGAATCTTGCAGTTCGTTGAAATCACACTTAACATTTTGGTGCTGGTCTGCATAGGAGCAGCTCAGGCATCCATCTCCGGCTTCACCTCCATGGGAGGCCTGGGCTCCTTCAACATCAATTCCGCCTACAGCCCCTTTGAAGGGGTAGAGCTGCAAGAGGTGAGGGACCTGGACATGCAGTTCAACCAGATGAGAGCTCCTTGCGTCTACGGCGGCGTGGCCTTCAGCCTAACGCTGCTGTGCCTTACCATCCTCTTCCTCGTCACCGGAGGGAAGCCCATCCATCGCCTCTCGGTCCGGTTGCTCGTCACAGAATGCGTCTTTGACGTCCTCGCTTGCCTGGCGTACATAGTGGCTGTGGGCCTCTACCTCCACTTTGTCCTGCAAGTCAACGCGACGGAGGTGTGCAAGAAAAGAGAGAGGCTTTACGCCAGGCGAGGCTACACATCCATGAACTGCAGCGTGCAAGGCGGAGATGCTTCCGTGGCTCTCTTTGGCCTCCTGGTGGCTTGCCTGTATTTCGCAAGCACTGTGGTCTGTTTCCTCACCATTCGGAGCGTACGGGAGTTCCAGAGGCAGGCGGCGAAGGTGCAGTACAGCCTTGAAAGGACCTACAGCGAGGGAGACCAGCACAAGGCCTACAAGAGGCCAGAAAGCATCGACGGGGCTAGGACCTTTGCCACCCTGGTGTAGCCAACGCTAGGATGACACTGTGAAGAAACACATTGGGAATGGATTGTTTTCCTGCTGCTGAAAGTTAGCCATCAATCGGAGTTGCCGAACTGCATTTTTTAAGTCGGGCAGCATAATATATATATTTTTTGTGCAAAAAAGGAAGTGTTTGTGCAAGTAATTCTAGATTTCCTTACTGTGTCGGTTGGCTTGTTTTTAAATGGACTAATTGCATCTCTGCTGTGACTTGGTCTAATAAGGACTGCTTCTACTAGGCTCAGTGATGCTACCACTGGTTTCCTGCGACAGGCTTCAGGACTGCACCTGCAGTGATAGGAGAAACAGGGCTTCTTCCCACAAGAGGTTGGAAATGGATCACTTAAGGAAATGGGGTTGAAGGAAGGCAGGTAAGCAGCAAGGGGCTGCCAGGGTCTACAAAGCACACTGGCCAAGAGAGAAGGAGGAATGGAGGGCTCCAATGCAAGAGTCTAAATGACATTGCTTTGACTATTGTGGGCTTTCAGGTCCACTCATCAGAATCCAAATGCAGTCTCTGGCTATGGGCTCATCCTCTGTCCCTAATCGTAGTCAGTCTGGCCTAAGAAATGTCACAAGGAGGGGAGAATACTGCTTTGGGAGTTATCGCTCATTGGTATACTACTGCTCACAAGTAATTAATGGGCTTTCACCTCCCCTCCCAAGATTTGCCCTTTATATATGAAAAGAAGCAGATGGCTAGCAGTCATCTCAAGATCTCGTAGCAATGAATTCCTTGAAGAGAGACATATTGCTTTCCTCTTGGGATTGAAATTCATTGCCAACAGCACACTTTTTGCCCCCACCCTCACTGCTTGTTGTGGCTCCGATTTCCCCCTTCTGCCATGCTTTTTTTCAACCTGTGTTCATGGGTTTCTTATTGTTCCCTGTTGCGCTTTTGAAATCTTTTAATACTATGGGTTTTTTGCCAAGTTGTTTTAGCTCTGCCCATTACTATTTGCGTGTTGTTTTTGATTGCTGCTTCTTAATGCATTTCTGCTCATTGGCTGTTTTTACATTTCTATTGATTTTTTTTGTGTGTGTGTCTTGGCCAAAAAAGGATTAACTGGTGTTTGCAATAAATAAATGTACAAAAGTAAACATGCACATTTTTCTCCCTTCCCAATAAGGATGCAAACCTGTAACTAGAGAAAGGACAGGGAATCATTAAAACGGCTCGCAGAACATAGGATTTACCCATTGAGCTCAGTATTGTTGGACTATTTAGCAGTGGCTCCTCAGGAGATGAAGACCCCGGGTGTCTTTCCCAGCCCAAGCTGGGAGGTGCTGTGGATTAAATCAAAAAACCTCTTGCATATTCTTTGCCACTGAGCTAACATCCTTCTGCCTGCATGTATAGAATTGCTCTATGTATGCATGAGGACCATTCATAGCTCAGCATGGAAGCAGTGCCTTGCAATTTGCATTCATTTCACCCTCTCCTGGACTAGATTATGCAGCAGCAGTGCCAGGCTCTGTGCTCCAGAAGGCTGACCTTTTCTGATTTTTGTTATTAAGGAAGCAGAGCCTGCCTGTGGCATATGATTTTGGGAGAGACAGGCACGGTCTGCTTGACGGCAGCATGCATTTTAACTGGATGGCACACACAGAACATTTCTGAATCTTAAACCCCCCCCCCAAAGATTCAAGGAATCACAGGTAACTGGAAACACAATTGCTCCTGACAGTCATGATGAACATCCCTCATTAGTCAAACACTACTAGAGCATCAGTGCCTGGGAACGAGACAACCTTATAAATCTATTAAACCATCTAATTCTTACACAACTTCTCGAACTGTCTCTTACACACACACAGCCAGGAATAAATAAAACACCAACCCCTATGCAAGGTCATCCCATTGTTGGCCTGCTTGAAGTAACAGGTTATGCCAAGGGAACAGTTACAATGAACTAGGCAAAAGATGAACCTCATTATTACATTTCACAGAAGATGCTGTTGACACTTAGTTGACACTAAGACCATACATAGACAATGGTTTTGTGGAGCAACTGTGGCACTAGCTCCAATCACTGCCTTTGGCCCAATCCACCTGCCCTGGCTGGACTTTAATACGGTGAAAATAGGAGGGAAGGGATTTGCTTTTCAGTTTCAGGAGCTGGTAAGTCAAAGGCTGATAGCAGCAGAAACACTCTTTAGGAGAAAAACAAACAAACTGGTTTTAACAAGGAAAAATATTGAAAAAGTGGGAGAGAGTTGTTCAGCCCCTCCTCTTTTTGCTGTTATTAAAAAGACATGCATACTATCTATCTATCTTATCTACCTACCTACCTATTATATTCACCTTTCACCTTATAAAAATAGGAAATGAAGTCAGAAAGTGCTCTGCGGCTGCAAAGGAAGCGGCACTAGCCAATACGTGCCTGATGCTTGAACTCAGGACAAAAGGAATGAAGGTGCTAAGAGGAAGGCACATTTGGCAAGCCCTCACCGTGATCAACTCCAACCCGGAAACCTATGTCCCCACTGTGGAAGGATGTGTGGATCCAGAATTGGCCTCCACAGTCACTCCACAGACTCACTGTTAAGACCGTGTTCATGGAAGACAATCTTACTCGACTACGAGTGATCGCCAAAGAAACAGCAGCAGCTCCACAGATACATGCCAATTTGTGTTTCACCTCCTTTCCTTGGTGAGGAATCTGCTTCCGAGTATGTAAAAAACACAGCTGCAGGGCAGAAAAATATGCACGTATTGTGAGCGAGAAGATTACAATACCATATACATTGCTACTTAAACTAATTTACAATATTTCTTGTAAACCTGCATTGCAGGGGGTTGGACTAGAACAGTGTTGGTGAACCTATGGCACACGGGCCAGAGCGGGCATCCAGAGCCCTCTTAGTTAACATGCGCACCACCGACCCAGCAGGCAAAGTTTCTTTCCACTCCCCCCCCCCACGCCAGTGTGGGCGGGAAACACTCTGTAGAGTCGCTCTACTTGTTGCTTCGTCATTGGGAGTTCCACACCGCCCCACACTGCTGTTAACAGGAAACCTTCCCTATAGCGCTCACCACCTGAAGCGGCATTGTGGGGAGTTGCGCACCCGCCAACCAGCTGTCGGTCTGCAGTGACGCGAGTGACTTTCAGCATTCTTGGTTAGTGATTTTCTACGCCCCCCCCCCAAAAAAAAGCTCATCAACTTTGGGCAGTCCTCCCCAAAAAAGCTCAACAACTCTGCTATACATGTAAAAAATACGGTAAATTGCCATGTTGGCACTTTGTGATAAGTGGGTTTTGGGTTGCAGTTTGGGCACTCAGTCTCTAAAAGGCTCGCCACCACTGGACTAGATGATCCTCAGGGTCCTTTCTAACTTTATGATTCTATACTCCAACCTTCAGATTTTATTGTATTTTAATCTTATAATTTCTGTAAACCACTTAGGAATTCTAGCCAAAAATGTAAAGCAGCCTATACATCTTAAAAGAATATAAAGTATCGTATTTTTCGCTCTATAAGGCGTGCCCGACCATAAGACGCACCTAGTTTTTAGAGGAGGAAAACAAGAAGAAAAAAAATTCTGAATCAAATGTTGTTGAAGAGGCTTTGCATGGCTATCCCTGAAGCCAGAACAGCAAGAGGGATTGCTGCGCAGCTGTTCTGGCTTCAGCGATAGCTGCAGAGCCTGCATTCGCTCCATAAGAAGCACACACATTTCCCCTTATTTTTTAGGAGGGAAAAAGTTAATCTTATAGAGCAAAAAATATGGTAAATGAAAAGCCACTACACAACAACATGTAAACACACCCTCCTGAAAAGGAGAACCAACTGTAACCAGGTAGACTGACAAACTTCAGCATGCATAAGATAAAAGTCCCAAGGGCATCAGTATTTGACACCCGCCTATTCAATGTGTATGAAAATGTAGTTATTAAGCCTTCGCGACAAACCCGACACAAAAGCAAGTGGAAAGTGGCAAAAACCTCCGGCGCTTAGGCCAAATTAATGATCTGAAAACACTGGCAAAGGCCCAAGTCTCGACAACGTTTCTCATTAGTGCTACCACAACGCAATGATATTAGTTCCCGTAGTCGTAGGAAAGCTAAATTCTAGGAAGATTTATTTGGCTGTTGCTGGGAGTGATAAATCATGTCAAGCGATGGAAATGACTTCATTACTTACAAACGAAAGGCTGATGGGTTTTTAGTATGTCACATTTTTTGAGTGCGCAGGCAGGGTGCTTATGATCAATCACCCACTAGGGAATACATTTAAGAAGAATTTGCTTTAGCAAATGCAACGAGTCCTCTTCCTTGTAAACAAACGAAATGGATTCAAGCACTTCGGTTTACGGCTGAGCATGCAAGTCGAGTGTCTCCACCACCTGCTTGCTTCTCTGGGCTTTTAACAGCTTGTTCCAGCTCAGCAATGCACCCCCAATGACTTCTGAAACCCGAATGCATACGATGATTTAAAATACTTGTACAGCATGGGTGAAATGCTCTTCAGCTGTGGCCCAAGGCTTGACAGCATTCACTGCTTCATTTTCGTCTGAAGGGAAATAGAATGGCAGGCTTTTTCGAAAGTTTCCAGTACAGGCAGAAGCAGGAAGCGGCTTTTCAAAGTTCATTTCTGAATCTCAAGTTGGGCCTCCATAGTTTGTGATACAGTGAGGTAGACACAGTGCGTTCAGACATGACATTTCTTGCTGATTATAATGGCAGCACTCTTGTCCAAATTTTTCATACTGTTGTGTTAGGGGGCTATTGTTTTTTGAGTGATCCACTGGTAGGTCGCATCAAATTTCCTTCATACCTATGGACACAGTGACACCCAACAAATGTCAATGGACATGCCTTTCTTCCCACATGCTTTCTGCGCATGTGCAGTTCTGCTCCCTCCATGATCCACGAATTGAAAAGGGCGGGATGCCACAGATTCCATCACTTTAATCTTACAATTAGTCCGCCCCCCCCCCCGGAAGTAATTAACAAGGGAAGTAAGCGCAGAACTTCCACCATAGTCCACTAGATTTGAAGAAACGACTTCTATGCCATGCGAACGATTAAATAAAACGAAATTATCAGGTAAGGGAACATCGGGAAAACAAAATAATCCACTGTCTGAACGTAGCTGCTGGAAACAAAATCAGATGATTGACTAAACTGATGTGCTTAGGCTGCCATGTAGAACCAGGGCTTTTTTCCCCAACCAGAACTTTCAGTCCTCTTAGGTGGGCGCCATTGCCATTCTAAGAGAACAAACGAAGGAGGTGTTCGTGGTGAGTTCCAGCACCTCTTTTTCTAGAAAAATAGCACTGGGTATACAAGAGGCAGAGGCCCAATAAACCCAAGAGCAGCTTGCCTCATTAGTACTGCAAGCAGCTGCAGTGGGAGGGAGGATGAAATGGGCATAAACAGACTGCAGAGTGAGATGCAACTACAGACATCTCAAGAATCCTTCACGGTGACTGTATGGTTGTCTACAAAGAACAAGCAAGACAGAACAGTGATCCTCGTTGCAAAAAGAAAAGAAGATTAAAAGCAAACTCTCCTAGTGGATATACAAACATTTCCTGGCATGTGTTACACACACATTGTTGTACGAACTCCAGTTTCCACTGCCGAGTCTGTAGGGCTTTCACCCGTCGTTTGGGGATCATCCTAATTTTTGAAAACTCTCTTCCAGTCACTCACAACATTTTGTTCTCCCTGCAATATGCACACACTGCTTCAATATCTCTCACATCCTGCACATAACACCTTAGAAGCAAAACTTATATTAGCAATGTGGAATTCCCTCCCCCCCCCACAAAAAATAATAATAATAATAAAAATTCAACACTGGGATCTTTTCAAGAGTTTTACAGAGGACAATGCCATGCCAGATTATATCTATTTAATGCTGCCATAAGGAATTTTGAGAACCCAACTCCGCCGGCATCGGACAGCAAGCATATACCGCAGACTTCAAGTATTTGTAAATTTTCGTATTTATTATAACAAAAATTATGACATGTTCATTTGTGCATTCTTCTTTTAATATAACTCTTGGTATGTAAATGATCTACAGTAAATGAACTCTATACAATCATGCTGGTTGTGGCAGCAGGGAGGAACACACACAAAAATGTGCCTGCGAAAGAGTTAATGGTGAAGAAGAAGATAAAAATAAAAAATTAAGTAACTAAGGTGTTTGTGGCCCAACATCCGCCTAATTCCTACACTCCTGCTAAATTTATTATGGAGTCGTAGCCCAAAGAACCAATCACTTAGGGGCAATTCCACACATGAGCAAACATACTGTTGGTGACTTTGGCTCAGCCAGCCAATGGCGGCCATAGACACAATGGGCCAAGGCTTTCCAAACCAGTTAACTCTGCTGGGAGACCCTCAAGAGCTCCTACGATCTCCCTGCTCTCTAAGCTTGGTTGTATCGCATGTCGGCGGAGGGAGCTTTTGACATACATGCGAAAGCACCCCGTGGGGTTGGGGATTCGGGGTGGGGGAGACAAACTATCAGTTCGTCAGGTTGCGTCCTCCTGCCGAGACTACAAAAAACGTTTGAAGCATCACTATACAACACTGAGTTATTTACAGGAATTTCCCAATCAGCTGTTCTCTCAGAGAAAATTAGTGAATCTCAGTGACTTAAAGTCACCTGAAAGAGTAAAAGCAACTCCTAGGAGTTAGTCTCCATAATTCTACAAATGTCTATCCATTTTCAAGACCAAAAAAGCCTTTTTTTTTCTCTCAAAGAAATACAGTATTACAATATTACTTGATCATTTAGCACTGGCAATACTGCCCTGTGTTTTCCAAACAAACCAAGGGAGGGGGGGAAAGAACGATTTTAAAAAATATTACATCAACGTCATCCTCAGTTTTCTCTGCAATATATTAAACCTTTTATTCTTATTTTTCTTTGCTTTTTTTTTTTTTTTACATCTGATATGTTAAGGAAGGGGAAGAGTTAAACTAGTTCAATTCTAACTGGTGAAACATCACTAGAAGAGGGGGGGAGGGAGGGAATAATCTGTGATTATTACAGCTAACAAACAAGAAGAAGCAGCTGCAGTTCTCAGTAGAGGGGGAAGTGTCTGGAAGAGAAATTGGAACCAAAGAACCCCCCTCTCGCTTTCTCTCCCCTCCCTACCCTGCTAGTGTAATACAAACCTAACGAGCCTCCAAGCTCTCAGTGTCTGGTCAGCTTATTTTGTCAAGCTCGGTCATAGCGGCGTGTCGTAATAATCTGGCAGCTGGTCCATCTGGTATTGCCGCTGTTGTTGCTGTTGCTGCTGCTGCTGCTGTTGTTGTTCGTGGTGTTGCTTCATTATCTCCTTGACCTCCTCTTCAAGCTCCGGCGGGATAATGAACTGATCGTCTGGATCTGGCTGAGCCGGGGCTGCAAAGTACCCCCCAGTTTTCCTGAGCGGCGCGTCGGCCGCCACTTCGATGAGGTTGTGGCTCCTCTCCTGAGGGGCTACGGAGCCGTTGCCTCGCCGGCGCCCGATGGTCCCCGTGGCCAAAGGGTCGGCCTTGCGGAGGAGGCAGGTCTCGTCTTCGTTGGCGCTGATGACGATGCCCTCGTCGCTGGCCTCCACGGGGGCCTGCAGCAGCAGGAGCTTCTCCTTGGCGCGGCCGCAGTGGATGTCCACCTCCACTTCCACCCGGCTGCCGTTGGAGAAGACGCCTTCGATGGGCTCCTCGTCGTCGCTGTCGAGCCCGTTGTCCGAAAAGGCGCTGGAGAAGGTGGCACTGGAGAGCTGCCTCTGGAAAGAGTTGGAGAGGCAGACCGGGTGGAGCATGCAGCGCTGCTCACTGGGGTAGGCTGGGCTGTTCTCGTTCATGGTTACCTGAGGGGGCTCGTCAGAGGCCGTGGACCCCACCTCGCTGCTCATTTCGGAGGTCGAGATCTCGCTGCTGATCTCGGAGGCCATTCCGCTGCTCGAGGAGGGCATCCCCAGGGCGTCCGAAGGCTTGTCTTTGATGACCACGTTGACCGACTGGGGGAAGATGCCCGGGCTGGGAGGGGGGACGCCGTTGAGCTCGCAGCAGCAGAAGCTGTCCTCGGTGACGTTGAGCTGGACCACCACAGCGCTGAGGCTGTCGTTGCAGCCGTAGCTCTGGGCCAACGTGCAGAGCTTCTTGGCGGCTCCCAGAGCGTCGGGGACGTTCCTGACGGCTTCCACGGCTTCTTCGACGGAAAGGCTGTCCCAGAGGCCTTTGCTGCCCAGAATGAAGAATTCGTCCTGAGGAGTCAACGTGATGGACTGCACGTGAGGGCGAGGAACCACGCTCGGGTGAAGGAAGGTGTATCCCAAGATCCTCGTTGAGTCCGTCACGCCATTCACTTTGCCATCCTGGAAAGGAGGAGGATACATCTCGTTATGGCGAACGGCTGGATTGTTAACCATACAGGCTGGCTTGGGGTAGGGGAGCCAAGGGGGATTACCAAGTGAGCTTTTGCAAAACCTTCATCCTCCTGCCGAAGGGCATGAGAAAATACATCACTACATCAGCAAGCAATGGAACTGGGTTGAGGATCCGGGAGGTTGGATCCAACTAGCTTCTACTTGAGAGTAAACCAACTGAAATTAATGGATCCAATTGCCCTCTAATTTCAGTGCATTTACTTTGAGCAGGACTAGCATTGGCCACAGCCCTGGAGCTGTTGGTTCTTCCTCTTTCGCTCATCATTTAGGCCCAGTGTGCCAATACTATCATCTGAGACAACAGATTAAAAATTGCTGTCATATTCTGATAGTACAGAATCAAGGAAGGGAACAGGGGGTGTTTGCTTCCACCTGACATGGCCCACTTTCCTATCGCAGGAGCCTTCATGATGGAGCACCTGCCACGGGGGGATTTCTGGACTAGAATCCGACACCCACCCCGCCCTGGGAAAAACTGCCTACTGTCATCAGTTTTGGGGCTACTTTGCAATAGCAACTGGCCTGCCTCTAAACTTTAGGCTCGCTTAAATTTATTTGGTATATTTTGAATGAATGGTTAATTGTGGAACTGTCAGCGCGACACCGATAATATAATTTTAATTACGCATTCCATTTATGGTGGTGTCTTTAGAGAGTCATTTTCTGTAAACACCTCTGAGCACAAATCTGCAGGAAACTCAGCATATAATAAACCGACTACTCAGCGGCACAAGGGAACAAACATGGCAGCACGTGCCTGGGCAGAGACATAGAAAATGCTTCATCTTTAGGCCAAGGTATGCAAGGATGGTCGGCGGTTATCTGACAGGAGGCCTACAGGACAAATTTGTTTCATCTACGTGGCCTCTAAATAGCGTGGTGGAAAGGACTCCGCTCACAAACGATAATCTGCTCCAGCTCCCTTCGGGGGTTAACATAAAATGTGCACACACTGTAGTGTATCTGAAAAACTGAGGGATGGGTTTGGCTATATCTCCTCCTCAACCACACCAAGCCAAAATTATTCGTCTTCATTTGGCAAGGCGGGAAACGACACATTTCTATCAAGCCCGCAAGCTGCCACGAGAAGAAGGTGTTGGTGTGTGGAATCCTATTTGTTTTCAGTCGGCTGCCCTGGAGTGGCAATGGTTTCTGCACGCCCCAGTTCCTTAACTACATTTCCTCTTTAGATACGACATTTCCCAAAGGGGGGTGGATTAACATCTGAGGGGAGGAGTGTGTGGAGACACCGTTAAAAATACAAGTCTTGGAGAAATCAATGCCTTGTATGTATTTAAATCCCAAGCTACTGGCTGGCTTATGATCCAAGCAAGTCGAGATAAGAGGAGTTTATTAGCCCACGGGTGCTGGCTTGTTTGCTGGTGTGAGCAGACAAAAAAATGAGGAGAAAGCACAAGGGGGAGAGGTAGAAACGGAGGAAGTCTGTGAATATTAAGTAGGACCTTGTATACCCTATGAGCTTTAAACGCTATTAATAGTATCACCAAGAATGTGATATACAAACAGTGGGAAGATGCGAAGTCTTGTAAGCAAAATACGACGTCACACATTGCTGGATGTAGTTGAGTAAAAGTAGTGTATTTTTGCTTGAACAGCTTGCATCCAGTGTGTGCCTCCTCTACCTCCTCAACTAATCCAGAATGCAGCAGCCAGACTGATAACTGGGAGTGGCTGCCGAGACCATATAACACTGGTCTTGAAACACCTACATTGGCTCCCTGTATGTTTCTGGGCACAATTCAAACTGTTGGTGCTGACCTTTAAAGCCCTAAACGGCCTTGGCCCAGTATATCCGAAGGAGCATCTCCACCCCCATCATTCTGCCCGGTCCAGCTCCGAGGGCCTTCTGGCAGTTTCCTCACTATAAGAAGTGAGGTTACAGGGAACCAGGCAGAGGGCCTTCTCAGTAGTGTAACGCCTTCCCACCAGATGTCAAGGAAATAAAGAACTACCTGACTTTTAGAAGACATCTGACGGCAGCCCTGTTTAGGGAAGATTTCTGTGTTTGATGTTTTATCGTGTTTTTAATATTCTGTTGGGAGCTGCCCAGAGTGGCTGGGGAAACCCAGCCAGATGGGCGAAGTATGTATGTATGTATGTATGTATGTATGTATGTATGTATAAATCATTATTATTATTATTATTGCTACTACCACCAAGCTCACCCTCACCCTGCTTGGGAAATGCTTTGTATGCTAAGTAAGGGCAGCACTTCCTCTTTAAGGAAGACAGGCTGCCATGAACCTCTTCATATTTTAAGCTGCTGCTTCGGTGCCATTACCTCCCTTTCAGCTGGAAATTTGTGCAAAAAAACAGAAAGGAATCCCATCCGGAGCACTCTGGCACAGCTTTGGAAAAGGGAGCAACCTATATGCTCATACTCAGCATGAGACTCTGAATCTCAGGGCTGTGGACTCGAGTTCTATGTTGGGCAAAAAGCTTCATGCATTGCAGGGCATTGGAGTGGGTGGCCCCTGTGATTCCTCCCCTTCCAACATCTATGATTCTGTGATTCTATAGGTCCTCCCCCCCCCCCACTCCAGTTTAGCAACTCGATTCCTTACTTCTGTGATGATGGCCTTATGCTGCTTGATCCTCCTCAACTCTTCTTCGCAGTTCATCATGTAAGACCTAGATAAAGGCAGAGGTTTTCCGTTCCTGCAGAGAACAGATTGGCACTTCCCCACATTCGCAGAGGTTAACGTGAAGCATCCGCCTGGGTCTATCGGGTCATGCTTGATATGGCAAAGGACAGCAGAGCCTCCAAGCTTCTGCCCAGCAGTTCCAAGTTTCCTAAGGGTTCCAAGGAAAACAACATTGACAAAACAAGTGGAGTCAGGTTCAACGCAAGCGTCGGTTCTCGCGCTTCGGCAGAGAAAGATAGGACCCCTCCCCCTGTCCAAAACAATGCCAACCGTGCCACACAGCCCATGAAGCAGTCAGGTCCTATGCCACTGCCTTAATAATAATAATAATAATAATAATAGTTTTTATTTATACCCCACCCTCCCCAGCCAAGGCTGGGCTCAGGGTGGCTAACAAGCAATAATAAAAACAAGTTGAATGAATACAACTTAAAAACAAAATTAAAATACAACATTAAAATACTGAAACATTAAAATATTAAAATGTAGCCTCATCGCAGGAGGAAAAAGGGAAAGAAAAAAGAGGGGGAGGGAATCAAATTGGCTCCGAGCCAAAGGCCAGGCGGAACAACTCTGTCTTACAGGCCCTGCGGAAAGAAATCAGATCCTGCAGGGCCCTGGTCTCACGAGGCAGAGCGTTCCACCAGGCCGGAGCCAGAGTTGAAGCTAATCTAACTTCCTTAGGGGCCGGGACCACTAGGGTGTTGCTATTTATGGACCTTGAGGCTCTCTGTGGGGCATACTGGGAGAGGCGGTCCCATAGGTACGAGGGTCCTAGGCCGTGACATAAATGGGAAGAGAATAAAAATAATAGAATAATATAGAATAATATAATAATAGAACCGCCGCCAGAATTTCATGTGAAATTTAGGGCGCCCACTTTTAACGAACTACAGAAGCAAATTTGCAAGTCGGAAAAAAGCTTTTTGGAAAGTCTAGAATGTTTCTGGGGTGGTGGTGGGAAGCCCTGAACTTCTATTAGGTTAGGGGTGGGCAATCTCAGGCCATTATGGACAAACAAGATCACCTGACATCAGGTGTGGGCAGGTAAAAAGGAGCCTGGGAGAAAAGGGGCTTCTGATATGCCCTACAATCAGTTGACCACTGGGATTTCAAATCACAGAACAGGGCTTTTTGCATGGGGCTTCGAAGTGCGTATGATCAGCTGATTGTCGTGGCTTCAAAGTGCAATGTGAGATCAGATGACTGACAGGTGAGCAGGCACACACACCTGTCAGATTTGGCCCAGATCCAGTCCCCCACTGCTGTACTGTGGGGAGGGGGAGCTCAGAAAGGGAGTATTATTTTCCAGTTGTTCTAGTTCTTTTTATACTCCTTTTCAAAGCAACTGGAGGCAATAAACTTTCTTTAGAGAGTAGGAAAAAAATAAGTCTTGTTGCATGGAACTGAAGAAGAGTTGACACATGGATTTGTGAGTTGGCCCAGACAATGATTTAAGCTTCATATTAATGGCAACTCTTAAAATTTGGCCTTTTCAAGTCGTCTTAGGATTGCCAAGCCTACATTATACAAAAGCATTTCTTTCTTTTTCTTCCCAAAAGCCACTTTGGGCTTCAATTTAAACAATTTATCTTTGATGAATCAGTCTGGGCTAATACTCAGATGGGCTGCAATGCAGTTAGGCAATTGTAAATAAAGTAATTCATGTTTGATCCTTTCTGAAGTTTTATATTGCGGGGGGCGGGGGGGGATACAGGAAGAAGCAAATGGCATTTATCTTTATAACGTCTTTAAAGTCCTTAGGATTAGGCTCTGGGAAATTTAATGGAGAAAGCAGGCTGGGACAAACAGCAATGGAGCAAAACTGCTGCTGGCCCATTTCTGTCTCTGCTCAGCAGAAGAAGAGTTTGGACTTGATATCCCGCCTTTCACTCCCCTTAAGGAGTCTCAAAGCAGCTAACATTCTCCTTTCCCTTCCTCCCCCACAACAAACACTCTGTGAGGTGAAATAAAAAAATTCCTTCCTGTAGCACCTTAAAGACCAACTAAGTTAGTTCTTGGTATAAGCTTTCGTGTGCATGCACACTTCTTCAGATACACAGTGTGCATGCACACGAAAGCTTATACCAAGAACTAACTTAGTTGGTCTTTAAGGTGCTACAGGAAGGAATTTTTTTATTTCGACTATGGCAGACCAACACGGCTACCCATCTGTATCTGTGAGGTGAGTGAGGCTGAGAGACTTCAAAGAAGTGTGACTGGCCCAAGTTCACCCAGCAGCTGCACGTGGAGGAGCGGGGACACGAACCCGGTTCATCAGATTACGAGTCTATCGCTCTTAACCACTACACCACACTGGCTCTACAGAAAGTACAGAACCAGCAGCAAGGTAATTCCACTTGGTGGGGGAAATGGTTACCTGCTTCTGCTCTGTGGTATCTGTGGGTATTTGGCACTGGCAGATTAAAATGAGAGGCTCACATCCATAGCAGTGCTAAGTAACTGTCCCATCAGAGCAAGGAATTTGACTTGTGCAATGGGGACAACCTCCTCTCCTCCTGCTGCCATCCCCTAAATCTCTTCTAGGGGAGCTCTGAAGGGGAGGGCACAGGGTGAAGAGAGGGAGCAGTCCCATGGCTCCCATGGAAATATTTCCACTGATGGTGTGGCTACGTTAAACACAAGCTGGTGTGTTATTTTTATCTTCCTCCCATTTATGTCACTAGGTAAAGGTAAAGGGACCCTTGACCATTAGGTCCAGTCGTGGCCGACTCTGGGGTTACGGCGCTCATCTCGCTTCATTGGCCAAGGGAGCCGGCGTACAGCTTCTGGGTCATGTAGCCAGCATGACTAAGCCGCTTCTGGCGAACCAGAGCAGCGCACGGAAACGCCGTTTACCTTCCCGTCGGAGCGGTACCTATTTATCTACTTGCACTTTGACGTGTTTTTGAACTGCTAGGTTGGCAGGAGCTGGGACTGAGCAACGGGAGCTCACCCCGTCGCGAGGATTCAAACCGCCGACCTTCTGATCGGCAAGTCCTAGGCTCTGTGGTTTAACCCACAGCGCCACCCACGTTCCTATTCATGTCACTACTCTGCAACTAAAGTGAAGGTGGTCTCAGAACCTGGGGTAGCTCTGATAAAAAAGGGAAAGTCTGGTAACAGCAGCCAAATCTTTTTGAAAAGACACCATCACTGCTGGTCTTTTCCAGAATATGTAACCACTAGGAGTTGCTGCTGCTGCTACTGGGTGTTTTCCCAGATTGCATCTGCAGTCTGCGTAAGACTACGGTGATAAGATTTTTTCCAGTGGCACTGCATGAGGAACTGCCAAGTCTCGAATCAGCCCTGCAGAGGTGACCAGAAAAAGTAAACAAACTTATTCAAAGGGTTTTGGGATGGCTGGGCTTGTCCAGTGTCACGAGGCAGATGCCTGCAAGCTTTGAGCCACAAAACTGACCTCTGCATTACAATGAAAGTGTTGATCATGTACTCCTCTTCGCTCTTTGTTTTTTGCAGCTCCTCGGCCAAGATGTCGCTCATGGTACACTGCAAGAGGTAAGGCACTTCCACGTTGCGGTCCCCGTCAAAGACGCCGTAGAGGGCCTCCCGGTTGTCGCAGAAGTTGTTGGCGGAAAGAGCCGCCACGCACAGCCTGTGCAAGAAAGCAAAAAGAAAATGGGGTTTAACAAAAAAAATTCACTTCCCACGGCAAATTTCCCACGTAACATTTGCAAAGCCAGGTCATCAAACTCTTCAACCCCCAACCCTTTTGTGGATTACGAAAACAAATTCATTCAATACACAGGTCTATTGAGACTCTTGTAGGGTGTGTTGAACTTTTCAACTTCCAAATTCCAAAAATGAGGGGTGCTAAAATTTGTCCTAGGGACAAATTAAACCACAGAGCCTAGGACTTGCCGATCAGAAGGTTGGCAGTTCGAATCCCCGCAACAGGGTGAGCTCCCGTGGCTCGGTCCCAGCTCCTGCCAATCTAGCAGTTCGAAAGCATGTCAAAGTGCAAGTAGATAAATAGGTACCACTCCGGCGGGAAGGTAAACGGTGTTTCCGTGTGCTGCTCTGGTTCGCCAGAAGCAGCTTAGTCATGCTGGCTGCATGACCCAGAAGCTGTACGCCGGGTTCCTCGGCCAATAAAGCGAGATGAGCGCCGCAACCCCAGAGTCGGTCACAACTGCACCTACTGGTCAGGGGTCCCTTTACCTTTACCTTAAAATTTGTCGTATAACTTGGGAATCCAATATATATATTGGTAAAATGAATATGCTTGGTAAGTAAAACAAAAATGATTGCCATGTACTTGCAGTTATATTATATGTTACCTTTTCTTTTCTACCCAAGTTACTCACCATGCCTGCCAAATGCTTCTTTGGAGAATGAGCAACACTGAAGATGCACAGGTGATACTGAGAGACACACTTACAGAAATGAGGCCAAACAAGTGGTCAAAGAACAGGGCCGCTACCTGCAGTTTTGACCAGAGAATGGTGGGAAACGAGCTTGTTTGGACCACTGGGCTTTGCAGCCTGTCTGCCCTTACTATTTGGTGTTGACTGATACTTTGTAAGACAAGCAACAGCAGGCTTACTACAGAGAGGGTGGCGCACCTGCAAGGCAAAATTAATGCAGTAATCTTTTTACGATGGCCTCAGTGCTGCATGCACCTTGCCACCATATCAGCTGAGGGACTGCAAACTATTCATGCCGACTTTACTGACGGGTGTGGAACAGTTTTCTTTTGTTTCTAGGCATATATGGAGGTCAGATCAGCAGCTGCAATGCTACACCAGCCCAGATCGACAGAACATTAAGCGAGTCACAAACAAATGAGGAGTCCTTGCTTGGGGAGGGCAGTTGGGTGTTTTGAACACAGATAACTGAGCGGCAAGACCTGCTCCCTGATCCCCTCGCACAGGCTGCACCCCTGAGGCAGACGAGACCAGCTTTCCAGCTAATCCTCTGAGCTAAGTGGGATTGACTCTGCCGCAGATGCCTTTACGGATGGGGCGATTAAAGTGCATGAGAGACTCGCCGCAAGCAGGTCGCATCTTTTCTACATATCCACCACACTCTGCTGCTGTAGGTTGGATAAGCAAAGAAAAACCCCCAAATCTCTGCGGCCAACTTGGAAGAAGATACAAGCAGAAGTACCCTCGGGTGTCAAGCATGCATCATAAAATGTCTTGAACATAGCAAGGGCTTTAATTTAAAGCAAATATTACAGGTCCAGAGGTAGAGTACATGCAGGTAAAGTAAAAAGGTAAAGGACCCCTGGAAGGTGAAGTCCAGTCAAAGGCGACTTTGGGGTCGCAGCGCTCATCTCGCTTTCAGGTCAATGGAGCCGGCGTTTGGCCACAGACAGCTTTCTGGGTCATGTGGCCAGCAGGACTAAACTGCTTCTGGCGCAACAGAACACCGTGACGGAAACCAGAGTGCACAGAAACGCCGTTTACCTTCCCACCGCAGAGGTACCTACTTATCTACTTGCACTGGTGTGCTTTCGAACTGCTAAGTTGGCAAGAGCTGGGACAGAGCAACAGGAGCTCACTCTGTCGCGGGGATTCGAACCACCGACCTTCTGATCGGTAAGAGGCCCAGTGGTTTAGACCACAGCACGCACTGCATTCCAAAGGCCCTATATTCAATTCGTAGCATCTCTTGCCTGATACCCTGGAGAGCTGCTGCCTGTCAGTGCACACAGTATTGAACTAGGTGCTTCAAGGGCCTAGCTCAATACAAGAAGCTTCCTAGGCCCCAGAGAGGAGGGGATGCTTAGGATCTTGAACTGCGGGTGTAGGATGAATCGGTGGAAAACGTTGGACTGAATAGGGATAGTTGAGAGGGCCGCTGAGACGCAAGACAAGGGTTTGGGAAAAGATGGAGAAGAGGACCTCCTGCGGACAGGACATACATTAGCTACCCAAAAATATGCACATCATTTTTCTACTTAATTATATAGACTCTTCCATCATATACTGGATCGCTTGCATGGAAGGCCCTATGGAGAGGAAATGCACTTCTCTTTTCCATATAAACTCTCTCTCTCTCTCTATTTATCCTTACTTGTTCTTAACTCCCGAGGCTTCCGTGTAACCATGGCTCCACACGGCTGGGGCTCCTGAGGCATCTCCGGCTGAAGGCTGGTCAATCTTGAAACAACGGATGTTACTGCAATGAGAAGCAAACCCCGCAAAGAATTAATGCTTCAAATGCCAAGTGTAGAACAGTCTGAATGCATGTTCCTTCTCTCTTACTGCATTCTATTCCCTATACTTAAAAGTTGCTTTTTCAGGAGGTAACAGTTTTGAGTCCCTGACTACAGAAAGGGGAAAACAGGCAGGCATATAGTCATTACCGTGGCCTTTCCTCGGTTATTTCTTTTGCAAAAGCAGCATTGTCAAACATGAGAGAATTTTTAAAAATTGAGGGAACAAGGATTTGCCTGGATACTGCATTGCAAAAAATAATAATACAGAGACAAACATGATTTCCACCCCTAACTTTGAGATATTTGCACATTACGTTCACAGTGTAGCGTTTTGCCAAGTTTTGATTATGCTTCTCCTAAGATGTATTATCTTTGGTGTTCAGCCAACGGCAGCTCACAGACTCTCGCTTGTTCAGATAGAGATCCACTTGCCCAACAATCTTATCTCCCTGCAGGGAAAAAAACACCACCCACGGCTGCTGCAAACCTTATGTTGGTCTTATATGGCAGCAATCGCCTGACAGTCACCACTGAAGGCTCCTATCACCTGCAAATTTTTCTAGGAGGAAACCTCTCCCTGAAACTGTGCTACTTTCACATCTACCCATTCTCCTGAACACCAAGTAGTCTTTTATTACGCATGGAAAACTGTAGATTCTTCAGCATATTGTAACCCTATCAATCTTCCACTCCCTTCCTCCTCCTTTCAAATAAACTATATAACCCCGGCAGCAGTTAACCTTTGGTCTGAATTTCTGGGCATATGAAGCACCAGGGAGGTTGACATGGCCTTCAGACTTAATTCATTCACGTACAGTGTGTGTGTGGACACACATATGAGACCCAAGAAGAAAAGGGGGGCCAGATTTGGGCGGCTGCCCAATTGCTACATGCTCTAGCACTGCAACAGTTCAGAGGACAATACGAGTCCCTTTAAAAGCTCCATAGGTGCAGGAATAAAGGATATACGTGGAGAAATCAAGAGTTGCCGCTACATCAATATTCCATTCTGACACCAACCTCCAGAAGTGGCTATGAAACTTAAGAAGGCCCCGTAATGAGAAAGAAGGTTCTTTCTATCATATGTGGTGGTCTTGTGGTAAGGTCAAAGCTTACTGGAAAATGATATATAATGAAATGAAAAGGATGTTTAAAATAACCTTTGTAAAAAGACCAGAAGCTTTTCCTTCGGGAATTATAGGGACAGGACTGCCTAAAATGTATACAAACTTATTCATGTATGCTACTACAGCGGAAAGAATGTTACTTGCCCAAAAATGGAAAGAAGCAGAAGTCCCAGTAAAGGAAGAATTGATACAAAAACTTAATGGAATATGCAGAAATGGTGAAACTTACCGGAAGAATAAGAAATCTTTTTATAAAAGAATGGAAATGGTTTGTTGAATATTTACAGATAAATTATAAACAGCAGGATTATTGTAACAACCTGCAATTTTATAAGAGTATATATTTAAAGAAGATGAATAAATGAGCAAATTAAGTTAATTTGGATATTCAAAAGATATTAAATAAAACAAATTTAAGGAACCACAGAAAGAGGGGGATGGAAGTCAAGTTTTGAAATGTCAAAATGAATGTAAAATTAGTGAAATGTGTAAACTTTAAAACTATAAATTACATACACACACCCACACACACACACACACACACCTAAGAAGACCCCCTGCTTGATCACACCAAAGTCTTGGACAACCATGAGACGCCAAAATGCAAGACATGAGAGCAATAGCCCTCTCTCACTGTTGCTGCAGGGAAGCCTTTTTTCTGATCCTGGAGGCAGCATATAGCTGTCACAACAAGTATGTTAAACTGTTGACCCACGTAACTTTATGGGGAGCCAAAGAGTGTCAAGGTGTGCCTCTTTCCTGCATAGCCCTGGCCCTGGGTTCTAATTTCTTTACCCTGAAAGGGAACGATGGAACATCATGCAAAGGTGGCACATTATCTGGCCCCGAAGACAAATGGGACAGAAGTAAAGGAAGAGTACAAGAGTCAAGGACTGGAAACAAAGGCACGACTGGCTGGCAGCAAGCAGCACTGCAGGACTGCAGCAGGCTGAGACAGGCTTTGCAGCGGATGTGGACTTCCAGGAAGGATTTTGAGAAAAATAGTTTAGCGAATTGAACAGGAAAGGCTGTGTTCTTTGCAGTTAGCATTATGGCAACTGTAATTCACACAGGACGTGTTTTTACAAGTTTGCAAGGAGGCTCAGAGGAGGCAAGGCAGATGTTTACAAAGAGTGAGGAAAGTGATCTCTGAAAAGATTCCCCCCCTCCCCCACCGCCTTTAAAAGAAGATATGAACTTGCTGACAATTTCACCCTTTGGAACCTGCAGGTTACAAAGGGCATTTAAGGCCTGCTCACAGCTTCAGAGTGTTCCTAGGAGGCAGAGGAGGAGGAAGAAAGCCTCAGTAATACTTGATTGTGCCATGAGAAACTCTATTGTGCAATTTGAGAATCAATTAAAAAAAACCGCAGCAGTAGCAGCTATCTTCATCGGCATAAATGACAGCAATAAATTTCAGTGAAGGAGAACTTTGTCACAATGAGCTTGAGGTCAGGAGTAGGTGAATTCAGATTGCACGGCAGTTAAAGAGGGACAAAATGTGGAGAAACCTGCTCTTTTCGTTGTTGAAAACCATACAACTTTTCAGGGTTTAAGAGACTGTGCTATATAGTTGTACCTTGGTTGCTGAACGCCTTGCGACTCGAACGTTTTGGTTCCCAAACGCCACAAACCTGGAAGTGAGTTTTCCGGTTTGTGAACGTTCTTTGGAACCCGAACGTCCGACGCTGCTTCCACAGTTTCCGATTGAGTGCAGTAAGCTCCTGCACCCAATTGGAAGCCACGCCTTGGTTTTCGAACATTTTTGGAAGTCGAATGGACCTCCAGAACAGATTCCATTCAAGAAGCAAGGTACAACTGTATTATTATCTAAGGGCTTCTTTTGCAAGCATCTTGAGTTCTCACTGTAAACTCCTGTACGTAGAAGAAACTGCCATTTCTCCTGTAAACTCCTGTACGTAGAAGAAACTGCCATTTCTTGGCTTGTAGGGAAAGTACCCTCCTTAGTCTTAAGTTCAGCATAACATGCTCCCCCCCCCCCCAAAAAAAAACCCCAACCCTTACCTCCTGCAACATGGCTACATATTTATGACAATCAACTATATTCCCTCCCCGATTCTCCAACTGCAAACTTCCTTTCTACAAAAGTTCTTGGACAACTCAGTCCCTCCCTTGTCAACAGAAAGTCATGTTCTTCCCCCCAAATTGCTTGGTCTCCCTGTTCATTCTGGCACCTACGGTGGAACCAAAACAGTGTAGTGGTTAAGAGCTGTGGATTCGGGTTTGGGAGACCAGGGTTCAATCCCCACTCACTGAGTGGCCTTTGGCCAGTCGCCATTTCTCTCAGCCCAACCTACCTTGCAGGGTTGGGTTGTTTTGAGGATAAAGGGACTGGCGGGGGAGAGGAGAAGAAGAGAAGGGTTTGGATTTGATATCCCGCTTTATCACTACCCGAAGGAGTCTCAAAGCGGCTAACATTCTCCTTTCCCTTCCTCCCCCACAACAAACACTCTGTGAGGTGAGTGGGGCTGAGAGACTTCAGAGAAGTGTGACTGGCCCAAGGTCACCCAGCAGCTGCATGTGGAGGAGCGAAGACGCGAACCCAGTTCACCAGATTACGAGTCTACCGCTCTTAACCACTACACCACACTGGCTCTCTCTCACACTGGAGGAGAGGTCCATGTACTCTGAGCTCCTTGAAAGACAGGCAGGATATGAAATAAATATATATTGGATCAGGAGTGGGATGGTGTGATGTTTTGAGTCTGGCATGGGGCACATTTTCTCTCCCTCCCCAGCTAGGTGGGGGAGCAGAACAGCTCTCTGGATGGAACAGAAAGATGGTAGCAGTAACAGATACAGTTGCTAGGTATGGAGAACAGGCCTTGAAACCTACCCCCAGGACATGCACCAGAGGGTAATGGAAGGGAAAAGAATGGCACTATTGGGCTTTGGTTGGAAGAAAAAAGCTGGGGATTTTGTGAGGGAGCTGCAGCAATCTGCATGACCAAAATGTGCCTGTCATTTAGCTAGTGTAGCAATAAAAGAAGGAACATTTCTCTCCCCATTCCCCAGCCCAGTTTTCAAATGATGTGCACCTGATGTTTATATACTGGGTGTGTTTTCTTTCCTGAGTGCTTTGTGTACCCTTCTGCCTACCGTGTAATAAAGTTTGACTGTTCCTTACTTCAATAGCTCCAGGGTTTTGTGATCCAGGGCAAGTCTGGGGTTTCCAGTCAAGTCTAGTTCCTGCAGCTTCGGAGGCAAGTTTTCAGGTAATGTGACTTCAGTCAGCTCATTACAGCTCAGGTCCACACACTGAAGAATTGGGGGGGGAGAGAGAGAGAGAGAGAGAGAAGAGAAAACAATGAGTTCTCAGCCTGAACCCTCTGGCCTCGTCCATTTCTGGCTAAGTGGATGAAGTGGCAAGCCATTGTCTGGACTGTACCATGTTAGAAACCACATGTGGGAGGTCACATGATGGAAGACTCTTAGGAGAGCAGGTGTGTGACATTCTCACACAGAGGCCATGTCCGGATGACCGTGTCACTGAGACATGAACAAGCTGCACTGTTCTCTCTGCGCAAGTGTTAAAACAAGCCTGCAAACCACGGTTTACCACAGCTTCCCACTGTGTCCGAAGCAGAAGGCTTCTGTTAATGATTAAGTTTGGATATAAAGCCATGGTTTAAAGGTAGCTTCAAACCCTGGCTTGTTTGGAAGTCATTAACCATGGTTTCCCAGTTCTGACAACCGTGGTTTAATGTTGCTTCTTGGCTTGTTTCCCTGGCAACATGAATGTAGAAGTGAAGCAGCTGCATGTGAGTGCAAGAGGCTTACTAAACTATAGAAGAAACCCTTTTCCCTGACATCTAATTTTCTGTGTGTAAGAACGCTGCCGATTTTCACAAAGGAACTTTATGTGTGAACCCACACCGGCAGTCTGAAGTAGCACAGCCCAAAAACAGGTTGTTTGAAAGAACTGGGCCAAAGCCTCTCCTCTCCTCTAGGGAGTTACACAGCTGCTGTATCACAAAAGCACCAGGCACCTTTTTATAGACTCCACGACGTAAATTCTTTTGCAATATTTCACAGTATCACAAAACATTGATTAAAAATGTGTGATTTCTGTCCCCCCGACCTTCCAAACTTCACTCATGTTGCAAAACAAGCAGCGATCTGCCTGCTGTCTGTGTTATCAGGGTAATTCTTCTTCTTAATTTGATGCAGCACATCCGTATTAAGCAAGTTTTAATTAAAAGTAATATGAGTACATAGATGGGGCGAATGAGTCCTCTTAATTTAGAGATAGCTGCTGGTGCCCACCTCTAGCCTGTAATAAAGGGAAGGCTATGCATTTAAAAGTGTGTTCAAAAGCTAGTCTGAGTTAAACAAACAAACAAAATTTAAAGCCACAAAGTAAAGGCAATTAATGGCAAAGAGCTGGAACACTGGCAAAGATATTTAACTATTTATTAGGTAGTATATTTATTTGTATTAAATTTGTATACCACCTGTCCCGTCATCCAAAAATCACAGAGCGGTTCACAACATAAATGAGAATACTACCAAGTTTGGGGGGGGGGGGAGAAAAAACAGGAAAATAAGTTATTATTGATAAAATCCTAAAGCCTCTCAAATGACTACTTTATTCTCTTGCCCTGCAGAGATGTGGAATGAATGAATATAGCCCATGCACATAATTAAAGGCAATGTGACACAAATCCAAAACACACGACAGAGCCTTCAGAACATGAGTGGGAGAGACACAGCTTAAAAGCCACATCCGACCTATTAAATTTTACTTTGTGGTCTTCCAACATGAACCTTGGGAATGGACAGCATGTGACTCTTGGGAATGACTTTGTGGGTGATCTGGAGTTAGAAGATGGTAATTCTATGCTAGTTGAAAAAAGACGGCTTGACCAGTTTGGGGAGGCTGTTAGTTCGTTCTTCATCCCAGACATATCAATGCAAAATATCCCCATTTACACCTCTTCCATATCTGGCCACAATGCTGGTATGTTGATAGATTTCCCCAGGGAATCTCTCTGCTTGGGTTCAGACAACATGGAAAATTAATGGTACTCTCTGAAACACTGCAGCGATCACATGACATGTTCACACCTTGACAATTTGGGCATGATGCTGTATTTCCATTACAGGCTACCTTCAAAATACCTAAGAGGAGCTCTACGCAGGGCACATACTTTTAAAAAACAAAACCTGTACCTTGATTTCACCAAGCTGCATGACCTCTGGGAAGACTTCGATACAATTGGAGTGTGCAATCACAGTATGCATGCGCCGACAGTTCATAATGGTTGTGGGGATAGATTTCAGTTTGTTTCCGCTAACGTCAATTTCTTCCAGCTCTTCAAGTTTGGCCATTTTACTACACACACACACACACGAGAAAGGGAAGGAAAAGAAAAGAAAATGATAAGAAAATACACATTTTGATTATTAGGAAGTACTCAGAAACTTTATGCTAAAAGCTGTTTTTCTGAGATAAAAGGCAATTTCCTCCGAATGAATTGTTGCATGGCAACCTTTCAATGTGTGGCTCGCACGGAGAGCTCAGCAGTCTGAATTAGCATTCGACGATGGATAAATGCATCCATTCCAGAAGGTGGCAGCAGGTCTATGGGTAGATGATGTGGGTCTTGCAGACAGCGGGGTCCATCTTTTGTGCATTCATGGTCTCATTTTACAGGGCGAGGCTTTGCATTCAACATAGTTGGATCAGCTCCACTTATCAAATGGCACTAATCAATGGACCTCAAAGGGTTTTGGTGAGGGCCAACAAGAAAAGGAAGTGCTGTAAATGCTACAGACACGGGTGGTTTCATGCTGCAGGCAAACTTAATCATAGAACTGGAAATGGCCTTGGGGAATCATCTAGTTGAAATCCCTTGCTCAGTGCAGGATGCAACACAGCTTCTCTGGTCCAGCTTCTGCTTAAATGCCTCAAGATAAAAGAAGAGCTCATTGCTTCCCAAGGCAGCCTGCCCCACTGTTAAATAGGGTGTAAAGGTAAAGGGTAAAGGGACCCCTGACCATCAGGTCCAGTCGTGGCCGACTCTGGGGTTGCGGCGCTCATCTCGCTTTATTGGCCGAGGGAGCCGGCGTGCAGGTTCCGGGTCATGTGGCCAGCATGACTAAGCCGCTTCTGGAAAACCAGAGCAGCACACGGAAACGCCGTTTACCTTCCCGCCGGAGCGTTATCTATTTATCTACTTGCACTTTGATGTGCTTTCGAACTGCTAGGTTGGCAGGAGCAGGGACCGAGCAACGGGAGCTCACCCCATTGAGGGGATTCGAACCGCCAACCTTCTGATCGGCAAGCCCTAGGCTCCACCCGCAGCGCCATCTGCGTCCCATATTAAATAGGGTGTAGCAGCAACAAATAACAAATCTAATCCATCTTCCACACGAAAGCCCTTCAGACATTTGAAGGCAGCTCTCTATCAGATCTGCCGCTCATCTTTCCTTCTCCAGGCTAAAGACATCGGTTCTTTCAACCGTTCCTCACAGGACCTGGGTTTCAAGAACCCTTGCTTGGAACCTGGGCTGCACTCCTCTGGGGGGAAAACAACAACACACCAGTACTTCTTAAAATGTGACTTCCAGAAACTGAAAGAGTACACCAGATATAATCCGACAGCACAAAATAGAAAGTAATCATTACTTCTTGTCAGTGTGACATTATGTGTCTGTAAAGTGATTGCATTAGTTGTTGTTGCTTTTAAGCAACTGCACTACACTGCTGGCTCATTTTCACGACAGCTCAACTGTGTGCCTGGTACGAGCTCTGCTTTCCCTTTGCTACCTTTTAGCCGTATAGTTAAAGCTATGGTTTTCCCAGTAGTGATGTATGGAAGTGAAAGCTGGACCATAAAGAAGGCTGATTGCCAAATAATTTATGCTTTTGGATTATGGTGCTGGAGGAGACTCTTGAGAGTCCCATGGACTGCGAGAAGATCAAACCTATCCATTCTGAAGGAAATCAGCCCTGAGTGCTCACTGGAAGGACAGATCCTGAAGCTGAGGCTCCAATACTTTGGCCACCTCATGAGAAGAGAAGACTCCCTGGAAAAGACCCTGATGCTGGGAAAGTTGGAAGCCACAGGGAGAAGGGGATGATAGAGGGCGAGATGGTTGGACAGTGTTCTCAAAGCTACCAGCATGAGTTTGACCAAACTGCGGGAGGCAGGGGAAGACAGAAGTGCCTGGCGTGCTCTGGTCCATGGGGTCATGAAGAGTCGGACACGACTAAACGACTAAACAACAACAACAAGTCTACCGGCTAACTGAAATTTGATGCAACCATCTTCCTCCTGCCTGCTCACAGGGTCACTATCTCGCTGATGCATCCCCCTCTGGCCGGCAAACATACCACACTCCACTGAGGTGGAAGCAACACAATCTCCTCCCATCTTAAGTACCTGGCAATGAGATGCTTTGTTCCCAAGTCAGAGGGAGTGGTAGTGATTAGGCAGGTGAGATTGGGAGACACTAGTATTAAAACTGCAACACAGAGCCATGATGGTTTTTTGTTTTGTTTTCATTTTAAAAAGAGGGCATTTCTAGCTTTCTATAAACCCACAACTGCCCTATACAGCTACATGGGTCAAACACAGACATCCTAACTGCTGAGGGAAAATCACCAGACACAAAAATTGAGAGGGAAAGCCTCTGTTAGGGGCACAGAATCAGGAAGGGCTTTGTGCTGAAGTGGGACTAGAAACCTTGGAACTAATGTGCTACAAGGAAGAGATGTGGGGTAGAGAGAGGAGGGATGTCACACGCTGCTGATACTGTGGAGCAACCTTTCTCAACCTGTGGGTCCCCAGATGTTGTTGAACTACAACTCCCATCACCCCTAGCTAGCAAGGCCAGAGCTCAGGGATGATGGGAGTTGTACTTCAACATCATCTGGGGACCCACAGGTTGAAAACCACTGCAGTCTGGAGTAATGCTTGCACATGGGCACAAGTCAGTCCAGCGGGCAAAAATATCAAGCCTCCCTCTTTTGCCCGGTCCTGGCTCATTGGGCAGGACCGCAAACTCATCTTCCAGCTTCCTCCTTCCCTGGGGTTTTTGCAAGGTGCCACGAGGCTAGCATCCCCAACATCCTCTCCTCCTCTGATCAACAACAATGAGCATACCAGTCGCCTTGCCTGCCTTTGTGTACACAATACGAAACAGGTCACACTCCTCCTCTCCATAAATTCCTGATCTGTTGGGTTTGACCACCCAGGTTTGCCAAACACGTGAAATAAATAAAACATACCGGTTTATCCCATCTGCCTCTGCCATTTTACAAATATGCACGTAAAATATACCATACTCAGTAGGGAACAAAAATACATTTTGCTCCCCAATTAACTGCATTTGCTTACGCTGATCCCTAATTAGCCTTTCCACTCATATTTCTCCATTTGTTTTGGTACCTCTCAGGCTCATGGCATCCCATTGTTTTGCACATCAAAGACGTTTGGACGGTAAGCTACTTGGGGCAGAGACCCTAAGCTGCATTTGTGGGCTTTTCTTTCTTTTATGCTAGCTTTTCAAAGCGGCAGGTATGTGTACACAGGACTTGTGGGAGCAGTCATCGCAACCACCTCCCTCAAGCATTCTGAAGGCAGCCCCTGGCAACGGTGGCCTCTGTTCCTACCTTGCGGGAAAGCTCTGCAGGCGGTTGTAGGCCATATGCAAGATCTTCAGGTGCGGGTGGCCCGTTAATAAGGGCACGCATTTATCCGTGAGGTGATTGTTGGTCAAATACAGTTCCTGCAAAATGCTGTGCGTCTCTTCCGAAAGAGTGGCTGGAGGCAGCATTTCCAGTTTGTTGGCAGAAGCGTTCAGGTACCTTAAGCTGAAAAACAAAGTACATGGACGTCAAATTCACACTCTTGTCCATTCCGTAATAATAATAATAATAATAATAATAATAATAATAATAATAATTGGCACCCCACCCATCTGACTGGGTTGCCTCTGCCACTCTTGGCAGCTTCCAGCATACTGTATATAAAAACATAGTAAAACATTGAACCTTAAAAACCTTCCCTATACAGGGCTGCCTTCAGATGTTTCCTAAATGTTATATAATTACCCCACAAGTAGGAAGTAGCATGTGAGGTTTGCACACACATTGCGCTACATGAACAAAATGGTTAGAAGAAGAAGAGTTTGGATTTGATATCCCGCTTTATCACTACCCGAAGGAGTCTCAAAGCGGCTAACATTCTCCTTTCCCTTCGTCCCCCACAACAAACACTCTGTGAGGTGAGTGGGGCTGAGAGACTTCAGAGAAGTGTGACTGGCCCAAAGTCACCCAGCAGCTGCATGTGGAGGAGCGGGGAAGTGAACCCGGTTCACCAGATTACGAGTCCACTACTCTTAACCACTACACCACACTGGCTCTCCGGGAAGCCATGATGACTGTCTGGGCAGGGGAGCATGCTGGGCAGAGGAGGAATGGTGAAGACCGCCTCCCCAACCTGACCCTTCCAGAGAAGAAGACGACAGTTCAGAATTACAACAGGGGTTTGAGGGAGATCACAGCTAAGAGGCAAATGAGGGAGAAAGTTGGGAAATAATGGGAGAAGAGGAGGAGGAAGCAGCACCAGGGGACAACAGCTGACAGAGATGCTTGAGGAAGAGGGAGAGACGGAGGGAGTGGAGACTCACTCGGGACATTATTCTAAGAGGCTGCATTCCCAAGCCTCTCTCTGTGTGAACACTGAATAAAAAAGCAAATGGTAAGGACTTCTCCTTGTCTTATCCATTCCTGGCAACCTGCCTTGGGGGTTGGTTCCTCTACCGCCTAACAGATGGGTGAGGTATAAATAAGAAAATAATAATAATTTAATAGGACGTCCCCATTTTCATCGGAGAAATAAATGCTGGAGGGTATGTGCATCTAGGGACGCGGGTGGTGCTGTGGGTTAAACCACAGAGCCTAGGGCTTGCCAATCAGAAGGTCGGCGGTTTGAATCCCCGTGACGGGGTGAGCTCCCATTGCTCGGTCCCTGCTCCTGCCAACATAGCAGTTCGAAAGCATGTCAAAGTGCAAGTAGATAAATAGGTACCGCTCCGGTGGGAAGGTAAACGGCGTTTCCGTGCGCTGCTCTGGTTCGGCAGAAGTGGCTTAGTCATGCTGGCCACATGACCCAGAAGCTGTACGCCAGCTCCCTCGGCCAATAAAGCGAGATGAGCGCCACAACCCCATGACTGGACCTAATGGTCAGGGGTCCTTTTACCCTTTACGTGCATCTAGTCCACAGAATGAAAGCTTGAAAACAAGTGGGCACAGGATTCATTGCAATGGCATAATAATAATAATAATAATAATAATAATAATAATAATTCTGCCCTATACCTACAGGTCTCAGGGCAGTTCACAAGAAGCCCAGGAGAGAGAGAAAGATGGTGCTTTAAAGCATTCAGGAAGTATAGAAAGTGTCTCTCCCACATCACCCCAAACTTCCTCTCTATTATTCTAAAACTGACGATTATGCTGTTTTTTGTGTGTTTTTAAAGCACCGTGATATCACAAACAGAACTATTCTCACAAATGCCATCCCATTTATTTCAAGTACATAGTTGGGGTTATCTTGGTACAACATACAGATCATTTTTGCTGGGAGCAAGAGCAGCTCCTGCTTGTAGTGAACAGATTCCCTGAGGTATTTCGCGGGCGGTGTGCCAGTTCTGTTTGAATTCCAAGAAAACCGGCTGTAGTGAGAGTGTGTATGTGTGTGCACGCAGGCACGCTTTGGTTTTAAAATTCTTAGCTGTCATGGCTGCAAGGTTACAAAGACGAACAATTAAATCAAAATTTAAAAGGAAACAGAAACAAATGCAAAATCATTTGTTCTTGCGACAAGCAAGTTTGCTCCCTCACCCCTTCTCCTCCTCTCTGGCTCAAAACGCTCCCCATATTTAAAGAGAACAAGTAGTTTGACAGAAGAATATTGTGGAAAAGGTGCCGATCTATTTCCACAGGCCTGTCATTCTCTAGGGTCAGGAAGAATTTTGGGCTTTGTGGAAGCGCTTCAGGTTACACAATCCGGGATGACAAAAGAAAACTGGCACAGTGTGAATGTTAAGCCCCAAAGTGGGTCATGTGAATCAGCTCAGAGGGGTAACTACTATACTTGTAAGTGTAGTTTTCATATTCTTTTGAGAAGTAAGGGTAGTCTCTTTCAATGCAATGTCACCTCCGAGACTGCGAGTGGAAACGAAATACTGGCATGGGGGTGAGGGAGGAGGGACATTGCTGTTTCCCTCAAGCAATTTCGAAGCCGAAATTTTGCTATTATTACCCTGGGCTGGGGGGGGGGGGGAATGGAGACCTTGATTTATTTATTTTATTTTGCACCAGGGGTAGTGAGAGAGAAACAAAAGCCGCTCTGGAGGAAAGATGGGAGGCAAGCAAGGCTCAGCGCTGCTTTTACAAATGTGCATTATTTTATGCACATTTATAGTTCTACCAACGTCCTACATCACTGGCCATTGGCCAAACATGCAGGCAAGCTGCAAGATCTATTTCAATCAATCAATCAATCAATCAATCAATCAATCAATCCTAGGCCTGGGTGAAGCTGTGGCCAAGCCAAACACTGTTGCCGAATGTTGTTGCCGTTCCACAACAACGCCTGACCTGGCGGTAAGCTTCATTACACAACAGATGAAACATGTGTGAATGATTCCCCCCCCCCAAAAAAAATTTCCTTCTTTATGCTTCCACTGTCCCCTTATTTTTATTCAATGCCCTTCCCCAATTGCACCCATAGCTACCACCACCCCCTGGATCACTCCAGGACCCCCAAGGGGCAGTATCACCCACTTTGAGAAACACTGATCTAGTCTAGCTCCCTGTAATGCAGCTGTCCCTTGCGGAGATCAAACCTGAAACCCCTGGGGTTATCAGCACCACGCTCTAAGCAACTGAGCCGTCCAGGATAGCAGAATTTTGGTCAGAACTTAAATTAGTTGTGATCTACAAGCAGAGGAGGGACACAGGTGGCGCTGTGGGTTAAACCACAGAGCCTAGGGCTTGCCGATCGGAAGGTCGGCGGTTCAAATCCCCGCGACAGGGTGAGCTCCCGTTGCTCGGTCCCTGCTCCTGCCCACCTAGCAGTTCAAAAGCATATCAAAAAGTACAAGTAGATAAATAGGTACCGCTCCAGCGGGAAGGTAAACGGCGTTTCCGTGTGCTGCTCTGGTTCGCCAGAAGCGGCTTAGTCATGCTGGCCACATGACCCGGAAGCTGTACGCCGGCTCCCTCAGCCAATAAAGTGAGATGAACACCGCAACCCCAGAGTCGGCCACGACTGGACCTAATGTTCAGGGGTTCCTTTACCTTTACCTTTACAAGCAGAGGAAAGAGGGCTTGATGAAACAGTAACCGTTTTCTCATCAGAGAAAGGACAACCACACAAAATCCTGAAATTTATTAATCTGACAATTAATAAATTCAGTATTCCCTCCCCCCCCCCAGCCTGTTGAAACTTGCCTTCTGCAGCAAAGAAAAGGCCAGACACACGACTGCGACGTCACGTGGACCTCTGCAGAGGGCTTTTGTGTGTGAGAGAGTGTGTTATAAAAGCCTTTCCATTAAAAATAAAATTGTCCAGGAGCTCAAGAGAACCGAAAGTAGGTTAGGTCTACACATTCCAGAGAAGTCATTCTCACAGGAAAAAAACAAGGCTTAATCATCAGGACCATTCATTATTTAGCGAGAGCTGTGAGCCTTCCTAGCGGGGCAGGGGAGGTGGGATTGAAATTTATGAGGTTATGAAAATGGGCAGAAGCCACTTGACTTAATCCTTCCATCTAGTAATCAAAACACATTACACGTCCATTCACAAACAACCGGGGGTGGGGTGGGGAGAGAGAACAACCCAACTGTAAAACAAGGCAGAAACAAAAACAGAAATCATAAAAGAGCTGAGAAGCTGCCCTTACGTTTGAAATGACAAGAAATAACACTGGGGAATGAAATGCTATATTTTTCCAATACAAAAACAACAAGATAAAACATAAAATATAAATATAAAACAATATAAAAATAACAAGTATAAAAAAACAAGAGTCACAAATATGCCCGAGAGCACCTCATGCTTTAAACCAGGCTTCCTCAACCTCGACCCTCCAGATGGTTTTGGCCTACAACTCCCATGATCTTTAGCTAGCAGGACCAGTGGTCAGGGATGATGGGAATTGTAGTCCCAAAACATGTGGAGGGCAGAGGAAGCCTGCTTTAAACAGCAGCTTCCAGGAACCTCACTAGGGACTAGTGTTCTGAAAAGATAAAGGTAAAGGGACCCCTGACCATTAGGTCCAGTCATGACCGACTCTGGGGTTACAGCGCTCATCTCGCTTTATTGGCCGAGGGAGCCAGCGTACAGCTTCCGGGTCATGTGGCCAGCAGGACTAAGCTGCTTCTGGCGAACCAGAGAAGCACGGAAACGCCGTTTACCTTCCCGCTGGAGCGGTACCTATTTATCTACTTGCACTTTGACGTGCTTTCGAACTGCTAGGTTGGCAGGAGCAGGGACCGAGCAACGGGAGCTCACCCTGTCGCAGGGATTCAAACCGCCGACCTTCTGATCGGCAAGTCCTAGGCTCTGTGGTTTAACCCACAGCGCCACCCACGTCCCACCAAACGATATTCCAATGCTAAACGATGTACGTCTTTCCCCATGTAGTTATTTGGACTGGAGGGCCAACCACTTGCTATCTTGGGTAATTGGGCCAAGATACACTCTTGCATCTAAGGGCAAGAGTCCTTGCATGCAGGTTCTTTCGCAGCCCTTTCCAGGGGTCGTTCGCAAACACACACACAACCTTAATCTCACGTGAGCGAGAACAGGGCAACCTTGGCTGCTTTCTGCCCTTGTTGCGGGAGGGAAGTGTATTTAGAATAGTGCATGAACTGGGTTCTAGATTACACCAAGAGCCTATGTGTGCACCTCACTTCAGCTTTTACAGTACGAGGGGGAGAATATCCAAAAATGACAGTTGACTGCAAAATCATGGTGCATAGATGCATAGGACAGTCAAGATCCCAGCCGCTGCCCCTCACATGAGAAAGCTTTTTAGGTCATTAGACACAACAGGGAACATGCATCCGTGAATCTGCTCTAAGGAAGATTTATTTTGAAGGTATAAGCCAGGGTTTCCCAAACTTGGGTCTCCAGCTGTTGTTGGACTACAACTCCCATGATCCCTAGCTAGCAGGACCAGTGGTCTGGGATGATGGGAGATGCAGTCCAAAAACAGTTGGAGACCCAAGTTTGGGAAACCCTGGTATAGGCAGAAACAGTCAGTGTCTTCCCTTAGGTTATGTACATCCAGGTCGAAACAGATAGCCTCCAAAACATCCTAGTTTGACTTAGGAAGCTAGCAAAATAATTCTCAAAACAGCATGTATCTCCTGTCACAGCAGGCCTACCAGCCTCCAAGACCCAATTCATTCAACAAGGCCATTAGAGCATTTCATGGGAATGTGTAAGACATCAGGCCACTGCTTGTGCAAAAAAGCTCCAGCATTCTGGGAGGCAAATCCACTACCTTAAAGAATTCACGCTATGTGCCTGCTCCAGACATATCCATAACCTCTTTATTTTTATAAAGCTACACAATGTGGGAAGCTTCTGCACTGGGCTGGTCTAGGACTTTTCCCTTTAGAAGCGAACCTTGTTGCAGCTGAATGTTTTATGTGTGTGTGCGCACACACACACACTATGGGCCAATATTTCCAGGCTGCAAATACAAACCACCAAGTACCTACCCTCCAAAATGAAGGTACACACTGAGCCTGCCGCACACTCACGTACGCACACACTGTTTGATGTCAACTCACCCAAAGGGATGCAAGCGAAAGCTCGAAGTGACAGGCTACACACAAAACATCAAACAAACAGAGGAAAGCGTAGGAGGAATCACGCCGGCTTTTATTTTTAGCCCTTGTAGCCAAAACCAAATAAAGGCAAAAGACACTGGAAATGCCCCGGAAATGCCACAGATTTGCACGTTTCCTTTGGCAACTGCTACATTTGCAGTCTTGCAACGATTCAGCTTTACAACCAACTTGTCCAAGTGAGGAAAGCCTAAGAGATTTAGGACCAGACGCAGATATTAGCATTTCCAAACCTCTCCATCATGGTGGGGTGATCAGGAGACGCTAAGACCCCACAAAGCCAACGATTTGCTGGAGGATACCCATTGAGTCTTCCAGCCAAATATACCCACACTAGCTTTCATCAATGCACTCGGTATCTGATCCCTTGATCTGAAAAAAAGCAAGCAGCTTAGAGGAGAAGCAGAGTGGAAAGAATAGAAAGAACACGATCGTTATTTTCTAGAAGGAACAACGTGAGCAACCGCGAATTGCGAGGATGCAGGTGCAAGGATGAAGGTTAAAGGCACATTTCTGGTAATCCCTACCACCCAGAGGAATTCTCCATTTTCACGGTGCCATCTGCTACCGCTAACGCAATTGATTATCTGTCGCTCCCCACTGAGTCGAGTTCGGTCAAGTTAAGTTCTCCTTCCTAGCACGGATGATGTCTCTGGCCAAATGACTAAGACCAACCTGAACACATTCCAGTGCCTTCGAGAGAAAGCACTCGGAAGACAATTATTTATCCATGTCGGGGTGAAGCATCTTAAAGAGGACCACACAAAGATTATGGTTGCCATGGGACTGTGGCTGGGAATGATGGAGATGAACACTAAGACACACTGTCTTAGCAGTGAAACGTTTGTGTATGTGTCAAAGATTATTGTGGGCCTTTACATCTTTAACAGGGTGGGGTGGGGACACCAAAGAACAGGTTCCAAATTGGGAGGCATTTTTAAAAGTCAGACGTTAAAACAAGCGACACTAGAGATATATTCCAAGTGACAGACACGGAGAGACATGAAAATTTCATAAGGCAAGAACAGAGGGAGATGTTGCAATTACGCTACCTTGAGTGTAGCCTGTGACAGGCAGCAAGACATTTAGGAGCTATAAATATTGGCCCGATTAAAATCCAACCGCCGCCATCCCCCTCCTTTGCAGCCCCAGTAAAAAGTAGGCTGGAAGATGGAAAACTTAAGATAAAAAAGAAACCTGTATGATAAATCCATCTGCTCCATAAAGCCTGCTACACTTGGGGCAGGCGTTTGTCTGCACATATCAAGTTTGGCCCTGTAGACTGCTGGTTATTTAGACCAAAGTCTTCTCTGGTGTATGGACCGTTAATAATGTGCCCACAAGTACTCAGGGGTACGTCATGGGTGGGATCCAAAGCACAGAACGATGCAATGTGGTTGCTGACAGGAGTGAGGCCCTGTCAGCACATATATCACCTCTTCTTAGAAATCAGCACTCCTTGCCCATTTGTTAGCGGGCCAAGTTCAAGGTGTTACTATTGGTATGGAAACCTTAATAGCTTGGAGTCGGTCACGACTGGACCTAATGGTCTGGGGTCCCTTTACCTTTTTAAAACTTTTTAGTTTAGGCAAGCCTATCCAGACGCATAGATGTTGGTGCATTTTAATCTTTTTTTAAAAGAAATGTGAATTTTAATTATGTTTAAATGTTTTTAGTGATCATTTTATAGCAATCAAGCAGTCTGTACATTTTGTTAAATAAATAAATGCTAGGTCAGAGTACACCCTTTGCAATTAATAGACTGGCTATACTACTCCGAGTATAACAGACTAGCCAATACTCAGAGAATTAATAGACTAGCTATACAGTACTACTCTGAGGACAGTGGTACCTCGGTTTTCGGAAGCCTCCATTGCCGAAGGGTTCGGTTTTCGAACACTGAAAACCCGGAAGTAAATGCTTTTGTTTTTTGAACGCGCCTCAGAAGTCAAACAGCTTCCGCTGTGTATATCTCTTGTTTTTCACAATTTTCTCTACTGAATTGGCAGACCGCCCTTTGTGCCTCAGTTTTCGAACATTCCGGAAGTGGAACAGTCTTCCGGAACGGATTACATTTGAAAACCAAGGTACCACTGTATAAGTTAGTTGGTCCCCCAAAACACTGGGCTTGAATATGTGTCCTCTGATCCATAAACACCTGATCTGCCACAAGCAGTCCTTTTCAATCTACACAAACATTGTAGGTCCCTCCACTGAGTTGTGCTTCCTTCACATTTCGTTTTTTGCTAACGGAACCACGTGCTGCTCTCATTCCAGCATGGTTGGCAAAGAAGAAGTAAAAATAATAATGTACCAACTGGATTTCTGTCATTCCTTTGAAATCTCAAAAGATGAGTCCCAGTCTCAAAAACCAATGGGCTGAGGGCTCGTGATGTTCTCTCTTAGATCACTGATAAGGGAGATCTCAATTTTCATCAAGGATGTGGCATGAGCCCTGCGGATCTCCAGATGACAATATGTAGTCAAAGAGACTGTGTGACCAAAACAAAACCTGAAGATTCCCATGCATGCTTTGAAACCCGGGGTCAGGGGCATGCTGGGAATGGACCATAATCCCTGGACTCCCAGCTTGCTTTTCATTTTTTCAAGGCCATTTGTAGAACCTGAGCTAGGACACAAAAATGTCTCCTATTTTTGCTTTTTTGAGAGGAATAGTTCCCACTTTTAGCAGTCTCCCCTCCCCTCACCCCCCCAAAAGAAAAAAAAAATCCAATGGACCTCCACCCAGTAGCATGAAGCACCTTTGACCAAGATTCCTGGCAGTGTTCAAAAATTAAAAGCCAAACCAGTATCCCCACAGCCAATGGCAACAGGTCCAGGAATTAAGACACTCTGCAAGAAACAAAACTTAAAATGTACTGACCCTAGGGAGAACAAGTGCTGGTATTCCGAACACTGTTGCAACGCAAGATCGGTGCAAACTTTCAAGTTTAACTTCAAGGAAGGAAACTCATTCTCTCTTGAAAAAAACCAGCCAATGAAAAGCTACTGGGCATTATTTCATATTTTGCATTTCAGTTCAGAGTTAGTTTTACACACACAAAAAGTTTGTTGAGATACGTTTGAAATGCTTTGAAACAATATATTTCATTTTTTTAAAAACAGCTAGTACACCCCCTTCTAAACCTTGGAACCACAAGAAGAAGAATTTCAATTTGAATGGATTAGACAGAGCATCTGCTTCCTTCACAGATGGCTCTCAGATCGAAAGGCAAGGTAACCTTATGTGGAGTCAGAAGACTGGTCACTCTGGAGCGCCATAATTTTAGGGCTGGAAGCTATGACTTCAGAAAATGGGGTGAGGAGAGGGGGGAAAAGAAGGAAGCAGTAAGCTCTTCAACTAATTATGTGACCAAGACAGATTGAGAATGCCAAACAGCTTGGAAATTCTCATTGCCTCAACACTTGAGAAATTTGCAATAGGATTTCAACTGAATGGGCAGTTGGATTTGCTGGAATGTAAATGGAGGCAGAGAGGAGATACCGAAAGAAGGTAGGGGAGGCCACACAAACGCACACACTGCTTTTGCTTTCTGCTTACCTGTCAGCTTTCAACAGCAAATTAGATGGCAGCTCTGTAAGCAGGTTGTGTTGCACGTCCAAGACCTCGACATGCGTCCGTTCGATCCTCTCTGGTAGCCTGGCTAATTGATTGTGACCTGCAAGCAACTTCCGCAAGCTGATATTGCAAAATAACCTGGGGGGGTGGTGGTGGTGGAGAAAGGAACAAACAGTAAATGAAACAATACCAAGACTTGTGGTACAGTCCTCTCAGGGCCTCTTCATGGACCAGAAGCCTAGGCACAGCATCCACTTTCTGGTTAAACTAACCACAGTGTGTCATAACACTCGAACAAGAAATGGTTAGTTTAAACTATGGTTTCCTGAAACACAATGGCCTGGTTCAGATGTAACATTAAACCGTGGTTTGGCATTACAGAGAGCAGCCTCAGGCCTGCACAATTCCCCCTCCTCTCCCTTCCTTGCAACAACGCCAGAAGCGAGAGAAAGCATTTGCTTTGTCATTGTGTCTGAACTAGGCCAAATTGTGGTTAGTTTAAACTATCGTTTCTTGAAATGACCCAATACCTTATTTATTGATCTGAGCTTGTTCTGAAACTTAAAAACACTTTAGGCACACCCCTCAAAATATAATACAGTAGTCAAGAGAGCTAGTACTCTGTGAGGAAACCATAGTTTGTGGCTGTGTGATGTGCGAAAACACTTCTCATACACAACCCCTGAGCAGCGCCACTTGTTTGAAAGTGCTGTTTGGTCAAAGTCTCTTTCCTTGTGGGGGGGAAAAACCACCCAAGGAGAATCAGTTCCTAAAATATTGCTCATCCATTATTTCCCCTCAACCAAAAATGACTCAACATCTTCTGATATTCTTCCTCTCCTCATCCAAATTCTTCCCCTCCCCTTTTTAATACTAGACTAACGTAAAGCTTCCTTCCAGTTCTACAGGGAATGAAATTTATCTAATCCGCTTTACTGTCTTGAGCTTTTTACATGCTAGGGGCGGCCAACCGTTCTGTTTCCACATAGAGAAGGGGGAGGGAGATAAAGAGAGAGATGCTTTATAAGACACATTAATGGGCAATGTGGCTTCTGAAAAGCCAATTGAACTAAACAAATTTAGAGCTGGAAATCGAAACCACACCATGAATCTGCATTTTTTAAAGTTCCGATTTTGAATCAGGTGGTCTTTTGAGGGGTGGGGAGGGATATATCTTGCTGAAGATGGGAGATTATTCTCGTCTGCCACCTGCCTTGTTCTTCTCCCTGTGGCTGCATCTGTACGTTTTAATCAGAAGGCGCCCATGCCCCACGGTTGACCCTTCTTTCAATCAAAGATTCGCAAATTACTCAGCACTGCAGATGCCTCCTCCACCCGTTTACGTATTAGAAAAGACACACACACACCCCAAGCCCTCCTCCCCAACAAAACCCATGCCTTTTCGCACTTCTCCCTTACAAATCGAATCCACCCACTGTCATCACCAGGCCACAAACTACAGGTCACCAGGGCCAGCGTGCCAAAGCAATCAATAAAAGACATTGTTTTCCCTTGGTGGATGTTGTCAGATAATCTGCGCAAGTGCCATCGTTCACAGTTATCTCAGGATGACGACTGGGCTGCATCGCACAGCTGTGGACGTAAGTCAATAACCTCCACTTCACTTGTTAAAGACAGCGCACGAGTGGGTGTGGTTGCTAAGTTTGTTGCTCCCTCTCACTTTCTCTTGGTAGCGTGCCCAATCTAGCACTGAAACAAACGTTTGTGCGCTTTCCCTTTTAATGAACTGTTGGGAATTTGCTGGAGCCTAACTTGAAGGAGGGGCTTCTCTCTCTTGCCTGCAGAGTTGTCAACAGCATAAACTTTAGTCATTTTGGGGGATGGGGTGGCAGGCATCAAAACTATAGGAGCCTGTTGTTAAGCTGTAGATAAGACCGCTTTATGAATCAGCTCTTTATGGAGCAAGGGGACAAGGCTGCTGCTATGCTCACGCCTGCAATTCAAGACCTTTATCAATAAAGTATATAAAAATCAAGAAGCCTTGTTTAACGCTCGCAGGAGGCATTAAAAAAAGATGACTATGACTGCACCCCAAAGTGTGTGTGTGTGTGTGTGTGTTTATAACTTCGCTCTTACACCTTTGTGCTTTGTAGATTTGTGCAGAGGGGCTACAGTTCATTGGAAGAACACACGCTTCCCATGAAGAACTTTTCAGGTTCAATCTCTGGCCTTTCTAGCAGATGATGAAGAAGACCTCTTCTGCCTCTCCCTTGAGCTGCTGCCCGTCGGAGGATACATGGGCAAGATGGACCAGTGGCCGGCCTTCTGCATAAGGCAGCTTCACATGCTGAGATGAAAATAGTATCTGCTATTCTAGTAAGCAGAAATTATTCAGAACTACCCAAGCACCCACACACTAATGCTTAGTCAACTCTGCATGTATTCTGCATTTTCCTTCTCTTTTACAATCATTGTGCGAACCAAGAGCATAGTACTCAACTCACTACTCCAAGTTTATTTTGCTTGGTTAACAAGGACAGCTCTTACCCCTTAGAAAAAGTCTTGGAAGCATGTGAGCAATACCTGGTGAAAACTTGGAAGCCCAGGGAAGTGGAAGCAGTTAGTGTCCTTTTTTTGACCAACAGAAACATAACAAATTGCATAAACTATGCCAGCCTTCCCTAAGCTAGTCGTTGGACTCCCAGCTCCAAACATCATCACCACCATTATTTTATTAGATTTGTAAACATTCCTGGCCACTGATCATGCTGATGGGAGCTGGACTTTGACAGCATCTGGAAGTCACCAGTTTGGGGAAGCCGGGTCTAAGCAAATGTATGCAGAGATGCTGGGCCAGCTATAAAATAAAAATGGTCCCTGAACTTTAAAACTGTAGTTTTAGATCATTCAAAGTCCTTCCAGTTCAAGCAACTGCTGCCACAGCCATAACAAAAACCACCAAAGAGTGCAAAGTGTTCTTCCACACTGAAAACCTAACCAAGATAACATTAGCTGCACTCCTTAGTGATTATAAGTGATAATCCAAAACATTTAAACAATACCATACCCCCCCACAAGGCCTTTAAGCTAATGCTTTCCATCTTGCCTTTTTCAGCCTTGAATCCACATTTTCCTCTCTGAAAACCATTTGCGTTTTCTCATCTCTACTTTTTCAACATGTCTACACACGAAGCGCTTTGGTACTAAATCCTCTGTGTGGTGACCAGTTGTCTTTATTGCTCTATCTGCCACTCAATCCTTTTTTAAAAACATTGTTAGGTGTTAGAGCTGGGAGATATCTGGTTTTCAGCTTTGCGGCTAAACATCGTGATTAACTTGATATATCACAATGTCTGAAATAAAGATGGAGCTATGCAGAGACAATGGCTGGCTTCACTGTTTTCCCCACGGTGTGATTTTTGCATAGCGCACACACACACATTTTGATTCACAATCTATTGCCTGCTCCAAAACTATGAAACCGATGTCACAATATGGACTTCAAACAGGTTTTGGCCGATATTACTGCTATATCGCCCAGGCCTATTAGGTGTGTTTTTGTTTGTTTGTTTGTTTGTTTGTTTGTTTGTTTGGTGGAGGTGTGGCAGAGATTCTGTTTATGCCATGTAGCCACAGGGCAGGTTCCTAGGAAACTGCCTCATACCAGGTGAGACTATTTGCTCATCTAGTTCAGTTGTGTTGACACCAAACAGCAGTGGATTTCATGGCTTTCAATCCCTCCTAGCCCTACCAGAATATTCTGTAGATCCTCTACCATTAAACCAAGGTCCCTTATTCCATTCACACCCTTGAGATTCGAAAGGTTTTTGACTACTGAGAAGAACTACTTTAACATTTATTTAAGGAGCCAGGCAACACGATGCTGAACAGCCTTAGAATGTCTATCTGCAAATTAAAGGAGTTGGGTGTTTTGTTTTTGTCCAGATTAAAGAGAAGAAGAAGAAGAAGAAGAAGAAGAAGAAGAAGAGAGGCTGTGTTGCAGCTTACAACACAATGGCACCCTGTGAGGCTGAAAAACATCAAACAGAAGGCAAAAACAAAATACCCATCCATCTGTAACCGAAACAAGCTAAACACTGACTCTACAATTGTTTCTGAATTGTGCGTCCTGTTCCTACTTGTGTAACTATGTCTGCAAGACTCACCGGGCAGGCAGTTCACATATTTGATTGTGGCCCAGATCCAGAACTTCCAGCTTCCTGCTATCGCAGACCCATTCAGGGAGGCTCTCGAGGTGGTTTCTGCACAAAGGAGGCAACAAACGAACAGGTTAAGCGGTATGGAAAAACTAGCATATGTGTTTTAAACCAGGATAGGCAATGCAATGAAATGTTTGGGGCCGCGAATGCAACTTGCCCAACACTGGGCCAGACACAATCATCTGTTGTTTCAACCCAGCCACTCATCTTGGAATGGAGTTCGCCGCCCAAATCAAGGTTTCCACAATTCTCAACCCACAACCTGCAAAATGATGTCATGCAGTTCAACAACAAGAGCTTATTGTTGCTCATGAGCATCACAGGTGCATCTAACAGTAACATGTGACAATAGCACTTTGCTTTGCTTGGGAGCAGGGAGCAAAAGCAAATGAACGCTGTAGAAAATGCTAATAGCAACTGGAACAGTAGCAATGTGCTTCCTTTCAAAAGTGTAGCTTTTCTTACATGCTCGCCTGTGTTTCCATTGTATATATTTAGGATTAGCCAGTGTACTTTTTTGAATGCTCATTAAATTCAGTGCAGCCAACTGGAGGCAGCCAGATGTTGCTAGACTCCAACAACCAGCAGCTCTAGCAGTCAGCATGGTCAACGGTCAGGGGTGATGTGAATTGCAATCTAACAACCTCTGGAGGGTCCTACATCGACCTAGTCCTGCACTTATAGATCAATCTTGTCTTCAAAGATTTTTTACAGCACAAAGAGTGTGTGTACCAAAATTCCAAACCACTCTGCACAGAAACTTCCAAGACGGCATTTTCAGAGGAACTAGAGTTTAGGCAAAGGAAACAGGGTCAGTGGCCATTCAACCAGATTCAGGAGAACTCCCAAGAACCGTATTCCTTCATTACCAATATTTACTCTACAAATGAAAGTTTGTGCCCACAAATACATCCTGCTGTATGGATCTCTTTTTCTTTGGTGGGTTTTAAATAAGGCAACAGAGCAGGATGTTTAGCTATTTTCTTATTCAGTCCAGGGGAAGTTTACACAAAATGCTGGCTTGCAGCTCTGTCCTGCTCTGTCCTTTACACTATCAACAGTGCTTTGCTTATAGTGAACTGAGTACATTTCCAGTAGAATACCAGCTTGGAAAATAAGGGGATTTTTTTTTAAAGGCTTTACTCGTCCCTAACACAGCTTTAAGCTGAAACGTATTTGCAGGAAGACAAATAGTGCATCATTCACATTTTGGGGTTGTGCAATAAATGCCACGATAATCAAAGATATGAGAAAAGAAAGTGAATATATAATCTTGTTATGAAAACAAGCTGTCAACATAGCTAGCCTCAGATATTGGGAAGTCAAATATTCCTCATTACGATGACTTGTGGAAATAACGGTGGGGGGGAGGACACACTGATTTTTCTAATAAATTACTTATCCATGCGCACATACTGATGAGATTCTGGCACGCAAATACATTGACTCATGCACTTGTATGCTTCAAGTCACTGGCAGCACCCTCAGGCAACACCCTTGTCTCTTTGGTGCTCTTGTTTAGACAAAACAGTCGCTTCGCTCTTTAGGACAACTCAAGGTCTGGTGCTCTTTTTAAAACAAAAAAACAAACCAAACCACCCACAACAATGCTCAAAAACGCAAATGACCTCCTCTGCTTAGAATCATGTTGCTTTAATCCTAGCGTGCAGGCATCAGAAACAGCATTGCTTGCATGGAATCGGAAAACCTTTGTGTCTCTACAAGCCCTCTTAGCAAGGCTACAGTAATTTTTCTTTTTCAGTCATGCTAGCACTGTATTTTCAAAAAGGTATATTAGGGCTTACCTAGAAACATCCATGTAAGTCAGATAGTTCGGAACTGGATACACATCAAGGTGAACAAGTTCTGTGAAAGGAACACAATTAATATATACCAGAAACAAAGAAAAATCAGCAATGAAAATAATGCACTGCTTCCTATTTCCCAGGTTTGTTGTTTCCCCATCATACAAATTGTACATCGAACACAGTAAGGAATATTTAATATGGCTTAAAGGGGTCTTCAACAGAAATAGTACAGTGGTACCTTGGTACTCAAACTCTTTTTTTTTTTTTTGAATAATTTTTTTATTAACCGACCAATCACATCAAATCAAACCAAATTACATAAATTCCAAATTGCACAGCCGAATTTTAAATTTTTGTTGGGGGTACCCATATTTCAAGTTCCGAAGGGATCCAATCAACTTCTTGCTTCTTACTGCTGTTTTAATGTCCACAAATCTAACCTTATGATGTTCACAGTACTATCCAGTCCTTTCTTATTATTTTTCCACATCTCTTGTTGTTATTTTCATATATTTTTCCTTTCTCTTTGTGACCTCTGATAGTCTCCGCAAGCTGGTTAGAACTGTTTGTAATCCTACGTGGATATTAATTTTTTTTATCCAGTAGCCAATATCCAGACGTTTTCCATATAACATCACTTACATACATCAAAACAGTCTTAGCGTCATTAATCTTCACCAATCTGCCTCCTTTCTCAAAACCTCTGAGGAGATTCACTAGGAATGCAGTCTGAAAACAAATCCGTTCTTCCTCCCGGCTATAAATCCTTTGGCAAGATGGCGACTCCGAATTAATTGCTGCGCCATTCCCAAAAGCTCTTATTGCTTCTCGGTTTCCATAAAGCATACTTTTGGTTAAAGTTTATCTCCACACAGACCTTAATCATCCTGCTTGGGTCAGTTCAACCGATGGTTCTAATGAGGAGGGGTTCTTGTAAATCACATAGAAGGAAAGTAAAAAAGGTCCGTCCCCCCCCCTCATTCAGCCCCGTTGTCAACATACCCCGCCTTTGGTGTATCTTCATCGTAAAATATTCCTGTTTCTCCAGCCCGTCGTCTTCTTTCGCAGAGGTCACTTAAATTAGCAGACTTCACTCCTCTTCTTCACTTGAAATATGTGCATTTGCTTCTTTTGTAATTAATTATTCCAAATTGCTGCAACTAGTGCGCGATCAGAGACAGCGTCCAGGAGAGCCGATGTCCACATGGGGGCATTCTGCCTAGGGCCCTCACCCCCTTCTTTCGAATTAGGGGGTGATTTATGGGCACAGCAGGCAAGGGCAGTGTTCCCCATTTCCTTGGGGCAACAAGGGAGGCTGCCTACTCCCATAACAGCCTCTTAATTACCCCGTGTGGGTCGGAGAGATGGTATTGTTGGCCATCTTCCAATGAGCCCCCTAGTAGCCCCCCTTGGTACTCAAACTCAATCCGTTCCGGGAGTCCATTCAACTCCTGAAATAGTTCAAAAACCAAGGTACGGCTTCCGATTGCCTGCAGGAGCTTCCTGAACTCAAGCAGAAACTGTGTTGGGACATTCGGCTTCCAAAAAATGTTCGCAAACCGGAACACTTACTTCCGCATTTGCGGCGTTCAGGAGCCGATTTGTTCAGGAGCCAAGCCATTCGAGTACCAAGGTACCACTGTACACCAGATAGTGGTTTCTTCCATTTCTCCTTAGCTTCCAACAGGCATAGTTCTCTGTTATTTAGGAAAGTTTTCCTTCTGCTGCTGCTTCCTAAAATCCAGTCTCAAATCAGTTCTGTGATCTGAACTGCTAGTCCAGTAAGTTACAAAATCTGAGAGCCCAAGGAATATTTTTATCCCCAAGACTAAGACATTTTTAAGGTTTGATTTGTGTGTTTGTGATGCACCACTTCAGACTGTTACGAGGCAGGGAGAGAAATTCCACGATTGTGGAATTCACCACACACACACACACACACACACACACACACAACTTCCGCACAGAAAACATCCACATCAACAGTTAAATCCTCTTCCCAATGTCTAGTATTCTGCGGGGAGGAATTTTTCACTTTTCATGGTATAGAGAAGCATTCAATCACTGACTAACCCTGTCTGCAGTGATACAACCCAGACATAGGTTTATCTCCTGAGCGAGAACTAGGCTTATAGTAAATCAATGATTCCTCACCCAATCATTTCCCAAGGCTATTCTTCACACAGCAACACCAGCAGCACTTCATTGCACTGCCTTTGGTTTGTAGACAAGAAGTCTATCCTAGCACCCTCTTGACCTTACATTAAATCCTTCAACTCATGATTAGCAGCCATATCCATTTTTATGCACAGAACTAACAAAGCCTAATCCTACAATTACAACGTTCATCAGTCCAGATATCCATTGAAACAATGGTTTGGCAATGCTTGGATTTTGCTGCCAATTTCTGAAACCGATGCCACTGCTCAACTATACGGTTATGCACAGGGAAATTTAGGATGGTTTTTTCTTTCTTTTATTAATCAAAAAGGGCTAAGAGGTTACACGACAAATCAATCACCATGAACGAAGGGCCTATCTGCAGTCCAGAGGTGGGAGACAGCAGAAGAATGAAAGCTACTGCTGCCTGTTCGTAACTCACTAAGCTCAGCTGCCTACTTCAATCAATTCTTCAGTGCTTCCAGCAGAGAGAGAGAAGACCTCAAGGTCCTATGCTCAGCAGAAACAGCATTATGCAAAAGACAGTTGTGCAAATCCACTTTATTTGCATAATTTATACAAGTGGACTTTTTTTGGCCTGAGGGTTGTTCTTGCTGCAGAAAAAGCTTAGCCCACTCTGAAAACCAGAGCAAGGGACAACAGGCTTTCCTGTTACATGTGTCATGATGAAGTCCAAAGGAAACTAAAAAAAGAAATGATACAACAAAGAGGCATGTGGCACCTTAAAAACTAAAAAATGTTAATATGGCATAAGCATTCGTCAGACGCATGGGGTGTGAACCTCAGTTTTCAGGCAGATGTATGTACATACAAATGTACACAGATGTTAAGGGGGGGAGGAATGTAAAAGGTTGGAGATAAATGGCAACGGAACGTGAAAATATAGCCTGTGACGGAACTTAAATGCATGCTAAATGGTCTTTCCCAGCAGCAGTAGTTGGTGACAACCATCACAGAATTGTTGAGTAAATTAACACCAATGTAGGGAAGCCAAAAACCTTAAATTTTGCAGTAGGCATCAGACAGGCAGCAGGCTTTGGATTGAAATTATCGGTTACCTATGGTATGTTGTCATCTTCACAGAAAGTCCAGGCCAATCGCTCCAGTATTTCAGTAACATATATGTGAGGTAAGCTGAATGTTTAAAATGCACAGTATGAATGCATTATTATTCATTTCTGACTGACACTGGCATGTTGGTCCTCTAAATGGTTTGTATCGCGCTTGTGCGCTAGGGGCTGGATGAATCCTGAACCTAAACACAGCATTCAAATCCAGTGTAAGACGAGCAGACCAGAAAACACCTAGTCCTTGTCTGAACTGCCTTCAAAGCGAACTTACCATTTGAAGTGGCGTAAAGAGCTTTAAGCAAATATCCGCTGATTTTGAGGCTGACCAGCTGGTTTCTTTCACAGTGCAGTATTTCAACGTTGTTGAAGATGGTGGCGTCGAGCTCGCCTAGTTTATTGTCCCGAAGATCAAGCTGGGTGACGTGATGTAGGAAATCAGCGCCGTCCGCCACCAACCTCCTAATGACATTTAACCTGGAGTAAGAGAGGGAGGAAAAGAATTATGCTGTTGATGGGCGTATGTCAGCAAGAGGTTGGAAAGCCGAAGTTTTGGCTCTAAAACTATCATTTTCTCAGTGTCCCAAGTAAAAAATGAAATACAAGCCCAAAATCTGGTGCTCAAATGGGCCCTGTTTTTATGAAAAGCTCATAGTGACTTACATGGAGGTCTCCAGTGGTCTCCCTTCCAACGTTTAGTATTAACTAACGCTACATCTTCAAGCACTCCCCAGGTCATACACTAGACCCTTTCGCTGAAAATCTTGGAACCCACCACTGATAGGTTGTGAGGCAAACAGCATGAACTGCTCCCAAGTATCTGTCCCTCATTTCACTGGCGCATTAGAGGATGCTGAGAGATAGCTCGGTTGGTAGAGCACGAGACTCTTAATTTCAGGGTCAAGGGTTTGAGCCCCATGGTGGGTGAAAGATTCCTGTATTGCAAGGAGTTGGAATAAATGATCCTTGTGGGCCCTTCCAGCTCTGCAGTTCCATAAACTAGCAGGTTGCATTTTTATCATCATTTTTGCAGTTTCGCTACCTGAGATTGTGCCTACGCAAAAGGAAGCTCTGATTAGTTCTGAAATGGTTGCAGCCAAAGTGGGGTCCCGTTCAGCTTAACCATATGCATCCTTCTTGCAATCAGGACGTACACTGAATAATCCCAGCCAATGAAAACATGCATTTTCCAAAGTGCAGCGAACATCAACATTCACATACGAACGTCAACAATCCCAGATCACTTTACCACTGTCAACATGAATTGATGGCGTATGACTGACAAAGAGGGAGATATACACCACTGTATGCTGACAACTCTTACTTTAAGTGGATGTTAGTACTTGGTGCATTTCTGAGATTTTGCTTATACACAAAATTCTTTCGGGATTGCAGATGTTCAAATGGGAATGTGACATTCCCCAAACTTAGGACTTCCACTATAATATATGAATACCTTCATAGACTAAAGCACTGCTTTGAATTCCTCAGAGGATAAAAAAGTGGGGAAGAGGGGATTAAAAACATGAAGCTCTGCACATATTCCAAGTTCTCCATTTGGGCACGGCATTATAATAAAAGTTTACATCCCACCCAAATCCCAACACTTGACAATGGTGATGTGATGCAATAGGTCAGTATTTTATATTTGGGGTGGGTCACCCAAACCCATACATGCACATATTATAAATCATGGCAGGTCGAGAGAACTTGTCCTGCCCAGTCCTTGACTTGCTGCAGAAACAAAGGTGATCTATAAAAAGCAGCCACCTGTACAATTTCATTGCACTCTGAAGAGTTCAGTTTTATTTTCAGTGCTGAGCTGACAAGATCGATTAAATCACACAATCAGTAGAATGCTTTGGGGGGCAATGAAAGCTCTGGAAGGACCAGGACTGCACTTCTTTCTTTTTTTAAGTGCTCTCATCCCTAGATTACACCATATGCCATCTTCTAGCATGCATAAGTTAACTCCTCAACCTGCTCTAACTCCTTAACCCATTAAAACACAGGCATCTCCCTGCAGCTGTATTTGGAATTATCAGGCAATGCCCAAAACCTATGAGCATTTTAAGAATTTTGTATGATATGTACATTGTTTTAAATGTTGTATTTTTTAAAATAAAAAAAATTCTATTCAGTTTGGATGGGGCGGAGAGAAGAGAAGGCCCCACCCATCAGCAGATGTCATTGGTGACATCAGTTGATGGATAAAGGGGCATGGTTTAGGGAAAATGGCCTCATGGGCCAAACCAGACCTTTTGGCAGGCCAAAACTGGCCCACAGGTCCTACCCCTGAGGTAAGGGATTGAATCCCTCACATACAAGGTCAAGAGTATTTGCATGAGGATGAGAAATTACCGTATTTTTTGCTCTATAAGACGCACCAGACCACAAGACGCACTAGTTTTTGGAGGAGGAAAACAAGAAAAAAAATATTCTGAATCTCAGAAGCCAGAACAGCAAGAGGGATTGCTGCGCAGTGAAAGCAGCAATCCCTCTTGCTGTTCTGGCTTCTGGGATAGTTGCGCAGCCTGCATTCGCTCCATAAGAAGCACACACATTTCCCCTTACTTTTTAGGAGGGAAAAAGTGAGTCTTATAGAGCAAAAAATACGGTATTTCTAGTTGGTTAAAACAGCTCATTTCTCGATTTTGCAGGCTAATGTAATAATATGACAACTAAACACTGCCAAGCCTACATTTATTGTAGAGGAAGTCACTCTTAATTTGATCGCTTGCGTGAGAAAAGAAGCAGAGATATTTAACAAACATCACCCCTAGCACTAAATGCCCTTGCTCGAAAATTCAGCATCTGCATATGAAATTTGTGACCAGTCATAGCCAATATCTTGAAACGATGCGGACAGCCATCTTCACTCTTGAGCTTCACCCATTCTCTCACAAGGTTACGTACCTTAGATCTACATGTTTGATGTGTGGCATTCTGTTCAGCGCCTGCAAGCAGAGCGTTTCCATGCAGTTTCCAGACATACAGAGTTTGTCCATGGCAGGCAGCTTCTCTAACACCTCGGGAATGCCACTGAACTCGTTGAAAGAAAGACCCAGGTAGTTAAGCTGGGGCATCCTTTCCAACTCAGCGGGAAGGCTCTGGAGGAAGTTCCCATCCAACAAGAAGGTCTGTAAGCTATTGAAGAGAAGAGGGGATTGTCAACAGCAGCATTAAACCCTCCCAAAAAAACAACTCTTTATAGACATGTATTGCAGCAACTCCAAAGGACCTTCTGGCAGTTCCCCTGTTGTGAGAAGTGAGGTTACAGTAAGGTCACCCTGGATTTACAAATCAGTCCCCTGACAAAATCCTACCATTCCTATTGAAGTTGAAAAGTGTCCCCGGATTCTTTGAAAAAAATCTGGTAACCTTAGGTTACAGGGAACCAGGCAGAGGGCCTTCCTGGTAGTGGCACCTGCCCTGTGGAATGCCCTCCCATCAGATGTCAAACTGATAAACGACAACACAACTCTTAGAAGACATCTGAAGGCAGCCCTGTATTGGGAAGCTTCTAATGTGGGATGCTCTGTGGTGTTTTTGTATATCCTGTTGGAAGCCAGCCAGAGTGGCTGGGGCAACTGAGTCAGATGGATGGAGCACAATCAATCAATTTAATAATAATAATAATAATAATAATAATAATAATAATAATATTGCTGCAATATTCTGGACCCCAGTGAAGGTGCTAGTATATAAGAGTTTTTCACAGCTTAAGTCCTCTGTATGTGAAGAAGTGAATCATACACCGGCACTTTTGCTGGCCGTTACAGATTTAGTTGTGCTTGGGCGTTTAGCACACACTTTTGCCATGACTCAGGCATCGTTGACCCAGGCTAACCCCCTGGGAGGAGTCGGTGCACTCAGGGTTCATGCTGCCCTTGGCCATCTGTACCTACTTGTTCATATCACCGACGGCTGCTGGAATACTTCTGAGTGCATTGCAGGACACGTTGAGCTCAGTCAAGGTTGGAATGCTGCAGACTGCCAATGGGAACTCTCCTAAATGATTGTTGGAAAGGTTAAGGCTCCTCAGTTTGCTGAACCTACAATTGGGGTGGGGGGGGAGAGGAGAGAAGGAGTAAAACAAAACAATAAATTGCGTATTAAATTAAGGTCATGTTATGCAGAAGAAATGAACTACCCATAGACTGTCACCAAGCGGCTGCTTAAGCCACACAGATTTATTTTCCGCAGCACTAAGAAAACAATTAGCAATAAGATGCTGGAAGATCTTCAGTATTAATGGTATTCTCTACCAATGTGTTTCCTCAATGCCAAAAGCTGTAGACTTAGGAGGGGAAAATATAGCTGGGTGTGGTCAAGGGGTTTGCAATAGCATCCTGGAAACCCCAGGCGTTTACAATTAGAAAATCAGTCGCAGCTCAAATATGTCCTACAAAGCAGGCAAGCTTGCAGAGTTTTAAATGCAATTATTTAAATCTCTGTGCCGATCTTGCATCAGCAGCCATTGATCATGCCAGTAGTATAGCTGGCGCAAAACTGGAGGCACACAAATTCAGAATTATTTCCCCCCAATTATTATTCTCTTAACTGGGAAAGGATGAATACTTGGAGCAACCTTGACAAAGACTTCCTTGACAGTATGTACAGACACCTAAGGCAACACATCTCTGAGTCAAAATGATTATTTTTTTCCTGAAGGACAGAAATTTCTCCTGGTGTTTAGTATAAATCCTACTTTCCTGCAATTCAGCCTTATAGAAGTACCCTTAAAGGACTACAAAGGTGCTATTTATTTCAATATATACCATGATAAGTTACCATTTGTATTTACCACCCCTAGTTCCAAAATGTTCTGGAAAGTGATCAGCCCTCAATAATTTTTGTTTTATCAGCAAACAAGCTGCACAGACAAACACCTTTTCTGAAGATGGCAGCTGTGTTGCCCCTGCTGCAGAAAAAACAGCTAAGATTCTCACAGCACTGTAAACAAGCACCTAAAACCAAGAAATCAGCCACCTTCCCATTTGTGAAAGGTTGCATAGCTGGTCACATGGTGTTGATTTTTAATCACCAGAAAGTGGCATTTACAAGCTTTTGTTTTAATGCCCTGTGCTTCATTTATCCCAAAGTTTTGCTAAAAACCTGTTCAAACTTTTGTCAAGTTTCTGCCTGCAATCGTGAGAGCTAGAAACCCATTCTATTTTTAAAAATGCAATCTCAGTTTGTCACCATGTAGTGGTTCTGCAATCTGAGAAATATTCCATGATCTGCAGCACAATCATAGTCTTGAAAATCCCTACACACACACACACACCCCCCAATGTAAACCAATTGTACTAAATTATAAGTCTCATGGAGGTGTGTGGATCTAAGGGCTTTTTGAGCAGAAAATATGCACTGCATCGCTTCGCTCTTTTTGTCTGTCCTGACTTTACAATCAGACAGAAAATCCTCACCAGAAGCTTTCGAATTTCAGTAAAGCCAGCAAGTGAATCACTGTTAAGTTTTCAATTAGCAGCACTTGTCAGAAAGCAGTTTCTTAGCACCTTAATTAGACATCTCTCACCCTGGGTAACTGCTCTTTAAAAAAGTAAACTAATTCCATAAGGGTTTTTTGTTTTTTTTTAAAAGCTTCCCTTGGAAAGGGGAAATTATTCTTTAATTCCTCCTTGGTGATCCCAACATCCCCAAAGCAGAACCTGCCCCTGAACTTAGGCCCATCTTGATTGCAAGAAAAGAGGGGAGGGGAAAAAAACGTGAAGTGATTACTCAAGGAAGAAAGGGGACAATCCAAGTTACCAAGCCTGCATGTGCAGCCACATTGTTCAGGTTGCCTAACAACAGGGAGTAGGGTGTGTGTGTGCCTGCAGGCAAGGAGCTGAAGGGCTGAATGCAAAGATCTGTGTCAGCTTCAGATGGATGAGAGGAAGCTCTTTTCCTGACCAAGTTCACTAGAGGGCTTTGTTTTCCCTTCATTCAATCTCCTCCCAGTGCATGATGGGAGTGAGGGAGAGTCATGGAATATACACACCCATAAGAACAGAGGCAATCACAGTATCCATCAAGCATCAAGTAAAGGGACCCCTGACCATTAGGTCCAGTTGTGGCCGACTCTGGGGTTGTGGCACTCATCTCGCTTTATTGGCCAAGGGAGCCAGCGTACAGCTTCCGGGTCATGACTAAGCTGCTTCTGCCGAACCAGAGCAGCGCACGGAAACGCCGTTTACCTTCCCGCTGGAGTGGTACCTATTTATCTACTTGCACTTTGACGTGCTTTCGAACTGCTAGGTTGGCAGGAGCAGGGACCGAGCAACGGGAGCTCACCCCATCGCGGGGATTCAAACCGCCGACCTTCTGATCGGCAAGTCCTAGGCTCTGTGGTTTAACCCACAGCACCACCCACGTCCCCAAGCATCAAGTACCACATCCCAAAAGCACCTGCAGTCAGAGGACTCCCCCAAGGATAGCATCCTTCCTCCCCACCCACCACCAACAGAACTAGGGCAAGAAATTCCTTGGAAAGAATGGAGCTCAGCATTGGTAACCGGGTTGATCCACAAAGTCCAGCTCAGGCATAACTGCTTAGAACAGCCACTGCTTATTAGTCAGAAAACAAGGGGCATTTTCTTAAAAAATAAAGGATTTCCAAAATGGTCCTGAGAACTTCTAGGACTCACAAAATGTTGAAGCTATAGAATTTAGAAAGCACTAGAATTAGCCATTATCTAAAGAGAGAACTGTCTGGGTGGTATTGAATGCTGAACTCCTATCTTTGCTGATGCCATTTGTTGTGGTGAGAAGGTCAAACAAATGAGGAAATCAAAGCTAAATAGGTTGCCATTCCTTGATGACGAACATCAACGCTCCAGCCATTTTTTTCCACAGTTTTTTTTAGATATAAAAATATCTAAACAGAAAATATTAGTGCATATTGTTACAAACATGAAAAAGTTTAGCTGTGACCCTGCCTACCCAAACACTATTTGTAAGTCCATTCTTAAACCAAAGCATTCTTAAACCAAGGCGTGCTTTCGCATAGCAGCGGGGGACTCAATTTACAAATGGAACACACTCAACAGAAAGAGGAACATGTTCTGCTTCCAAGGCAAAGTTCACAAACCAAAACACCTACTTCCAGGTTTGCAGCGTTCTTAATCCAAGTTGTTCATAAACTAAGCTGTTCTTAAACCAAGGTACCACTCCACTCTAAAATCTAAGCTCCATCTTTCTTTCATCTCTCTCATACCTGCTCATAAACAAGATGCTGTAAAGATTTTGGGAGTAATCCCTTCATTGTGTGGACTGCACCGAGGATTCTTTTTTTACACATTTGTTACCTCGCGATTCAATTCATAAGGTCTTATTCATTGGCCAAAGCATTGTCTCATTTCAAAGAAGGGTAATAAAGGAGGTCTGTCCGACTCCCACACGAGTTGTCCACCCCGCGCACGGCAGTGGCGCCCTCTATTCTACCACACTGAATTCATGCCTCTCTCACGTGCTAAAAATTTCCAGTGTCAAGTTTATCTGGAGAAATTTTTTTCTTTCACCTTTCCCCAACCTGAAAGAAGAGCTGTTACAATAGGATTGTTCTTTTCATCACAAACATTTCTCTTTTGAACCATAAAAGGGCCTGTAATGGAATTCCTCCACAACTCTGCTCTAAATCTCAAGCCAACTTGCATGGGGTGCCCATGAAACACGGCAGTATAGCTACCATCTGAGCTGCATAGTCGTAAACTGAGATTTTAGGATTATCCATTCCTCCGTTTTCCGATACAAAAGGATCACCCAAGATACCGCTGAACAACGACCAGCGTTTATGAAGCTTCTAAATTTATACTGCCAACATGTCAGTGTATTCACGTATAAAAAGTGAGGGTAAGTTAAAATGAAAAGGGAGTGAAGACTCCATTCGTGGTAAGAAACATCTTAACAGCCACAATATGAGCTTCCCAAGTTTCTTAATGAACAAAATTTAGACAAAGCTGTAGCTCTGCCTTGCATTCAGAAGGTCCCTAGATTCCTCTTCTGTCATCTCCAGGAATAAAAGCGTCTCCCCAGTTATGAAGGGTTTACGTTCCTGGGTACCGTGTGTATATGTGAAACAGTGCATAGTGAGGAACACCATCTAAAAAGCCTGTAAACACTCCTCTAAACCTCTGAAAACCCACAACCGCTCCCTCCAAACCTCCTTTCTCAAAAACTCCAACTATCCACAGGCCTCAAAGGTCAGTGCAAAGGCTCATGGGATCACAGTTGCAAAGGCTCCTGGGACTGCTGGCCGTTTTCCTGCTCCTTTGCACCCTTTTCCTGCACTTTTTGGACTCTCTTTGCGCCTTTCAGCAGTTTAAATCAGTTTATTTAATTTATTTCCCAGCGTTGTGCAATATACGGTCATGTGCGACTCAAACTCATGCAGGTAGAGAGACACCTGTATCTGCTCTCTGAAATGCTGGAGAGCTGCCGAAATTCTGTGAGCTAGATGAATCAACTGTGTAAGGCTTATCAGGTTTTTCTCATTGTAGTACTTGGGGAGTTCCCTATGAACCACAATGAAAAAAACGGATATTTTAGGTTTTCCCAGCCATTCTGACCAGCAAAAACAGAACAGCCAAGACATTCAATTTTGAGTCATTCAAAAAGAAAAGTGCTGTTGGTATGTCTCAATAAGTCACTAAAATGGATTGGGCAAGGGCATCCATTTGCTTTTGGAAGGAATCAGAAGACTGAATGGTCTGGCGGACCTGCCCATCACCATGCTTACGGTCAACTGCTGATAGCTTGCTGGTGGTCCTTACTGTGGGCCACACATGCAGCTAACCATAAAGGTGGTTCTCACACAGTATAGTGCTACGAACAGACTCTCAACAAGGAGAGGCCAGCGGGCAAGTTCAATTTGTGACATGGGTTGAGAGGCAAAATTACAAGGCCACTCTAATTCTCCATGGAAAAGTTCCACGGGAAGTTAATTGTGTTGTTTAAAAAACACGCTTCCCTCAAAATTAGAGGCTAACTTGTCTCCATAGCCTGCCTTCCCTGTAAACTTTCCATTTGGAATGTTCTACTAAAAAAGAGCTTGGTGTGGCGGGTGAAACTTGCTAATCCAAGGATTGTCAATGCAGTGACTGTAAGCCCACATGTGCCCTTTGATGCCTTCTCTAGTGCTCACAGAACCCGCCCCTTGTTGGAATTAGGCTTGAAAGAAGCATGCTCCATTTGCAATGTGTGCATGGCTGCAGTGTTTGTGGTGCCCGCAACAGCTTCTCCACTTTGCAAAGTATGCCATAAAGTTTGGCTAACATTTTACTTTGCCTGCTAAGGACCAAGGCGATTTACGCCTTGCACCAAGGCATTCACGCAATCACACCATGTTTTAAGACATGTAGAATGTTTTTGAGCGGATCATCAACCTTGCCAAATGGAAAAGCTCAGCTCAATCTTGCTTGCGTGATTGAAGGATACAGGCGCCACAATCCATTCTACTCTTGATATTTCAACATGAGCTCCCTATCGGGCTCTCGCGGCACAGGCCGCTGCTACACTGCATATTAACCTGAGTGAGATTTTACCCATTACAGCAGGGTTATGCTTACCCAGAGATAATGCCCAAGGGATATAATGTACCTCACGCACAGCAACAAAGGCCTAATTGCTTTCTTTTCAAAGCAGACAAATGGCCGCAGATGAGAGATCAAACCAGGAGCGCGTCCAAATCGCAAGCGTTTTGCTCAACAGATAATAGAACTTTTGTGCTCTCCAAAAGGAGAGTCTAAAAGATAAGAGAGAATGGGCAGATTCAAGAGGGACTTTATTAATGCAAATAATATGAACCGAATATGAACTGTCTATATTGAGGCAGACCACTGGTACCTTTAGGTCAGTATTTTCTACTCTACACTGACTGGCAGTGGTCCTTCAGGATTTCAGATGGCAGAGATCCCCACCCTTTTATGGTTTTGTGCAAACTGGTTCTCAGAAATGCTGTCAAGCACATACAGGGGCGATAAGCTCCCCAGTGTACATTTCACAGGAGGGTTCCGCCGCACGTACAGGGAAGACACATGGTCTTAAACTGTGAATATCACAGCAAAGGAGGCTCTCTCCTGGCTGCATGAGGGGAAAGGTCAGAGAATGCCGGCCCTGGGGGATATTTTATACACGGACCGATTACATACTCCAACCAGAACACACTGCTCAACACACCCCTTCCTTGGAAAAAAGGGGAAAGGAATTTTTGCTGATAAGCAGCCACAGCACAAACCGGCACCCGATAACCAGCGAGTGACAAGACACGACTGTTATCATTGAATGAAGCCGCTGGAAACCGATAGTTCTAAGAATCACTCGGAATTATACTGAGAATTCCCAATGGAATTCTGCTGGGTCACATTTGGGGAGGCCAAAGGCACGTCTCTGTTCATGAAGGTGTTTTGTTTGACGGAGCGGCTGCTGGTTTGGTGGCTGTTCTGGCTTGAAATCTTGACAGTTTTTTACTATCATTTTTATTTGTTTTAATTGCTAGTAATGGCCGCAAGAACCTTGTAGTTGACCTGTGGGGGTATGGCAGGAGATATAAGATCAAATGGGCTTGCGACTTATCCCCAACCAAAGTACTGCTGTTCAGGATAGCAGCAAGTCAGACCTGCCCTCCTCTAAGGTAATATTGAGCCAAGAAGAAGAAGAAGAAGAAGAAGAAGAAGAAGAAGAAGAAGAAGAAGAAGAAGAAGAGGAGTTTGGATTTGATATCCCGCTTTATCACTACCCGAAGGAGTCTCAAAACAGCTAACATTCTCCTATCCCTTCCTCCCTCACAACAAACACTCTGTGAGGTAAGTCGGGCTGAGAGACTTCAGAGAAGTGTGACTAGCCCAAGGTCACTCAGCAGCTGCATGTGGAGGAGCGGAGACGCAAACCCAGTTCCCCAGATTACGAGACTACCGCTCTTGACCACTACACCACACTGGCAAGTTCACTCTTCCTCTTCCCCCACCCAGGTTCTGATCTTTTTCCCAAATGGACCCTCAGCATTTTGTAGTTCTTGGGAGGTCATGGAGCATGCTCATTACCTAAGGCTTTTGCCTCTAATCCTTTCAACACCCAACCACCCAATTTCACCATTAGAGGAAACATTTTTTTAAAAAATTGAAACAAATCCATAAACAAAACCATACTATGCTGAACTGAGATTTGCTTGTGGCTATATCACATAAGGCATAATGTAAGTAGCAGAAATTTGAGTACCTGGCTTGCACACTTATAGACAATATATGCACCTGTGTTTATTCTGCATGCTTTATTTTGGTACACGCAGGTCAGTTTTTGGACTTCCTGACATCTCATCATGTAAATATCTCCAAGTCAGACAAAGGATGAAAGCACAACTCTTCGTAGCATTTTTACTTTCTTTGGCCACCAACCCAAGCAATGTTATGAAATGCCTTCTACCCTTTATGTTCTCTTTTAACCAGCGGTGAGACATTTGAAGGCGGGCGTGAGGAATGGCAATGCCCCCTCACGGTGTTGGCATTTTTTCACTGCTCCAATGTGTCGCTGATCCTTTTAACCAAATAACTCTCTCTTCATCCATCACAACCAAATATGCATAGCTGTATAACAGTTGTCCCCTTGTACGACGGCAGGAGAGGGCAAAGTATAATATTTGGACCAAATGCTGTACACGTTAAGTTTCAACAGAGTTTTGACAGGTTGTTTCAGTCATCTGCTTCTGTTTTATATTATTGTGTTGGTGGGTGTTAGGTGTATAAATTGGACTATTGATAGGACACTCAGATTTGGAAGTAACCATTTGCCTGGAAAAACTGTGATGTGGAAGAACTGCCTTCAAAAGAGACCACCAGGGAAGCAAGCCTTTTAAATGGGAAGAGAGTTGGTTCTTTCTCTCTTGCAAACTGTCAGAAATGACCAACAAGCCAAGCCGGCCCAGGACAAAAAAAATATTATGTGGGCCAGCAACAATTTGTCATTTTCTTTGCAATAGTGATGAAATCAAGCACCCCTAGGGAAGATTCTCCACCCACTTTTGGCAAGGCCCTGTACCCAGAGAGGAACGCACCCACTGTTAAGATACTCTTGCATCAGTGAATTCCCACGACACCATCGTGTTATGTAAAAACTGGGCAAGGCTCTTTTGAATGACAGTTGGGGACGCCCAATTAGGTCCCGCGGAATCTCGAAAGGGAACAAAGCTGGAAGCTTCTGAGGAGCTGATTCAATCCATTCTAGACAACAGTGAAAAAATGGGAACACAAATTATTTTTTTGTTTTAGCTGTTTGTTAATGTACCTTTGTAGCTCGTTCAGTCCCCTGGCTGTGGATGGGCTAGGGTTCAGCCTTAGGAAGTTTTGCTTCAAATTGAGATGAGTGAGGTCCTGGCTATAGAAGAGGTTGGCAGGGAGATCCTCCAGGCTGCAACATGAGAGATCCACTGAGCTTATTCGCTGCGATGCAATCTGCAACAAAACAAGGAACCACAACATTAAAATCAATGAAACACGAGCATTTGGCTTCTTGCTTGACCTGGGGCACTTCCTGTTGTAGTGTTATCTACTATTTCTTAATGGAATACCTGTTTATGGAAGTGAGTGAGTGAGTGAGTGAGTCAGTCAGTCAGTCAGTCAGTCAGTCAGTCAGTCTGTGTGTGGTAAGCCCATGAATATAGTAATTGGTCACCCCAATTCACGCATCATGAATACAGTACATTTTGCGAAAACATGCCCCCAGGGGCTGGAGAGTCCTCTAAACCAGTGGCTCCCAATCTTTTAGTTATGGCAACCCACAAGTCCAAATTTCTTTACTATTGTGACCCATCAATTTTAGCTTGAATTTTTTTTTTTTTAATGATATTTATTAAAATTTCAGAAACAAAAAATTACATAAAAGACAATGAAAAATATAGGGGGAAAAAAGAGAAAAAACATACAAAATACAAAGTATGGGGGGGGGATTAAATAAAACACTTAAAAACAAATTTATCCTTCCGTATCTTACATTTCATTTCCTTGCTTTCCTGACCTCCTCTCACCTCCCTTTTTTGTATTCCGGTTCAGTTGGTTAATTCAGCAATTCCTTTCCCTCTTTGTTTTTGTCTTAGTCCTTTAACTTAATATATTATAGCTTTAAATTCTCACCTATTAACCAGCCATTTTTTCATACACCTTTATGGCATTGCTACTAGAACCACTTAATTTCATTCTGACATCATTCTAACATTCATTAATTTTACAATATTTCTGTAAATAGTCTTTAAATTTCTTCCAATCTTCTTCCACCGACTCTTCACCCTGGTCTCGGATTCTGCCAGTCATTTCTGCCAATTCCATGTAGTCCATCACCTTCATCTGCCATTCTTCCAGAGTGGGTAGATCTTGTGTCTTCCAATACTTTGCAATAAGTATTCTTGCTGCTGTTGTAGCATACATAAAGAAAGTTCTGTCCTTCTTTGGCACCATTTGGCCGACCATGCCCAGGAGAAAGGCCTCTGGTTTCTTCAGAAAGGTATATTTAAATACCCTTTTCATTTCATTATAAATCATCTCCCAGAAAGCCTTAATCCTTGGGCACGTCCACCGAAGGTGAAAGAATGTACCTTCGGTTTCTTTACATTTCCAACATTTATTATCGGGCAAATGATAGATTTTTGCAAGCTTGACTGGTGTCATGTACCACCTGTATATCATTTTCATAATATTCTCTCTTAAGGCATTACATGCCGTGAACTTCATACCTGTGGTCCATAACTGTTCCCAGTCAGCCATCATTATGTTATGTCCAACACCTTGTGCCCATTTAATCATAGCAGATTTCACCGTTTCATCCTGTGTATTCCATTTCAACAGCAAGTTATACATCTTTGACAAAATCTTAGTTTTGGGTTCTAACAGTTCTGTTTCTAATTTTGATTTTTCCACCTGGAAGCCAATTTTCTTGTCCAAATTGTATGCCTCCATTATCTGATAATAATGAAGCCAGTCTCGCACTTTGTTTTTTAATTTCTCAAAACTCTGCAATTTTAGTCTGTCTCCCTCTTGTTCCAAAATTTCCCAATATTTCGGCCATTTGACCTCCATATTGAGCTTTTTCTGAGCCTTCGCTTCCATCGGTGACAGCCACCTTGGGGTTTTATTTTCCAATAGGTCCTTATATCTTATCCAAACATTAAATAATGCTTTCCTGACAATATGGTTTTTAAATGCTTTATGCAATTTTAGCTTGCATTTTAGCTGCAATTTTGCCTATGCACATTCAAGCAAAAATTTGCACAACTCTCCTATTAATGTGGAATTTGTTGAAAGATGCCTGTGCATCAGAGGCAAAGCTGCAAGAATCACTCAAAACAACTCCCTGTATGAGCACCTTGGGGCAAACCATCACTGGATCTGCCACCATTGGTCAGAGAGCATGTCCCAAGTGTTAAGATGCAAGACTCAGGCTTTTCTGATATTCGATTACAAGTTTCAACGAAGTGTTAAAAAAAATTGTTGGCATATTATAAGAGCTGTCCATCATACCAGCACATCACATCGGTTAAAAAAACAACAACCATTCTGTTTATTTATAAAGCCCACCACCCACTTGCCCAGGCTATGTGACCTACAGGTTGGGAAACCCTGCTTTAAACCTCAGAGAAGGAAGAATACAGAGTCAGGAACGGTGTACTTCCCCCTTTTTCTTCCCTTCCCCCAAATATCATTATTTTATATTTCTAGCCTGTCTCTCAGGGTGAAAGAGAAACCTGGTGAAGAGGGAATATTCAGGGCAAAATAACAGAATCTTCAAATACTAGCTGGTGAACTTACTAATTGCTGGAGGCCTACAAGTTAGGATACAAGGATTCCATTCTCTGTGCATAATGCAAATACTGATCCAGAGAAAAAGGCTATTTCGGGAAGGTCAGCAGAGTATGTCCTGACTGGGTGAAAAGGAAACAAAGGCAGAAAAAGATAGCCCACCATGCCTGCCCCCATCGCAAGGTTATACAGATCTTTCAGCTATTCATTCCAGCACCAAATAAAGCCATGCTGCTCACTTGACGTTTTTACTGCGGCGGCTTTTTAAAACCTCAGCTAAGAATATAATCAAACGAATCATCTAAATTGGACAGAAATGAAAAGGCGAAGTAATACTAATGGCTTTGCAAGCCGTACCCAGGGAAAACAGGCAGGAGAACTTAATGGCTGAAGATTGGCAGTGAGAGAGGCTGGCTGGGTTTGACTGGGTTATTTGAAAAACAAAGATTCCCAAGAAGAGAAAACTTAATCCAAACTGCCCAAGTTAGAGAGGCATGGTCATAAGAACACTGGGCTCTAATATAGGGTATTTCGAACACTTTCATATGCTTCATCCTGGTAATTCTCACAACAGATAGCAGTGTGAATCAGGTCAACCTTAGTATTCCCACACTTTAAAGGAGGGTCTCAGAAGAGAGGTGGTGGCTTGCTTCAGGTCTGTGTAGTAATTATTATTATTATTATTATTATTATTATTATTATTATTATTTATACCCTGCCCAGCTGGCTGGGTTTCCCCAGCCACTCTGGGCGGCTTCCAACAAAATATTAAAATACAATAGTCTGTCAAATATTAAAAGCTTCCCTAAACAGGGCTGCCTTCAGATGTCTTCTAAAAGTCTGGAAGTTGTTTTTCTCTTTGACAGCTGGTGGGAGGGCGTTCCACAGGGCGGGTGCCACTACCAAGAAGGCCCTTTGCCTGGTTCCCTGTAACTTGGCTTCTCGCAGTGAGGGAACCGCCAGAAGGCCCTCGGCGCTGGATCTCAGTGTCCAGGCTGAACGATGGGGGTGGAGACGCTCCTTCAGGTATACTGGACCAAGGCCGTTTAGGTCTCTAAAGGTCAGCACCAACACTTTGAATTGTGCTCGAAATGTACTGTAATCCTGGTCCGATAAATCATACTTATTTCAGAACAGGGCCAAGGAATTCATGACTCAGGAGATCGGAACCAGATTCTTCCTGGCTCTTGGCGACTTACACCGAACTACATAAGCTTTCAAGGTACTGAGGTAGGGAGGTGGGACACTTCTACCCATTTATGGAGCAGTTGATGAAAGGAAAACCGTTCTTATTTTAGCTCCAAGGAAAAAGCAAGCAAGCAAGAACAAGAAGTCAAATTTCTTAAGGACATTCCCCACCAGTATAGAGAATTTTCACACATCACACACTAAAAATGCCCTATTTGAGTGTATGAATGAATGTTGTGAGATGATGGTCCCAACTGGGACTTGGAAGCAAGATAAAAACCAAAACAGAACAAAGGTCAGAAAGCAGCCTTTCAAGTCAAATACATGTTCCAGCCAATGCACATTTTCCATTTGGCAAAGAGATAGTTATGTGAAAATAGTGCTTTTAGTGTTATGTGTGAAAAGCATCCCGTGAATTTACTCCAGGTCCATTTTCCAACTAGGAACTCTCCTACTCGCAATGCCAACTGTTAAACTGCAAAGGTCATCTCAGAACTGCTTCTCACGTTAGCACTCTGGCAATGTAACTTACTTTGATAATTGGAATAATTTCATATTGGAATTACCATGCAAAGTATGTGCAGGCTGTTGCATGGGCCATAATCTCAAAACCACAGCAGAATATGCATGGGAAATCAAAAAGTGTGATTGCACAAGCAACACAGCTGAGAATTAATTTTTTTGGGGGGGTGGGTATTATTGGGTTGTGGTTTTTATTTTGATTATATATATATATATATATATATATATAGTCATTTCTATGTTGATCTTTTCTGTGAAACGCCCAGGGGTATAGGGCAGTATACAAAATTCAATAAATAAATAATAAAAATAAAATAATTCATTTTGCACTTTTCAAAAGCTGCGCTCATATTTAACCACCATCAATGAAAATTTGCTCTGTACAAAGCTACATACTATTTGCGTATCACTCAGAAGACAGCAGCTGAAAGCCCCACTTAGAAGCCAATTCTAGAGTTTTAACACGGGCAGGAATTATGTGAAATGGGAAAGGAGAATCTTCCTTGCTAGCCAACAAAACATAGCAGGGGGTGTGAACTAGCGTTTAAGGCATGGGTAAGCAAACTAAGGCCCAGGGGCCAGATTCAGCCCAATCACCTTCTGAATCCGGCCTGCAGACGGTCCGGGAATCAGCGTGTTTTTACATGAATGTGTCCTTTTATTTAAAATGCATCTCTGGATTATTTGTGGAGCATAGGAATTTGTTCAATTTTTTTTTTTCAAAATATAGTCCGGCCCCCCACAAGGTCTGAGAGGCAGTCAACCGGCCCCCTGCTGAAAAAGTTTGCTTAAACACAATAGAATCCTTCTGCTAAAAATAGTACCTGCCACCCCTTGTTTTTGGTAAGCACTGCTGGTTTTTTTTGTGTGTGTTTTTAAAGTGCTTCCTAAGCAGAATTTATAAACAAGGGTTTAAAAACAGTTAATCTAACAAATGAACTTGCTCGGTTTTGGGGGCCCATGCGCCCATTTGGAAATCTGTCATTGGCATCGCAAAATACTGATTAACAAGAGGAAACTGGGGGTTTTCAGCACCCCACCCCGACACCAATACTATTCCAAACAGGAAATACATTTACGCATATTATAAACCAAATGAAACTCAAGTCATGTTCCAGCCAAACATCAGGAAAAACTTTCTGGCGGTAAGAGCTGTTTGACAGTGAAACTGTCTCCCTTGGGAGGTTGTGGACTCTCCTTCCTTGGAGGTTTTTAAGCAGAGGTTGGATGGCCATCTGTCACGGATGCTTTAGTTGAGATTCCTGCATTGCAGGGGGTTGGACTAGATGACCCTCAGAGTCCCTTCCGACTCTGCCATCCTTTGATTCAAATGTACAAAAACAGGCTACCCCCTCAGAACAAGCCATTGATTAAAGCCTATTAAAAAAAAATTAAAAATTGGGAGGGGCAGGGAATCTTGGTTGGAGCAAAAAGAGATGATTAATGGCCCTACAGGCAACAACGCCAAACTTTTGAGTGGTACCTTTTCATGGGGGGGAGGATTCCTCCTGCCCCCCCAACCGCTTTGGAGCAGGAAGGCAGACTCAACCATTTCAGAGTGGGTGCAACATTGCCAATCACGGTGGTCCTAAGGTATATTTCTAAAACTACAGGAAATCTGCATATTATGAGCACCTGGGTGGAGCACTGGCAACTGTGTGGGTCTCAAGAGAGTGCCATTCCTAATAAAATAATGCCGGTAAATTCTGTACAAGAAGTAAAGAGGAATTCAAGAAAGCCAAGAAATGCCATGAAAGTCTGATAGCAGAAAGAGGAAGCAATTGAAGCATGTTCTACTGCTAGCTTGCACTCTAAAGTGCAGAGTCTTGTAAATCATCATTATTTGAAAACCACTTGCTGTTCACCCACAGAAAGACAAAGTCATAACCACATCCTCTCTAGATAATTTCTGGGTACCGAGAATTATTTTGAGGACGGTGGCAAACTAAAAGCTATCCCGCCAGGACAGAAGTAACTCCATCTCTAGTCATAAATCTCACGTGACAAATCCAAGTTTCTTTGCATGGCGTGTAGAAGCACCAAAACAGGACAGGGAAGTGGGGCACACTTCATCTTTCCAGAACAATACAGGTGGTAGTGGGGAAAGAAGGTTTAGAGTTCAGTTGGTAGAGCATGAGACTCTTAAGCTCAGGGCCGTCGGTTTGATTCCCATAGTGGGCAAAATATTCCTGAACTGCAGGGGGTTGAACAAAATGACTCTTGGGTGCCCATATGAACCCCTGCAATTCTGTGAATTCTTAATTTTTTAAAAATTGCCTCCTTCAGAAACACAGTTTGAAGCCAATGCATCCAAAAACATGGTCCACAAAAACGAAAACCGAGAAAGTGCCATTTGCAAAATGTGCTATTTCTATACCCTGCCTTTGTTGCTAAAGATTCTACAAGTCGTCTTCTCGGACTCCAACTCCCATTCTTTCTGACCACTGGCCATGCTGACTGAGGGAGTCTATCAATGCCTAGAGAGATTCAGGTTCCCCATCCCTGATAAAAACAATGCACTATGGTCCTACAGCTTGCCCTCCCACCAGGAAACTCAGGGTGGAGTACGTAGAAGTTATCCCATTTTAACAATCACTACCTGAGTTTGTGGCCAAGTGGAAAACTGGACTCACACCTCTTTGGGTCAAGTGACTGTAGGACATTCCCCGACACAAAGTTGTGGTGGCAACAGATTTGATCTCACTCAAATTACGTAGGCTAAATAAAAATTTTGTTTTAACTGTCAAATGAAGGTATGTGGCTTTCTTGTCAGCATCCCTTTAAGAAAACATACATAAAATCTAACCGAGCAGAAAATTACAAGTTGACAGGAACATATGCATGACCTTGCTTCATCAAATCAGAACCTGTCAAGTCTTGTAAAAGCAAACGTTACAATTAAGGAATTGTATCTCACATTAAACTCTTCTTTTTACCTAAATAGCCAGGGAAACGACCACAAACATCACATCAGTCCTAACTTTGTCTCCACGTTTCAGGCTCCTCAATAAAAACAGTGTCTAATTTAGGAGAAAGAAAGACCTGAAGATTTCCCACATTTTGTACTATCAGTTAATGGTTTGACAGAGGACACATACCCTCCAAGAAACCCCTCATTAGTAACAGAGCTTCAGTATAGGGGAGAAATTGTCTTAGTCCATTGCATTACGGAAGAAGAAGAAGAAGAAGAAGAAGAAGAAGAAGAAGAAGAAGAAGAAGAAGAAGAAGCAGCAGCAGCAGCAGCAGCAGCAGCTTATAGGCCCCCAGAGGACGTCTAGATGTTGAACTTACAACTCCCATTACCTCTACTGGCCATGGTGTCTGTTATAGGAGGAAGAGGAAATCTAGTTGTGGCATGTAGCCTACTACTAAATTTGACAGGTGTCAATCACATGCATGCATTGCAAAGGGAAATCCTCAAACTGGTCCCATCAGCTATTATCCCAGTGACCTCCCCCTCAGTACTTTCTTTAACAAACTAGAAGGGTTATTCATTTAACCTATGATCATTTTTATGGTCTGTGCCCCTGCCCAAGTGTGAAATGATTTACCCTTGGGTGGGCTTTCCTCAAATTACAATGTATTGATATTCTCAGGCATGAAGGTGAACCTTTTCTCTCCTGCAAAAGAAGAATTGTTCGCGTGTTCCCAATAAATTTGCTGAGATGAAAGTTCACTGTCCCCTTAACCTTGACTATCTGCAGGTAGCACAAGCAAACTCCCATCTCTGTTGCAAGTGAACATGAAGCAAAAAAAAGCACTGCACTGTTTGAAGGCAGCATGTTTGCGCAATGTAAGGAATATATATAAACTGTATGTAGCAAGAACCAAACGATTATTACATCAATGGCAGTTTGGCTGGAGAAACAGTTTCTAATCTGTGTGCCCCATCATGGAGCTTGTTAAAAGCTGGGAGTGTGGAAATGCATCTCTCAGTAGTTAGAGAGTTACCATTCACCACTTTCAACCAAGGATGGAGTCACTTCCCTATGGGGACCTCAATACCATTTAGATCCAGGAATCCTATGGCAGGGCATGCCTTCAGCATAGCTCCTTACTATCCCAACCCCCCCCCCCCGCCCCGAAGATCATGGCCACTGGGCTCATCACCTCCTGGCAAATAGAAGGGGAAGAAATGGAGGAGGTGAGAGATTTTACTTTCTTGGGCTCCATGATCACTGCAGATGGTGCTGGAGGAGACTCTTGAGAGTCCCATGGACTGCAAGAAGATCAAACCTATCCATTCTGAAGGAAATCAGCCCTGAGTGCTCACTGGAAGGACAGATCCTGAAGCTGAGGCTCCAATACTTTGGCCACCTCATGAGAAGAGAAGACTCCCTGGAAAAGACCCTGATGTGGGGAAAGATGGAGGGCACAAGGAGAAGGGGGTGACAGAGGACGAGATGGCTGGACAGTGTTCTCGAAGCTACCAGCATGAGTCTGACCAAACTGCGGGAGGCAGTGGAAAACAGGAGTGCCTGGCATGCTCTGGTTCATGGGGTCACAAAGAGTCGGACACAACTAAACGACTAAACAACAAAATCCAAAGCTCGCCCAGTCAGAAGGTAGGAGGACAACTCACAAGCACCAAAACCATGTCATTGCCCACAGGCTATGCATGATGTTGTTTCAAAACATTACTGGAACAGCATGGAAAGCACCCACAGAGAAATAGCCCTTACATGGCTGCAGATAACTTATGAATCAGTGTTCATCCTTGGTTGATTCAGCCCCGAGTGACCACGTAAAGAGCACCCATCAGTTGTCTTGAGTATAAAGAAGTGTTCAGAGTTTAACACAAGAATCCATTACATGAACTTGCCAGTGACATCCTATAAGGAACAGGTGGTCTGCATACTATATGGTGTTTTCTGTTGCTGTTTAAAACACCACAACTGCAATGTTTTGTTCACTCTGATCCTGCCATTGGTCAATCTATTCTGGTAAATATGACCAGGCATGTGGTAAATTAAAAACTCTTTAGTGTTCAAAGAGCAACATAGCTCCAAGAGCACTTCTTTTCTTCTAAGTTCCAAAGCGTTCTCCTCAAAGTTCTGCAAGAGAAACTTTGATCTATCTTCAATAAGACTGTCGCACCAAACTAGGGAAATACTGTACTGATTCCGGATTCCAGCCCCCACAGAGGTCTATGAATGCAGGCTTCCCCTTTTCAGACGTCCATCCTAAGCACGTGGTAAGTCAATCTTGCAACCACAGGCAACAGCACAGCTTCACTGCCCTTTTAATCATGTGGAGCCCCTTCACACAATTAACACATGAAGAGGAACTATAAAATAATTCTGTTCTAGTCCTGCAGTTTATAGATGTGAATACATACATGCATGTAGAACTGGATTGGGGAAGCTTCAGCCCTCTTGATTTTGATGCACTACAAACCCTATTATCTCTGATTCTTGGCCATACTGGTTGGGGTCGATTGGAGCTGGAGCTGGAGTCCAGCAATATCTGGTCCAAACAATTCCCCACTCTGATCAAGGACATGGCAATCCAGTTCTAGATACCGTTCCCCCCCCCAAAAAAAAATCACTTTCCCCCCCCAAACACATACAACATTTTCTCCCCATGTCCAAGTGTTCATTAAAAAGTAAATTTCTGAGATGACACAACTACACACAAATCTCAGCGTTTCTCTACACAGTCCAATAGCTCTCTAAATATATATTTAGCAGGAAAAGGAACTGGTGGGGTGGGGAAGAGTTTCAATCACTGAAATGTATTCACTTACGGCACAAATGCAAATTTACACAAAGGGATGGATTCTAGAACAGGACACATGTGCGAATAGCAAAGCCATGAACCACAAAGAGAAGACAGTCACATTCGTGGCAACTTGCTCAACCTTCTTAAGTTTCATTCGTCCCCCCAAATGCATCTCAACTCATGTATACAATACATGGGCCTGTGTATAATATTTGAGCACTAGGTAAGAGGAAGGCAGGGAACCTTCTTATGAGGAAAATGAAGGTGAGCAGGGCTTTTTCTCCAATTCCAACAAGTGGGCGCCATTGCCATTGTAAGAGCACAAGGGAGCGTCCGTGTTGAGTTCCAGCACCCCTTTTTCTAGAAAAACAGCACTGAAGGTGAGCCTAGTGTTAACCACTGACATACAATCAAGAGGTATGTAAAAGTATGAAACAAAGATGAAATAAATATATCTCAAAGCAAGTAAAATAATAAAATAAATAATGAAGAGGAACAACAAGCAACCATCCTCATCCAAAGTCAACGGCCTCATTGGGGCTACCACATTTAGGGATCCCAGTGCTGTTCAACAACAGGGCAAGAAGTGGTTCCTGCGGCCTTCCCTAAAGGTGGGCAGAAAGAGAGATTTAGAGGGCACTGGGGTATCTTGCCTTGTAAGGTAAAGGTAAAGGGACCCCTGACCATTAGGTCCAGTCGTGGCTGACTCTGGGGTTGCGGCGCTCATCTCGCTTTATTGGCCGAGGGAGCCGGCGTACAGCTTCTGGGTCATGTGGTCAGCATGACTAAGCCGCTTCTGGCAAACCAGAGCAGCACACGGAAACGCCGTTTACCTTCCCGCCGGAGTGGTACCTGTTTATCTACTTGCACTTTGACGTGCTTTCAAACTGTTAGGTTGGCAGGAGCAGGGACCGAGCAACGGGAGCTCACCCCATCGCGGAGATTCGAACCGCCGACCTTCTGATCGGCAAGTCCTAGGCTCTGTGGTTTAACCCACAGCGCCACCCGTGTCCCTGTCTTGCCTTGTACTAGCCGACAAATTGCTGAATGAGTTCCCATCTCTCTCGGGAATGTGTTAGGTGGCTGCAGATGACTCATTATTGTCGTGCACTTCCTATGAACTCCCAGAACCCCTTATAACTTCCAGGCCCTGTATAAAAAGGTCAACAGTGTCTCAATACTGTAACAGGAATGGAGGGTTTCCAAGTAGCTGAATGCACACTGTAGTAAGTTACCGCTGTCTGTATTGATTCTCTATTCACCCATCACAAAAGAAAAAACTCATAGAGCAGGAGACTGAACAGAATTACTAGACTCCCTTTTCTCCTCCTCTTTCTGCTTACAACTTAGACACACACCAACTTAGACACCCAAATCCAACAAACCACAAACATTTCGATACTATCAAGTCATTTGTCTTAAAATGTCAAGTCGCACGGTCACCACACAATCCAACAGAACTTGTGGGAAGCACAAGCAAATTGGCTTGCATGGTTTTGCCAAATCCTGGGCTCTGTTGTGGTGAGCAAGTTTATATGGCATCAGCATGCAAAGCAAAGAAGATGTCAACTGCGACTTGCATGGAGATTTGAGCTTACACTGGCAACTTTCCCAACGCAGCTGAACAAAGAGTAAGAGAAGGCACAGGGTGGTACACAGTAATCTCATGCAATCAGTAATTTTTTCTTCTTCACTCAATCTTCCCCATACTTCTAAACTTTTATTATTTTTATGCTGCTTCACTCTAATTTAGATCTGCCTTAATTTCCAAGACAAGCTGTTGGAAATAAGGAGACAACTGCTCTCCCAGAAAGAGGATAACCAGAACTAATGAGCAGCTTTCATTTTGGAGCACATAATTACAATCAAGTTGAACGCGACAGTGAGGGGAGGGGAAAACCAAAGGGGGGGGGTTATCTTGTGTGGCTGAGGTGCTTCCACCTGGCACTACTTCTACTTGTTCAGTTTGCAAAGGAAGAAAAGGAAGCAGGCAGGCAAAGTGAGAGAAGAAGACGGGAAAACAGCAAGGATACATAGGCCACACAAATGTCACATTAAGACAGCTGCCACCACTGAGGTTCTGGGGGAGTGTGTGTGTGTGTGTGTGTGTGTGTGTGAATGCACCATTAAGTTTTCACATGTACAAGCCTATTTCACATTGAAACCGTAAAACCATCTTAAACAGTCAACTGCAATTCTCTTGATTACAATTACTCTCTATCACAATGTGTCATGGAAAATTATAGGAGTGTTCCATCACAACGCGCCTCAGGTTCAGAATTTGTTTACTTTTGTACACAGTAGGCTAGTACGCCCACTCATAAACCCCTCTCTGCCTTCCTTCCAGGCAAACTGGAAGAATCAATGGCACATTCCAGCTATTGGGGGGGGGGGAACCACTCAGTGTGGGTGCAACTTGTATGGAACAATCCCAGTGATGTTTTTGTGCTGATTTTGTCCTCATATGTTATACACCGCCTTGAAATGTTTCAATAAAAATGCCGATTATAAATATGCAAATAAACAGACAGAATGATGACAGGAACCACCACCTAAAGTTTGAGTTTGTGAGAGTGTGGCACTCCATTTGCTAATACTAATACTAATACTAATACTAATAATAAATGACCAACTGCAGTCCCAGGGCAGATTGCAACAATTTAAAATACAACATTAAAAACAACTTAGAGCAGTGGTTCCCAATTAGCTAAGTACAGTGGTGCCCCGCAAGACGAATGCCTCGCAAGACGGAAAACCCGCTAGACGAAAGGGTTTTCCGTTTTCAATGCGCTTCGCAGGACGAATTTCCCTATGGGCTTGCTTCGCAAGACGAAAATGTCTTGCGAGTCTCGAGATTTTTTTTTCGCTTTCCCCCCCTTTTTCTAAGCCACTAAGCCTTTAATAGCCTTTTAGCAGCTAATCCGCTAAGCCGCTAAGCCTTTAATAGCCGCTAAACCGCTAATAGCGCTAATCCGCTAAGCTGCTAATAGGGTTGCTTCGCAAGACGAAAAAACCGCTAGACGAAGATACTCGCGGAACAGATTAATTTCGTCTTGCGAGGCACCACTGTACTGTTTTTCAAAACCCAAGCCATGGTCCCGTTACTTTTGAACATTTCACTAACTCTATGGTAGTTTTTGTTATGTGGGTGGTGCCACAGACCCTCAGAGGTCCACGGACCGCCAACTGGGAACTACTGACTTAGAGCAGGCATGTCCAGCAGGTAGATCGTGATCTACCAGTAGATCCCTGAACATCTGCGGTAGATCACTGGTAGATCACTGGCTCCCCCAAAGAAGTTCAAAAAGTTTGCCCCGCACACCTAAGAAACTGTGCTTTTCCTTCTCTCAAAAAAAACCCAAAACTCAACTTTGACCTGAACCCCCAAAAAGGGGGTAGATCACTGCCAGTAGATCACAGTCTCTTGGGAGCTGGTCACCCCTGACTTAGAGCATTTGTCCTGGGCCTATGTAAAATTTTATCAAATTTGCGGCGGCAGTGGCAATAAAGAAGAATCAATCATTCCCCATTGGGGGGCGGGGAGTGATGACTACAGTCCGAGCTGCACATACAAGTTGCTGCCTGGCTGGAATAAGCTGAAGTAGTACAGCAGCTAAGAGCATGAGCTGGAAAGTCCTTCCACCGCACCCCTCCTGGGTGGCCTTAAAGCAGCATTTGTCTATTAGCCCCCACCTGCTGCCTGTAATAGGAGAATAGTGTTGGTCAATGTTAACTTGGAATTGCCCGTGCCACACCCATTTTGTCAATAGCGCAGGGTTTTTTTGTACAATATACTGGGTATTCAGCATAACTGGAAGAGTCCAAAGCTCATCTTACCTTTGAAGCTTGCCGCAGCCACCGCAAGTACTCAGTGAAAGTGTCGAAACAGATGTAGTAACTCTGGCTCTGAGGTCCAGAAGAGCTAAATGCTAAACAGTGCTGGTGCTTTTTAACTTCTTCAACCTGCATTTTTAGGGGGAGGGGGAAAAGGGATTTAAAAAAAAACACAAAACCCAATATGAGTATATTCAACTATTTTTGATTAAAAAGCTTTACTGTGTATTTCAATTAGGGGTAGTTATATTTTTAATAGATTGGTTTTATATTTGCTATTTTGCTGTTGGCTTTTGCTTGTGAACCACCTTGATTTTTCTTTTTGAAACGAAAGGCAATATTTAAATACTTACAATACTTTTTAAAGATGGAAGCTGAGCCTCTGAATTAACCAGCAGTGGTGCTAAACTAAAGGGTCCTGCCACTGCAAGGATTTCCTCCTGTGCAACGGAGGAATCTCTTCTCCCCCTGCCCTCCTCCCCAGATCTGCTCCAGAGGGTATGGGGAACCTCAAAGAAGAGATTTAGGGGGTGCACAGAGTGAGGGAGGTGGAGTCCCATCGGAGAAGCAGAAATCTTCACTCTTGAGAGACCAGAGCTGCTTTGCTGATCAAGACTCAGTATGACAGAAAAGTGATGTGTACAACATTTAACATTACACAGTTCCCAGAGTGGCTGTGTTGTTGAGGCCAAAGTAAGCCGAGAACGCCATCCTAAATCATTCAGACTCCATTCATTTGGACTTGTTAAGCATAAGCGTTTTCAAGATCCACAGAATTATGCAAAAATGTTTGGTGCCATGCAGGCTGCAATGCTATCCATATTTACCGTATTTTTCGCCCTATAGGGCGCACCTCGTTTTTGGGGGGGGGAAATGAATAAAAAAAAAATATTTCCCCCCCTAGCCGTGGGGCTGGGGCGGGTGAAGCCTGAGCTTCCCCCGACCCCAGCCCCCAGAACAGGCTGCTATCCGCAAGCCTTGCGAGCCCGCGGGAACTCCCGCCGGGCTCGCAAGGCTTGCGGACACCTGCGCAAAGCACGGGGCGCCCTCCGGAGGGCGCCCCGTGCTTCGGGTTGCAGGCTGCTGCTCGCAAGCCTTGCGAGCCTGCGGGAACTCCCGACGGGCTTGCAAGGTTTGCGGATAGCTTCCTGAAGCCTGGAGAGCAAGAGGGGTCAGTGCGCACCGACCCCTCTCGCTCTCCAGGCTTCAGCGAAAGCCTGCATTCGCCCCATAGGATGCACACACATTTCCCCTTCATTTTTGGAGGGGGAAAAGTGCGTCCTATAGGACGAAAAATACGGTACCTGGAATTAAGCCCCACTGAATACAATGGGACTTCCTTTTGGGTAAACCCTCAAAGGATTACACTTGTCAATCTAGATACCTCTATGAACCAGGATGTATTAGGAGGCCAAGTGGGTCTGAAAGCACAAGGTCACAGTTCTTAACACCTCATTTCAGCTTTACAGCAAGATCTTTTAATTAGCAAGTTGTCAACACCACTTCTGCCTCTAAGAGTCACCACACCCTTCTTTGAGGGAAACAGAGCAGCCGATATGCAAAACTGCTGGGGTCCATGAAGTACAGCATCTGCTGCTAATGTATGGGGTGGGGGTGGGGAATCTGTTGCAGAGAAATCTCAATAAAAGGTTTAGTTGGTGCTTTTAAGTGCCTTTACAAGATACATTAAATACTCCTGAACATAGCTGTCAACTTACAGATTTGAAAAAAAAGGACCAGCAGCCAAAATAAGGGATTTTCCAAACACAGATATGTTCAACTTCTGAGCCCCTCCGAGCCAAAGGCAGAAAGCCCAGCCAGCAGCCAAACAAAGCCTCAAGCGGTGGTTCCCACAGCGCAGCAACCCGGCAAAGGGGATGCAACAAGGAAAACCATCGTCACCTCTCTGCTGGGAAGCGCTGAGCATAGGCGAGTCCCCAGGCAACGCGGCCGATTTGATCGGCACAAGGCATGCAAGCTCCACCCCTCCCAGTCATTCTTACGACTCCTTATTGGGTGAGCAACGCAGCCAAGCAACACAGTTGGAGCCTCCCTCCTCTCTGGCCGGCAAGCAGGGAGGTAGAGGAGCTGCTTCCTTTGAAACCCGGGAAATTTAAGGGACATCATCAATAAGGGACAGCAGCGGGACACAGCGCTGGGATAAGGGACTTTCCCACCAAATAAGGGACAGTTGACAGCAATGCTCCTGAAAGAATTTTGGCTTTCCCCCTAGTTTCCAAAACTGCATAAAACAGAGGTCTATCCTCTCTTAAAGCATTTGTTTAAATGAACAAGGCTTCCTGCAAGTAAGAGTTTTCTTCCTACGTCTCATAAGACTAGAACCATTTTTTAAATAATAATTAAAAACCCCCGAATAATTTCCAGGGAAGACTCAAATGCAATGTGTACCCTGTAAATCTTTCCAACTAAAGCAATTTAGATCTACCCATAACTATGAAGGACTGTTTTGACAAATCACAGAGCTCCACACACCGTGAAGTTTCAGGGCACACCTACACGTTTCAAAGAACATGGACTGCCTCCAAAGAACAGCTGTTCCATACAGAGTCTTCCCCATCACACACCCACAACTCAAGTTATGCCATGTCATTCTGTATGCGTTTACACACATTGCTGGTTGCTTCTGGCAGGGAAACACTGTTGTAACAACTAGATTTATTAGACTTGCAGAGAGTTTGAAAGAAACACTAAACACAAGGGTCTGTGGGAGCAGATATGTTCTCCTTGGTGGCAGAAAAGGGGGTGGTGAATTCACGTGTTTGTGGATACAAAAAAATCAGATATCTTGGCAGTTCCCTCGCTGCAAGAAGTGAAGTTACAGGGAACCAAACAGAGGGCCTTCTTGGCAGTGGCACCCGCCCTTTGGAATACCCTCCCATCAGATGTCAAACAGAAAAACAATGACAGCACTTTTAGAAGACATCTGAAGGCAGTCCTATATCAGGAAACTTTTCATGTACGATGCTCTGTTGTGTTTTTGTATATCCTGTTGGAAGCCACCCAGAGTGGCTGGGGCAACTGAGTCAGATGGATGGAGCACAATCAATAATAATAATAATAATAATAATAATAATAATAATAATATTGCCATATTCTGGACCCAAGTGAAGGTGCTAGTATACAAAAGTTTTTCACAGCTTAAGTCCTCTGTATGTGAAGAAGTGAGTCATACACCTTTGCCAGCCATTACAGATTTAGTTGTGCTTAGGCATTTAGCACACACTTTTGCCATGACTCAGGCATAGTAGGCCCAGGCTAACCCTCTAGGAGAAAGTCAGTGCACTCAGGGTTCATTCTGCCCTTGGTCGTCTGCAGAGTGTACCTGCTTGCTCATATCACCGACGGAGGGTTGATTGACCCTGAAGAACAGTATGGGGCAGGTGCTCCTGTTGCAATCCCATCAGTCATGACCTTTGGCAATGCTGACTGGGGCTGGTGGGATACCAGCAAAACCTGGAGTCCACAGGTGCCCCATCCCTGGGTTTCTAAGGAAACACTTAAGCAACTGTATTTCTAGAATGGCACCGGTGTGGATGCTGGGAGCTGTGGTTCTCATTACCAATTGTCATCCAATAAGGGTCATAGTTAGCTAAACCCTGCTTCGCCCTGTATACCCAAAGGAGCATCTCTACCCCCATTGTTTAGCCTGGACACTGAGATCTAGCTCTGAGGGCCTTCTGGTGGTTCTGTGAGAAGTAAAGTTACAGGGAACCAGATGGAGGGCCTTCTTGGTAGTGGTGTCTGCCCTGTGGAATGCTCTCTCATCAGATTTCAAGGAAATAAATAACTATACAACATTTAGAAGACATCTGAAGTCAATTGTGTATAGGGAAGTTTTTAATGTTTTATTATGTTTTATATTTGCTGGGAACCGCTCAGAGTGGGTGTGGGGTAATAATAATAATAATAATCCTAGAAAGAATATGCAAGGGTATGCGAGGAGAAGGAAGAAGATGTGGCCCAAAATTGGAAGTTGTTAAGCCAGATGTAGAGAATACAGTGGTACCTCGGGTTACATACGCTTCAGGTTACAGACTCTGCTAACCCAGAAATAGTACCTCAGGTTAAGAACTTTGCTTCAGGATGAGAACAGAAATCGTGCTCCGGCGACACGGCAGCAGCAGGAGGCCCCATTAGCTAAAGTGGTGCTTCAGGTTAAGAACAGTTTCAGGTTAGGAACAGACCTCCGGAACGAATTAAGTACTTAACCCGAGGTACCACTGTACAGACTAGTAATAACAAAATGCTACTATTTAACACAGTGATTTAATGACCATTAAGGCTGCTGTGTTAAATTTCATTCAAGTCCATAGGTCTAAATCAGATTAAACACATGCATAGCGGTGTAAATTGACTCATACATTATAGCCTTTATCCAATTCAGTACGAACTGCTGTTTATACACTGAAGCATACAAAGTAGAATTAATTTGCCAGTTTGGGCTGCCTTGCAGTTCCTGCTAAAACTTTTAATAAATTTTATTCAAGCAAATAATTTAAAAATAGCTACTACTGGGATGTGACCGCTTCTAGTGAGAAAGATGGACTATCTGAATGGTTCAGTTGTACTGAATTGGTTATTTCTGTCATTCCTGGATTTCTTTCCTTCACCAAAAGCAATACAAAAATTATTTTTCTTTCTTTTTTTGCCAACCTTTAAACAAACCTTTGGGCAGCTGTTTTGCAAGACTGTAATTCTGAATGCATGATTCCATTTGCCCATTAGCAGCCCACTCAACTTAGTTTGCCAGGACTGCTCAGAAACAACAATTTCACATGCCTTTTGAAAACCAAGATCTACCCAAAGATTCAGAGAGGGTGTGCAAGGAAGGTGTGCAGAGGTATAAAGGGAAATATTAATGGCTGGAGAGCACAAGACAGACCAGCAGATACATTATGTATTGCAGGGCTTTACAACCCAACTGATAGTTGAATTCTTAAAAGATGCTTTGAAAAAAATGAAACAATGCGAACATATGCAACTCCTTGCATGTGTAACAATAAATGAAGTAAGCCAAAGAACGAATGAAAATAAATATCCACACTGCCTTCTGCACAACACTGTTTTTTTGCACTGCAACGCTTGCAATTACCACCAATTTGCTGAGCACAACCAAGACAACGTTTTGCCAGCAAACTCTTGCATTCAAGGTGATTACAATTTTGCAAAGGTGAAACGCTTATTTGAATTGCTCATTTGATTCTTTATCTAGCAATTTTTAAAAATTGACTGCGGTGGTGAATGAACTGCACAGTATGGCTGGGATACTGACAGTCAGGTTAATTTGGTAGTGTTAATGAGATCACCACTTACTCATAACACAACCTCTCTCCTGCCATGCCTGTAATACTTTAGAGCAGGCACAAGGAACATGTGGTCCACTCTTAGATGATGCTGGGACTCCCATTAGCCTCAGACAGCATGGCGAACTCCCGGGGATCATGGGAGTTGTAGTCCAACTACTTCTGGGAGGACTGCAGGCTTTAACAAGGAGTTCCTTAAGATGAAGCTAGCCTAGTGACTTAACTGCTTTCTTAAGCCTCAGAGCCTCTTCAGAGAGGAACAGAGTTGTCAAAGCAGTGGCAGAAAACAGGACGCCTCTGTTATTGACTAGGCATGATAAGAACACAACAATCCTCCGACTCTGTCGGGTCAACAGAGCAGTGTGTTTTGCCTGTTGCCCTTCATCGTCAGGGTCAAAGAGTTGCTTGTTCAGGTCACAGCTCAAGACCCCCCCCCCCCAACCTGGAAATCAACTCAAAGATTCTGGGCTGGAAAATAACGGCGCTACCCATGACGCCAACCCATTAAACATTACATCACTAGGCCGCCGTAAGATCAGAAGGTGCCGTTTCCAAGGCACAATGATGACGCACAGAGTTTAGACAGTATTATGGCAACAAAGCCTTTGCAACGAAGAGTCAGAGATACACAGAAAAGAAATTAAAAATGCAAAATGAACATGGCGTCTTAAAGCAATTCATGTACATAATTTAACAGAACATGAAGAGGAGAAATAGTATAGTGCAACTGAAAATCTCACCACCCCACTCCCATTAGGATCCAAATGGAAATGCTGTGTAGCCAGATCTATGCTGGGAAACTTTTACAGGATCTGGTTAATTATTTCTGGTATATCATATATGCAGAGTAACCGAGTGATTCACTTGCCTTTCCACCGATTAAGGGGAGCACATGCATCTTTCCAGTCTGGCTCTCTTTCACCGATGATACAATTAGGCACGTCCCACAAAGGATAACTTGGCGTCTTGTCCATCTGTTGACCGGCAAATGCATTTTCCCTTTTCGAACATTGTACATTCCTGAGAGCTGAATCCGTTCAGAGTTGCCAATGCTGTGGGGCTTTCCTGAAATGGAAACAGCAAGCAGCTTTTATCAGTAAAAAAAAGGAAGCTTTTCTCTTTCAAACATGGCTCAAACGGCGCAAGACAGCGAGAAAAATGAAGGCCGTTGTGAGAACCCGCAGGTTCACAGGGCCCTACAACTTAAAAATACACAGCAGTTTATGGAGCTGCACATTTTGATTTCTACAAACCCCCCATGCCATGAACAATGTGGGGGTGGGGAAAACAATCTGTGCACACAAAATAGTCCCATGACCTCCAGGACTTTGCACAACTGGTTTCTCAATCTGCATGAGAGGATGGATGTCTTGGACCACATCAGAACCCCAGGAGATGGCTCAAAGACTGCAGGGTCAAAGAAGAGGTCCTCTGGCTGTGATTCCTACTGTTATTATTAATTATATTTCTTTCACCACAAACTCCCAGGTCTCCCTTTGATACAAATTCTGATAACCCAAGGCCAACCTTGAACGATTTATTGTTTTAGCTGGAAGCTACCTGGACCATATTAAGACACAGGTAGGTAGCCGTGTTGGTCTGGACATAAATCTGACATCAGGAGTCACAAGACAGAGAAGCCAGTAAGAGAACACTTCAATCTCCCAGGGCGTTCAGTACAGGATCTCAAAGCAGCTGTCTTATTACAAAAGAATTTCAGATATAGACTTGAAAGAGAAGTTGCTGAATTACAACTTATTACTAAACTGAAAACTATGAAGAGACCTCGTATGAAGAGAGATATTGGATTCTTGTCTCATTACATATGCTATTTTTGGTCATCTGCATACTATCCCTTGCTTTTTCCTGTAGGACTAATTGCAGTCGTCAACAGATTTTCCATACCCATTGAGTTAACTACCCATCTCCTACTACCCTTCTGAGAAAAACCCCACCCCACCCTCACACTATATATAAAGGTCTGGCAGGCACACGAAAGCTTATACCCAGAACAAACTTAGCTGGTCTCTAAGGTGCTACACGGGTGGCAAACCACTGAGCCTCTTGTGCTTGCCGATCAGAAGGTTAGCAGTTCGAATCCCCGCAACCGGGTGAGCTCCTGTTGCTTTGTCCCAGCTCCTGCCAACCTAGCAGTTCGAAAGCACGCCAAAAAAAGTAGATAAATAGGTACCACTCTGACGGGAAGGTAAACAGCATTTCCATGCACTGCTCTGGTTTTGATGTTCCGTTGCGCCAGAAGCACCTTAGGCATGCTGGCCACATGACCCAGAAAAACAGTCTGTGGACCAACACTGGCACCCTTGGCCTGTAAAGCGAGATGAGCACCGCAACCCCAGAGTCGCCTGCAACTGGACTTAACTCTCAGGGGTCCTTTACCTTTTAAGGTGCTACTGGACAACATATTAAGACAGTGAGCTTCTGCAGCTCAAATAAAGCAACGAAACACTTGCTGCCAAACCATCATTAGCAACAGCTACAAAATTAAACGTTTTGCTGTTTAGAGAGCACCTATACTGCAGGTCCTGTAGGCGTCAACCGGTACAATTTAGAAAAGCAAAAAGGCACTGAAAACAAATACTAGCAGCTTCATCTTGTGCCCAATTTTTTCTTTTGGGCAGGGTGCACAGAGCACAAGGAGTTTCCATATGATGGAATGGCTATCAGCTAAGTTAGAGCAGCAGGACTCGGTCCACATATTGCATTGCCCAAAACACACATTGAGTGTTAAAAGTGGGGCAGCAGTGGGAGAGAGAAAAGGAAAGATGGGCAAATCTTTTATGGAGACCATATTTTTGCCTTTTCTCGCCATAAAGAAATGAACCCCTTTAAAGTGCCCCAGGACCATACCCTGTGGGGTAAAGACCAAAGGTTGCACACACTAGAATGCAACAGTGATCTGCTTTAATTGCTGTTACAGGATCTGCTGGAGATAAGGGTAAGACGCTATTGATTAACAACAGGAAGCCACCCACAGTGAATAAGTGGATTTTGTTTGGCAAGCAATTTTCACTTGCTGGTGTGGCTTAACATTCACATTCATAGAAGCCTTTGAAGCCTAACAGGTGATGGCTACTTATCTCCCTTCCCCCACCCCACCCCAAAATACTGGCAGTACTGATAGGCACAAAGAGATGCAAGCTTTTTGGGTGCATTGGTCACCCTGGCCTAGCAGTTTACTTACTGTTTAAACTACTATGGGATGTGTGTCCTCAATATTGCAGGGGTTGCATATGTTCAGTTACTAAAGGGAGATAACAGCAACCATTTAATCTCTTCCCCTCCTCCAAAAAATACTAAATAAAACCAAGTGCACAAAAAACAAGCAGCATAGGCAGTGAACTCTCTTTTTTCCCTCGGCCAGAAAAACTTGAGAATTGCATGTCCCATTCAAAACCAACATCCTCCTTATCTCCTTATTCAAAGGAAAGCAATAACAAGTGGACAGCTCCTACTGTTATTGTTTTTTTTCCAGCTTGCAGGCAAAAGTAGAGTTAATATCACTAGTTTTGTCTGCACTGAATGTTGCCCAAGTTATAAAGACAGGACAGGAATGTTAGGGGTCTACTTCAGGCAATATATTTTATTTGGAGTGCTATTAAAAGAGGATCAACTTAATTATTTCTGTTACATGCTTTTAACTAAGGGCACCAAGAGAGATGTCCTTCCAAGCTGACCTACCCTATTTGGGGTTTTTAAATACACTCATAATTCAAGTTATTGATTCTCAAAAGGAAATTGAATATACCCACTCCTGCAACAACCAGTACCTAATCCCAACAAATCACCCTGCAGTCGCAATTCGGGGGTGGGGGGGGGGAGAGAGAGAGAGGAGCAGCCAATGCCAGAAACAGTAAAGGAGCAATGACTCACTGAGATTTCTTACTTTCTGATGGTTAAAACAGGGCAGCCATTGAAATGAGTAAGAAGTGGCTGACTCATTGTCCAGAGCACAGAAGGCGCTAGAAGCAGCGTTCAAAATTTGCCAGGCGCTAGGCACATTTTGCACCAAGCTATGCGGGTGTCGCTGTGGGTTAAACCACAGAGCCTAGGACTTGCAGATCAGAAGGTCGGCGGTTCGAATCCCCGCGACGGGGTGAGCTCCCGTTGCTCGGTCCCTGCTCCTGCCAACCTAGCAGTTCGAAAGCACGTCAAAGTGCAAGTAGATAAATAGGTACCGCTCCAGCGGGAAGGTAAACGGCATTTCCGTGCGCTGCTCTGGTTCGCCAGAAGCGGCTTAGTCATGCTGGCCACATGACCCGGAAGCTGTACGCCGGCTCCCTCGGCCAATAAAGCGAGATGAGCGCCGCAACCCCAGAGTCGGCCACGACTGGACCTAATGGTCAGGGGTCCCTTTACCTTTACCTATTAGTCACTTGCGGGATGAGGGTGGTGCTGTGGTCTAAACCACTGAGCCTCTACTAACTGAGCTGGCAAAGCGTGAGACTGGCATGCACTAGAGTTCTCCCACTCTACACAACAGAATTATTCCTCACCACAGAACCCCAGGAGATGGCTCAAAGACTGCAGGGTCAAAGAAGCAGTCCTCTGGCTGTGGTGCCTACTGTTATTATTAATTATATTTGTTACCTGCCTTTCACCACAAACTCCCAGGTCTGATAACCCAAGGCCAACCTTGAACGATTTATTGTTTTAGCTGGAAGCTACCTGGACCATATTAAGACACAGGTAGGTAGCCGTGTTGGTCTGGACATAAATGGACATAAATATGACATCAGGAATCACATGACAGAGAAACCACTAGTCTTGATTGCATTCCACAGCAGCTACTGAACAATGAGGTTTGCCATTACAGTACTTTTAAAGCATCTTCCTCCACAGGTATGCCAACTTTAGATTATTTTCTCTCTCTCTTGCTCTCTCTCGCTCTCTCACACACACAGCTCAGGATTCAGGCAGAAGGTTATGTGGAGTTTGTAATTTCTTTTCTATTCGCTCTGTTTTGAAATTCAGCAAATTGTTTGTTCCCAATACCTACACAGAAAGAAAGTGTAATTCATGTTGGCCCTATTGAGTGCTACTTGACTGAAAAGGTGAAGTATTAAGTACTTTTTTAAAACAAAAAACACACACAGAGGCATGGCAAGACGGTTGATCTAACCCCATGGCCAGAATAAATCCTGGGCACAGCCAAGCAGCCAGCCCCAGCCCCACTGAATTAAATGAACGGCATATGAGAAAACATTCGTGTTCTGGTGGGAATTTGGTTTATTTCAGTGCCACATGCAAAAGTGACCCCAGCTGAATGGGCACTGAAAACCTTTCTACACTGGGTTACCCAACTACAATTCCCATCATTCCTAACCATTGGCTAGGCTGGATATTGCTGAGTTGAGTTGGAAGTTCAAAAACATTTGGAACTCCTGGAAATGAAAATGATGGGATTTAAACTCTGCTTATTCGCTAGCAACTAGTGCTTGGTATTGTTACAGAACTGGGGGAGGGTGTTCCCCTTGAACACTGAAATGAATAAATGCTAGGATTTGGGGTTATTTGTGATATGAAAGGAGAATATAAGCTGCAAAGGAATTCCTGGGTAGCCTGGCCTAACTGGGGCCATTAAGAGAGTCATTAACAAGATAATGGAACTTCTTGCACCAGGTGTGACCACATTTCAAAGGTTGCCAGGGTAACACTTCTGGGGGAGAGCAAGGGGCTTCTGGGAAGTAGGAGGAAGAAGGGCTGAGATCCATCTTGGAAGAAGACACAAAAAAAGTTTCCTTGCACTGATGTGATGTGAGCCATGCTGTCAGATCTGGACTCCCTCCATGCAAACTGAAGGTACAAATAGGCGTATATACCCTATTTCCTAAATCACGACAGTCTCCGCTGTGTCATCTATTCTCCAAAGGGACACCTGTGACCCCATGCGCTCTGGACACTGCTTGGCGGGGAGAGAGGGGTGAGAACTAGGCTTTTGTGAAAGTATTAACTGTTGTGCCTTGCGTGAAATGCAAGCAAACTCCACTACCTCAAATATATCATCACCTGTTTTCTTTCCAAAGAGCCGTCTTTTTAGAGAATTTATTAAAGCAGTTCTGTGCCTGTCTTACTCTCTTTTCTTTAAAAAAAAAGCTGAACTACAAACTAAAAACCAAGTTTTATTGAGACTTCACAGATCAGAGAATTGACACATGGACCGCCTTCATTTTTACATATACACATCCACTTTCACAACTGCCCTTCAGAGATTTTTTCTTCTTCTTCCCTGTTGCACTGTATAGTACATGTCATAATGCAAAAGCAATCTATTTGGTCATAGAAAAACCAAGCTACTGAAAACTGAATTGCTAAATGGTGAGAACATGTACAGTTTGGATTCTAACACATGGTGTGTGCTCTCATAGCAGAAAAATGTCTGCTTGGAAGGGACACGTATTCTAAGAGATGCTTCATTGGATCACTAAATGTATGCATGTTATATACATGCACACAATATATATTCAGATGCACAGTGTTTTGTTTTGTTTAAGCACTGAGAGTTGTTGCTCACTATACTAGACAACAAGGGACGGGGAGGGGGGGTGGCGCTGTGGGTTAAACCACAGAGCCTAGGACTTGCCGATCAGAAGGTCAGCAGTTTGAATCCACGCGATGGAGTGAGCTCCCGTTGCTGTCCCTGCTCCTGCCAACCTAGCAGATAGGTAGGTAGAGTAGATAAATAGGTACCGCTCCAGCGGGAAGGTAAATGGCGTTGCCATGCACTGCTCTGGTTCGCCAGAAGCGGCTTAGTCATGCTGGCCACATGACCCGGAAGCTGTACGCCGGCTCCCTCAGCCAATAAAGCAAGATGAGCGCCGCAACCCCAGAGTCGGCCATGACTGGACCTAATGGTCAGGGATCCCTTTACCTTTTATACAAGACAACAGAGGGAGAAGCAACTTACTGATGGCAACTAGTTGACCCCCCTCCCCCCCCCACATAAACACACAGAGAGAACTGGGTAAACAAGTGAGGAGATAACTTGAATTAAAATAACTTAAATAGCATGAAGATCAAACTGCAAAAGGTGGCATAAGCGCCACGTAAGAGGCTTAAGGAAGCTTATGCTCAAATTGATCAAAGTGCCATTATGGGCACTAATGGAAGGAAGAAGCAAGCTGGAATGCTAGTCTGCCTTGGCAATCGCAGGGACAGTGTTTACTTTCCCAGGAAGCATAAACAGGACTGTGCAGCTTATGATCCAGAGGTCATCGGCCATGGATGAAGTTGCCCTGAAGGCTCCATATTCCTCCCAGTTTTGCAGCTTTACTGGGGCTCAAAAACAAGGGGATGGCCTCTCACTTGGCAGGCTGCAACATAAGGTTGATGGGCTACATCACAAATTGATGGAACCCATATATAGCAGAAAAGCACGACATAGGAACCGATAAATCTGCCTTATACCAAGACAGGCCATTGCTCTATCTAGCTCAGTATTGTTTCTGTCCTGACTGGCAGGGGGTTGCAGACAGGGGTCCCCTCCCTGGAAATGCCAGGATGGAACCTGGGACCATTTGCATGCAACGCATGTGCTTCATCTCCAAGCCACAGCCCTTCCCCTGACTGCTTAGTCCTGGGAGACCTTCATGGGACATGATCATTTCAGCCACCTCGCAGGACTGAGAAAGGCTGAGCCGAACACTCACAAATGCAAAACTGCTTGCCGGAGAACAGGAAGCAGCACTAGGGTGTAGAAAGCCTAGGTTAAAATCCTCAATTAGGCACATTTATCCTCCTATAAACAGGAGGTGCACTCAGCTGCTCACTTTCTGTTCTCCATCTATAAAAGAGGAAGAACAACCAGCCCTCAAGCACTTCTTAGGAGGTGTCACCTAAAATTCTTTAGCTCTATGAAACCCTTGGCCTACCCAAGGACAGCTGTGAGTTTCAGAAGATTCTGGAGCATGGTTTAGGATGCCCAGTCAGATTATGTGGCCAGGATTGGTAGTTCCCTTCGGATGATGATGAGGTTTAAGGGTGAACCACAGCAGGGGTGGGTAGAAGGGAGGTTTGGGATCTACTGATAGATCATTTGCAATAGAGAGGCCTAAGGGGTCCCAACTCTTCCATAGCAGCAAAGCTATGGTGTGGTCTTGTATGTGAAAGGACTGTGAAGTCAGTTCAGTTCTGCTAATATAAACAAATTCCTGGGCTCCAAACGTGTTCAGAGGCACTTGGTGCTTTAATGCGATCTATATATCTTTAGCACCTGGCTCTGGGTGGCAAGATCTTGGGAGTTCTAGCAAAAAATGAAGTAGATTCAACAAGCCTGGAGTCTGCCCACCCCTGTTCTGTGGAATGCTCTCAATATAACCCTATGGCTATGCAATTTCAGGGTAAGATCCAGCAGGAATCCCTAAGAAGTTTTCAGGTACTCCAAGAGTTCCCTAAAACGACGAACAAAAGAACTATGCTGGATCAAACGAAATGTTCATTTGCATGGCATCTTGTTTTCACAGCAGCCAACCAGATGGATGGTGATGATAATGATAATAATATCAATAAAAATTTAACCGGTAGATATTAAATTAATAATAATATAATTTATTATTTCTACCCTGCCCATCTGGCTGGGTTTCCCCAGCCACTCTGGGCGGCTCCCAACAGAATATTAAAAGCACAATAAAACATCAAACATTAAAGACTTCCCTAAACAGGGTTGCCTTCAGATGTCTTCTAAAAGTCAGGTAGTTGTTTATTTCCTTGACATCTGATGGGAGGGTGTTCCACAGGGCGGGCACCACTACCACGAAGGCCCTCTGCCTGGTTCCCTGTAAACTCGCAGGGAGGAAACCACCAGAAGGCCCTCGGAGCTGGACCTCAGTGTCCTGGCTGAACGACTGGGGTGGAGACGCTCCTTCGGGTATACTGGGCCGAGGCCGTTTAGGTCTTTAAAGGTCATCATCAACACTTTGAATTGTGCTCGGAAACGTTCCAGGAGCCAATGTAGGTCTTCCAGGACCGGTGTTATATGGTCTCAGCGGCCACTCCCAGTCACCAGTCTAGCTGCCTTTGTGAAGCCCCCAGGCAGCACCTAAGCATCAACAGCTTTACAAACACAACGGTAAGGGATTCTCCATCATATCCTGTGAGATTTAATATTAAGAAATGTTTAAGTTAGGGAGCATGCCATTTACTTATTTTTAAATTTTAAAATGTTTCCTTTACAAAAAGACTTCCTTCCTTCCTTTAAACATAGCTCGTGAGAAAGGGCACTCCACTGTTCTTCACTGTCAAGACCACATCCCCGCATACACTAATATGTTTTAAGATATTCTATGAACACCACATGCAGGACTACGGGCTCATTCGAGCATAAAGAACTTTTTGAGATACCTCAACCCATCCAACAACAGAGTCTTATGCGGGCATTAGCGGAGAGGCACAGAGAGAATTCTGAACCTGAGCTGAACTCTACAAATTAGCTCTGGGACTTCGATGGCTGTTCCCATGAGACATGTCTACAAACAAAGGCAAAGGAAGAAAGGTTTTGCTTTCCCCAGCTTCAGAATAAATAAAAGGCACAACTGACCCCAAAATGAACACAATGAAATGGTTGCATCATCCATCAATGTCATGGACATTCTAGACGTCTCAGAGCTAAAGTAGCAATTTTTCCATCATCTCATTAAAAACGAATCCAAAAAGAATTTTTCTGGAGCATTGAATCATAGAATTGTAGACTTGGAAGGGACCCCAAGCGTCATCTAGTCCACAACTGTCCCTGGTTGGACTCAACCAACCAAACTTCTGGTTAACAGCCAAGCACACTGACCCATTGGTGCCACAGATCAAGTAATGAACTCTAGAATAACTCTAAATTCAGCTTAAAACTCCTAAGCTACTACAGTGGTACCTCCAGTTGCGAACGGGATCTGTTCCAGAGCTCCAGTCGGATCCCGAGGTTTCTGCAACCAGGGGGACCGTTTCTGCACATGCACGTGTGGTGATAGAGCGCTTCTGCGCATGAGCGCATGACAAAAACCCGGAAATATACTTCCGGGCTTGCCACTTACGTATCCCGGTTTATGTAACCGGAGGGATACACAAGCGGAGGTATGGCTGTACAGTGGTACCTCAGGTTACAGACGCTTCAGGTTACACACTTTGCTAACCCAGAAATAGTACCTCAGGCTAAGAACTTTGCTTCAGGATGAGAACAGAAATTGTGCTCTGGCGGCGCGGCGGCAGCAGGAGGCCCCATTAGCTAAAGTGGTGCTTCAGTTAAGAACAGTTTCAGGTTAAGAACAGACCTCCAGAACGAATTAAGTTCTTAACCCGAGGTACCACTGTACTGATTCCAGATTCCAGCCCCCACCTCCCTCCCCACTTTAGCTAATGGGGGCTGCTGCCGCCGCTGCGCCGCCAGAGCACAATTTCTGTTCTCATCCTGAAGCAAAGCTCTTAGCCTGAAGCATTATTTCTGGGTTAGCGGAATGTGTAACCTGAAGCGTATGTAACCCGAGGTACCACTGTACTTAAATCAACATTAAGAATCGTAGTTCCAGAGCCGAGTTGCCACCTAGCTGGAATTTTACCAGCCCAATAAAAAATGTTACCCTCCTAAGCCTGTTGCCAGAATGGGAAGATGCAAAGGGCAAAATAAATTCCATCACAGCCATGCTTTGCATTTTTGCAAGGATGTGTGTGCTAGGATTCATCAGCGTGAGCTGCAGCAGCATGCACACATGCACCTAGATATTGCACAAAGGAGTAACAGCTGCCTTTCTGAAAGCATTATGTGATGTGTATGTGTGGGCCGACTGACTGTTACATGCTGTGGACGAAGAAGGAAGGTGTCCCTGACTCTTAAACAATTTCAAAATAGGCTCCTGCATTTTTGCTTTGGGGGCATTTTATACTGCATCACAGTTTTCAGTTTCATTGTATAGTTTCTGTTATTTTTGTAAACCACTTAAGAGACAATTATAATATTTATATATTATATAACAATATATTAATATATTAAACACACAGCAAGTGTGTGGAGTTCTGCACCTTAACAAGAGGATATCAGGTTCTAATCTATGGTCTGCCCAGACAAAATCACAAATCTCCAATGTTTTTCGGGTGTGGAGAAATACTCTGCACATGATTAGCAGTATCCAATCTAAGATTTCAGGTTTACTTAGAACAAACAGCAGGGACTGTTCAGTAGCAAATTCTGGTGTCTGGTGTGTTGCTGTTTTAACTGCTACCACATCAAAACACAACACACCCGACACTCTCCATTTCAAACTCGGTCTCTTGCACGGCAGACATCTGGAACGGATGACGGAACCACTGGCCTATTCCGGCAGCTTTAACCAGACCTAAAATATTCCCCCTTTGCGTCTCCAACCATTCTTTAAAAAACTCTCCAAAAGGAAATTCGGTGGGTGCATGGCAGGGCTCCAAATTATGCAAATGCATATCCATATACAAAGGAAAAAAGAAAGGGGGAAGAAGAAAAAAGCAGTTCATCATCCGTTGGTCAAAAAGCAAACTTTGCTCATCTGGAAAGAATGTCTAGGCTAACAGCGGTTTGCACCAAAGCTTGCAATGTGATTGTTTCCGGTGACATCTCAGCCCTTTCCCTCAAAAACCACCAAACGCTGAGAGTGCACATTTATTTTTGTTAAGTCATGCAAACCAGATCCTTACTTACAGGGCTTCCAACATTTAAGGAAGCCACAAGCTGACTCAAATCCCAGGCTTCTTAAAGGACGTGTTCCATATGACGCAACTGCAAATACTGGCCAAAGATCTACAGCTCGCCTCTCTGCTCAGCAAAACTGTACTTTTGTGATTATGCAATATCCACATGAAGATTTGACCAAGAAACCCGCCCTCGCCCCTATTTCATTACTGCTACATTGAGGGATTGCTTAAAAAGTTCAGAGATATGGGGGGGGAAACCCCGAAATGCCACAAATGCACTGCTTCACTGCATTGTTCCTGGAGCTGAATTTGAAACACATAAAACTCTTCCCCACAGAGAAGCGGAGAGCAACAATGGATTGGTGTCCTTGGCAATGGCGACAGGTGAGGGTTTCACAAGGTTTTTAAAAAGCAAACCCCGTTTGCCAAGCTTTAGGTTCAAAACCAAAACTACAAGATCAGGAAACCTTCAGCGAAACCCCGCCTTAAAATAACTCTGATGAGAAGAGATAAATGCGCATGCGCGCAAACACAACTAAACACTTAAAAAAAACCTAAGATGGCTTTTAGAACTAATAGGACAGGTTTGTGGGGAATTGGTCTTTCAACAGAACTCCATAAACACAGCCACATTTCTAGCATAAGTTAAGCCTCTTTCTCCGCCACAGAGAGAGAAATTCAGGATGGAGAGGTAGAAGGTGGCAAAAGCGCGGCTCGGGCCTTCTGCAAAACCCCAGCGAACCCTCCTCCCTTTTGCAGGTTCTATGCACATACCTTGGGGAAAAGAGGGGCCAGTGGCAACCACAAATTGCTTGCTTTGTTAAGCCAAGCCAAAACTTGAGGGCCCTTGTCTATTAAAAGCTATTAGAGAGACTAGCCAAACAGAGACTCGGGTCACATCCATAGTCCTTTATCAGGGCATTGAGTTAAAGGCTGTCTTCCATGAAAGGGAACACACATCATGGGAAATATATCCTACCAGCATTACAAAATCCAACACAGGAAGCAATATATGTTGGTATGTTGTTATTGCGGACTTCTTGGGATCAGTAGGAACAGGCCTGTCATCACAGGCATTCACACACCCAGGCAATTCACTGAATTCAATCAGGTCATCTTGTAATTTGTGTTCCCTGTGCCACATTCAGTTTTCAAAATGATGAGCAACCAAGTAGCATGGACGTTTACATTTAATCTTATACAGAAGGCAGACTGTTCCTTCCAGTAGGTATCAGTAATAGCTTCTGGGCACTCCCAGGCACTTAGTGTCCTTACCTGTTTATCAAGAGCCCAACTGACAACTGCATCCTTGTCTAAGTAAGGTACGACTCCTAAGAGTTCAGGTTATGCTTCCAAATTTAAAGACTCTTAATGCAAATCACTATGCTTTAATTACTATAGCAACCAATTATTATGCAGGCTTGCTCAGGAACTACATGAATTATCAGAAATTAAAACTGATTTCCCCTCCCTCCACAGGGTTATTTAAAACACCATAACTGCCAGACTCCCATCCCAAAACACAACGGCACTGACTCCTACTTGCATGCAAGGTAGAGGTCTTTATTCAGGCTAAGAGTGGAACAGCAAGCACCAGATCCAGATATCCAAGATTCCAAGGTCCATCAGAAAGGCAAGCATTTTCCTAACTGAATGGAAGCCACGCCCTAGAAGTCAGCTGAACATGCACATGCATGGGGCAGACATTGGGGCAGATGAATTTGTTCCCACCTACGAAGGCATTCCCAGGTTCTCAGCAACAAGACTGTCTCCTGCCCTTCTGCTTCCATGTCTGTTGCCACCTCCTCTTGGTTCAGCCTCTCCCTCTGGCTGGTCAAAAGTCCTCCACCACCCCTGGTGGAGAGAAGCCAGCAGATCTGCTCCCTCCTCTGTGACAGCTAGAGTTAATAGAGAAGGATCTCTCTCCTCCGTCTCTCCTCCACCTGGAGTGCCCCCATCAGCGCCTTCTCCTTCTTCCCACCCCCCTTGCATCTGGGGTTGCCGAATCATGCCACTGGATGATGGAGCCAAGGGGCCATGGCAATAACTGATAAAACATACCTTACTCTTGCTGTTCTCCAGGCTCCTTAACAACATCTCAAATGCACCTTTTCCCATCTCCCCTCTTCGAGAGAAAGGGGATCTTTCAGTGCAGGGGAAATGTTTACATTTCCCATGGCTTCATTTGGTGAATGGTAGATAAGCTCTAGAATCATAGAACCATAGAGTTTCAGAGTTGGAGGGGACCCTGAGGATCATCTAATCTCTAGGTACAGGGCGGTATATAAATTCAATAAACTACAACCACAACAACAACAACCACAACAACAACCCAAACCCATGCAATGCAGGAATATGCAGCTATCCCACACAGGGATTGAACCTGCAACCTTAGCATCATCAGCACCATGCTCTAACTGAGCTATCCAGTCTGATCCATCTTTAGTTTGCAACGAAGAGCACTGGAAGAGGAGTCTAGGGAATCTAACTGGTGTATTTCACTTTTACTCACAACACACACACTAGCAAGCCATCAAGCAAGCATATATAGGAGGTGCTACTGCAAGGACAAGAGGACAAGGCTGGACATCTAGCTTGACACAGAAAGGGATTGGGTAGCTGTCAAAAGACATTTGTTCAGGCTGCCTTATGCATCTGCTATGGGGAGTGGTTGCCACAGCTGTTTGGATCCGAAGATTCTGAGCGTGGAACAAATGTCACATGCTTAACCTTGGAAAATGTCTAAAAGAAACACGAGCACAGAACGCGTGCAATCAATATAAACACAATAACATTTACAGGGTGGTATGCGGCCAAGTCATACTCAAGAACTGATCCAATGTACTTAAGCCGGCCATGGGGAACGCAAGTCCGCCAATTTCAAAAGTCAATCCCAAATATGACTTTGTCAGCTAGCACCCACAGCGTGCATGTTTCCGGTCGTCATGGAATAACAAAATCCCAAAGAGGTGGAATGAGGATGGGAGCAGAAAGACATCATTGCACTGATATGCTTGTATTCTGCCTCTGGTACAGCTGTCAGATTCAGGGTGGACAAGACTGAATAATCGGGGGAGGGGAGAGACATGCTTCAGAGAATCAACAGTCCTGTCTGTCTGGCTCATTAGGAATCTTAAATATCCTTTAAAGCACAAACTAGATAATTTATGTTTAGTTAAATACTTTAGCCAGTACCAAATACCATTCCTGCTGAACCTCTTTAGGTGGAATCTTAGGAGGCTTCTGTGGCATTTGGGTGGAGCTGACATCTGTAATAGGCTCCATGAATTGTTTCTTCACCCAAGATTTTCCAAAGCAAACTGGGATACGCTTTGCCAAACCTGAGTTGCAAGACTAAAGGAGAGCTCCACACAAGGAGCAAAGCTCCACAATGGGCTCGTGCTTGGTGTGTCAATTTAGAACAAGGATTTCAGATTCACTAGCGTTTCTAGAGAATGAAAATATACTCATTATCACCATATTTTTCAATTTTTTAAAGGGCATGGAAGTGCTTAGTTAATGCTCATGTTATTATTAATACACCCCAAAAAGAGTGAGTCATCTGAATAAATCTAAGAACTCCCTGCTGTGTTCTGCTGCTTTCAACCATGCTTTGAGGAATGGGGACTTCCAGGCTAGAAGCAGAGCTGCCTAGGAGTGTGCATTCGCTTTATATTCAGAGAAGGAAGACTTAACTAAAATAACAGCCTCTGCCTACGCTAAACAAAGAAATCCCAGGCTGTCCCAGAAATGCCTCTTTGCTGTGTCATTCGCAGGCCAAGGTGTTGGTCAGAATCATGAGCTTACCCCCACCCCCAGGAACTTTTAAAAATAGAAAGAAAAATACCTTTTCCATTGTTTCTGTTATTATTATTAATTTAATTTGTATACCGCCTTTCTGGGACGTGGGTGACACTGTGGGTTAAACCACAGAGCCTAGGACTTGCCGATCAGAAGGTCGGCAGTTCGAATCCCCATGACGGGGTGAGCTCCCATTGCTCGGTCCCTGCTCCTGCCAACCTAGCAGTTCGAAACCACGTCAAAAGTGCAAGTAGATAAATAGGTACCGCTCTGGCGGGAAGGTAAACGGCATTTCCATGCGCTGCTCTGGTTCGCCAGAAGCGGCTTAGACATGCTGGCCACATGACCCGGAAGCTGTCTGCAGACAAACGCCGGCTCCCTTGGCCTATAGAGCGAGATGAGCGTGCAACCCCAGAGCCGGCCACGACTAGACCTAATGGTCAGGGGTCCCTTTACCTTTACCTTTATACCCCCTTTCATCCAATTATCCCAGGGTGGTTAACAACAGAAAAATACAAAATGGGAACATAAAATACATAATAATAAATAACCCCACCTCCCACAAACACATTTACAAAGCAGTATAATCTTAATCAGCCCAATGTCTAGTTGAAGAGAAACGTTTTCACCTGGTGCCTAAAGGCGAAGGTGCCAGATGAGTCTCATTGGGGAGACCATTCCACAAACTGGAAACCACTGCAGAAAAGGCCTGTTCTCATGTTGCCAACCTCCGGACCTCTTGTAGAGGAGCCACACAAAGGTGGCCCTCAAATTATGATTTCATGGTCCAGGTAGGTTCATATAGAGAGAGGTGGTCCTTGAGGTATGGCCAGTTCACTCACCAGCATGGAATTGCTAGGTGCCTGTGGCAACCAGGCGAGCTGTTGAACACAAGGCTGGCTTTGGAGAGAAAGAGGGCACATAAAATAATTTACCCGCAGTCTCAAGAATCTAAATAACCTACTAAATAGGTCAGTTGTGTGCGCTGAGAAAGTGCAAGGGCTGTGTTGTGGTCTTCAACGTCTTCTGTTGCACTAACAAAGCAGGGTTCATAAGAGAGAGAAGGAAAGGGCCATAGGTTTCTCTCTTCAAGTAACTCCAATGTTCCAAAGTGGGCATTCTCTATATTAAGATCATACCTCAGTAACCCATGATAATACAGCAATGCAAGTCCTGCCATAACATTGAAACATTCCAAATATGCACATTTTTAGTCCAAATTCACCAGTGACCCCTGAAAGAGAAAACACCACTTCCAAATCTTCTGTCCAGGGCAGGTGAGTTCCTCAGTGTCACAGTGTGTTTTGGACTACAACTCCGATCAGCCCTAGCCAGCACAGATGGAATTTGTAGTCCAAAAGATAAGGATGGCACCAGCTTGGGGAAATCTGGCGCATGCCGTTCCACTACAGAACCTCTTTCAAAGGAAACTCTCTCTGTTTCAAGAAATAATCCAGTTCATTTGGATGAAAAGGAACCTCCCTAAGTGTGTTTTCCCCCTTAAGGGGAGAACACTTTTCTTTTCTTTAAGAAACAGCGCACAAGTTATCTGACTGTGACACAATCCATTTATGTTTCATATTTCTTCATCTCCACCCAGGCAAGAAAAGGAAGGGAGAGGTTAAGGATATGCTCAAGACATATAAACATTTTCAGAAGAATGTCCCTGTGGGCTCCGTGTTTAAATTAGGCTGCAGTATTAAAATTAGAGAGGAAAGAGAGCTACCAAGCTGCAGATTAAACTTCATGGAGTTATCACAAAAATCAACCACCAAGTAAATCATAAGACGGCTAGCTATATAAACCAAGTGCGAAGTTTTGGCAAATTTTAATCGAACTGTATCTCTACAACTAAGCAAAACAAAAGTTCCTAGCAAACTGCATATAAAAGTCAGCATTCAAAGGCATGTATAGCAAACCTGCTAACAGCACATATTTTAACAGGTTTAAATATGACCATGCAACTAGATCATGTAACAGACCAACTGCAGGGGTACATCCTCTCAAGTTTATTTGGATGCTGGAATATCAGCCTGTTTTGGGGTTGCCATGACCAAAACACTCCTCAACCAAGAAACCCCCCTAAACAATACCACAGCCCAAGAATGTCTTGGGAACCCCAGTATGCTAGGTCATACTAAACTCATTTTGATTTGAACTCATTTTATTCTACTAAGGACGCTTTAAATTTAGATTTGAGAGTTCATTGTTTTATGTGACAGTGTTTCATTCTTCCCTCAACAGGGTCCTGCATTCAAGCAGGACCCTGCAACAAAATGTTGCAGTTTTATTTCCTGCAAAGAGTGCCCTGCTTTGCAATTACAGCCAGTCATTCCTTCCAGATTGCGCATGCTGCTCTTTACTTTTCCCTCCCGATATTCCATTTTTATTTTCCAAGCGTCACTCTACTTTTTCAATGACTGTTTAGTGAATGACTAAACAGAGTGGAGCCACTCTACTTCAAAGACCATCACACCTTCCAGGACATTTTTCGATTACTTTTTCTGGAGGGGGAGGGAGGGGTTGTTGCTGTTATCGTTATTAATTATTTTGTATCTTTATTTTAGATCCTAAAATTTATGTGGGAAGTCGTGTACTCTTTTGACATTTTTATTGTTTATGATCTACTTTTGTTATGTTTACAATTGTGTGTGTGTGTGTGTGTGTGTGTGTGTGTGTGTTGCAAACCACCTTGAGCATGGTTTTAAACTTTGGAAAAGCATACAAAAACACAATACATCAGATATTTAAAACTTCCTGATAGAGAATGTGTTCTGGAATGCACGCTCAGTTTATGTAGGGCAAGAGCGAGGCCTCAAAATTTTTCAAAACTCCTTTGCAACTTTCAGACCAACAGGTTATTCACCAGACGCAAGTTTGGGAAATGTTTAAAGGTATAAAGAGTTTGATGGCTGATTTGACTACCAGATTCCAGACTACATGAGCAGAAAAAGAATCTAGTTGCTGTTTCTTTATTACCCCGTATTCAAGACAACAGTCAACTTCCTGACAAATGCAAACTGGCAAAACTCTCAAGCCCCCCTGGGAAGGGGAGGGGGTAAAACAAAGAGAAAAGGCACAAATACAAGAACGTTGTTTGAAGAGTCTATTTGCATATCTAAACATTTTTAAAAGTACCATATTCTTGGTAAAGAGAAATGAAGTGGCACTGCAGAGAGAGATTCTATAACTGCAAAGAACAAGGCAGGCCCTTAATGTAAGCCATCATTTCTGGTCATCACCATTAGAAAGAGAAAGAGAAAGAGAAAGAGAGAGAACACAAAGTATATAGCAAGTAATTAGTAAGGTTGCCTGGAGACCGTTCAAATTAAAAAAACAACAACTGTATAGGAGTGAAGGAGATTTATGAAGTTAAGAGCTACATGTTACAGAATCACAGAGCGGGATAAGGTATTTTTTAAGAGATATGTGGGGAAAGACACTTGCCATTTCAGCTACTTGGATAAGCTCTGATTAAAAGATTTAACTTTACCAGCGTTCCTAAATGCCAAGACAATGCCAAGATGGATGATGATGATTAATAATAATAATGGGGGGGGGAGGCGGCAAAAGATTTGTTTCTTCCTCCTCCTTATCACTGCCATACTATGAAAACCAGTGGTCAAGAGTGGGGTGGGGCAAGAAATCTCTGTCCTAGGTGCCCACAGGATCTAGCGACCCAGCATGTTAATTGGACACCTGGTATGTTTACTGAATCCAATTTTGCATGTTGTTACGGAAGCATATTGCTAGCTTTTTAAAGCGACAAAGCAGGCCTGATATCAGGGTGGGTTTAGGCATATGACTAAACATGTGAAAGGTTAAAATGGGGACAGGGCAACATGTTTTTATATATGCTGTAAGCTGCCCAGAGTGGCTGGGGAAACCCAGCCAGATGGGTGGGGTATAAATAATGATGATGATGATGATGATGATGATTCAGGCATGCACACACAAGCAATTAAAAATTTACTACTCTGCAGATCTTCCTGTGATTAGTGTGAAACACGGAAGTGGTTTTTTAGCAGATTCAACTGAAAATTTCCAAGTAAGCAAAAACCCAGGGTGATGATGACGATGATGATGATGACAACGATGATTTGGGCTATGCACAGGCTCGGTTTGGATCATGGATCCCAAACAAAATTGGACTGTTTCAGGTAGCCCCAGTATGTGACTGGAGTAGGTTGAGGCACCCCGGGGCAAATCTAGGGCTGCCAAATGAGGGACAGACATGGCAGCCTGCACATGCGTCCTTCCATCCCCACTCCCAACAATATATTGAATTAGGTTTGAAAACCCTGATCAAATTGTGTGCAAGATCCCCAGTTCAGTTCAGGGCCCAGATCAGGGGGGTTACGTCGGTTCTGGGTCAGATTTGCAGGGGTTGGTGGGTGGAACAGATAATGCTAATAAAATAAATAATTTTACTGTTATTACTGAATAACTTGCCACAAGGCTTCTCTGATTTCTTTATAAGCTTTATAAGCTCATTCAATTAAGCTTAAAAAAAAAAAATCGCTTCAGACTGTTCCGCTAAATGCATGAAAATCTTAAGAGCAGTTTGCATGCGAAGGAACATTGGGGGGGGGGGCAGGTTGTGAGTATACTCTCCTCTCCCATCTCCAATTTAACTCTCCATGTGTTTCAGTAAATGCCCAGACGCGGTTGAACTCAACTCCATTTCAGAGTGCAATTTTCCAATGCAACTCTAAGCAGAGTGGAGCCACTCTACTTCAAAGACCATCACACCTCTGGCATGAATCTGCCCGTCCTTCCCAAGGTTTCTGCAACCGGAGGGACCGCTTCTGCACGCGCAGTGAAATACTTCCGGGTTTGCCACTTTCAGAACCCAGAGTTTACGTTACCCGAGGGCAATGTATGCCAAGGTCCTACTCTATATGCTTTAAAAGATAATAAATAAATAAATAAAACCTGCCAGAGTGACGAGAAAGGGCAAATAGAAGGGGAAGAAATGGAGGCAGTGAGAGATTTTACTTTCTTGGGCTCCATGATCACTGCAGATGGTGACAGCAGTCAGGAAATTAAAAGACGCCTGCTTCTTGGGAGAAAAGCAATGACAAACCTAGACAGCATCTTAAAAAGCAGAGACATCACCTTGCCAACAAAGATCTGTATAGTTAAAGCTATGGTTTTCCCAGAAGTGATGTATGGAAGTGAGAGCTGGACCGTAAAAAAGGCTGATCGCCAAAGAATTGATGCTTTTGAATTATGGTGCTGGAGGAGACTCTTGAGAGTCCCATGGACTGCAAGAAGATCAAAACTATCCATTCTGAAGGAAATCAGCCCTGAGTGCTCACTGGAAGGACAGATCGTGAAGCTGAGGCTCCAATACTTTGGCCACCTCATGAGAAGAGAAGACTCCCTGGAAAAGACCCTGATGTTGGGAAAGATGGAGGGGACAAGGAGAAGGGGATGACAGAGGACAAGATGGCTGGACAGTGTCCTCGAAGCTACCAGCATGAGTTTGACCAAACTGCGGGAGGCAGGGGAAGACAGGAGTGCCTGGTGCGCTCTGGTCCCCGGGGTCACGAAGAGTCGGGCATGACTAAACGACTAAACAACAACAACAAATATTGTATAAAAGCACTTTGTAGAAGGAAAGGAAGGATAACTTAAGACACATTCTCAAGCAACAGACTAAGCCACCATCAGGAGGGCTGGTATTAAACTGAGGTTTGGCCCACACTTTGTTTCATACAATTTATATGTTGCTTGATTGTAAGGGAAACGCTCATAGCACTGCAAACAATGGGAGCTCACATGATTAGCTACTAAAAATGCCACCAAACTATGCTAACATGCAAGGTTAACCATTTAAAAATGTAGTGCTAAATCAGACAAAGGGGAAAGGGGGGGGGGGGTTTGTCAGCTGGAAACCTCCACACAAGTTGAATGTGAAGTGTTCAGTTCTCCTTTGTCATACTAAGAGGATCTATGGAAGGCCAGGTGACATGATTACAGGATATTGATAATTATGGTGATAGGCTTTTATTGCAAAAACAGTATTAAGGTGCCAGGACAGATTTCTATTTTTATTTTTAAAATATCATTTCGATTTAGAGAAAGTCAGACTTTACACATCCAGCTTACCTGTTCACTAAAAATATGCATCTTTAAAATAATTATTTCAACCCCCACCCCTACCCAGTGCAGTTCACCCCCCCCCCGCAACCTTTTTGCTGTGATCCTCATCAGTGTTCTATATATCTACAGTTGACACTCCAAATAATATTTTACAGCCTTCAGCTTCAGAAAGGGCTTTTTTTTTTTTTAACGCCTTGCCTCCAGGCTCCTTGTCCAACTGTTCTGGAACAAAAATAGCCTCCTTTTGAAGCAAACATAGCCACTTGTTCACTTTTTTTTTTTTTTGAGAGAGAGAGAGAGAGAGAGAGAGAGAGAGAGAGAGAGAGAGAGAGACTGTCATGCCAGCACAAAGGTTGTTTTTTCTAACCAACCGAGTTACTCAAGCATCGCTTAATAAGCCATTCAGAAGTTCATAGCTGCTTGTCCAAATGGATTAGTCACATTAGCGATGAAGTTACAAGCATGGTTTTTCTTTTTCTTTAAAAAAGCTCCTCTTCAACGTGCTTCGTTAGTTCCAAATCATATTCGGGGGGAAAGGATCCAATCACCACGACGACACAACATACAGCATGGCTACTTCAAATGCCACTCAACTACTGAAAACACATTTTTTTTTAAAAAAAAAGATTGATCAATGTATATGCATTCATAATAGCACCAAGTGGTCAAAAGCATCCTGTAGATTTTTATGCGGCTATTCAGATAATTTTACAGAAAGATGCTAAGCATTGACAAAAGTGGTACCCAGGCAGCTCACTGGGTAAGGTAAAGGTAAAGGGACCCCTGACCATTAGGTCCAGTCGTGACCGATTTTGGGGTTGCGGCACTCATCTCTCTTTATTGGCCGAGGGAGCCGGCGTACAGCTTCCGGGTCATGTGGCCAGCATGACCCGGCCGCTTCTGGCGAACCAGAGCAGTGCACGGAAACGCTGTTTACCTTCTCGTTGGAGCAGTACCTATTTATCTACTTGCACTTTGACGTGCTTTCGAACTGCTAGGTTGGCAGGAGCAGGGACCGAGCAACGGGAGCTCACCCCGTCGTGGCGATTCAAACTGCCGACCTTCTGATCGGGAAGTCCTAGACTCTGTGGTTTAACCCACAGCGCCACCCGTGACCCAGGCAGCTCGCTGGGTGGATGGAGCCAAATATTGCCTCACAGATGGGGGATTTCACCAAGCAGCCTCAGTCTCACCGCCCTGGTCCAACTTGTCATATGGTGATCATAACATGCACAAAGCCATTCTTCCCAATATGCTAGTTTTGAATATGGATGCGTGCACACGCACACACATATATCCTTAAGAGTCTCGTGCTCTACCAACTAAGCTATGCCAATAGGATAAAGAAGGAGAATCCTACAGCCCCCAGTATACCCAAGCAGTCACCCATCCAAGTACTAACCAGGCTTAGCTTCCGAGATCAGACAAGATTAGGCATGTTCAGAGTAGTATAGCCCATCAACTTGATATAACAGTGTCCTTATCTTCCTAAGCCACCACCCACAATCTGAAGAAGTGGTACAGCCCAGAAAACAATAGTCACATTCGCACACTGTGATAAGCCAGAATTAATATGGAGCATGCAGTCCAACTGCTCCCAGTTCACACTTCCTGTAGCTCCACAGAGAGAAAGAAACCCATTCCAATTAAGCTTGGCTTGTCATGATTCCCATTATCACTTACCATTAGGCCATGCTGGTAGGAGCTAATGGGAGTTCAACAAGATATTGGGGGGGGGGGCACCAATGGCATCCCTGTTCTAAGCAACATGGCTGCAACAAAGTGCTCAACACTGGTTGCACATAATAAATAATATTATTATTTATACTCCACCCATCTGGCTGGGTTTCCCCAGGCACTCTGGGCGGCTCCCAAGAGAATATTAAAAGCACAATAAAAGATTAAACATTAAAAACTTCCCTAAGGGTGTCTTCTAAAAGTCAGACAGTTGTTTATTGCCTTGACATTTGGTGGGAGGGCATTCCACAGGGCGGGCGCCACTACCAAGAAGGCCCTCTGCCTGGTTCCCTGTAACCTCACTTCTCGCAGGGAGGGAACCGCCAGAAGGCCCTCGGCGCTGGACCTCAGTGTCCAGGCTGAATGATGGGGGTGGAGATGCTCCTTCGGGTATACTGGGCCAAGGCTGTTTAGGGCTTTAAAGGTCAGCACCAACACTTTGAATTGTGCTCGGAAATGTAGGCAGCGTTTAATGGGACTTAGGGCACCTTCCAATATGCAACTTATGTGGGAGTGAGCCCCAGGGGACGCAGCAGAATTTATTTCTCTCAACAAGAAAATACCTTGAACTTTTGATTTCTAATAAAAGAACAAGGGGAGAATCCTTCTGAGTAGACATTTGTCTTATTTGCAACAAAACGCATAGTGGAAAATACTACACACCGTTGAGGTAGGGGGATTCCCCCATCTTTAAATACACTCACCAGATGTTTTCATAAAAGGGGGAGGAGGGTGGTTGCTTGCAACTTACACTGCTTTTACATGTACACGCAACCAAAAAAACCCAACACTCTAGAGATTTTGTTGTATGTCTTCCTCTCTTGGAAACTCACTTTCGCAAAATCCAAGGTTCTCTTCCAACACATCTAAACACATGAAGTATCCTTGCAAGGCCTGTTTTAATTCATTCTCTCTTTATTCCTATTCTTGTGTAACAATGCCCCTGCTGGAAAACCTCCATGCTAGATAACTGAAAGCAAGCCTCAGCTAAAATCTCTGGTTATCTCCCCTATCACTCTCATTTCAAAAATATGCAGGGAATAAGGCAGGGGTCAGTTTTTACTAGGCTGAAACAGAAGATAGATTTTGGTTTTATTTTCCCCCATGCTCACAAGCGTTACGGAGAAATCTAGCTGCGAGGCTGCTCAGTCACCCAGCTCATTGGGCAGAGCCTGCGGGTCCCTGCAGAATAAAGGAAGGAGTCCAGCCACCAACCAGAGCAAATAGACCAAAGTTTATTGCGCAACAGGTTCAAAGAGGAATTTTGAACCCTGAGGATGGGGTGACAAGGACTTTTCAAAGTTTCTATCTTATCCCAGCATACAGTTCATTAAGCATCATCACTACACCATTGCTTCATCAGAAAAGGGGAGGGTTATAGTGATTAACATAGGAGGAATGTGTTGGAGCAACAGGCAGGAGACAGGATATGTATTGGGAAGTACATGCTAAGCACCTACTACAAAGGGACAATACAACTTTGGTTTGCATAGTCTGCCACCTGGGCAAGTCCAGAGGAGTGCCTTTGCCCAAAGACTGACACCTATGAGTACCTTCCTGTGAGTATGTGACCTCCCACTTGAGGGATTACGGTGGGGACCAAGTGGTTTCCAAGTCCTTGACCAATAAAGCAAATTGGCGGTGGAATGAAGGAAACTGGCAAATGAGTTGGTTTTATATGATTTTTAAAGTTAGGTAACTTCCCTGAGCTGTCAAGTCGAACATTTCAAGCCGCATTAAAGTATTTTAAAAAGTTTGAAGCTCTAAACTAATTTATATAAAATCTCTTCTGAATAACCACTAACAATATTTTTAAACAATACAAACGTTGCTACGTAGAGGATAACGATTTATTAGGCAAGAACAAATCTAGATTGCAGACAGATCTTAAGTTATTGTTTTTCAGATTGTTGGGTGGTGTATGAAAGGGGGATTGCTGCTTGTGGAAGGTTTGTGTGTCTTTGGAGGGTTCAGAAAACTGGGAAGATCTGTTTGCTTTCAGTTGGCAGTGGAACCAAAGAATCACAGGCAGAAATCACAGGAAGCAAGCCCTCTTGAACTCACTTTGTGCACCCTGAACACTAGTGTCTCCGTCCTTGTAATCACAAGAAGGGGAATCTATTGGTCTCACTGCAAAGTTGGAAAGAAAGGATTTATTTATGCACACTCAAAAATGGTTGTCAGCAGTCACAGGGAGTTAACACTTTGTACGTGTAAACTGCACAGTGCAAGTCGGAAGCACTGTAATTAAAAATATGAATATTAAATGGCTACCATATGAGTTGACAACAGCTTAGTCAACATTACTTTCAGAACAAACAAAAATAAAACCGGGGAAATGGATGTGAAATCACTACTGTGAGGGTTAGGTAACGTTTCGAAAGTGACTCATCTGATTATAGTACAGCATGGTAAAGTGGAAATAAAAAAACACACACACGTGCGAGCATCAGAATTTGGTTATTAGCATAGCAGAAATGATTCACAACTACCGGAACAGCACGAGTGACAATTGCAACTCAAATACAGGCCTGCTCAGAAACAGAAACACCTACAGGGAAAATCTGTGCTGCAGAGAAGTTGCACACCTAGATTCACACATAGCAATAGATGAGGCAGATGGAATGGAGGAACAAATATTGATTTCCCCTTCTAAGCATCAACTTTATCTTAGGCATATTTTGCACCACGTTATTGATTGACATTTCCTTTCTTACTTAAGACAAGCAATCTTAGCATTAAAACACACACACATACATCATCTGCTGCCTAAGACATGGGTGGGAACTCTGTGGTACTTCAGGCATGGCTGGATCTCCAGGTTCCAATCAGCATGGCAAATGGTCAGGAATGATGGGAGCTGCAATCAGACTACATCTGCAAGGCCCACACATCTTCCCCCATCCATGCCCTAAGGCATGCCTTTCTGGAAAAGTCTGAATAATCTTTTGCACCACCAGTATTAAAGGCAATGTTGCAGAAACACACCAAGTGCTGGTTAAACCCTCCAAAAGGGTGAAGTAAACATGAGAGGGAGACCGTGAGACCAGCTTACTAGTTCAGCCACCTGTCCCTGCTGTTGCTATTCTGGTTGCCCTCCAACTTGTGGTTGGGGATTGTCTACAGTAGGGAACCTTCTCTACTCATAAGAGAGCCCAGCAGGGAAATGTGGAAAATTTCGCTTGCAAGGTGAGATCCTTTCACGGAGTAGATATTATCACTGTTGCAAGAATCACCCGTGAAAAGACATAATGGACATTCTCTGGAGGATAACTCTCAATGTGCTTGGGAGAAGGAGTTAGCTGGTTGAGTGAAAAGCCACGTTTTACTGTCTTTATGTTTTGATTGTTTTGATTATGTGTTGTGCTTTGCATACTGTAACTTTGTGTTGTAAACCATCCTGAGACCTAAGGTATAGGACAGTATACAAATAATAATAAATAATAATACATAACAATAACAACAACAATAAAAGATGCTCTCCGCCTAGGATAGAGGCCCTTGAAGATCAGGCCGGTAAAACATCAGCATCGTATGGAAGGCTCTGAAGACAATCACCCTCCATGAGTTAGGTGGGCAAGCAGAACAGCCCCAAGACGGCAGGGCAAGCACACTCATTCCTGCTCTATCCCGTCCCCCTGCTTACTTCAATCCAATTATAGAATCCGAAAAGGGCTTCCATTTTCAACAGCAGCTAGCCGGGTACCTGAAGAAGCTCACAAGAAGAAGTAGGCCATTTCCTACTGGTGACCTTCCAAAGGTTGGTCACTACTAGAAACAAGGTGGTAGACTAAGATGGTCCTTAAACCGGGATTGGAGGCAATGCAAATTCCTAGCATGCAACACACAGAAGAAAACTGTTTCTATTGAGAGAGGTTCACTTATTTATGTTTTGCATTTATATCCTGCCCTTGCTCCAAGGAGTTCAGGGCAATGGACATAGTTCTTTCTTTCCTGCACTAATTTTAGCCTCAGATTAGCCCTGTGAGGTAGGCCTGAGAGACTGGTTCAAGGTTGTTGTTGTTGTTGTTGTTTAGTAGTGTCCAACTCTTTGTGACCCCATGGACCAGAGCACGCCAGGCACTCCTGTCTTCCACTGCCTCCGGCAGTTTGGTCAAACTCATGTTGGTAGCTTCGAGAACACTGTCCAACCATCTCGTCCTCATGGTTCAACGTTACTAGTGAGCCAAGTTACACAGTCAGGATTTGAATCTTGGTCCTAACTTTTGGGGTTAAGTTTCTATTTAGCTGTCCATTAATACTGACAAACCGTATCTCCCATTCATCTCTCAGATTCCCTTGTAAATCTAAAGTACTGACCTCACCACATCCTGAGGTAAAAAAATTCCCCAAGTTAATTACACATTGTGTGAAGGTAAGTGTGTGAAGCTACAGCATTCCTACTATCAGCTTAAGTGACACATTCACTCCCTCTCCCCCCCCTCTCTATCTCTCTCTCTCTCTCTCACACACACACACACACACACACACAGTAGAGACAGGCTCTTCATCTCTCACTTTGCATCCCTTCATAATATAACCGCCTTCAATGAGATAATTAACTTCCGTAGCTGACCTGTGATAGCAATTTCACACATTCCAAATAATCAAATTAGAGCTACAATGGTCATGTGTAAACTTAATTTGTGCTTTCCTGCATCAAACTAAGTTTGCATTTTGTTTAAACGCATTCACAGTTATTGTGAGGCTTGAACGGAGAAGGCACTTGCGGAGATTCACCATTTCAGTATCGATAATGGCTGGGGAAAATTTGTTGCTAATTCAGTAACACATCAAGGGCTGCCTCAATCATGAATGAAGAGGCTATAGAAACCACTGATATAAACACTAAAGACAACCTTTGTTACAAGGATACATATTTTGGGTAGGATATTGAGGGTCTTTGCTCAGAACACTTGACATGTTCAGGCTGTTCCTTCTATCTGCATTCCTGACTTACCCCCCTGAAAACCCACACGCAAAAAGAGTCGCTAGAATAGCACAATGATGGTTACAATCATGAGTGAAGATAATCATCAAACCCTCTGTGTTTGCAAGGAAGCGCTCTAAGATTATGCAAGGTTATTCTTTAGAACCTGGACTTAATCTTTAAACACACAAGCCAGGTCAGAACACCACACTAATCTATCCTCTGGCTTTTTGTGAAGTGTGAACCAGGGCCAGACAGACAAACAGCCTAACAGTGTTCTCTTTATTATCGATATTGTGCCCTCGCTATTATCTCATGGGGAACAGCAAGACCCTAACTTCTAATCTGAAATAGAAGCAAGGACAAATTCGTCAGAGAAATAAAGTACAGAATATTCCACAACAAACCTGATTTCCCTTTTAAAAAAATTAATAATACTAAGGTCTTCCTCTCCTCCTTGTGCAACTGAGTTGTTTCTTTACGCCGGAGCCAGGGAACCTGTGGCCTTCCCAGATATTGTTGGACTCCAACTCCCATCAGCCCCAAGCCACCACAGCCAATGGCCATGGATGATGGGAGTTGGGAGTCCAGCAACATCTGGGAGAGCCACAGGTTCCCACTCCTGATTTAGGAGAAGCTGCAAACCTTGTTGGCAGATGTCATCTGTGACACCATTATCACTTTGCATCCTATTTTCCACTACATCAGCCACATATGCCCATGGTCTCAGCAATGATCTCCTTGCTCATCATCCAGCACAGACACACTTCTTCCTTGTGTTTAAACGATAGGAAGAGCCAGGCAAAAAATTGGGAACAGATTTTCCAGATAAAGGAAGGAAGGAGGAGCCCATCGTCTGGAGATCCCAAAGGGCATGAAGAAGCAGAGAAAATACGCTTCGACTAATTCAAATACCGTATTTTTCGCTCTATAAGACGCACCAGACCACAAGACGCACCTAGTTTTTGGAGGAGGAAAACAAGAAAAAAAATATTCTGAATCTCAGAAGCCAGAACAGCAAGAGGGATCGCTGCGCAGTGAAAGCAGCAATCCCTCTTGCTGTTCTGGCTTCTGGGATAGCTGCGCAGCCTGCATTCGCTCCATAAGACACACACACATTTCCCCTTACTTTTTAGGAGGGAAAAAGTGAGTCTTATAGAGCAAAAAATACGGTACTTGATCTTTCCATGGAACTTTAGAGCTCATCCTTTTATGATGTAAAAGAAAAAAGCTGCTTAACACTCTCACGTGCTGCCCCAGTGGAATTTCTCTTTCTCATCCCATCTTTGAACAGTTCCCTCTGCCCTGATTTCTCTCTGTGTCTCAAACACACACGCACCATATCAACATCTATCAGTTTTAAAAGCCACCTACCATGCAGCAGTGGAGAACTACTATTCAAAAAAATAATAATAATCACACACAAAGCAAGTTCTCTTGGGCCCACCAAGGTTTCTTCAAATCCTGACCATCTACACATTCTGGAGCCATCCAACAACACCTTTGGACCTAGTTGTTCAGAATCAAGTTCTGTTGATTTTGTTCTTCTTTTCTATCTTCAAGCAATGGTAATACTGAGAAGCTTCCCATTATTATTACAACCTCTTAATAAAAATGTTGGTAAGCAGAAAACCAGGGACAGGAGATCTGTTCCCTCCCTTCAAGATGTTGCTGGGACTAGAGTTCCCACCATTCCTGACCAGTGGCCATGATAGCTTGGGCCCTGCCTTCCTGTTAAAACTTGGTCCACAGAGGGATGGAGGAGATCAGGGTCTACTAGCTCGTCAGCCTGACAAGTTCCGCACCCAATTTAATAAGTCATTTGATAAAGTTTAAATGTTCTTCTCCTCCGTTGTCCTTGTCAAGATGTGAAGGACCAGCAGAACTTTCCCACCAGTTCCCCATGCTCTTACATCTCCCATGAGAAACTAAAGGAAGGATGGAATTCAGCACCTTTAAACAGGCCTAAAAGCACATGAGATACCAACACTAAATTCAGAAATTAGAATCTGCGTATACCTGTCCATTTTGCTTCTCAAAAAAAAAGAAAGAAGAAAAGAAAAGACAAAAAGTTGAAACAACCAGACAGAGGGCCTTCTGGGTAGTGGCGCCCGCCCTGTGGAACGCCCTCCCATCAGATGTCAAGGAAATAAACAAGTATCTGACTTTTAGAAGACATCTGAAGGCAGCCCTGTTTAGGGAAGTTTTTAATGTTTGATGTTTTATCGTGTTTTTAATATTCTGTTGGGAGCCGCCCAGAGTAGCTAGGGAAATCCAACCAGATGGGCAGGGTTAAATTATTACTATTACTATTGTTGTTATTAGCAGCAGTAGCCAGGGCTTTTGACATAGCAGACTCAATTTCTTCTACACGTCATTGTTCTGTCCTTATTACCCATTTCCATTTAAGCAGCTTTTTTTATTTTTTTAAAATCCTATCCAGATGAACAATCAGCAGATCTATAAGCAGCCATTAAAAATTAAGTAGCTTTAAAAGGGTCCAACAGCTAATGATCAGCCTGTAAATGATGCCCAAGAGACTTTTTCTCCCATTCCACAAAACTCTCTTTTGGAAGAGTGCTTAGGCAAGGGGGAAGAAAACATGTCGTTCCAAGTGATGGCTGCGGTAAATACATTAATGAGAAGCAGCAGAAGAAGAAGAAGACAGAAACTTGTTTAAGCAGAACTGGAAAATTTATGGCTTTGCTCCTTCGTACCAGGCAGGTTAGTGGGAAGGTAGCAGGACTTGGTGCAATACCAGAAGAATGGCAAAGGAGGAGAGCAAACGTTGAAACCTGACAAGAGTTTGCAAGCACTAATCAAAAAAGGAGTAGCAACGAAGGACCAGCAAGTGCTACAAAACTCAATTCATGACATGCTCTGTACAATGAACACATTCCATTGTAAGTTCAGTGCATTCTTGCCGTCGCCTGCTAGTACAATGACAGCTGCCAAGAACAGTAATTTTGTGCCATATCTGCAACTCTAATGATGCCTGTGTACATGTAAGCTGCATTCGCAGTCCTCTCCCCCCTCCCCCCGCCGCCTCTCACATTTCTCCCCTCTCCGGTGATAACAACAAAAATAATAGAATTTCTTAAATCCTCCTCTTCACTATTTATTGGATTTCTTAGCAATGTTTCACCATAAGGTTCCAGGGCAAGTTGCAACAATATAAAAATGCAGTATTGAAATCAGTTGAAACCATTTACAAATCAGAATAATCCCTCTCTGAGGAGTCTGAGTCCAGGGTAAAGAGGTGTTCCTTTAGCAGACAATGGAAGCTACTGGAAGATACACCCCTATAGAGAGGGAACTCACCACAGAGAAAGCAGTCTCCTGAACTGCCAATCCTCACACTTCTGGCAATTGTGGAATGTACTAATATTGTGATATCTGGGGCCTAAAGTTGCTTAGGGCTTAGTCTGCAGCCCTCGCCTCCCCCTCTGTTTCCCCACCACTACCGCATCTCAATTTAGATTCCAAGTGTCCTGCAGCAGACATTTCTCTTTTGCTTATATTGCTCTTTTTTTAAAAAAAAGTGCTGCGTCTATCTCCATCTAATGTGGTGCATGCATTTATAAATAGCACACGAGAAGACTAAATGGAAGTCAGCCAAAAGTAGGTGGCTTCTAACCCTGTCCTTGCAGAAAAATAGCAGCGGGAGAGGGGAATCTATTTAGGCTTACATCAGAGCCTAAATTCCCAGCCTTCCCATTTGAATACCGTTTCGGTATAGCAAGGGGTTGCCTGCCCTTTTACTTTGAAAGTGCAGGAGAGCCAAATGTACATGCCCACTCGATAGCATAACTTTTTATGATTGCCCAGAGCAGTGTCTATCATAGCACTGTCAGTATACAGCCACCTACACTGTGCTTATTTAACGTAAGTTCCACCTGCCTCAGTGTTTCGCTGAGGCAGGAAGAACCAGCTGTGCAAATGTAAGTTGGGGGACACCAGGATTGACAGTAGTACATGTGAAAAGGATCTAGGGGTGTTAGTAGACCACAAGCTTCACAGGAGTCAACAGTGTGGTGAAGCAGCAAAAAAAAAGCTAATGTTATTCTAGGCTGCATTATCAGAAGTCTAAGTGTCCAGGTCAAGAGAAGTCATAGTACTGCCTTGATCAGACCACACCTGCAGAAGAAGATGAAACAAAGTTTTATGAGGAACGGTTGAGGGAGCTGGGTATGCTTGGTCTGGATAAGAGGAGACTTGAGAGGAGATATGATAGCCATCGTCAAACATCTAAAGGGCTATCACATGGAAGATGGAGCAAGCTTGTCTTCTCCTGCTCTAGAGGGAAGGACCCGAACCAATGGCTTCAGGATACAAGGAAGGAGATTCTCACTAAACACCAGGAAGAACTTTCTGATGGCAAGAGCTGTTCAGCAGTGGAATGGACTCTGTCGGAAGGTGGAGGGCTCTATTTCCTTGGAGGTGTTTAAGCAGAGGTTATAGCACCTGTCATGGATTCCTGCATTGCAGGGGGTTGGACAAGATGACCCCAAATCCCTTCCAGTTCTTACAATTCTATGATTCTATAAGTGCAAACACAACAGGCTGAAAAATGGATATAGCAGGCAGGCAGCAACGCAGGCCTGGGATCCCCATACACTGCAGCTGGGCAGGCAGGGTAAATAAGTGGTTTTTCACTGTCCCTTAGGTCTTACAGATGAAAAACAGTCTGCAAACTGCTTAACTAGGAGATAAACACCTTAGTTTGATTTAGCTAAGGAGTTGGGAAGGGGGTTGGACTCGATGGCCCTTGTGGTCTCTTCCAGCTCTATGATTCTATGAACAGGCAGCAAATGATAATAGGGTAGTTTTAGGAGGAAGACCACCTTCCTCCTTAAAAAATGTGCCTTAAACATTATCTGGGGGGGGGGGGGATACTTGGCCTGCACTTGTACCTTGCAAGTAAAAAAGTAAAACCAAGCGCACAAAAAGGCAGAGGTTCTCTTCTCCACTGTTTCAAAATCATCTTCTGAAAGCCTGTGCCAAAAGCTTCCCTTCCAAATTTCTCGCGCCACAGTTAACATTAAAGGCTCTTTGTATAGCAGTGATTACATCACCGTTGGCAGAATGCTGCACTGTAATTAATTGTTTATTGGTAGAACGCACTGCATGCCACTGGCATGCGATCAAAGCCCCTCGCTATCATCTAGACAATAATTTAGTGATTAATGAAAATATCGGTTAGCGATCTTTAATCAGACAGAAAAGGGAAAGCTACCAATTATCAAAATTTTCCCACGTTTTGTCAGAAGCGTTTTAAGGCACAGACAACCCCTACCACCCCCCCAAAAAGAGGAAATCTAACCTGTCTTTGTTGAACACAAATGTGCCCCTGTAGGGTAAAAAAACCATTTCCCCATAAGGCTTAACTTTGTAAATAGATCTCCTGCAAGGCAGAAATTACTATGTAGGTATATTTAACGTGCTGGATTGATTTAAAGTTACTCCAGGAAAATACTGACTTGGGGGGGGGGGGGATCCAATGGAGTGAGTCTACCATTGGAATGGGGACAGAGGCAACTCCCCAATATCCCTTCTAAATCTGCTCCAAAGAACAAAAAGTTTTAATCCCAACCGATTAAAAGATAAGAAGAAATTCCTTTAGATGGCTGAAATATAGGCGTGCATATGAATTCCTTGCAGACCACCATTACCCAGTACAGACCAAGATGATCTTTAAAGGACTTCCAAGGAAACCCTGCATGTCATTCCAAGACCAACAGGTTGTCCCTTAGTGACCACACACAAAAGATGTAGGCTCTCTTGGGGACAAGCACTCGTCATCTGAAATGCCTTCCTTCAGGTAATTTGTGAGGAGGAGACAGTAATGCCCTTTAAAAGTCGCTTAAAAATGTGTGTTTATCCCAATGTCTCCTGGAATCCAATTTTTTATGTTGTGCATTACTCTGTTTTACCCACAAAATATACAGTTGCAATATGTCTTTATCTAATTTTCTGGAGGGTTTATTGTGTCTTTAATTGGCTTCTTTATGTAAGCTGCTTATAGCAGAGGTCGCTGTGTGGCACCCCCAATTTTTTCCTGGCACCCCTCCATTGCTGAAATTGCTCTTGAAAGAATGATTCCGATTTAGCTAATAGAACAGGCTGCAGAGTGTGCTTTGTTGCACTGTGTGTGATGCCCATAACAGTTACTCTGGTTTGCAAAGGTGCTTATTTATAGGCCTCAAAAGTTTGGCAAACCCCTGGCTTACAGCAGCGAAAATGTATTGATTTATAACTATACAGAGACTTTTAAAGGTAATTCAAAACATTTACTTTCACCCTCTGTTTACCTTTTGCTCCTGGGTTTTGTTTTTTGTTTGTTTGTTTGTTTTTTAAAGAACTGCGACAACTCTGATGTTATTGGCATCCCTTGGGATACATGCAAGAGGCATTAAGCAAGACTACTTACTAAAAGGCTGAATGCCCTACTTTTTCAGTAAGCACAGGGCTTACTGATAGTCACTGGGCAGGTCAGCCTTTTTGCTTAAGGAAGTCAGTCTGCACTTTCAATATACAGTGGTGCCTCGCAAGACGATCCGTACCGCGAGTCTCTTCGTCTAGCGGTTTTTTCGTCTTGCAAAGCAACCCTATTAGCGGCTTAGCGGATTAGCGCTATTAGCGGTTTAGTGGCTATTAAAGGCTTAGCGGCTTAGCGGCTAAAAGGCTATTAGCGGCTTAGAAAAAGGGGGGGAGCGGAAAAAATCGCAAGACTCACAAGACGTTTTCGTCTTGCGAAGCAAGCCCATAGGGAAATTCGTCTTGCGAAGTGCATCAAAAAACGGAAAACCCTTTTGTCTAGCGGGTTTTTCGTCTTGCGAGGCACCACTGTAGTCTTCGTTTGAGAACTGAACACACTCCAGAGCCCAAGGAGTTTGAAGGCATAAAAAACGAGAGTGCTGGCAGAGGCTCTGGGGTGATCCTGGTTAAACATACGAGAAATCTCTCATGAATAAGGAACAACTAGATCTGTGATAATTTGCCAAACTTTGGCCCCCAGAAGTTTCCCTCTTTACAGGGAAAATAATCCTGCTTAGTTCATGGTTTTTCCAAAGTCATGCATCTGGTTTAACAGAGCATTTACCCGAGTTGCATTAAATTCATATTTCATTTAACAAACAACAGTCTGGGCAACACAACCAAGCTAAAAGTTGAGCACATTTACCATCCATTGCAGAAGCTGAGACAGGAATTTAGGAGGAAAGCTCTACTCTCACATAATCTTTGATTTCAAGAGATGGCACCAAAGCTAGTTAGCTCTTCTGGAAAACTAGAGTTAAAAATACAAAAGCCAATTTTTAAAAACAACAACTACTTCCTGAATTGGAGACGTCCCCACAATAAAATTACAAATATCTCAATTACCAGCCTTAACAATTAATTCTAAGCTTGATGTACTGAAAAGCATAAATTAAGGAATTTTGTCACCAATCACGAAAGAAGAGGGCACTTTCAAATGCAAGTTAGTTCTTTTATGTATGAAATTTATTATTTATAGTTTCCGCTTCCGAATCCTTCCCACCTGCCAGATCAAAAATGCCAAAACACAAGCAAGCTCAAGCCACATCTGTATAGTGAAAGATTTGGGTTTCCATCGGTAGTTGAAACCCATTTCAGTCTGAGTACGCTCAGCTTCATGTGCTCAGGACTGTTTCAGAGATTCTTTCGTATTCTAAAATACACTCCTGACCACAAAATACATGCGGAGAGCATCTTTGATTAATAGCACAGTTAAATAAACTACTGCTTTGACCCGTAAGATATACTGGGGGTTTATCTATTTGGCATGCTGGACCAGTCTTCCAAGTACAAAAATGACTCAAGTGGCCGTCCCTGTTGCAAGAAGTCGTTTCACTCTGAAAGGCGAGTGAAGTGCTACCTTTGGACACAAGCTGAAAGGAAAAGTCCCTTTTAAGCCTCTTTTGAACCAGATTCGGTTCAAGGAGAAATTTGTATGGCCTGCATCGCAATGGGCCATTCAAATGCCTGGAGTCATGAGTAGGTCTGGTTGTTCCCAGCTCTGCTGGGGTGGAATTATATAATTAACATGTTTGTTGCTTCATCACAATGAATTCCTGACTGGAGTATCTTCGGCAAAAACATTTCCCATGAACTTCCACCAGCACTTCTTAAAACGAAGCACAGCTTCAAACCACGCTAATCAGAGGCTGCTACTTTCAACTGCTCCCTCAAAACCCATGGACTTTTTGCTACTTAAAACAGGTCTTCCAAACTTGGGGTTCCATGCAGATTCAACCCTCTAACATTGCTTTGATCTCTCAGAAGCAGTAACGCTCTGTTACGTTTGTGCAACACTTTCAGTAGTGTAATCTAGGCGTAGCTGCGTTCAGACTTGTGTGTATTTCACACGTGTCGCAAAACCAAGCCAGAATAAGCCGAATTCTGCAACCCGTTCATATTTTTAATCTGCCCCAGAACTGGTGAAAATGCTTAGAACATTGACAATAGACCGCAATTCAATAGACAATGCATCTCTGACTGTACCAGGGTCCTGTCTTGACGTAAGCCTGCCAGATCTCCCCTTCCCTACTTTCAGATGGAATGATTTGAAGATCAGGGCAAAGGGCAATAATCCCTCCTCCTCCTCAGCTGATGCTGCTCTAAGGCAGGGGCCAGCAAACGTTTTCAGCAGGGGGTAGTCCACTGTCCCTCAGACCTTGTGGGGGGCTGGACTATATTTTGGAAAAAAAAATATGAACACATCCCTATGCCCCACAAATAACCCAGAGATGCATTTTAAATAAAAGGACACATTCTACTCATGTAAAAACATGCTGATTCCCAGACCATCTGCGGGCTGGATTTAGAAGGCGATTGGGCCAGATCCGGCCCCCCGGCCTTAGTTTGCCTACCCATGCTCTAAGGCAGCCTTTCTCAACCTGTGGGTCTCCAGATGTTGTTGAACTACGACTCCCATCACCCCTAGCTAGCAAGGCCAGAGCTCAGGGATGGTGGGAGTTGTAGTCCAACAACATCTGGGGACCCACAGGTTGAGAACCGCTGCTCTAAGGGTTCTTGCATGTCTAGAGTCTAGTCAGATGGCCAAATGCAGCCTTGACTAGCCTTCTGGGGGGCCACAGGTCAGAGGTGGGTGTGGCCAAAAAAAATCCCTGTAGGCACCCATGGCAACCCCCACTTCTCAGCTGATTCTTGCAGATCGGCCTAGAAATTATCACCTCACACCCATCTCAGATGATTAATCCAATGACTGGGGAGGGAGATTTGAAGACAGACCAATCCAGTCCTGAACTGTCTACCTCTAAATTGGCCGCTGCTCTCCAGGTCTGTGCCACAAAGGTCTTGTCCATTTCTGCTGCCAGAAATCCTTTCAACCGCAGCTGCCAAAAGAGACTAAAAATCTGGGCTCTAGGTTGGAGGAATGCCCCCTTTGCTGCCTCCCTTGTTTCCTTTCATTCCACAGCCAGTTTCTAAACTAGCGACCACGAGCAAGAAGCATTATAAATGTATGGCGACTGTCTCATTTTCTTTCCCAGCCGATTAATTCACTGCTCCTTGTTTTCTTGACAAGTGTTAAAATGCCGTCTGGCATGTTTTGCTATCCGAAGAAGGGGTGGGGGTGGGGGGAGAGGAACACACCAGCAAATCCATTTTATCCTGCCTCAGATTCTACCCTGCTGAATGACGTTTGCTTGCATGCATGCACACACACACCGCACACACACACAGCGGGAGAGACAGCTTCATACACATCGATGCAAGAACAGCCTTTGAGGTCAACTCAGAATTATTTTCACATTTGCTTTCTGCAAAGTTGATGACCTATGCCATCCCTTGTCTATTTTATGGCTCAGTAGATAGTCAGGTCAATGCCTCCAAGGCTCACGATGGCTCTTCACAGTCTTGCTCTTTGGCTGCTTTGTGCAGCAAAGATTCAAATCGGAGATGCAGCTCGCATCTCAGCAAAGTAGAGTTTTACTCGCTGGCTTCTATTTTCATCTTGGGGGGGAAACCACAGCAGGAACACAAAGGGAAATGGACTTGTTCTGAGAAGTCGCAGGCTGAGATTTCAGCAAGTTTTATATATAAATCTTTTTTTTTTAAAAAAAAAATAGCTCAGGGTTAAATTGTTCTCTTTTCCTAGTCCCTGCTGCAATTGTCCTTCAGGCAGGCAGCAATTAGACGCTCATGCTGATATTACCTGACCTGATGCTGCCTTTCATAATGAGGAACAGTTATTCCGACTCAACGTAGACGCCCATTGACCAACTGGTAACTTACTACAGTGTCATACGCATGTAAATATTGTACATCACTTCATGAGCCACTTGCCTGCAGTTTACATTTTCACACCTGGTCGGGAAGCAGGAAGAAGGAAACACTTGACGAGAAGAGAGATGGCTGACTTAGCAGTTTGCAAGATGCACACCTTCTTGGTAAGCTACTGTTTAAAGGTAAAGGGACCCCTGACCATCAGGTCCAGTCGTGGCCGACTCTGGGGTTGCAGTGGTCGCTTTATTGGCCGAGGGAGCTGGCATACAGCTGGCATACAGTCATGTGGCCAGCATGACTAGGCCGCTTCTGGCGAACCAGAGCAACGCACGGAAATGCCGTTTACCTTCCCGCCGGAGTGGTACCTATTTATCTACTTGCACTTGCACTTTGACGTGCTTTCGAACTGCTAGCTTGGCAGGAGCAGGGACCGAGCAACGGGAGCCCCATCCTGGGGATTCGAACTGCCGACCTTCTGATCGGCAAGTCCTAGGCTCTGTGATTTAACCCACAGCGCCACCCGTGTCCCCTTAAGCTACTGCTTAGTGCTACTTTAAACCTCACTTGTAGGGGTACAGGTACCCCATGTTTCCTACCCCCACAGCACCCTGGCTGTGCAAAAGGCGTACTGCGGCAGCCACATTGTCCCAGTCAATCCCAACCAAGTTATTAAATTCGTCAACATTTGCTCCAATAAACCATGTAGGAAGCAGTAGAAAGGGAGGAACAGAACAGAATGAGGAGTAAAACTGATAGTTTGTTTTACATACTATGGAAGTTAAAGCTGCTAAAAAGAGAAGAAAAAAACCTGTCAACTGAAGCATAAACAATAGTAGTCTCATGATCCTGGTCAGAGATATCTTGCTAAGGCTGGGCAATATACAGGTTTGAAGCCTCTATTGTGATACAGTCATACCTCAGGTTTTCAGGTTGCGCACGGCGCCAAACCCGAAAGTACTGGAACGGGTTACTTCCGGATTTTGGCGCTCACGCATAAGCACTAAATCGCGCTTTGCTCATGCACAGGAGCGCCAAATCGCACCCCGCATATGCACAGACGCGGCGCTGCGGGTTGCGAACGTGCCTCCCGCACGGATCACGTTCGCAACCTGAGCGTCCACTGTATCAGTTTCAAAGTGTCTGACCTGGCAATATATCGTGAATCATTATGTGTGTTAGGGCTGGGCGATATATTGTCCAAAACCATTTTCAAGTCCGTATCATGATACTGTTTTCATAATTTTTGACCTGGCAATATACTGGAAATCATGATGGAAGTCTCTCTCTCTCTCTCTCTCTCTCTCTCGCTCCCTCAGAGAGAGTGAGAGAGAGAGTGTTTTGCAAAAATCACAATGTGGGGAAAACTGCCTCTACCTAGCTCCATCCTTATTTCAGACATTGATATATCATCATATCATGATGTTTAGCTGATGATGTTTTATGAAGTCGGATACCAGCCCTAATCTTGTCCACCTTCCTTTGGGTGGTAGGGTAGAACAAAGAAGAAAAGGGAAAAAGCAGAAAGCAAAATTAACAATTCAGAAGGTAGCATCTGGTTTGAACTTCTGTCATTCACAAACAGGAGGAGTAATTGCCACGTGGTTTCAGGGACAGAATGTTGAAACAAACGGTCATACATTTTGTATGGAGCAGTGACCATGGGCCAACTTCATAGCAGGGAAGCCTTGCCCTCCTTCTAAAGCCAGGGGGTAGTTTAGATGTAGCCTCAGCGGGGCCGTCTCGGCAAAATATTGTGCCATTGTATGCAACTGTCTTTCACAAGACCCAAGTGTGACCTGTTCCACTCCTCAGAATCTCTCCAGATGACAGGTTTGTTTTGAGACATAGTGAATACCAATGTAACTCATTTGTTGGGAGGACAGATTTCTGGCCCCTGCAAGGCATGGAGAAAGTACCCCCCCCCAAAGCATTCTGAGTTAATATACACCGGGGGCAGGGGGCGGGGGGGGGGAATACAAGCACATGTCTAAATTGTGACTGCAGCATTGAAAAAGGCTACTCTCAGCTATCTCAATAAGTGTCTCAATAATTTATTGTTGTTGCCAATACTTGTCCTACTCAGAGTAGACCCACTGAAATTAAGAGATATAACTAACACAGTTCTGTTAATTCGAATGTGTTTATTCTGAGTAGGAGTAATAATAATAACAATAGAGAAGAGTCGGTGGAAGACGATTGGAAGAAATTCAAAGATTATCTACAGAAATATTGTAAAATTAATGAATGTTAGAATGATGTTGGATAGTAATTAAGTGGTTTCCAGCTGTAATGCTTTAAGGGAATATGAAAAAAAGGGTTATAAATAGGTAAAAATCTAATATTATTACTTTTAAAGGATTTGCTGAACCAACAGATTGAAGTGGAATACAAAAAAGGGAGGTATGAGGAGGTCCGGGAAATAAGTCAAAGGAAAATAAGTAATGGAAAATCTGTGTGTTTTTTAACTATTTTTATTTTGTATTTTTGTTTTGTTTTTTCGTTTTTATTGTAATATTTTAAAAAATCTTAATAAATATCTTATATATATATAAAATAATAATAATAACAATAGTGATGACAACAACAACAACAACAACAACAACAATGGTACCCTGCCTGTCTGACTGGGTTGCCTAACCACTCTGGGCGGCTTCCAATAATTATAAAAGCATAACAAAACATAAAAAATGGAAAACTTCCCTATACAGAGCTGTCTTCAGATGTCTCCTAAAAGGTGGATAGTTATTTATTTCCTTGAAATCTGATGAGAGAGCATTCCACAGGGCAGACACCACTACCAAGAAGGCCCTCTGTCTGGTTCCCTGTAACTTTACTTCTCGCAGAACCACCAGAAGGCCCATAGAGCTAGATCTCAATGTCTGGAGCTAAACGATGGGGGTATAGATGCTCCTTCAGGTATACAGGGCCAATCAGGGTTTAGCTAACTACAACCCTTATTGGATGGCAACTGGTAATGAGAACCACAGCTCCCAGCAGCCACACCTGTGCCGTTCTAGAAATACAGTTACTTACGTATTTCCTTAGCTTAAGGATTCTATACCCCAAAGGAACAGAGCAGGAACTGGAAAGAGAGATGGAAGGATTAGAAACAGCAGAAAAAATTGGTTGAGGAAAAACCATGGGGGAGTCACCATATGCCACAGATTACAAAGCGACTGCACGTGATCGTTAATGAGGAAACAGGGGGTTTTGTCAGACACGCAAGCTGCAGCGACAGTGCAGTACTGCATTCCTGTCAATTAATGCACAGGTTGACAGAAGAGGATTGTGGGAAACAGGAGCAAAACTTTAGGAGGCGAGCAGGGTCCGCCACAGAAAAAGGAGGATGGCATCCATTTTACTCAAGCATCTGTCTTGCAGCAATAGGAATAAGGCTCAGAGTGAAGCTGGATTATGGAAGCATCAGCATCTGGGCCATAAATACACTAGACACTTGGCAAAGGAAGAATTTCAAGCAGGAAGGGAATGACCAGGAGAAATGGGATTAGAACACTTGCTACCAGAGGCTCACAATTCCTAAGGAAGTACGGAGGAACCTTGGTTCTCAAACTTAATCCATTCCGGAAGTCTGTTCCAAAATCAAAGCGTTCCGAAACCAAGGCGTGCTTTCCCATAGAAAGTAATGAAAAATGGATTAATCCGTTCCAGACTTTTAAAAACAACCCCTAAAACAGCAATTTAACCTGAGTTTTACTGTCTAACGAGACCACTGATCCATAAAATGAAAGCAATAAACAATGTACAGTGATACCTCGGGTTAAGTACTCAATTCGTTCCAGAGGTCCGTTCTTAACCTGAAACTGTTCTTAACCTGAAGCACCACTTTAATTAATGGGGCCTCCTGCTGCCGCTGCATGGCCGGAGCCCGATTTCTGTTCTCATCCTGAAGCAAAGTTCTTAACCTGAGGTACTATTTCTAGGTTAGCGGAGTCTGTAACCTGAAGCGTATGTAATCCGCGGTACCACTGTACTGCAGTCACACAATCAATCAATCAGTAGCTGAACTGGGTTCCACACAGTCACAAAAACAAAACAAAAATGCCAAATAAATAGCAAAAACAGACAGACCTCAACGTAACACTTAAAACAGAAGTGTGGCACTCAAAATGGAACACATTTGACTTCCGAACAAAGTTTGCAAACCAGAACACTTACTTTCAGGTTTGCAGTGTTTGGGTTCCAAGTTGTTTGAGTACCAAGGCATTTGAAAACCAAAGTACCACTGTACTGTGTACAATAAGGTTAAGTTATAGCGCAGGAACAGAGAACCTGTGGCCACCTAGTTCTAGACATTGTGGCATCAATCTCTCTCCTACACCAGCTTCCCAATAATCACCTTTGAAAGGCACCTAAAGCGATGAGATGCAGCTGGCTCTGCAAACAAATCCATTAGCAACTGCAACCAAAAACTACGCTCATGTCAAATGAGCCAGCTAGACTGGAAGGTTACAGATCTGCATACACACAGATGGAGACCATGAAGGGAAGAAAAGGACTTGACCATATTCACGAGGTTATATAGGGTTTTACACATATGAACTGGGAGCAGTTGCAACTTCAGCTGCAACAGGCCCAGGGAGAGAGAGAGAATATACCGTATTTTTTGCTCTATAAGACTCACTTTTTCCCTCCTAAAAAGTAAGAGGAAATGTTGTGTGCATCTTATGGAGCGAATGCAGGCTATCCCAGAAGCCAGAACAGCAAGAAGGATTGCTGCTTTCACTGCGCAGCGATCCCTCTTGCTGTTCTGGCTTTTAAGATTCAGAATATTTTTTTTCTTGTTTTCCTCCTCCAAAAACTAGGTGCGTCTTGTGGTCTGGTGCATCGTGTAGAGCGAAAAATACGGTAGGTATATATCACGAGAGCTATGAATTATGTGGATTTTTGCAGGGGAAAAATTCAATACCTCAGTGGTGTTTTTTAAAATAAAGTACAAGAGACCAACACAGTCCCTGTTAAGGAAAGCAAGTGAAAGTAGTTCTTTTCTGACTTTAGTGTGCTATGCCTACCAATTTGTTCCCAGCTTTTCCCTACCAGGAGCGGAAAAGTTTTGTTGCTGTTTTGTTTTTTTAAAAACTGAGTTTGTAAGTGCCCAACCGAGTTTTTCTCAAACTACACAGAAAGAAGTGAAACCAGAAAGGAAAGAGCTTGGAATTGATAGAAGGAGAGGGCAGGTTCCAAAGGGGCCAGGGCCACAGAAAATAGGGTTGCATGCAGCCCACCTGTGATATAATATTTAGGTGGGGGTGCCCAGGTATAAAATACATCAGAGTGAGGTTCTCAGTGACGTAGGACCCTGCAAAGAAACCCTGCAACAGAGCAGACAGCCCTGTCTGACACTCCACCAAGACCTCCGGCTTGTTTGCTAAAAAGATTTCTCTTTCCAGTTGCCACACATTTCGCACTGTAAAAAAAAGGGGTGAAATGCAATGCACTAGACACACAAGTTATTATTGGAAGTCTTGCAGCTAGCCATGAGAGAGGGTGGGTAGGGTGGAAATGAAGATGAAAGCAGCAAAGGGGAAGAAAGGCAGAGACTTGGAGAAGCAGAGAATGGCCTGCTCTTAAGGACTGAAGCGTCCCCCTTTTACCCCTACTAGCAGGAGAGAACACAGGAGTCATTCATTCTAAAAGAGAGAGCAGCACAATAGCTGTTTGTTGTGATCCGTTTTACAATGAAGCATTTATCTAAAAGCACAGCAAGCAATGCTGACAAAAATTGGGATGCCATGAGACGAGGGCTGGAAAAACACAGCCCACAAAAGGAGGGGCAGAGAGAGCTGGGAGGGGGTGGTGGGATGAAACCCATTCAAGGTGATACTAGAAATACACTGGGCCATGGCCTACTTCCATCAGTTAGAGTCAACAAGCTTTGTTACATCCTCTGCCCACCTTCCCAAATTCAGCCAAGAGTCACCCATTTCTTTATCACCCAAATGACACAGGGAGAAGTGTAGCAAACTAGGTCTATCTCTAACCATCCAATAAGTATGCATAAAAGAGCCAGGGTAGAGCAGGGACGCAGGTGGCGCTGTGGGTTAAACCACAGAGCCTAGGACTTGCCAATCAGAAGGTCAGCGGTTTGAATCCCCGCGACGGGGTGAGTTCCCGTTGCTCGGTCCCTGCTCCTGCCAACCTAGCAGTTCGAAAGCACGCCAAAAAGTGCAAGTAGAGAAATAGGTACCGCTCCGATAGGAAGGTAAACGGCGCTTCCATGTGCTGCTCTGGTTCGCCAGAAGCGGCTTAGTCATGCTGGCCACATGATCCGGAAGCTGTACACCGGCTCCCTCGGCCAATAAAGCAAGATGAACGCTGCAACCCCAGAGTCGGCCACGACTGGACCTAATGGTCAGGGGTCCCTTTACCTTTACCTTTAGAGCAGGCTTTAAGCACGGTACTTCTTCAACTTGATTGGTCCTTAGATGCTAGCAGACTCCTTTCAGCCCCAGCCACCATAGGCAACACTCAGGGACAATGGGAATTTTAATTCAACATTTGGAAGACCACAAGTCCCCTATTCCTGCTGTATGCTACCCTGAGCTCCTTGGGGGAATGGCAGGATTTAAAAAAATATGCAATATATCCATATAATTTTTTATTTATACCCCGCCTTTCCCGGTTCAAAAAAACCAGGCTCAGGGCAGCTAACAACAAATTTAAAATGCTTAATTATAATACAACATAGAAGCAGCATAAAATACAGTATAAAAGCATGAATAACAATAAAATTCAAAGTTCAAAAATCAATTTGGGGGAAATCCATCCAATAAACATTAGATAGTCACCAGGGCTAGCTGGCTGAATTAGTCCTACTTGGACCGGCGAGGAGGCCAGGGGAGAATTAGTTGTGGGGTCCCAGAGCAGGTAATCTTCATAAAAGGGATGGGGGGGGGGGAGAAAAGGGAAATAAAATTCAAATTAAAGGCCAGGCGGAATAGCTCTGTCTTACTGGCCCTGCAAAAGGAGGCTTAATCCTGTAGGGCCCTAGTCTCATGGGATAGAGCATTCCACCAGGGCGGAGCCATCACTGAAAAGGCCATCACTGAAAAGGCCCTGGCCTTGGTGGAGGATAGTCTGACTTCTTTAGGGCCCAGGACCTCTAAACTATGATTATTCATGGACCTTAAAGTCCTCTGCGGGGCATACCAGGAGAGGTGGTCCCGTAAATATGAGGGCCCTAACCCACAAAGGGCTTTAAAGGTCAAAACCATAACGATTCTTATGACCATGTTACTACTGCAGATATCGCAACAACTACAGTTATTTCAGTATGGGCCTCTTGTTATCAAATGACGAACAGGAATATCCAGTTTAAAAAATTCAATCACCAAAAGGCATATAAGAGCTGCTGTATGGCTGCTAGATAGACCAGGGGTCTGATTCGGCATAAGGTTGCTTCACAGAGTTAAGTAAAGGTAAAAAGGTAAAGGACCCCTGGACTGTTAAGTCCAGTCAAAGGTGACTATGGGGTTATGGTGCTTATCTCTTTTCAGGCTGAGGGAGCTGGCATTTGTCCACAGACAGCTTTCCAGGTCAGGTGGCCAGCATGACTAAACCGCTTCTGGTGCAGCGTGACGGAAACCAGAGCGCGCGGAAACGCTGTTCATCTTCCCGCCGCAGCGGTACCTATTTATCTCCTTGCACTGGTATGCTTTTGAACTGCTCTGTTGGCAGGAGCTGGGACTGAGCAACGGGAGCTCACTCCATCACGGGGATTCAAAATGCAGACCTTCTGATCGGGAAGCCTAAGAGGCTCAGTGGTTTAGACCACAGTGCCACCTGCGTCATTTTACCATAAAGTTTTACCATAGAGTTAACCAATGGGAATATGGGAAGAGCCAATGTTTGCAAAACTAAGTGGTTTAATAAGACCAAATCCAACTCTACTGCCACAGCCACCCAATGCCACATGGTATGCTTATAGTCAAAGGCTCCACATACACATGCCTCTGAAATAAAAAATGGTTAATTAAGGAGGTTAACAGAGGAGACACAGAGTCCAGCATTAAGCAAGAACCTTGGATGTCTTCTAAGTCAACCTCTGCTCCATACCAGAAATTCCACCTTCTATGCCTGGTTCCAGCCCTTTCAAGAGCAACAGAGAACAAGTATACTTCATTTTTTATTGCAAATGTTTTATGTTATTTATTTCAAAATGGTGGCTTAGCTAGCAGACGTTGAGCAATCCATAGCTCTTCGCTGCCTCCAACTTTCCCATCTCTTAACCCAGGTTACTTGGAAGTGGGTCTGAAAAGCTGTGGAAATCAGGTCAGAAAGCTACATTTCCATGTACACTGAGCCAAACTTGGTTTCCTCACTCTCTCGAAAGCTGCCTCGTTACTACCCAAGTCTATTTAATACTAACAGCCTCTTCAGCCTACTTAAAGAGAAAAGGCTACACTGAAGCCACATACCACAACATGGAACCTAGGGATAACATTATCCCCGATTACATCATGCACTTACTCAGCAGAAGGGAAACCTTAAAAACAAAACAAAAAAACCCCAGTGTGGCTAGAGGAAAAAGCAAAAGGATTTTCATAAGTAGAGTCAATGTTTTCTTTTAAAAAATTAAGCAATCCTTTAAAAAATTAAGCAATTCAAACAGATAGCATCTCAAATTCAAGTCTTTTGCCCTACACAGTTCAAAATAGGCTGAGGAATTCACACATGCTAATTTTAAGTGTGTGTGAGAGTGCATGTGCAAAAGTCCCAGAGCAATTAACAGTCATATTGAGAAAGACTCAAAAACCCTACTACCCCCCTTACTTCCAATTCACTTTAAAATATAAACCTGAAACTAAATGCAAAATAACTTCTGTGTGGTTGAGAAGCCTGTGAAAAGAAAGACTGAATTTCACCTAATTGTAGCAATTGCATACACTGCATATATACAAATTGAGTGTGTGTGTGCATGTATGTGTAATGTGTTTATATGTGTGTATTTTCAATACATATTGAAAAACTATATTTACATAATATGCAGGCTTAGCTACCACTGAACTGTTGACAGGCTGTATCATTCAGAAATTGTACAGAACTGTTCCTTTTCCTTGGGAAAAAACAGCAGGGATTAGAAAAGGAACTGTGGGTTTCACAGAAAACTTGGTACTAGCGGGGTGCCTGGTGCTGTCTGGGATTTGTTAGACACCCAAAAAATATTGAGGTTCATAACCCAACACACACACAAAAATAATAATCGGGTGAAGTGTGTTTTCGGTCTGCCATCTTGATTCAAAGGGGGACCTGGCATCCAAACATCAACAAATACCCCCAACCCTATCCCAGGAATCCTCGTGCCAAGTTTGATGACAATATCTTGAGAGTCACTTCTAAATGTGAAACACCTGCCGTGCTTCACTTGAGCCCACTCTCTGCTTATTCCACTGAGCCAGGGATCTGGACTTCTCCTTCAATGTCCTGCCCTCATGGCACAAGCGTTAATACATGGGGGAATGATCCTTACCCTACACCCATGATCACTCAGTAGTTTCCTCTGTACATAATGGCTCATTCTCACCAGATGAATGAAATGTGTGCCATTTGTCTCTGGTATATACATAAAAAATTGTTGTTTAGTCGTTTAGTCGTGTCCGACTCTTCGTGACCCCATAGACCAGAGCACGCCAGGCACTCCTGTCTTCCACTGCCTCCCACAGTTTGGTCAAACTCATGCTGGTAGCTTCGAGAACACTGTCCAACCATCTGGTCCTCTGTCGTACCCTTCTCCTTGTGCCCTCCATCTTTCCCAACATCAGGATCTTTTCCAAGGAGCCTTCTCTTCTCATGAGGTGGCCAAAGTATTGGAGCCTCAGCTTCACGATCTGTCCTTCCAGTGAGTACTCAGGACTCACTGGAAGGACAAAAAAAGGCAGCAATGCAATTAAACAACGAATTGGGAAGCAATATATTCTCGCCCTATTGGCCACCGATCACTCTTCCATCTTCAATGAATGAAGAGGAGCTATGACCACCAGCTAGCAAAGCTTTCATGCAGCCAGCTAGGGAGGTACAGGCAGTGCAGAAAAACAAACCCAACAAACGCCTTTAAACTTTTGACATGGGCGCTCGGCAAAGCGATAAGCTCTATCAGAATTTCATGCCATAAATATCCTTCCCAGCCGTCTCAACTGTTTCAGCAGTGGGATTCTCTCTGCCTTGGTTGATTCTGCATCCATCCACGTGGTTGGATGGCACTGTGCCCAGACACAAATTGGTCTGTTACCTTTTGGCATTATCCACCTTCCAGAGCAGGGAAGGGGGTGGGGGTGGGATGAAGACAACCAAACAGGAAACAAGAGTCCTGCCTAGAGACATTCTCCTTCGAAAGCCACACCAGGTGCAGAGGGAGAGAATATAAAAAAAAGATATTTGCACTTGAGAAAATACACTGAGGCACTGGAGGCTATTATATACACTAAAGAAAATGTGCTGGGAGATCTTTCCAAAAAAGTCCCCCCCCCAAAAAAAAGCATAAACAGGTGCATAGCGTGCATGCATCTGACATGCTTACGACAGTCACTAATATCCAGAATTGGTGGTGTGACTTAATCAACCCTTATTTACATTCCTAGGAAAGGCAGATAATGTGTGTTTGTGTGCATGGATGCGTTAGAGCTGATGATATATGGATACATCATCCAAAACCGGCCTGAACTCCAGATTGTGATATCCGTTTCATAATTTTTGACCTGGCAATATATCATGAGTCATGATGTGTGTGACTGCATGCAAGCACATGTGTGTAACAATCTGCATGCCCACGCACTGTATTCCTGTGAATCTTTTTAAAATCTCTGAGTAGGTATAACACTTCATCTAGAGAGTGATCATACAACATTTTCTTTTAATATTCTGTTTAAAAAGGGAGGTAGGGTAAAGGTAACATGGGAAAAAGTTCATTGGCTAATTGCAAGCAAGAAACTCTTAACTAAAAACAGCTTCCTGGCATGTTTTTAATTACAGTAGAACCTCTACTTACGCCCGATCCAAGTCGCAACCGTGGCAAACCTGGAAGTAAATACTGGGTTTGCAGTGGTTCACGCACACACAGAAGCAGCTTCCGCCATTTGCACACGCGCAGAAGCGGCCACCGCCTGCACATGCGCACAACGGCGCTTCTACCAGTGACCTGTTTTGCCTAAAGGACGGGCCGCCGGAACAGATTATGGTGGTAAGTAGAGGTTCCACTATATTTGGTATGGTGGGGTGGGGGTTGCAGATCAGTTTTTCTTTTTCCTGTATAATGCCACAATCCTCAGAAGTGGCCACAGAGCTACAACTTTGCTCTAGAATCCTGCAGAATTATGCAAGATGTGGATACCTGCCATGTGATCCACTAGGCCATTCAGCCAAAGCTAATTACACTGATTAAAGGTAATACAGGCAGCAACATCTAACTAGGCATGTCCAATTTCTGGCCCTCTCTGTAAAAAGTTTGGACACCACTGATCTAACCCATCCTTCCAAAGTTAACACAGAGGAGCATAGTTTCAGTCTCCAACTACAATCCCCCGCCCTGCTGGTTGCGGTTTTTCATGAGCCAATAAAAGCCCTTGGTCAATTAAAGGAAAACCACTTGAAAAGTGATATGGGAAGATCCCAAGGTTTAGCCAGCTAAAACGTGGAAGTGGATAGAGGGACAGAGGAAGACAGGCTTAAAGCTGAAATAACTAGATCACAATGTGCTTTCAAGCCTACTTCTATAATTTGACCAAAATTAATTTACAGCCACCTTAGACTGCACAGCTCCTGCTTTAAGAGGCATTTGAGAACTGTTCAGGGACTCCTAAAGGTTTGAAAACTCATTGCTGTAGCACACAGTCCACTCAGCAACAGCTGGCACAGGGGACAGGGGGCGGGGAGGAAATTGTGCCTGCTGGTCTCATTCATTCGCTTTCAGATAGGTTTTTCATGCTACAGGGGTGCCGTTGCCATTTCAGGCTATACACCAGGCACCCCCAACCTGTGGCCCCCCAGATGTTTTGGCCTACAACTCCCATGATCCCTAGCTAACAGGACCAGTGGTCAGGGATGATGGGAATTGTAGTCCAGAACATCTGGAGGGCTGAAGGTTGGGGCGCCTGCTATACACACACACACACACACACACACACACACACAACCTCCTGCATGACTCTAAGTGGAAACTGTCTATACAACAAGCATGCACAACTTACCAGGCCATGAACTACAAATCACACATACAGTTGTCGGCATTTAAACCTCCAGCACTGGAAAGAAAATACAGCACCTTCCATGTTACAATGATTTTTTTTTTTAAGCATTCGTTGTTCCTATTTGAGTCAGCTGTGCATCATCCAACATAAGAAAAAATAGGAAGGCATTTGGACAGCTTTTTTCGAGGCTCACGCTCAAGTGTCATCAGTCAAGTATACCGATTATTTTCTCCAGTTCTTGTGCCGGAAAACACCACAACCCACCTTGTTCTTCCTCCCTTGTCCGTAAATGTTGTCTTATCCGCATCAAATTCCCCCTCCTCCTTTTGATTTCAATCTCAACCTTTTCAATTAAAATCGAAAGCAAAACACTTCTGATCCACACAGTCCACAAGGTCCTGTGCTCTTTTACGACTTGTGTATGTTGTCAATCACCTGGAAGACCACAACGGGCAAGCAGATGGATTGCAATGCACAGATCACAAGACACAGGGGCCAGTTTCTACTCAATGGTGAGAGAGTTGCTGTCGTAAAGGGAATGCCGCCCACACGGTTTCTGTCTGTACTGCTTTGCTTGTGCCTCCGCACACCCTTCATGCCCCAGCATTATGCCACACAAACGTAAATCCATTTCGTAAGGCCACAGGCCTTATTATTTGTCCAGGCATGAACACCCATGAAGCTTCATGCAACCTAGTTTGGAGATTCTACCCTGCTACATACTTTTCCTCCTGCAGGATGCATGGCACAGGCCCCAAAGTGGAGACAAACTTGTTTTGCAGGTTCAAATACGCATAGACACCTCTCCTATTCTATTGTCACAAAACGTTAAAGGAGGAGTGGGCAAGCCAAGAAAGCAAGGTTTAATCCTACTTTAAAAAACCAAACACACACACACACGAAACATCTTACCAGTGTGCTGGCTTGGACCCAAGCAATCCAACCTGCTTATCTACATCAGAGGGTGCTAGGAAGAACCTTCATTTGAGTCAGCATTGCTGCTACTGCTGCTACATTACGACATCAAGCATAATCCCCACTATACTGAGCAGAGTCAAGTATTCTGTAAAATCCAGAGCAGCTATAAATAAGGAGTCATCGGAAACCAATGGAGGGAATGATGGTTCCTCACTTCCTAGGGCTCATAGAACTTTTATTTAGGAGCGAAACACTCACTCCTGCAGCTTCCAGCGGGAGCTTATTCCACTACACCCCCCCTGGGGGGGTGACCAATTCCCCTCACTGGCATTGCAGTAACTGCAGAAAGGCAAGGCTCAAGAGCAGGGACGCAGGTGGCGCTGTGGGTTAAACCACAGAGCCTAGGAATTGCTGATCAGAAGGTCGGCGGTTCAAATCCCCGCGACGGGGTGAGCTTCCGTTGCTCAGTCCCTGCTCCTGCCAACCTAGCGTTTGAAAGCACGTCAAAGTGCAAGTAGATAAATAGGTACCACTCCGGCGGGAAGGTAAACAGCGGTTCTGTGCGCTGCTCTGGTTCACCAGAAGCAGCTTAGTCATGCTGGCCACATGACCCGGAAGCTGTACGCCAGCTCCTTCAGCCAATAAAGCGAGATGAGCACCGCAACCCCAGAGTCGGTCACGACTGGACCTAATGGTCAGGGGTCCCTTTACCTTTAAGGCTCAAGAGCAGGGGACAGCAAACCTTTTCAGCAGGTCCACTGTCCCTCAGACCTTGTGGGGGGGGGCGGACTATATTTGGCGGAGGGGAAATAAACGAATTCCTATGCCCCACCAATAACCCAGAGATGCACTTTAAATAAAAGGACACATTCTACTCATGTAAAAACACACTGATTTCCGGACCGTCCGTGGGCCACATTTAGAAGGTGATTGGGCTGGATCCAGCCCCCGGGGCCTTAGTTTGCCTACCCATGCTCAAGAGGATGCATGATACAACCGACGACCACACCAGCACAAGTTACTGGCACAGAGGAGCAATGTTAGAAATTAGCCAGGCGCATTCTGCAACTGGCACAGGTCCAATTGCGACCATGTGAAGATCTCTCTGGGCAACTGGGGAAAGCAAAATATCACTTAGAGAAGGATCTGACATACTATCACTGAAGCTTGGTTTTATTTTATTCTGGGTTGTTTTATTCAATATTTTCATGTAAGCCGCCTGGGTTCTTAAGAGAGCCACCATTAGGCAGCTGAGATGACACTGGGCTACATAAACCAACAATATGATGGGATGTATGAAGCTGTCTTATCCTAAGGGCCCTTTAAGGGACTGCCTAGTTGTCGTGCTGGAAGCAAACAGAGACAGATACACACATTTCATTATAGAAACTGACCCTCTTAGGACAAGAGACCAAATGCATTAATTTTTGATGCAGCTTCATGATGATATACACGCATAATTAAAATGCAATATAGAGAGCTTTGAGGGAACTGCTAAACCCAAATTATGGCACACAAAATATCTCAAGTGCAACGTGTTCGCCAGCGGTGGCTCTACCACAAATCACGTAAAACATTAGAAGCATTCAAATATATGACACTTCTCCACAGCTCTCTCAGCTAGCCCATGATTTGTATGGCCTTCACGGCAGCTGCACACCTCTCTTCTCTCACTTTGAGCAGACGAATACTGTCTTCCTGGGTCCAGGGGGGAGGAGAAAAGAAAACAGGGCATGGAAAGATTGCAATGCTATTTTTTAAAAAAATTAAAAGCATGATCCATTCGACGCAGACATTTCCACAAACAATATTTATGAAAGTTTCCTAGATGCTTGGAGAGTTATTCTTCAGTCTGCCCAGACCAAATTTTCCTAGGAAGTAGGAAGTAAGGGCTTTAAAGCAGTATTCAACGCCAGCCTTCCTGTGTTCTTTCCACCACTACAAAAATAAATAAAAAAATCAAACACCCAATTTATCCTTGTTTTCAAGGAACGCCAGATCTAATTTCCTGGGCTGCCTGGCAACAGGGTTTATTACATTTGTAATCTCTCCTTGAATCTGCATTTCCCCTCCTCCCTGGTCCTTCTTAAATCCCCTCGTGAGTTCTGAAACAGCTGATATTGTTAGCCTTGGCTTTTTATTAATAAACCCTCTCAGCCTCTCTTAAAAAATTCCCCTCTCCTTAAAAAAATTCTTTCATTTAGGGAAACATCTCACTGGCCAGCCTCTGTTCTTAAACCACATAAAACATTACACTGCACTTCACACAAAACAGTTGTAAGCAAGAGTCCAATTAGCTTTTTATAAAAATACAGTTGATGTGGGTTGTTCGTTTTTTGATTTTTTTTAAAAAAAAGCCAAAAGCCGTTGCGCTTGCTTAAGTGCACAGAGAAAAAACTACTCCAGGCCAATAAATGGTAACTTTGTTTTAAAGAGCAAAAACCTCCCTCAAGTCAACAACAAATAATAGCCGTCTGATGTAAAAAGAAACAGAATCACAGAATTGTACAGTTGGAAGGGGATCCAAGGGTCATCTAGTCCAACCCCCTGCAAATTCCGGAATCTCAACTAGTTCGTGCATGACAGATGGCTATCCAACCTCTGTTTAAAAACCTCCAAGGAAGAAGAGTCCAACACTCTTACCATCAGAACGTTCTTCCTGATGTTTAGCCGGAATCTCCTTCTTTGTAACTTGAAGCCATTGGTTCGAGTCCTAACCTCCAGAGCAGGAGAAAACAAGCTTGTTCCAGCTTCCATGTGGCAGCCTACTCTTATCCAGACTAAACATACCAAACTCCCTCAAACATTCCTCATAAGGCTTCATTTCCAGACCCGATCATCTAAGGTTGCCCTCTGCAGATATTCCAGCTTGTCAATATCCTTCTTGAATTGTGGCACTGTAATGCAGCTGCGGTCTGACCATGGCAAAACAGAGTTAATATTATGGCTTCCCTTGATTGGGGATCTATATTTCTTTTGATGCAGCCTAGAATAGCATTAGCCTTTTTTGATGCTGCATCACACTACTGACTCTCCTATTAAGCTTGTGGATCTACTAAGACCTCTAGATTCTTTTCATATGTACTACTAGTAATCCAGGTGTCCCCTGTCTTATATTTGTGCTGCTGGTTCTTCCTGCCTATGTCAAGACACTAAGGCAGGAGGAGCTTATGTTAAAACGGGCAGGTATGATCTTTGCATCTCTAGCATCATAGCCTTCCCACCCCCTTCAGGAGGGTCATTTTATTCTCAAGGAGAGGCTTTGGACGAGGGGGGGGGGGTAAGGAACAGAATAACTAACTTGGGATCCAAGACTTTTAGCTTCCCAGTAGTCAGTCCACATATTCAACTCGAATTCATCAAGCAGTGGGAAGTTAAGCTCTAGCTCATTTGGTAGAGAGTGAGAGTGTTTATGTCAGGGTCCCAAAGGATTCCTGGCTAGCAGGCACTGGGCTAGGTGACTCTTCTGTTCCCTTTTCCAACTCTGATTCTATGAAACAGCCCAAGAGTGGTGCACAAGGAGACCACAGGCTGCATTCTTGACACTTTTACATGAGAGCATTCACACAATAACAAGGAGCAGACTGGCTGCATATGTCAGTGGCGTTCACCCCTACCCTGCTTCAGTAAGTCCACTATTACCCAGCATCTGCAAATGTTAAAGAAATGACTAGTCCATCATATTAAGAGTTGCCGCTAGCAGAATCTAAACGCATTTCCTCCTGGAGGTCCCCAGAGAAACCACACACCCCACCTATTTCCTCTCTTACTTTCAAGAGTCAGAAGTGGCCTGTTGCTTTAGGCAGAGATTGGATGCAAGGCAGAATACAGGCACAGGGTGTTCCTTAGAAAGTGAAATACTGACAGCCGAGCTACAGCCCTAGATATTGCTTTCCCTTCCTCTTCCCAGCTCTGGTTTGCGTTCAGTGTAGAACACAAGAGGCAGCTCATGCTAATGTCAATTCAACATTAGGAAGTTAATCCCTCTATCATCTACTTCATATAAAAATAAAAATTATGCATTATCCGCATCAGACATCTCACACAACCCCTACAGCACTCATAAGAACAACAACAACAACAACAACAACAACAATAATAAGAATAAGAATAATAGTAATAATATTTATACCCCGCCCCCCAATCTGGCTGGATTTCACCAGCCACTCTGGGCGACTCCCAACAGAACATTTAAAACACCCTAAAACATCAAACATTAAAAACTTCCCTAAACTTCCCTAAAAATCAAATAAAAGCATAATGCAATAAAAATAATGCAATGAATCTTGGAAATGCAGCCCAGCAGAAAACCCCAACACAAAACAAGGACAACAAAGCACAATTCACAGCAGCAAACCCAGAGGAACTTTTATGCAATGCCAGAGGGTGAACACACAATTATTACAGAGGGACAGGCTTTTAGAATTACAGTGGAACCTTGGTTCTCGAACTTAATCCATTCCAGAAATCCATCCGACTCCTGAAACTGTTCGAAAACCAAGGCGCAGCTTCCGATTGGCTGCAGGAGCCAATTTTATAATGCTTTTGGCCCACTTTGCTTTTTATTTCTGTATGTGGTAAAACTCCACCGGTCTGTCGAAAAGGCACTGTGGTCCTTATGCAGCCAGTAATTTAGCACAAGAAGAATTTAGAACGAAGTGCAGAAAAGAGAAACCCTGGGTTTTACTTTTTAGGAAAAAAGCAGCAAGTTCCTAGACCTTATGCAACTGTGTGTGTGTGTGTGTGTGTGTGTGTGTGTTTTCCCCTTCTAGTAGCACCCTGATTCTCCTCCAGGCCTGAAAGTATAAAAGCAATACCTGATGAAGTCTTGGAAGCGAAAGGGGAGCTCAGCGAGATCCCCAAGGTTCAGAGAGAGCAATCCAGAGCACTGCTCAAATCCTCAATCACTAGAAGCTGGATTACGCAAAGTGGTTTAAATTCATGTAATTTTGGTTACTCATAATTTCACTTCGCATGGTGCAGAATTGATTTTTTTTTTTAAGGGAACAAGTACACATAATCCTCCTTACAAAGTGCATTGAAAACACAGGTGTGTTGACAATGATCAAAAGGACTGAGGTGTATAAAATGAAAACATTACAGTCCAACTTCGCTCTACTGAAACCCTTCTCTCACTCCATTCTGTTTTACGTCATTACGAAAAGCTGCCCGCCATCTTGTAATGGGATCCAGGCTAGAGGAATAGAATCAGGATTTAAAAAATCAACTAACAGGCTTCCTTTTCTTGTATATTCTTCCTGTAGAATTCATTCACGGCATCAAGTGTTTGGCCTTACAGTTGAAGCAAACAGCTCCCCACTTGATGTGCACGGAAGATTATATATACACACAAAACACACGTATATCTTCAAGTCAATAATCAATAATATACAGTTACAATTACACTGTGTAATCCCTTGAAGTCTTCCATACTCTCCAAAGTAATCAGTTCCCATAGGACTAGTGTAGGAAAGATCTCAACGACAGAATGTTGCGCTATGGATCAAACGAAGGAAAGAGATATGCACACTAAGAAACGGGGGAGAGAATCTAAATATAAATCTTCGCTTGCCTACAAAACCTTTCACTCAGAAGACCTGTATTCTACAGAAACAACACAGACCACCCCACCTCTCACAAGTTAACAGGACAGACAAAATGTTCACAATGGCCATACCATATCCTGTACTCCATTGGGTGTGTCAATAAATAAATAAAAATAGTCCTCTCCTTCAGAAAGAAAACCTGGAGATCTTCCAAGCGTTGGAGGTAAAGCGGGGGAGGGGGGGGAGAGGGAGGAAGGCAAAGAACAGGCTTCAGGGGCCTTTTATACCATCAAACAAAGCAAATCCTCACAGGACAAATTTCGGGTGCAATGTTCTCTCTCAGTTTTAAACAAAACAAATTAGAACAATTGCAGCTTCAGTTTGTAACCCAAGATGCAGACTTATTCCTGTCGGGACTGTGAGAGCTATACTTGCACAAGGAACCAACAAAAACAACAACAAAAAACCTAAACTGAGCAATAAATTGAGACCAATTTTATCAGCTTGCAAGTTCAATCCACACTTGCTTAATCAGAGTTACTCCGCTTCTGTGGAGTTACTGCAAACAGGCACCGAGTCAAAATATTAAAAGATGACATTTCCCCAACCAGGAGTGGCAGTATTTGTGTATTAAACAGCAAATCCGTGGTTTCAATTTCATATATTCAGTAGGTCACCAAAAGATTAAGGTTTGGGCAGTATTCAGCTTTTATCACGTTCTCCCTTTTTCTTCAGCCAATTGGCCAGGTGTGCTATGAACTCTACTCCTCGCAGGGCTTAGCCCCAGGCGTGAGTTTTCAGCACCAAACACACTGCTGAGGAAACCTCACCTGCAGCATATTTACTGAGAGGAAGTGTTCAGATTAAAATATGAAGTTCCTGCAGAGATTTGATCCTTGCCACTTATTTTGTTTACAAGCAGGGATGAGGAACTTGTGGCCCTCTAGACATTGCTGAACTATAATACCTATCAGCCCCAGCAGGAGCAATGGGTGATGGGAGTTGTAGTCCAACCATATCTGGAAGGACACAGGTTCCCCAACACTGGTTTATTTTCCTACTAAAAATAACCCCCCAAAAAACAAACAAACAAACCAGACTTTCCTTACAAGACTTGCTTTCTGAACCTTAACTTTTCCACAGAACCCCTTTCCTCAGCATCCCTCTCGAACGGTGGTTGCCCAAAACTATTCTCATTATTTACTCACATACGGAGCAATCTGTAAACAGGCCCCAAGGAAGCAGTGGAAGTTTTCATTTAAGCCCAGTTCTCCCTACCTTCCCAGAGCACACACACATTTTCTTAAAGGCCTTCACTTGCTCACAAGCTCAGCCTGCCCTCCCCCTTGTCCACTCCTGAATGTGAGAACTTCCTGCACTCAGAACAACATGAATAGACCTGGCAGCTAGTCAAGGAGATAGTACAGGCCTATGAATGCCCCGAATTCAGCTTCTGTGCAGCCGCTAAATTAAAAGCAATTCAGAGGCTTCACAAAGGCTAGGCTATTTAATGGATTCAGCCTTTTATTTGATAATATAATTAGGCAGCATACAAATGAAAAGGGAAAAAAAGAGGGCTCTTTCCAAGTGTCTGTGGCGAACAAGAATACCCAGTGACTTCTCCCGACACTCTTCCCTTTTCCTCGAGACGATGCCATTATCGCAATCCTGCAATACATTTTTAAAGTCAAGATAGGGTCTGAAGAAAACTTGCAGAATGGGTTCGTGGGCATGTGTTACAATGCTGGCAGGATATTTTGAAAGGCATCCTTTCCCTGTCCCCAAAAGACTATGAACAAAGTCCTACAAAGGCTTACACACACACACACACACACACACACACACACACTTGTCCATTCCTGGTTATTTGGCTAAAATGATGCACAGCCTAACAAGAAACCCTACTTCGTACATTTTTCCAGATCAGAGAGAGATAACTTCTGGACTGCAGGCCTAGATGTGATACCAGTCTTTAACACACAAACCTCAGCGAGGCAAGAGACCAAGAATTTGACCTTCCTATTTGAGAGAGAGAGAGAGAGAGAGAGAGAGAGAGGAGTGATGGCAATATCTTCAACTGGGTCATCAAGAAGAATCAGAACACCCCAGCAGCCATTTTCCACAGCAAGCCAAAAATGTGCATACATGCTATTACAATGCTGCTCTGCAAGTGACAAAACATGGCCATTTTAAACTGTCTACAAGTCAGTCACAAATGCACACTCAACCACACCCTAACCAATTCTACTTGGGATCAAATGGGACATTTAAAAGCCATACCTACTCCCGCCACAACATCTGTGCGTTTAGCGTCCTGTTTTGAAATAAAAAATAAATAGCACATGTAATGACAAATCTGTTTCCTCAGCCATGAAAGCAAAACAGGTCACTTGCTGCTGTTCTTGCGGCTGCTTCTCAAAACACAGCTGCCACGCAGGAATCACTCAAAATGGCCTCTCTGCTGTAGCAGTGGCATGGAGCCTGCCATTCAGGTGCCACACCTTGCTGTCAAGATCAGCCCCTCATTGTGTGGTTTGTTTCCACAACACACCCAAAGTTTCCTCAATGTGGACAGGGAGACCAACCATGCAGTGGTGGGTTGATACGTGGTGGAAATACAGCTCCTTGTGGACATTTGGCCACAGGGAGCAGCCACCACCCGCTGGAATTTTCCAGAAGGTTTCATGGGGCAGTGGCAGCCATAATATGAGGAAAATATATTAAGTGCGCTTGAAAAGGAGAGCACTGCTGTCTCAAGAACATGCCCAAGATCACATTGGGTTGATTAATTGCTTCTTTCACAATAGGCCCTACTTCAGTTGAGATGACTAAACTACATAATGCATGCTTATACATGAAGGGAACAATCTGTATTACTGGAGTACAGATGGCAGAAATTCTAACACAACACAATGGCTCAAATATTGCACATGTAGGCTCAAAGAGGCTTCGAATTATAGAACTGTAGAGCTGGAAGGGACCTGAGGACCACCTAGTCCAACCCTGCAAGGCAGGAATATGCAGCTATCCCTATCAAATCTTCAACTTTGGCGTTACAACTGGTCCTGCACTCCTCAAGGCCTGTTCCCCAGTTTAGAAGTTCAACTGCTTTTAGGCGAGCTAGACGCTAGCAAGTCCGATACAGCAACCTCTCAGAAAGTGATTTAGTGTGACATAGTTAGAGATGCAAATAGGACAGGTACATTCTTGCTCGGCAGTCCAAAAATGGGAGTCTCTCTCTCTCTCCCTCCCCAAACACTATGCAATTAAATAGTGCCATTCAGTGCTTGCCAATTCATTACCTCCCAACTTCTCAGTGGCTGTTCACAGAGCATGCACTGCCTTCTTATTCAGCCACGTCCTCTGATAAGTTGCATAGTGGGGGAATATCTATCCACAAGACACTGTCCGCATGATTTCTAATTCCACCTGCTTCGCAGGGGGATTTCCCAAGTGCTATCACATGCAGCCCCTTGCTTACAACTTAAATGTTTTTAAAAATCAGAAATAAAATGTGCAAAGGAACTAAATTACCAACTGAGTAAGGAATGAGGAATCACAATGAACAAAGAAGATGAGCAGGGCAGGACCAGCAGGGAGCATCAAGAATTGCCTTGTGTGTTGCTAAAAGCGTACTTATAATCATTGGAGTTGGCCTTCACACTCACGGAAGGCTCCAATCCAAGTCAAATCCCAACAGGGCTGGGGGCTCATGACATCTCCTTCCCGCCACCCCCCAAATCTTCTCCAAAGGGTTGGGAGACCGTTCAGAAAGGTGTGAGAAGTGGCATGGAGAGCTGACTCCTGTTCCACTAAAAGAAACCTCCCCTGGATCAAAGAACCTTTCCCCAACACCAGAGAGGGAAACAGCGGAACACCAGTAATTGTTTTCACAGAATATTTGCACTTTTGCACTTTTGTAAACCCTTCAAACAGCATACAGTGGAACCTCGTTTCCGGAAGCCCGTTCGTAACACAGAACTAACGTAAGCTGAAGCGCTGCGTCTGCGTGCGGCGCAATTTAGCGTGCCTGCGCATGCGCGAGCGGCAAAACCCGCAAGTAACCCCATTCCAGTACTTCTGGGTTGCCACGGGACGCAAGACGAAAACACACAACCTGAAGTGGACGCAACATGAGGTATGACTGTATAAGGCAGCTCATGTTCCTTATAAGTAGTAGAGGAAGTTCAGTTAGGAGAAGGCACAAAGTAGACCTGATCAAACAGCCCATAAGAATCTGCACCAATAGCCAAGTACAGAATAAAACATGAATATTTATCTATACACTTTTATTGGAAACGCCTGGCCTCTCCAAAGCAGTGCAACATGACCCATTTGAACACTTTTCAAGCTAGTTTCCAGACAAAGTTAGTCACACGTCAGTTCCATTGACTAACACGTGACTAACTTAGTTTGGATCCAATCCATAATAAAAGAGCTCTGCCACAGTGCTCTTTCCCCACACTGACCAGGCAATACCTTCAGGAAGTGCACTACCAGAGCATGAAACCAACAGCCATCTTTCATTGAAAGGCCCATCAGTAGCAGATATTTAGATGTTTACCATCTCTGAACCTGGGAGGCTCCGTACAGTTGACTAGCAATGACTGATGAACATATCCTCCAAGAATTCAGGCTTTTAAAGCAGTTTTTGTCACAAATGGTTTATTGCCCTCTTCAAAGTAGCGACAATAACAAGTACGTAATAAAATGTAAAGGATGTTTTCGTGTCGTCATCAAAAACATGGAATCCACAGAGAAGCCATTGGCAAAACACGTTCTGTATTTCTTCTGAATAACAGAGGCTGCAAACCAGGGTCTCTGTGAGAATAAATAAATCTCCCTTAACGCAGCGCCAACCCATGACATTAAGACTTGTGCTCAGTCACCAACCACAGATTACCATGAGAACATGGTTAGCATCTAAAACTCACAAGGTCCAAAACAAATCAGCATTCAGAGGAGTTAAGAGTGTTTGCACAAAGAACTGACCTCCAGATTACTGCTGGAGCCAACTCTACCATTGCAGGATTAATGGTTTACAAGTCCAATTAAAATAGAGATGTGAAGGGCAGAGAGAGGGAGATATACCCAAATATACAGTAGCAGAAACCTCATTTTTTGTTCATCCTTCAGGCCTAAAATGCAAATATTGGAAGTTTTGAGAGAAAAACCTTTTAGAGGTATGAAATATTTTCTCTTTCAAAATGAACTGCAAACTATTTTTGTGCTTTTCTTTCTTTCTTATGTAGTCACAAATCAAGTAACAAGTCAATGTGTGAAAGAAAGCCATAGTCTAAATCATGCAAGCCTTCTATTTTTGGACTCCCATAGGACGTTAGAAACTACAGATCCTCCCGGCAGAGATTACAATTTAAGGAAGAAATAGTGCTTTTAGGTTTTTCAGAGGTGTATTACTGAGCAGAATGCAGCAGGGTATAATTAAAAATAAGGGTTTGGGATAATGACAGTAGATAATATTATCGCGAAAGCAGGCTGCAAGTCCCACCAAATTAACGGGGCTTATTCATAGATTACTGTGTATAAGATCACTGTCTCACTACATACGATGATACTATTAAAGCATTTAATGTGACCTGGATAGCTGTTAATCTACAATTATTGCTACTCCTTACAGAACTTTTTATTCTTCTTCTGAGCTTTTTCTTTGCAAAAATAACGATTCAAGGAGAGATAAAATCCTTCTAATTGTTCACTAACACTGTTGATGATTTCTATTAAAAGTTATTCTTATATTTTTTCCCCCCAATCAGTAAAAAATAAGGCCTACTTAGGAGCTTCACGACACGGAAGCTTCATGAGGCAGATATTGATCATTATTGTTTCTGGGAAAGGCAGTTAGACTTTTAAATGTCACCGACAATTTTACATGCCAAGTTTGTGAAGAAGTTAGTTAAGATTTGCTAAGACGGTTTTGGGCGCATTTCAGGTTTCCATTTTTGTCTCCCACCCACCCAAAATCACGTCAACATGCATTATCCAAAAGAAAAATTATGACACACCCCACTCGGACGCTGAAAATTGCCAATCCTTCTGGAGGCGCTGGTGGTTGAACCCAAAGACTTTCTTCATGCTATACCACTGAGCTATAGGGCCTTCCCTTAAGACTCCAAGCTATGTCATTAACAGGATGCCGAAAGGCTGGCACTCCTCATTCTTGAGTTTAGCAACGCAGAATGTCCTAAGCGGAGTCACATCAAAACCCTACAAAATAAGAGGAGCACAGAAACACCATTTGAGTTCTGTGTGCACAGGCAAGAAGGGAGAACAGAATACTTTCCACTCCCAAACTGCTTTTAGGGCCATTTTTTGTCCTTTACAGTGGTACCTGGGGTTAAGTACTTCATTCGTTCCAGAGAAGAAGACGACGACGAAGAAGAAGAGTTTGGATTTGATATCCTGCTTTATCACTACCCAAAGGAGTCTCAAAGCGGCTAGCATTCTCCTTTCCCTTCCTCCCCCACAACAAACACTCTGTGAGGTGAGTGGGGCTGAGAGACTTCAGAGAAGTGTGACTGGCCCAAGGTCACCCAGCAGCTGCATGTGGAGGAGCGGAGACGCGAACCCGGTTCCCCAGATTACAAATCCACCACTCTTAACCACTACACCACACTGGCTCCTCCCAGACCTCCCAGAGGTCTGTTCTTAACCTGAAACTGTTCTTAACCTGAAGCACCACTTTAGCTAATGGGGCCTCCGGCTGCTGCCGCGCCACCGGAGCACGATTTCTGTTCTCATCCTGAAGGAAAGTTCTTAACCCGAGGTACTATTTCTGGGTTAGCGGAGTCTGTAACCTGAAGCATATGTAACCCGAGGTGCCACTGTATATTGCTCTCATACACACATCATAAGGATTCAGCAGCGCGCAAATCCTGAAACATAATATGGAGAAATCACATATAAGTTAATGCTGTCAAAGAGGACCCTGGGGCACACTTCACTTGGCAGGAAGTAACGTCTGCCTCTGGGTATCAACTATGCAAGAAGCAAGCCAACAGCAGCACAAAATATCTGCATTCCACTTTTAACCTAGGTGGATGTCCTGTAAACAAGACCTTATTCTGCAGTCACTGGATATCTCTGGGCCAGATTTAGGGGCAACAGCCCAGGGAACCATCTGGAACACCAGGGTTGGAGGCAGGTGGGGTAGGGGGTATTAACACAATAGCCGAAACAAAAGATACCAACTCAATCGCTGAAATAGAATAGTACTAACTGTTCATCTTCGCTGGCAGAGCTACTAGCATCTCTGACCTACAGATATTTCACTTTGTTGAAAAGAATTTTCAGCAAGCAACGCAACACTAGTGCCTACTTAACATTGTGGGTATGAGGAATTGCAATCAGGTCCATGCATGAAAATTCATTGTTTTGTACATCAGAGATAAGTCATGCATGCAAATTGTGCATCGAAGTCATGAAACTGAATAGAAACGCAATAAAAAGTTAAACTATTTAGAAGTGGAATGGATGGGGCATTCATTTGGTCTAAGGCACTGTTTCCCCACTATAGTTGTTTTTGGACTACAACTCCCATCATCCCTAGCTAGCAAGACCAGTGGTCATGGGTCATGGGAATTGTAGTCCAAAAGCAGCCGGAGACCCAAGTCTGGGAAACACTGGTCAAATATCAACCCAGGGATATCACATCTCCACCCCTTTCCAAATCTGTTAATTACCAGGAACATGCAGACAGAAGAAATCTGTACTTTGATGTGTTCTTTTGTAGACACCTTTTTAATTCAGTGCAGCTGTAATATCTCCAGGTTTTACTACAGAAACTCAGGCCTTCTGGCATACAGCTATCTAGCCAAGTGTGGTCGCACGCGTACGGCAATCTCAGTAGCTGCTATGATGCAGGAAAGCAAAGGCATGCAACAGCCACTATCTATCACGATAATCTCTCATTCTTAACTTGGACCAAGTCTGAAGATGAACGATAATCTACTTTAAGTGCACGGCGCATCCTCATTTTACCACAGCTCTTAAGCGCCAATCATTTGTAGCCCTTGGAGAAAGCCCTCGGAAGGAGACTCTTAACAACTCCGCTTCAGGAATTTAGTTTGTGATACTCAGCTGGCTGTAACAAGATGAACTGCAAGCACTTGTCCCAAAATATGGGTTGCAATGTGCGGTGGCCACAGGGAAACAGCTACAGCTGTTATTCCCTTTGCAGCGAGGAAAACATGGTTTCATGTCTGCATGCAAGCAAAGACACCAATGGATCAGAATGCAGGAAACATAAAACAGGTTAACATTTCAGGACAGGCAACAAGCAAAACCTTGTATAATGCCCAGGCAGGAAGGGTTAGCGTACACTATAGTAGGTAAAGGTAAAGGTACCCCTGACCATTAGGTTCAGTCGTGACAGACTCTGGGGTTGTGGCGCTCATCTCGCTTTATTGGCAGAGGGAGCCGGCGTACAGCTTCCGGGTCATGTGGCCAGCATGACTAAGCCGCTTCTGGTGAACCAGAGCAGCGCACGGAAACACTGTTTACCTTCCTGCTGGAGCGGTACCTATTTATCTACTTGCACTTTTACATGCTTTCAAACTGCTAGGTTGGCAGGAGCAGAGACCGAGCAACGGGAGCTCACCCAGTCACGGGGATTCGAACCGGCGACCTTCTGATCTGCAAGTCCTAGGCTCTGTGGTTTAACCCACAGCACCACCCGTGTCCCTTAAACTATAGTAGATGCACCCCTAAATTGCAATTGTTTCTGATTAGAACTGCATTTCTTTCTCAAGCATTCAGAATTATCTACCAGCACTTTATGTAAACTGGCAACGGAATACTGGCAAAATATTCTTTGTTCAAGGGACAGAGTCTGGGAGTGACCATACTAGATACCTGACAACAACATTAGTTGGCAACAGGAGGGGAAAAAAGTTTAGTTTTCTCCCCCACCCTCCCAGAGAAGCAGGCCTTTATAAATTCGGTTAACAAAGATAATGAGTTGTGCTGCCTACACAGTAACTCAGCCTACAGTTTTCGTTCCACTGCCTGGCCTTTAGAGAAACGCTTGAGATATGTATTTTTGCATTTGCTTTCGAGTTATACATTAATGTAGATATTTCTTCTCACCTGCCCCCCCTTAATTGCGCCCCTTCTTAAGATTGCAAGATCATTTTGTGAAGAAAACAACAACAACATAACATTCAGAACAAGCATCCTGCAGAACACTGCAAGATGTTCAGTTAAACCTCATCTCTTGCAATCTGTGTGAGAACAAATATGTCATTTAGGTTGGACACATGCTACTAAAATAGAAGAGCTGCAGTCCTTTCTGGCTTTAGTTTTCTTTTCACAGTGACCCAATCCATGAAAAACAATAGAAAATTTATGAATGTTCAAACATGCTCAAGCTGCATTAGTAAAGGTAAAGGGACCCCTGACCATTAGGTCCAGTCGTGACAGACTCTGAGGTTGCGGCGCTCATCTAGCTTTATTGGCTGAGGGAGCCGGCGTACAGCTTCCGGGTCATGTGGCCAGCATGACTAAGCCGCTTCTGGTGAACCAGAGCAGGGCACGGAAACGCCGTTTACCTTCCCGCTGGAGTGGTACCTATTTATCTACTTGCACTTGACATGCTTTCGAACTGCTAGGTTGGCAGGAGCAGAGACCGAGCAACGGGAGCTCGGTCACAGGGATTCAAACCGCCGACCTTCTGACTGGCAAGTCCTAGGCTCTGTGGTTTAACCCACAGCGCCACCCGCGTCCCTTCAAGCTGCATTACTGATGCATTATTTTTTTAGAAAAAAACAACAGGCATGTTGCACATCTGATGTACTGCCACGCTTGCAGGATAACGCTGAGGCAATAAATGAACACTTATCGACACAAATACAACGGCAGTAAGTAGAGCCAACATAGGTCCCCTCACTCTGCCCTGGTTAGGAGTGAACTGGTTTGCGCAAAAGGAGTAAGAAAGGTGGACAGACCACTTTAGCAAACCAGGCACGGCAATATCACTCACAGAACAAATTAACTCGAGTGAAGTGGCATTGATTAATATGTTCATTATTCTGAATTGCAGAAAAGCAGACTAAGTGGTCAGGAAGCCGCAAGTAATCATCTTCACGGCAACGTAATGCATAATGGGAATTCCTATTTAGATGCAACTCACACTGCAGTCTTAATATTGTTTACTAAACATCAGACGTCCTCTTATTACTGAAAGATTTGTTTTCAGTACTAACAATGGAGAGAGTGTCAAGGTGAGAGAGACCTACTTTTGCTTGCCTTTGAGGAGGAAAAAAACAATGAAACCGAGAAAGGATTCAGCTTTCGGTGGGCGGGGGGGGGGAGATCAGAAGGGTCCCCCTGTTCCATCAATAATATTTATAACAATTTAAAGTATCTAAGGGAGGCAGGTTAACAAGAAGAAGGAAAGAAGGCAAGCAGGCCAAATCCTCATCAGAGCCAGCTGAACAGTTCACCCCCCTAAAAAAAAAACACCAGTGACCACCTACTGCCCTGTGGGAGAGATCCTGACACCTTCTTATACATTGGCATAATTTAATTTTAATGTTAGTTGCAAGCTACCTTGGAAGAATCTGCACCCTGAAAGGTGGGACACAATTGTAATAAAGTAAATAAAAGGCATTTCCCATAACCAGTGTGGACTTTTGGTTCTTCCTCGGCCTTCAGATGAGAAGAATATGCTTTGCTCGTTTGTGATCGAGCATCTGACGCCTATTTAAGCATTTCAAGTCCCCTGGAAGGAAGGCAGAAGATGGGCACTGAATTTAGAGAGACTTCCGTTTCTGTGGCATGGATCTTGCCGAGGCGGTGGGTAGTCAGTTGGCTGCACCAACCGATATATCACAATGTCTGAAATAAGGGTGGAGATATGTAGGGGCATTGGCTGGCTTCACAGTCTTCCCCACATCGTGATTTTTGCATAGCGCGCGCACACACACTAGGGCTGGGCAAGGTATCGCTACATTATCAAAAAATTGGTTTGAAGACCACAGCACAGTAACAGCTTCATAATATTCAACATGGCAATATATCGCAAATCACGGTGTGTGAGTGTGCTATGAAAAAAATTGTGATGTGGGGAAAACCGTGAAGCCGGTCATCGCTTCTCTCGCGATTCCTTCTGCCCCTGTTGCTGCTCTGTACAGTTGTACCTTGGAAGTCGAATGGAATCCGTTCCGGAAGTCCGTTCAACTCCCAAAGCATTCGAAAATCAAAGCGCGGCTTCCGAATGGCTGCAGGAAGCTCCTGGAGCCAATCGGAAGCCACGGAAGCCCCGTCAGACGCTAGCCTTCCAAAAGAACATTTGAAAACCGGAACAGTCACTTCCGGGTTTCGATTGTTTGGGAGCCAAAATGTTCGAGAACTAGTTTGTTTGAAAACCAAGGTATGACTGTACTATGAAATAACAGTTGTAACAATATGTTAAAAGTAAGTAAAAATGTTCTCAGTTTTAGACCCGCTAAGCAGCAGCAGTTTCCAGGACATTACCCTGTTCCACTCTACATAGTTACATCCTTATTTTTGACATCATGATATATCAGTATATTGCAATGTTTAGCTTGTGATATATCACAAAGTTGAAAGCCACACATTGGCTCAGCCCTAACACACATCATGATTCACGATATATTGCCAGGTCAAGAATTATGAAACCGGTATCACAACATGGACTTCAAACCAGTTTTGGACGATATATCGTCCAGCCCTAGTTGTTATCCAGGAAGAACATGATTTAAGCTCTCTCCTCAGATAATTTACCCAGTGGCTTTTTGGAGAAACACTGTATTTCCTCCCCTCAGCCTTTGCTCCACATCAGATGAAAACATTAATGAGATTACGTACATGAAGCGCTTTGGGCAACCTGTTCTATAAACACAAAGCACTGTGGCCCAATGGCTAAGAGCATTGCCCCATGACCCCTTTCCAAATTCAAGGTGAGCCACAAGTTCAACCAGGAAAGGCTTGACTCACTCAAACTCAATTGACCCATATCATCATCCCCCATATCATCACAGAAGGGTTCGTGAAAAGGAAACGGTAGCTGGAATGCTTAATTCCACCTACCCAACATCCGACTGCAATTTCAAAATTAGCACAACACCGTTGTTAGTCACTTCCTGCTCAAATAATGTTGCTACATAACACAGGGGTTTAAAGCGACAACTGTTGCATCCTCCGTGAGGAAGCTGTCTGTCGTTCTACACAGTTTAGATCAGATGCTGAAAGGTGTGCGCACCTTTCTGCACACTGAGGAGTATGAGCCACTCACAGTGAGGAAAGGACCTTGGCTGAGGGGAAGTCCAGATAGTTCTACAAGCCAGGACTTCAAGCATGGCAGTCTAGCTGAACAGAAGCCCTGCTTGCAGTTCAGTCAAAGTCCCAAACAGGAGCCACAGCAAATTGTGTCTGGCATAGCTATACTGGTTCTTCGGGAAGCCTTGGCCAAATACTCTTCCACAAAGGTTTTCGGTACATCTATATATATTGCTGTGCAGAGTGGCTTTGGAACACACAATGGACAAGTTCAGAGAGCTCAGCTTAACAGGAATTTTCTACTTTAATTCTGAAATTTCATTTAGTATATTTCTGAAATTACACCGTGGTCCACAATGGGGCTTTCCAATTGCTGTGAACAAAGCAGGAAGTCTTTCATTAGGTATCTCATTTCATCCAAACCAGGAAACCATGGATAATAGTTTTGGAACACCACAGGGTATTAAGCCACCTTCAAAACACGTCTCCATAACCTGACTTGTTCTAAAGCTATGGTTTTCCATTAAGACAAAACTGGGAACTTGGTTAATGAAAGACTTACTGGGAGGAAGAAGCAAAGGGACCAGTTACACAGGGGAAAGTTTTATCATATCTTCCTTCTTTTTAAAGCTAAAATATGATCACCTTCTTTCTTTTGAGAACGGCCAGAACTATATCACAAGGTGTGCACCTTTCAACAGCAAAGCAAACCCACAATACATTATGAGATTGCCCCAGACTACAGAATGGGGTCAGGCTAATACTACAAGCAAGGCAAGACCACAGTTTTTTTGCTGGATCCTTCCTTGTGCTCCATATCTCATTAGTTGAGGGGAGGAAAGGGAAAGGAGGACACCTTGCTACTCACAAGAAGCAGGGTGTTCTTTTAAATCGCTCATAACATTCCCTCAAAAGCTCATGTGTCCATTATCTATTGTGTTCATATGCATCCCACCCTACCAACTAAAAGTTAAAATATACCACGGATATAATCCCTCTGCCCCGGCCTAAGTACAACTGTTCACACATGGCAGGGAGGGATCACCACATAGTCCAACATAAGCTCACATAACACTAGGCCACAGCTAAAGCCAATAAACAAAAGAGAGTGAGAAGGAAGTACATGTTCCCAAGGAAAGAATTCAATGTGCAAGCCAGTGCGTGCAGACAGCCAGGGGTACAAATGAAAAAGTGTCCCCCATCACTCTTAAAGCATGCTAAGAAGGAACAAAAGAACTGAACCATTATCCTACACGGGATACATACAGTGGTACCTCAGGTTACATACACTTCAGGTTACATACGCTTCAGGTTACAGACTCCGCTAACCCAGAAATAGTGCTTCAGGTTAAGAACTTTGCTTCAGGATGAGAACAGAAATCGTGCTCCGGTGGCGCGGCGGCAGCAGGAGGCCCCATTAGCTAGAGTGGTGCTTCAGGTTAAGAACAGTTTCAGGTTAAGAACGGACCTCCGGGACGAATTAAGTACTTAACCCGAGGTACCACTGTACACAATTATTTCCCATATATTCAATAAACTGTACTTAAGTCTGGTTCATGCCATCTAAGTTATGTTTTAGATCATTGCAAAAAAGCTAAAGCAAATATTGGGCTTGCACATTACCCTAATCTTTCCATATTACAAACAGACTGCAGAAAACCGTGGTTTGTTCTAAAGTCACCCAGTAACCAAGACCTGAAACCACAATTTGGTCCCCAATTAGTTTTTACTAACTTTGGTTAGAATAAACCATAGCTCCCAACACTGGACTATAACGCAGAACTGCAGATGGTTCTAAAATAAAAACAAATGTTTCATACTCCTCTTATGCACAAAAGAAAGCGGATAATCTTGCAGCCTCTGGTTTGCTCACAATTATCTAAAGCAGAGATTCATAACCTTTCTTGGCAAGAGTGTCATATTCACCTTTGATCAATCTTCCAGGAACCACATGCCAACCATGGGTGAGGCTACCCTCTACTTTCTCACCTACAGACAGTGATGTGGTTTCCTGGAAAAAAAGAAGTATGCATCTAACACGTTGCATGCTTATTTAGTTTTATTACATAAACAAAGTTAAAAACTTTTAAACTACCAAGCTTGCTTAATGCTGTGTTTGCAATAGGCATCTATTCATTACTCAACAACTTGTGAAATGGGGGTAAAATTTCACTCCACATTGCAGGGAACATGACCCTCTCCTGAGATATAACTCACTACCTTCTCCAAACCTAGTAACCTTTATAGATTTTTTTTTGAACTACAATTCCCATGAGCCCCAGCCAGCATGACAAATGATCATACATGATGGGAGTTGTTGTCCAAAACATTTGGAGAGCAGCAGCTGGGGAACAGAAGTTTAGGTGAACATCTGAACTGGGTCACACAGAAACATAATTAGGGGTGTGTGATATTGTGGACTTCAAGGAAAAAGTTTGAAGAATGTCCAGATGCTAAAAAATTATAATCTCATGGGGGGGGTGGATCTAGAACACTGGCCCATTGTTTCGGAACAAAGAGAAGTGTTACTCAAGAGTGATTAGAGTGGAAACGTATTTATAAAAAATATATTTGTGCAGCTCTAGAATTTTTTTAAAACCAACAACTTGGAAAGAGCATTTTCAGGTAAGTGTGGCCTTGCAATGCTGAATCCCATCCATATTTCCTGTTTCGGGGGGGGACGGGGACGGGGAATGAAATCCAAGGAAGTTTTTCCATTTAGCCTTTTTAAGCCAATAAGATAACACCCCTTCAGTAAACAAAAAGCAAGCAAAAAAACTGGTGAGAAACTGTTTGGATCAGAGCTTTGAATTCTCTTTCCCTCTGTTCCGAGGGCTTTCATGTGGACGTACACTACTTGACAGATTGTATGAAGCGTCTAATGTTCTAAGTGGAACAGATGGATATTTTAATTGCAAAGAGCTCCAAGGTATATCAATACCGCCATCACCAAGAGAGGAGTTGTTACAAAACTTCCAAGTCACGGTGTCTGATGATGAAAGGCAAAAGAATTATCAGCAAGGCGGCCTTTCGGCTCTCAAAAGAAATGACTAACAGCCCAGGCAAAGTGAAACTGGACAAAACTGGTTGGAGAGATGAGGACTCTACCCATTTACTACGTGCGCCTCCAAGTATTGTATTCATTTATGGCTGAAATCCCTAAGCACACTTCCTAGGAAGCAGGTCCCAGCAGAACCTGCTTTGAAGAAAATGTACTTCAATGGGCCGGCTAGGACTGGAGGGAGTTGTGCAGGCATAGGCAAACTCGGCCCTCCAGATGTTTTTGGGACTACAACTCCCATCTTCCCTAGCTAACAGGACCAGTGGTCAGGGATGGTGGGGATTGTAGTCTCAAAACATCTGGGGGGCTCAAGCTTGGGAGAAGCTGCTGTAGTGCCTCAGAAGATGCTCTAGCTGAGATATGGAAACAAGAAGAAATTCCGACGAAAGAAGAATGGCAGACGAAATGAATGGACTATGCAGAATTGGACAAAATGACAGGAAGGATTTGAAACCTGCGGGACCAGAGATTTACAGAAGATTGGAAGAAGTACGGTATATGAATTATTTGAAGAGCAACTGTAATCAATAAATTATACTAGTAGGACTACAAGAAGTTTTGTAAGGAGAAATATACAAAGTGTTACAAAGTAGAAAAAGATAGAGATATTGGTTATGAGTTTGAAATGTAATAAGGAAGATAAGAAATACATACTGAGAGATTAGATGGGAAAATTTTCAGACAGGATTGATGGAAGTCAAAAATTTGAATAAGATGTAAAATTATGTTTAATTACTGTTGAAAATGATATGTTAAAAAAACTAATAAAGAAATTATATATGTAAGAAGATGCTCTAGCTGAAAATGAAGATGTCTCTTCTGCAGCCTCATCTGCCCTTTCCAAGTCAAACCGAGACCAATTTCCTGCATTACAGGGGGTTGAACTAGATGACCCCTAGGAGTCTATGATGCCATCAAGCACAAACAGCTTTCAGGAAAACTGCTTTTGAGAAATGTTCATGTAACAAAGCAACCAGATGGAAGCTTCTACTATGTGCAACTGACCCTGAAGTCTTCAGCGTATAGAAATTTGCATGGAAGAACCATCCATGCTCCAAGCACTAAGGTACCATAGTTATAGTCAAGTGCATTTTAATGTTAAAAAGAAAAAGGTGCTCAAAAGTCCCTGAAGTGGGTAATTTTAGCAGCACAATTCTCATTTCAGATTAAATGCTCGTTGGCAAATGTCTACCTTATTCCAAACTCTAATAAGAAACTACAGCAAAGTATGAATTTTAAAGTCTGGTTCGCCATGGTCACATTTACCTCCATCTAATTTTTTTGGAATAATTTAAGCTGGATGGGAGAAGCTAAGAGATTATCATATTTTTACGCAGAAACAGAAGTTTATAACTTGAGTTCAAGAAGCAAATATGACTGTACACCACTCACATGGTTTCTGGTAGTAATTCTGCAAAGCCCAACCCAATTGCTCCCCAATTAAGAGTAATAGGCTTGTAACAGAGCTATGAATTCTTATCAAATGCTGCTCATCCACCAACAAACCAATCCAACCACAAGGCTGGTTAAAAAGTTACGGTTAAGTTAAGCTGCAGTATTTCAAACACTGCCTCTCCTTAAAGTAAAGCAAAAAACCAAACACATCTCGTCTACAACACCAATACACAGTGTTAGAAACTGAAACTCTCTCTCTCTCTCTCTCTCTATATATATATATATACAGTCATACCTTGGGTTACAGCCGCTTCAGGTTGCATTTTTTCAGGTTACGCACCCGCTGAAACCCAGAAGTACCGGAACGGGTTACTTCCGGGTTTTGGTGGTTGTGCATGTGCAGAAGCGCTGAATCGCAACACGCGCCGCTGCAGGCTGCGAACGTGCATCCCACATGGATCACGTTCGCAACCCGAGCATCCACTCTGTGTGTATGTGTAATTGCTAAATCATGCCTTAAGCTTGGGTTAAAAATGAATGTCTAGGTGACCTGTTTTTGTTTTGCAGTGGACATTATATTATTATTATTATTATTATTATTATTATTACCATAGAGTTATCAAAATTGTCAAAAGTAGGGAGTCCGTGGCTTGCTTTTGGAAAATCGGTGGTCCTCAGTAATTAGCTAATTGGTAACCACTGAACTAGATAATTAAATGTAAGGAACAGGATTCCATGCTGTTCTTCCTTGAAACCAATGGGAAGTCTTTTCCAGTTAGGTATCAATATGCATTACCACATCAGAGCTTCTGACTCCGATGTTGCGCCCGCAAGGTAACTCTTGTCGACTTCAGGAACACTTTCGGAGAACTTCCCCTATGCTGCGCGTGGAAGAGTCAAAACACCTGCACGGAAAAGAGCAGCAGCACAATTTCTGACGGAACAAAGGTGAGGAGTGTCAAGAAGAGAATAAATGCATCAGGATGAGCAGTTGGATATTGTAGTTGAGAGCGCTCGTGCTACATGAAGCAGACTTGACATTTATTGTGACAGAGGCTTCCACGGTGCTAAAATACAGGGTACTGCTAGTGACTGCGCACTCAACGTTGGAATTTAAGAGGGCGCCTTGCTGAAATGCTTTCTACCACACATCCAAGCATAATGCTGCAGGACAGAGAGGGAAGCAGTTAACATCTAGCAAACTTGCCTACCAGCTACCAAAAGCACAGCAGGCGGGCAGTGAGGCAGCGGCTCAATAAATACAACCCATGAAGTTGCTTGTGAAACATGAAGCCATTTATCCCTAGGGCTGTGGTTTTCAACCACCCTGGGGTGCCTTGAAGGATGGTCAGGGGTGCCGTGGGCAACACTGGCCCCTGTCCCTCTTTCCTTCCATCCCTCCTCTGATGCCCTCTCGTGTCCCTGCCTCCCAAAGGATTGCACGACTGTTTGTTGCAGCAGCCCCAAGCTCCGCAGACAAATGGTGCCACTGGGGCTGGGGCCAGGGGTGCTGGTTGCCAGGAGCTGAGGCAGCCTCGCAAGCAAGTAGGTGAGGGAGCGCAGCCAGCCAGTCCGCCAGCCATTGCTGTTGGGAATGGACAGACAAATGGGAGGTCGGGTAGGCACTGCGCTGGTCTTCCTTGTGCTTGCCGTGTGCAAGGCCTGCCTGGGAGCTAAGTGCCCAGTGCTGAATGGGAACCGTTGCACCATGCAGGCCCAACACTGCCCACTGTTGCCACTGGGCCAATAAGGCTGGGGGCATCCTCTTCCCAGGCCCCTGTGGGGCACTGTGAGGAGGCACCTCTCTGGGGAGGCAGCTCAGAGACCAGGGGGAGTAGAACCGGCTGCCCAGAGGACACCTAAGGAGAAGGGAGAGGCGGCTGAGGGAAAACTCCACAAGGGAGGGTGTTCAAAACGGGGTGAGGGGCTGCCAGCTCTGCAGGCAAGGGGTGACGTAACTGGGCTCCTGAGCCCCACCGGGGTGTCGCAGAAAGAAGGGAGTTGATCAAGGGAGCCGGGGACTCAAAACATTTGAAAATCTCCGCCTTTCGGAAAAGGGCTCCTCCACCTCTTCCAATCTATCCGACAATACAGAGTATCAGACTAGCATGTATTTTGATACTTCTCTACATGCTTCAGGTTCACCTGCTGATAGTCCCAGCTCTGCTACTTTTATTTCAAAATCTATCAGCTTAACACCCACGCAAATAAAATAGAGGGAGGAACAACACGGAAATCAAACACATAAGGAAGGTGTGTGGTTAAATTATTTCTCTTTTGACATCACCCATTCTGGCTAAGAGGATGTTGTCTGACTGGGCGACTTCAGTAGATTTTTCCATGACACATAAACCCATTGAAGATTTCATAATTAAGTCACGCCTTCCTGAAAAAAATTACGAATTTCAAAAGTGGGGGAGGGGGAGAGGAGGAGAAAAGCCTGCCCATCTTGTGAAAAACAAGACAGTTTTAAACAAAACAGTGCTTCCAAGTTTTCACACTTTGAAACTTCAATGAAATCTACAATATAAGGCATGGCATGTATTATACGGATGCTGGCTATAAATAGATTTCACAATGGAAAGTTAAGCTTTGATGAGCCCTTTTCTGCTGCAAACATTACAGAGCTTGCAAAACCCTGCAGGTTAACTTGCACATCCCTCTCCACGCTCCCCAAAGCAGAACAGTTCATTCTAAGCATTAAAAACCAACTCATTTTTGCAGGGAAAGAAACGCACAACAACCCAGGATTAAGATTCAAGAACAAAACTGAAGAGCTCCTCAAATAAAACACCATCATTACAAGCTTTATTACTATAACCTTTTCCATTCTTGCAAGTGCCAGATTTTAAAAGTGCGGGTTCAGTAACTGGGAATGTGTATGTTACAGGTAAGGAGAGTTGCATGGTTAATGTGCATAAACACCTGGGCATTGTGCACATAATCCATCTGTGAAGATTATGCACATTCCACGGCCTGCCTCTCTCTCTCTTAATTTCTATACTGTCTTTCATCCAAAGATCACAGGGCAGTTTAAATATAAAAAAACACAATATATACCATAATAACAAACAAAAACAATAACACCCCCCCACACACAGTTATATGCATACCTGCCAACAGATGTTGGGGAATGCCCTCTCAACAGGATTTTGTACATTCTCCAGGCATTGTGCATAATTACCCCAACATATACTCATTCATGGACTACGCCAATGAAATGAAATAAAGAGTGCTCAGGTTATTTTAAGACTGACTGAACAGTGCATGTTTGCTCGGCTCCCAATATGTCAATGAGTCTTACTCTCAGGAAAATATACACGGGTCAAAATCCTTAGATGTGTGCTCTCAGGTTTCTCCTTTAATTGCTTCTCATTCTCCACGTACTGTATGAACCGTCATCTACCACCAGCAAGGGGGTTGGGAAGCCACAGAAAAGTAATCTCAAAGCAGCTAAGCCTAACGTCCAATCCCTGATGGGAGGGAGTCATTCAACAGGCACATATAGGAATGAATGTCAGTTTATTTGAAACAGATAGTTAATTGCTCTCTTAATATTTGTGTGTATTTCTTTAAAACCCATGCTATGCTTGCCCTAGAGCAGGGGTAGGCAACCTAAGGCCTGTGGTCCGGATGCGGCCCAATCGCCTTCTCAATCCAGCCCGCAGGCGGTCCAGGAATCAGCGTGTTTTTACATGACTGTGGGCTAAACCACAGAGCCTAGGACTTGCCGATCAGAAGGTCAGCGGTTTGAATCCCCGGGACGGGGTGAGCTCCCATTGCTCGGTCCCTGCTCCTGCCAACCTAGCAGTTCGAAAGCACATCAAAGTGCAAGTAGATAAATTGGTACCGCTTCGGCGGGAAGGTAAACAGCGTTTCCATGCGCTGCTCTGGTTCACCAAAAGCAGCTTAGTCATGCTGGCCACATGACCTGGAAGCTGTACGCCGGCTCCCTCGGCCAATAAAGCGAGATGAGCGCCACAACCCCAGAGTCGGTCACGACTGGACCTAATGGTCAGGGGTCCCTTTACCTTTTGAACGTGTCCTTTTATTTAAAATGCATCTCTGGGTTATTTGTGGGGCCTGCCTGGTGTTTTTACATGAGTAGAATGTGTGCTTTTATTTAAAATGCATCTCTGGGTTATTTGTGGGGCACAGAAATTTGTTCATATTTTTTTTCCAAAATATAGTTTGGCCCACCACATGGTCTGAGGGATGGTGGACCGGCCCACGGCTGAAAAAGGTTGCTGACCCCTGCCCTAAAGTACTTGTATTCCTCACCCCACATCCCCCCCCAAAAAACCCACCAAATACTTAAAATCTAGCGAATTACCTCCAGCCACAACTTTAAAATCCTGCTTGGAACTACCTAACGGCAAACAATAATTTGCAGCAAATTCTTTGTAGAACAAGCAACGGAATAAGAAGAAAGAAAGAAACCAAAAACGCTGCACGCACAAGCCCCTGGGAAGCAGATATTTTAAGCAAGTTGTAAATGGGCCAGTTAAACCGCATCACCTCCACATAGAAGACTCAAATAAGAACAGGGCTTATGAACCTTCAATACACAGGTAGAAGGAATTTTGGCAGGTACAGTTACTGAAATCCAAGCATTTTAGTACTTCAAAAGGGCGCTGCTCAGCTACCCCTACCTGCAGCCAAGGTTCCCTCTACAAGGTTTGAAAATACATGCAGTGTTAGAAACTCAGATATATAAGATAGTCGCCAAATTGCACCTTAAACCTAGGTTACAGTTGCCACAACAGAATGTCTAGGTGCCTTTTTTTTTGCAATGACATTTATTATTATTAATTTCATTTCTATTATTAATTTCATTTCTATTTTAAAGGAAAAAAACCCTCAAAAGTGGTTTATAACACATTCAAAATCAAATGAAACAATCCAGACTAACAAAAATTCAAGCTTGAAGGAAAATATTTCAGGTGCTTCTCTAAGTGACATTTGGTTTTCCCCATATTTATTTACCTACTTAATTTATAGAGCTTAATTTACAGAAGAACTTACAGAAGCCAGTCTGGTGCAGTGGTTAAGACTAGGACCTGGGAGATCAGGGTTCAAATCCCCACTCAGTCCTGAACCTCACTGGGTGACTGTGGTCCAGTAACAGCCTAACCTATCTCACAGGGTCGCTGTAGGGGTTAACGGAGGAGGGGAATGAACCACATGTTCCTTGGAGAATAAAGTGGGATATAATTGCAACAAATAAGCTCATCTGATTACCTGCTTAAGAAAGCTGGAGGGACCAGCCAGATGGAGATGTCAGTTGCCAATCTGCCATCCAGTGAGCTCCATGTGGTCGCGACTGGACCTGCGCCAGTCGCAAAACGCACCTGGCGCCTGGCTAATTTCGAACACGGCACCAAGGTAGTGAACATCCATTCATAACCCAGTTGATTTAACATGCTCAATTTAGGTTATTTTCGTTTCTATGTATTTGCCCAACTATCTTCTCTTCTCCCCCCAGGGCTCAATTTGGCAAGTCTTTAAGAGGCAAAGGACACAAAAATAATAATCACATTCAAGTCTACAATAGCTACTAAGTTAGCTTGCAAACACAACTGCTTATTATCACACCATGATTGTGACAATTGCTAGAGGATAATTGTTTGCATGACAGTGGGAACATGCCTGTTTACAGGCAACAACCTTGCAAGGTAGATTAGTCTGAGAAGGCTGGTCCAAGGTCACCCAGTGAGCTTCCCTGCTAAGCAGCTATTTGAACCTGGGTCTCTCGAGTCTTAGTTCCACTGATTCTCATTACATTCAAATGACCTTCACCAACTTCATCCTACCCTTATGTTACAAGACTACAACTCCCATCATCTATTGGTTAAAAAGATATGTCCAAAAGATATGGAAGTCATCAGGATGAGAAATGCTGCATTAAAAATAATAATAATAATGCAGATTACAGAATAGCCAGTATGTACTTGTACCTGCTTACGAAGAGAAGCAGTAACATACAGGGCCTTATTTAGATTTCAAATGTATGGATTCTATCCATGCCATTCACACACAATAGAAACTTGGAACCAAGGCTGTCTTCAGCTCCTGTTCCTCTACAACTATTCTCGGCCTACACAGAGCAGCAAAACATTTCCTTAAAAGCTGGCTTATACAACTGTTACGCATTCAAGCTGAAGACAGCTCAGCCAGGGTCTCATTTGGCCACCTGTCCAGGATGGCAAATGGTAGGAATGGTGATTGAACATCAGGGAGCTCACAATACGGACAAAAAGGGGCTGTCGGGCTACATTTGGCTTCTGCGGTATCAGGCCTGCCTGATATTCAAAGAAAGCAAAGCATATTTAAAAACTGAAATGGAAAAGCTGAAAAAATGCATCTGTCTGGAGACAGCTCACCTCACTCAGGTGGGTCCAGACTTTGCAGCTTTCCCACATTTTGTACGGAACAAGCAATACAAGGAAAGAGAGCTTCACCCAAAATGAAACACAGGGCATCCAATTTAACCCTGAAACTACAGCGCCTTAACAGAAAGATCAATTATGGCACAGCCCAGAGCTCCTCCTCTCATCCGAAAGGTCATTCAAAGCATGACTCACCTTCCTATGTGCACGTTTTCAAGCAGTAAAGGAAATCTATATGGCAGTTAAACATGCAACACTAATATAAATGTTGTTGACAAGACAGGAACTTTTGGGTGCTGTTATTGACCAAGTCCAGGCACCAAGACAAAAGCCTGCCTTCAGTCTATATTGAGAAGCCAATCTTAAACCATGCTAAGTGTAGAGAAATCTCAGACTTCATTGGACTCGCTCCCACAACTATGTAAAGAAACACAATCCCATACATATATCATGGAGTCCACTGGTTGAACAGACTCTGGAACTGGGCCTTAGATCTAGACGCCCACCCCATTACAAATAGGTAGAGAACCATACATTGTATACTCAGCAGATTAAGACATGTGATATTTCATTAATATACCGTACATGCAAATTTGCCCTGGAAAAATGATGACAATTCTGGTTAAGAGGAGATAACCCCCTCTTTCCATCTGACAAGACTCAGCGTTTTTTATTTTTGCTACAGCAGGTACTTGAAAAATAGCCACTTGATCCTATCACAGGTAGCTGAACAAAACAGCTAAGAAGCACAATGATGCCTCTGTGCGTAGCTTTTTTAAGGTGAACAGAAGAGGAGGAGAAAATGCTTCTACACAATGTTATTCTGATTCCAAGCATGTTTACGTGGAAGCAAAAACCCAGCAATTTTAAAGGACCTCACCTCCAGCATATATATTGTTCTAAGACTGTAGCATAAAGGAAGACCAGAGGACAACCTTTCCATGTTAGCCTGATGTACCTGAAGAGCACTTAAGCAGCAAACAGGTTTCAAGGTGAGCTGAGCTACAGTTTCCAACAGGTCCTCCCCAAACACCCCTTTTGCAACTCTTACCTCCCCCTCCCCCCAAGGCTATAAAACAGACTGGGGGAAATGACTCTAGATTCAGGTAGGTAGCCGTGTTGGTCTGACGCAGTAGAAATATATTTTAAAAAATTGTCCAGTAGCACCTTAGAGACCAACTAAGTTTGTTCTTGGCATGAGCTTTCGTGTGCATGCACACTTCTTCAGATAAAATGACTGGGGGGAAATGACTGAATGGTGTCAGAATCCCAAAACTTCTGACCTCCCAAAGCATGACAATGCCAAGGCCGGGAAACATTTGCCACCTTTGCAAGATGTGATCACACCCCTCTCCCCAAACCTCCCACACACACAGGCCTTTAGTTCATGCATCAATATTGTTTGCTCACTCCATCAATTAACCTGCAGATCGGGAACAGATTTTCACATTTTCTCCATTTCTGCAGCAGACCCTCATTTCTGAGGAAGCGCACCAAGGGTGTAGTAGGTTGGGTAGCATCCACGCTGTCCTGTGAACACGAAAACAAACATGCGCGCCTTTCACACACCCACACCCGGTCACACACAATTCCTTCCTCACCCACCTGCATAGAAGCGGATGAGGCAGCCGGTCTCCGAGTCCATGCCCTCCTCCTGCACCCGCCACAGGTCCCGGAAGCCCAGCTGCGAGAGGTAGTCGTTTTGGACCTGCAAGGGCTGCTCGTGAGGCTCCAGCCGGCGGGCGGTCTCCCCATGCAGCTGCACGTACAAGGCCGGAGGCTGCGGCGGGGAGGAGGCGGCGGCGGCATCCCCGGCGGAAGAGGGATCCCCTCCCGGCGCCTTCCCCGCGCCGGGGGACTCCCCCGCGGCTCTGCCCCCCCGGGGGTTCTCCGCGTGCGCCGGCGGCAGGCCGCCCAGGCGGGCCCGGCGGCTCCTGCCAGGCCCCGATCCGGCCCCTTCCCCCTCCGCCGTTGCCGGCCCAGGAGGAGGAGGGTCCGCCTCTAACTCCTCCGACGAAGACGAGGAGCCGCCGCCGCCGCTGTAGGCGTCCAGCCGGTCCGAGGTGCTCTCCGCGCTGGGGCTGAAGCTCTCCGTGTCCGAGCCCCCCAGGAGGGACGGGCACGAGAGCGGCGGGCCCGATAGGTAGAGCTGCGCAGGTGGCGGAGGAGGAAAGGCCCGCCCGGGGCTGCAGTCGGAGGGCGACAGGCAAGGGCGGCCACCTGCGCGGCCGTTCTCCCCGCCGCCGAGAGCCAAGCGCCCCGGTCGGGGAGCCGCCTCGCCGCCGCCCCCCAAACCGCTGGGGGTCCCCCGACGGTGTCGCGGCCTCCTCCCGGCCGGTATCGGGGTCAGGCTGCCAGCTGGGCAAGTCGAAGCCTCCGCGGGGCCGGGCAGCGCCTCTTCTGCTCCCCCGGGCTCGGCGGACGGGTCTGCCGCAAAATCGCCGTCCATTTCTCCTTCATCCTCCTCCTCTTCTTCCTCCTCTTCCTCCCCTTCTTCTTCATGGGGGCCGCGCGCCTCTGCGGTGGTTGCTGCCGCCGCCGCCGCCTTCCCCAAGACCCGGACGGCGCTGCTGCCCGCTCCACGGTGCCCGAGCTGTAACAACCGCGACGCCACCTCGGCCGCCGTCGTCTCCAGGGTGCAAAGCACCGGCCGCAGGTAGCAGCCGCCGCCGCCCCCTCGCTGCTGGTGGTGGTGGTGGTAGTAGTAGACATGGACGCATCCCCGCTGGAGGTCCCGTCGCACCCAGTCCCGCTCCGGCGGCTGCAGAGGCTGGAGCTGCCGGGGCGGCTTGGGCAGCAGGAGCAGCGCCTTCCGATCCAGGCTGCGGGTGCCCAGCGAGGCGGCAGCGGCGGCGGCGGCCGAGGAGGAAGACGACGACGAGGAGGAGGCAGCGGCCGAGAGGTTCCTTTTCAGCCTGCCCCTCCGCAGCAGAAGCGAGTTGGCGCCGCCGCTGCTGGGGACGGCCGCTGCTGCCGGAGTCCCGTTGGCCGCCAGCGTGAGGGAAGCCGCGCCGCCGCCGGCTCCAGCCGCGGCCCCTCGCCTCCTTCGCCGCTGCGGGCCGCCCCCGGCTACACCCTCTGCTGCTGCGACAGCAACGGCTGCTGCTGCCTCGCCGCTTCTCAGCGGGCCCTCGGTGCCGGCCTGGCCCGCGTACCCGGGCCGCTCCCGCTTGCCGGCCGTCGGGGCCGCCGCCGCTGCCCTGCTCCCGCGCTGAGGTTGCTGCGCAGGTTCCATTGTGGAACGCGGAGACACGCCGCGTTCCAAAGCGGCGGGCGGGGGGCGGGGGGAGCGCGATTATGTAGCAACTGCGAACATTCCGTCGCTGTCGCCGCGTTCCATTCGGCTCAAGCCCGCCGCCGCCGCCGCGCAGCTGCTGCCAGCGCCATTAGGGACTGGAGGGTGGGGGGAGGATCAGGAGCAGCAGCAGCAAGCAAGCAAGCAGCCACCGCCTCCTCCGCCTCCTCCTCCCACCCGGCCCGGCCTCCACTTCGGAGGCTCCTTATGAATATTAATTGCAGCAGGCCTCGTCGGAGCGGCGCGATTTTTCGTCTCTTGCACCCCGCCTCCCAGTTCCCTCTATTAGCAACGCCTTCTCAATATTCATGAGGAGGGGGGGTGACGCCATCCCTCGTGAGGTAGCAGGGGGCGGGGCTCCGGCGATAAACAAAACGTGACAACCTGCGCCGCTTTTCTCTCTTTTACCCACCCACCCACGAGGAGGAGCGTGGGAAGCCCGACACTGCCGGGAAATGTAGTCCTCGGGCCCGGAGAGGCCTCCGCGAGAAGCTACCAGCTGAGACTACATATCCCACAAGGCACCGCGCCCTACCCGTCGGGCGGGAGACGGGCCTCTCCCGCCCTTGCTTGCTCCTGCCCGCTGTTGCAGTTGCCCTTGACCCCCCCCCAGGCGTACCTGCCCGTCCTTAACCTTTGCGTATCATTGCATAGTGAGAACTTTTGCTTTTAAACGAGCATACGAATTAACCTTTGCAGCGAGACGCTGTCAAACGGGCTCGGCTAATGCATGCAAGCTAGCTCTGCCGTTGGCTGTGATAACTCCACGGGTGAAACGCGGAATCAGTCCACCTGCAAGGGAAACTTTTTGTTTTTTAATACTGCTCTTTTGTGCGCATGCATATCTGTGCAAAAGAGCTGTTTTGATTGTAAAAATGGAAATAACAACAAATGTGCCTTGAGCAGCTGGTTGTGGGGAAAGGCAGACTGTCCTTTGGGCTGATGGAAACAAAATGGAAGTAGAGGCATGGAGGGAGATAGCACCCAGCAAAACATCACTACAGGCAGGGCTTTTTTTCTTGCAGCCAGAACTCAAATTACTGTATCCGTCAGGAGAGCTGAGTTGGCCTGGCCCACCTCCTTCCAGAGCTAGCAAGCCCCACCTTGCCTGGCCAGGACCCAGGCCTGTTACACCTTCTGGGCTTGATGAGGCATGTGACCCCCACCTGGCCTGAGCCTACTCCAGCTGAGGAATCAGGCAACTCCTCCCCAACCTAGCGAGCCACAGCTGGGCTGTGGGTCCTTGCCTGCCTTCCCTCAGAACTGACAGCTGTAAGTTCTGGAATCCTGAGGTCAGGGGTGGTATGTCCCCTTTTGCCACTTAGGGCAAAACTGGAAGTGCCACCCTCCTCTGTCACACCAAGGGTTTTCAGGGGCGATTCCCAAACCACCACAGCACATTGGCCTACTATAAGTAAGAATACCGTATTTTTCGCTCTATAAGACGCACCACACCACAAGACGCACCTAGTTTTTGGAGGAGGAAAACAAGAAAAAAAATACTCTGAATCTCAGAAGCCAGAACAGTAAGAGGGATCGCTGCACAGTGAAAGCAGCAATCCCTCTTGCTGTTCTGGCTTCTGGGATAGCTGTGCAGCCTGCATTCGCTCCATAGGATGCACACACATTTCCCCTTACTTTTTAGGAGGGAAAAAGTGAGTCTTATAGAGCAAAAAATACTGTAAATGTTCTTATGAGCCCACAATTATGGAGGAGGAGGAATTATTAACCACTCTGATTTAGTTTTCTTCTGCAGAGGATGCATTCAAACACTGTAAAAAATAAATCTTTCTCAGATGTAAAAGCAAAGTGTGTATCTGTTTCTAAATTAAAAAGGATAATGCATGTCAGGCATTAAAAGTAAGGAAAACACCGGTTTACAATCAACACATGTCCTACCATTAGGTAGGGTGGTTTGGAGTACCATGGAAGGGCCGCCAAAGATTATTTACTAAGTTTCTTGCTGCATTTTTCTCCAGAGAGAGAGGTACTTGGATGATTTTGTCCAGCCCATGTTTCTCTGTGTGTGTGTGTGTGTTGTGATTTGCTGCTCCTCCGCAAGCAGCAAAATGTCTTATCTGTATATGTGCTTTTTCCCCCTTCCCAAAGCAATGACAGGGAATTACTTGAGCTGCTGGAAGTCACCTTGCCCAAGGCCATCCTCAAAGTGCAGGGAGCTAGAGCTAGGCCTGCTCCCACGTTCCCAGCTAGCATTATCCAAATGAATGCTCCAAGTTGATAATGTGAATTTCAATGGGTTGGTTTTTTGTTTCTGTTCTATTAACATATAGCCATGGTGGCACACTCCAAGGTCGCCAGATTTGGTAACATCAGGATTTGTTTGCAACATCTGCAGAGGTCACTGAAACTCTGTATTGACTTCTCCACACTTTATTTTGCGATCGGGAAGTCAGGGCAAGGCTGCAAGGCTGGAAGGGAACAGAGGTGGGACAGCTAAAATCACTATGAGCCTGCCCATATTATTAGCCTGAAATGCAGTGAGGCCATTTCGCCCCCGCCATATTTGCAGGGTGTTCACATCAGAGAGGGGGAACGGACATGCAATGTCTCTTAGGGTATGTTCACATTATCACTTACTCCACATCAAATTTTCTAATTGGATTGAAGCTGGTTTGAGGGGGGGAAATGCGTCACACAGCAATATTCGTTAAGAAGCTATAGGATCGATGTGTATTATTTCTAACATCATGTGACTGGGACTTCTAAAATTATCAGTGGGAGCACACTGGATGCGGAGAAAGTGATTTTGTGAATATACCCTGTATCTGTTTCTGTTACAAAGAACATAGGTTGTATTTTTAATGTGTTTTCTCTGGTCAGAGTTAAGCACCCCTGCCACTTGCTCACAGATTCCCTTGAGAAACACATTTGTCAAAATAATGGGTGGTTCTAGGTCCCATGGAACATGGTGGAACTTACTCCCCAGTAGGTCCCATCTGCACTATACAGTTAAAGCAAAACCATACCAATTTAAACAGTCATGACTGCCCCAGATGAAACCTGAGACTTGTCGCTTGCTATGGATGCTGAGGGGACGCGGGTGGCGCTGTGGGTTAAACCACAGAACCTAGGACTTGCTGATCAGAAAGTCGGCGGTTCGAATCCCCGCGACGGGGTGAGCTCCCGTTGCTCGGTCCCAGCTCCTGCTAACCTAGCAGTTCGAAAGCACATCAAAGTGCAAATAGATAAATAGGAGCCGCTCCGGCGGGAAGGTAAACGGCGTTTCCGTGCGCTGCTCTGGTTCACCAGAAGCGGCTTAGTCATGCTGGCCACATGACCTGGAAGCTGTCTGCGGACAAACACCGGCTCCCTCGGCCCATAGAGCGAGATGAGCGCCGCAACCCCAGAGTCGGTCACGACTGAACCTAATGGTCAGGGGTACCTTTACCTTTTCCTTTATAGATGCTGAGAAATCTCTATTCCCCTTGCAGGGCAACAATTCCAAGTTCCCTGATAAGAGGGATTGACTGTTGCAAATTGCACTCTTTAAAAGATTAATCTTCAAAATGCAGTTCATTCTTTGGGTATTTATGTGCCATGAGTCCCTTTTCAAAAACAGGGTTCTCAAGTTTGCAGAGGAGAACACTTAGTAATACCTTCAGTATAATAGCTCATCCACCTGAAAACCAGCAAGTAAAAAGTATGTAACTACTAACAGCTTCAAAAATCAAATCAAACAAATATAGTGTTACCCCAACATTCCCATCTTTCTCCTGTTTCAAAAACAGCAACCATAATATTTTCCCGTTATCCCCAGTAACTTATTTATCACACTTAAAACTATAAAAATATTGTCTAAACATAGAAACAATCATTATTTGTCTTTTCATATTTAAGTGGGTTATTGCCCACAATCCTCATGTTCTTGTCCTATATCCCCTGCTTTGCTATCTCCTCCTTGTCTTATTTTTAGATTATAAGCTCCTTGGGGCAGGGAGACGTGCTTGCTTTATTTTTGTGAAATTATCGTTTTGTGGGGCGCTCTTTAAACAAGTAACGACAGCACTACAACAGTGTCATATAGGCAGATAATACTGCTAATGTTTGACATCTGGGGTGGGTGCTGTGCTGAGATCTGGAATTGTCTCAATAAACCTTGCACAACCGCCCTGTGAGTTTAGGCAGTATTGCTATCCCCAATAACCCAGACTGGGGAGGATTGCTGACTAAGATAATGGTGGCTCCTTTAAGATCACATTCTGTGTTTGGGTCTGAACCGAGATTTGGAATCAAGGACTAGCCGGCTCACATTCGCACACACCTGACTCAGCCTCTGCAGAGATGCTGCCAAATAGGGACTCCGCTGATTTACCCAAGCTCTGATGTTTGTGACATTTAAGGGGTGCAACACTGGATCAGTCCACCACCAAAACAAGTTGAAGGTGTTCAGTTGCGGTTTCGATTTAGTTCAGTAGTTTCAGTCATGTTACGGTAATATTAATTTCAATACAGATGATTCAAACCTGGGGTGTGTAAAGTTCAGTTGAGAATCAGAGGTGAAATACCTCTGTGGTTATTACTGCACAATCCTACATGTGTCTACTCAGAAGTTAAGTCCCACAGAGTTTGGCTGGATATGCATCATATATTAAAAGCACACAGACACACACAGAGAGAAAGAGTTTATCCCTTACAGAGCTAAAATTACAGCATCCTTATCAAACTACAGTTCCAGTCATTATTATTATTAACTGCGGGGGAGAATGCTTTAAATGTGCTCCCAGGTAAGTGGGTGCAGGATTGCAGTCTTTGCCACTGTGCAATACCAATTCATTGGACCAATGAATAAATATTCCCTGTTGCTCTTTTCCCTGCACTACAGGATCAGTCTTTTATTAATGACTCTCTCAGTGCAGTCTTTCCAATACTAGCTGATGAATGAAGGAAAATTGCACAAACTGCGCTAATGCTAAAAAGAAAGGCAGATAGACTTACTTAGGTTTAGCTCACAGATTAGAATAAGCCCCGTGTCACATGAGCCTGAATGTTATGACAGGCTTTTTGGTGGTATGTCATATCTTTACCCAACTCTATTTTCTGTATCAGCATCACCACAAATACCCCTCAGGACTATCCCTATCATTAGGCGGAGTCAGGCCGCTGGTTTTAGATGTCATAAAAGGGCAGCAAATTCTATTCCATTCATAGTTGTTGCATTCTTACTCGCATGGTTCTTGTGCCAAACTCGGGTGCTGTGCTACTTGACTGACAAGGAATTTGCCTCAGGCAGCAAAATGTCTCAGGCATTTTGATACGTTTTGTTTCGCTTTTAAGCACCTTATTCTGTATTCACTGAGAAATCTGGCATTCTCTAGGGCAGGGGTAGGCAACCTAATGCCCGTGGGCTGGATGCGGCCCAATCACCTTCTAAATCTGGCCCGTGGACGGTCCAGGAATCAGCGTGTTTTTGCATGAGTAGAATATCTTCTTTTATTTAAAATGCATCTCTGGGTTATTTGTGGGGCCTGCCTGGTGTTTTTACATGAGTAGAATGTGTGCTTTTATTTAAAATACATCTCTGGGTTATTTGTGGGGCATAGGAATTCATTTATTCCCCCCCCCAAAAAATATATAGTCTGGCCCACCACATGGTCTGAGGGACGGTGGACCGGCCCACAGCTGAAAAAGGTTGCTGACCCCTGTTCTAGGGTCATTTCAACCATTCCCTTTATTCCCTCTAATCTGAAGTACAAAGCACATATCATCCCAAATTGTTTTCTGCTGTGAGACTGACGAACTTGCACCTGGTGCTCATGCATCTCACTTCAGGGAGATTCTTGTCTTCTGCCTCTGGGCAGAGTATATACCAGAAGTGCAAGAAGTGTTGAGTTCCTCCACATCCCCCCACCATCTGCAGAAGATTCATATGGAATAAGTTATTCATTCATTCATTCATTCATTCATTCATTCATTCATTCCCAGTGGAGTCTTTTTTTCGGCTCAACAGTCACATTTCCTTGTGGGCCACAGGCCACCACCTTTGTACAGTGGAATATATTCCATCAAAACACAACAGCCAGCCGTTTCTACACCAGTGGAAGGAGCAGAGATGGATGCCAGGGAAAAGACAAGCAGGTTGTCAGAGGAGAACTCAGCCCCGGTGAAACCAGATAGCCCAAGCTGGACACCATCAGATGGAGAGGCACTTCTGGTGCCTGCCTTTGTTAGCAAGGAGGCCTCCCTCCCAGAGAGGCATCTGGGGAACAGTCTGGCTTCAAGCCATCTATACTTCCAATGACGTTATGAAAACCACACCAGCCACAAGCAAACTTTGCAGGGCATCCTCTACAAGAGGAGTAGCTGCTTAATGGCCCAGTCCAGAGGTTTGGGATGTAAAACCTGTGATTAGTGGTGCCCACCCTACTCTTCCAAAGGAGAGTTCATGGGGTGTGCCAGCGTCTTAGCTATACCAAGTATTGCTATTACCCTGGCTTGCTTCACCGACTTGTAACCTGCAGTCCCGCACTGGGATGCTGTAGTGATTTGCTCAATAAAGCTTTCAAAGCTGCTAGACGTGGTAACAAGTCCAGTTTCAAGCTAGGTGAGGAGAGCCAGGACACTCTGCCAGAACTGGTCCATGGCACCTTCCTGTCCAAGATCAAACGGTGCCACCTCTCAGTCACAGCCCAACTCACGTTGCCCCTTTCAGATACACAATCCTGCCTTCATCTGTTCCCCTCTCCTCCCACCTCACCTAGATGCCTTCCTGTACGGCATGTGCAGTTCTGCACACTGCCAGGGGGCATTCAACCTACACAGGACTTGACTGGTGGGAGGTAGGATGAAGGCATCGCCTGTCACAGAAAATTGCTGATGTGTTAACCAAACTAAACACCAATGACAACAGGTTATCAGGTAGATGATACTGAAGAAGCATTTTCTGACGCTATATTGTACAGAAGTGTGCTAGGCAAACTAAACTTCATTGCCAGATGTTCAAGACCTATCCCTCCTTGGATTTTCACACACATCCTCTCAGAGCTTTGCCACCAGTCCCTCTCTGCCCCAGAGGCAGGGGAGACCAGCAGCAGATCTGGGCAGCAGAAAAGCCTTGTTGCTGCTTGCGGGGAGCTGCCTGAGGCGGCTGCCACATCACACTTAATGGGCAGGCCAGCTTGGGTCTGGAGCTGATGGGGGTAGGCATCCAATGACCTGTGGAAGGCCACAGGTTCCCCATCTCTGGGTTGACCCAATTTTATGGGCTTTCCCCTTGACCAAGATACCCCTGGTTCATTAGCTCAAACTGCCTTTTGAAATACTGGAGGGCATCACAGAGCCTTTTCAGATCTTCCTCCGGAGGAAGCCGGAGGGTTTCACTGTTCACAGATTGATTAATAACTGCAGCTTCTGCTTGTAGCTGCGTGCATCTCCTCCTGCCGACGATCATTGTGTAAGGCTGCAGCAAAACATTCTGCCAAATGTTTGTTCGAAAATGCTACGTTCTGTCCTAAAGTGAGAGATATTGGCAACAGGCGAGAGACATCATCATTACAGGAGACAGAAAAGAACCTTTTTCTCCAACGAGCCTTCCGAATGCGTTTTCAGCCAGCAAAGCAAAGCTGACTGTTATAACAGTTAATGCAAAGGTTGGCTGCAAGGCTGAAGTCACTTATTTGCAGGAGTAGTAGCAACACTGAAATTGTAGGAACCTCAAAGTTTGCTGGCAGGAAGAAGAAAAATACATCACCACCTCTCCAGTGTCACACTTTAGTTATTAGGGTTGCAAGCTTTATCCATCGGTTGGCCAGAGCATGGTGCTGATAGCACCAAGGTTGCAGGTTCAATCCCCGTAAGGGATAGCTGCATATTCTTGCATTGCAGCGGGTTCGACTAGATGATCCTCAGGGTCCCTTCCAACTCTTTGATTCTATGGCTCTATCTAAAGCTTTACTTGATTAATCACTTTTATCAGTGGGACTGAAATTTCCAAGCACACTTGTTTATATTTTGGTTGGAGTGTGTTAACATCACGAATGATTCAGAATGGTATGTTAAAACCAACCTTCTATCAGCTGACCACCTAGTAATCAAAAGTTGTTCCAAAAAGGCACCTGAAACAGTTTTTATAATGACACATAAATACATTTCGATTTAAGGATTAACTGACGAAAAGGCAATTGACTGGTATACGGGGGGAAATTAATCACACACAACCCTAGTAATTATCCTTATGTGTCCTAAACATCGAAGAGTCTTATGGCACCTTAAAGACTCACAACTTTTAAAAAATGACATATGCTTTTTATTCAGGTCCATGAAGCATCCTCCTTAGTTGTGAGTACAGAGGACAGGGGTGGAACTGTAAGCAGTGAGGTCAGAGGGAAATGAAATGCAAAAAGTATAGACAGTGAGAATTCAATTAGAGTTTGAAGGGTGAGGAGCACAGTGAATGTTAAGAACAGAATGAATGTTAAGTTGATTGTGCAACCACACCTATCCACTGCTCTTGCAAAGGGTATGTGAGCTTTCTTTGCATAAATGCTAGCTCTAATTTAATTGCCACTTTCTGTATTTTTTGCATTTCATTTCTCTCTGACCTTACTGCTTACAGTCCACCTTCCAGATATATACACTTGGAACTTAAGATTATTTATATATACAGAGGCAAATTTAGAAATAATTCCTCAAATTTAAATAGAAATAGTTTTTTAAGTTGGACTTAGACCAGGAAGGCTTTCAAACAGAAGACACCTTAAAACAAAGGAATGGCATCTAAAAATTGGGACACTTGGCAACCCATCAATGTTTTGTGCACCTGTTGTGGGTTCTGTTCCCCCCCCCAAAAAAGCATATGACACAATAAATCTGTTAGTCTTTAAGGTGTCAGTTCTGCTATAACAGACTCAAAGGCATCTATCCACCATAACAATTAAATTGGGATAAATTAAAAAATTGTTTAGTGGCACCTTAGAGACCAACTAAGTTTGTTCTGGGTATAAGCTTTCGTGTGCATGCACACTTCTTCAGATACCAAATAAATTGGTAATTAAATTGGAAATACTGATATTTAACTGGATTTTGTGTTGATTTGTGACCTGCCTAAGTACTATGACACACCTACTGCTAATAGCTTGACTTTTTGGCCTCACTTTGTAAAATTAGTTTCTTCTTCTCTCAGGGTAGATCTATCTATCTACCAACCCATTTTGATTATCACTCTCTATTTCTGATGAAGTGGGCTCTGGGCCCATGAAACCTGACACTCCAATAAATCTGTTAGTCTTAAAGGCGCCACAAAACTCCTTTTTATTCATGTAGGCAACTGGTCAGCAATTTTCAGAATGGAAAACACACAAGCGCCAGCAAACGTTAAGCAAACAACTTCTAGCAGAGTAAAATAAAGATTGCAAGTGTTTGTGAAAGACTCACAAAGCAATACAGGGATGTAAACCCATCTAAAGATACCAATGGCCAATGCTAACATTAGAGTCCACAGAAGGAATACTTTGCTGCCTCCACTGCATCCTTACTGTGGTACCCAGCAGAATTTCCCCAGGTAATAGGGGACCTTTTGCAGTCTATTCCAAAGAAGAAGGGAGAGGCAACAGTTGGCTCACTGTGACCTGTTGGCAAAGCAACCTGAAGATAAAATTGCCTGCATCCACCAGGACCTTGACTCCAGTTGAATCATTTGGATCTCAAGTGTCTAGTCCTGTTGTGTTGGATGCATTTCAGTTAGTAAGGCTCAAGGAAGTGGACAAGCTGCTTGATTCAGTCCAGGTGATCTTCTGTGTTCTTGCCCCTTGCCCCTCAATGCTGATAAAGACTCAGTTACTGTTATGTACTGAAGTTCTCACCCTGGGCCAGCAGGGGGATACTGTAGATAGTTCAGGTCCACATATGCAAATCAGGGATCGAAAGTGACGTTCAGTGATTGGCTAGTTACAGAAAATGGTTACTGTTCCGTTCTAGTGGAGCTCTATATAAGCAGGCTGGCTGAACTCTTCAGTTCAGTTCTGTTCTGGCCTGTGAATAAGCAAGAGCTGTTTGAAGAATCGCTGTGTCGTCTGATATGTTCACTCACAACTTAACAGTTACAATGCTTGTTAGGTTATTATGAGTTCTCATCAATTATACACACACACACACATTCATATGTATACACACACACACACACACACACACACACATCTATATATATAGAGAGAGAGCAAGCTAGTATTCTCATTCCTTAGCACAGCTGAGCTTGACAACTATCCTAAGTAAGCAATTTTTGTAACCCTGGATTCCGTCCCATGGAGTAATTTTGCAAATGCGTTTTAGATGCAACTAAATATAAAACATTGCCTAGGTGCGCCATTGCCTATATGGTCAGGATGCAGCTAAATATAAAGCAGCCTTTGGCTGTGTGATCATTGGCACAAATCCTCGGGGCCCACAGCTCACTGGCTTCACAACAGAATACCTAAACTTGCCTCAGCAGCACTCTGCTCCAGCAGGCCACTTCACACCCGAGATGCAAAGAACTCTGCGGGAGTTGACCTACAGGGATTTCTCTACGAGTAGGGAGATTTTCACTGGTGTAATAATCGTATCTGCACTGTGATAGAAGTGGTGTCTGGACAGCATTGTATGTCTTTTGGTAAAAGGATTGTTCATCATGCAGTGAGTTCTGAGGGTCAGGCTGAGAGGCCACATTCAACCTCAAGGAACATCACCTGTGGTAATTGTTACGAGGCACACAGTTTCTGATCCTTGTGGTTATAAGGCTAACCTGAAAAGTGTATTTGTTTCTCAAGCCAGAGGGAGAAGTCTGAGAGAGAAAAGGAAAAGGAAATACAGTGGTACCTCAGGTTACAGACGCTTCAGGTTACAGACTCCGCTAACCCAGAAATAGTACCTCGGGTTAAGAACTTTGCTTCAGGATGAGAAAGAGAAATTACACGGCGGCAGCGGGAGGCCCCATTAACTAAAGTGGTACCTCAGGTTAAGAACAGTTTCAGGTTAAGAACGGACCTCCGGAACGAATTAAATTCTTAACCCGAGGTACCACTGTAGCTAGAAATGAGAGCTGTACATAACCAGGAACTGCAGAGATTAGGAAGTTTCATGTCTCGATTAGCAATTATCTACATCTAGGTGCGTAGGCCTCTAGTCAAAACATACATTGGCCGGAGAAAGCAAATTTGTGAAATCAGAATGATATATACTAAGGAGGTTTATGCAGATTTCCACAAACATTCAAACAGAAAACATTTATTTACTTTTATTTTATGGTCGCAAAGTATTTCTTTCTTCAAAGCACAAGATGCTAGCCCTCCTGTACGGGGCAAACAGAGGCCTGCCACCTTCTTATAGACATACAATCTTCAACATTACCTGCAAATGCCCCCACTACACAAAGGCATAGTAAAGATTGCTATCTGTTAGGAGAGTAGTGTTGAATTATTAGGTTATTTAATCAAAAGGAGAAGCCTTCCCTGGAGATCACTTTGCTTGCTTCGTTTCCATTTGTAATCTAATGAGAGTTGGAACGGCATTGCACTCGCCCACAGCTCTGCAAATAAATGAGCTGGACAAGAAGACTCCAGCTTTTTGCAAAACATTTCAAAATCCTCTCTCTCTCTCTCTCTCTCTCTCTCTCTCTCACACACACACACACACACACACACACAGGTTGTGCACTCCCAAAACTGGGGTCTGAATCCAAGCAGACAGAAGCCACACAATCCATCAGTTTTTTGTAATTTCTTGAGAAATGCTGCAGATTCATATGATTTCCTTGAAACCAGCTTCCATCCAATTTGAAAAGATAAGGTGCAGATAAGCAGAGGTGCGTACATTTCAGGCATCCATTGCAAATCCACAGATGAAAGCTTAATCGAATAGGATTTTTTTGGGGGGGGGGATACAGGTGAGGAAAACAAATCAGGTAGTGATGTGTACAGCAACGTAAGATGCAACTTGAAACACAGTCAGGAGTGTTAGGAGAAGAGTAGTAAAGGTAAAAAGGTAAAGGACCCCTGGACAATTAAGTCCAGTCAAAGGCGACTATGGGGTTGCGGCGCTCATCTCGCTTCAGGCTGAGTGAGCCAGCGTTTGTCCACAGACAGCTTTCCAGGTTATGTGGCCAGCATGACTAAACCACTTATGGCGCAATGGAACACTGTGACGGAAACGAGAGCGCATGGAAACACCGTTTACTTTCCTGCTGCAGCAGTACCTATTAATCTACTTGCACTGGCATGCTTTCGAACAGAAGCTGGGACAGAGCAATGGGAGCTCACCCCATCAAGCGGATTCGAACCGCTGACATTCTGATCAGCAAGCCCAAGAGGCTCAGTTGTTTAGACCATAGCGCCACCTGCCTAGCACCCACCTAGCACAGCCTTAAGCACTGCCATGGCAGTCAGAGGTGACTGAAATTGCTTGCAGGTGAGTCCATGGAATTCCATGCAGGCAGGGGTGGACTTTGGTCATCTTTTGAAATATTTGTGCCCTGTGCGAGGCCAAAGTTTGCACGCCCAAATGGATCTTCTCAATTTTGCGCCCCTGGGCTTGGTGCCCTGTGCGGGGAACTTCCTGCATCACCCTAAATCCGGTGTCAATGCACTCTAGCGGAGGGGAGATGAGGTACTCTGCCTGTCATCATCACCAAGTAAAACAACAACAACTACAATATCAGCAGCAACAAGAAGGCTACTGCAGCTGAGACAGAGTTCTCCCCTCTTCTTCCACCAGCTCAGCAGACTGGTAACTTTTGTGGGTTTATTTACTAGGCTGATCTAACAACAAGTTTTGTAATTACAAAGTGCATGGGTTGAGGCTTTGCGTATAAAATCCAAACAGAGATTCTGAAATGGACGTAGGACAGTTCAACCACCACCCCATTTTTGTATGAGTGAAACGGCAGGGAAGCATTTATCTTCACCTTGGTTAAAATTAGGTGGAACTACCACAAGCCAAGGGGACACGGGTGGCGCTGTGGGTTAAACCACAGAGCCTAGGACTTGCCGATCAGAAAGTCGGCAGTTCGAATCCCCAAGATGGGGTGAGCTCCCGTTGCTCGGTCCCTGCTCCTGCCAACCTAGCAGTTCAAAAGCACAAAGTGCAAGTAGATAAATAGGTACTGCTCCAGCGGGAAGGTAAATGGTGTTTCCGTGCGCTGCTCTGGTTCGCCAGAAGCGGCTTAGTCATGCTGGCCACATGACCCGGAAGCTGTCTGCGGACAAACGCCGGCTCCCTCGGCCAATAAAGCGAGATGAGCACCGCAACCCCAGAGTCGGTCACGACTGGACCTAATGGTAACGGGTCCTTTACCTTACCACAAGCCAAACGAAATTCCTTTGGGGTTGCAGATTTGATCCACAGACTACTGGATGGCCATCCTCTTGAAAACAGAGTGAATAGATGTGGAGGCAATGAAGGAAAATATTTCACTCTCCACCAGGCTGAAACCCAATTTGAATATGGTTAATACTGTTTGCATCGGAAGCAATGCAAATGCCTTTTAAATATCGGGTAGCTACAAATAACCCATTTTTGTTACATAATCAAGTGCCAAGACTGCCAAGCTTTCATTGTGTACTCAGAGCTGAATATATTTACTTGGAGGAAAACCAGATTGATTTCATTTTCCGGCATATTTATTAATGCCTGAGCAAATGAATCTAGGGCACACCAAGTCAAGATCAATATTTATGTAGCCTACTTTAGGGAAAGAGAGATGCTTCTGAACAGCAGGGGGGGTCTTAGCATTATGATTATTATTTTCCTGCGATTTCCCCCCTCTGTCTTGGATTTGGTTTCATGTGCACCATTTAAACTACTTAGGTACTCACTGTAAGCTAAAGAGAGCTCTGCTGCTGACACAGAGAAAATAGATGGGCGCTTGAACCACCAACTACTAAACCACTATTTCTTACTAGCAATATTCTATCCATTTAAGGTAAGTCGTTTCCTCTGCAGTGGACTCCAGAAAAAACCTTGCATCAGGCTTATAATACTTGGTGGCTATTTCTAAAATAGCCTGAAACCACTCCAAGCTGTAGTGAGGGTGGCGCTGTGGTCTAAACCACTGACCCTTTTGGGCTTGCTGATCAGGAGGTCAGCAGTTCGAATCTGTGCAACGGGGTGAGCTCCCGTTGCCTGTTGCAGCTCCTGCCAACCTAGCAGTTCAAAAGCAGGCCAGTGCAAGTAGATAAATAGGTACTGCTGCGGCAGGAAGGTAAACAGCGTTTCCGTGCGCTCTGGTTTCCATCACGGTGTCCCGTTGTGCCAGAAGCGGTTTAGTCCTGCTGGCCACATGACTAGGAAAGCTGTCTGTGAACAAATGCTGGCTCCTCCAACCTGAAAGTGAGATGAGCGCTGCAACTCCATAGTTGCCTTTGACTGGACTTAACCATGCAGGGGTCATTTGCAGATCCTAACATGCCCATTTCCAAGAATTTCCTGTACATTTGCCAAGATAGACTAGTTCCATTGGTTGCTTATTCCTTCCCCACCCTGTCAAGAGTAAGACATCAACTTGTCCACTGCTTTAGCTTCACCCTTAAATCCCAGTACTGTAGTAGCTTTGTGAATGCAGATCAGACAGAGTTTGTAAATGAGGCCAGACTACAAGGTAGGTTAGTCATGTGTTTTGCTCTTGAGTGTAAGATTTTTATCTCACAGAAAATGGGCACAATGAAGATCAGGATCCTGGTGTAAGTGGGGAGGGTTTTAAGCCTCTCCCCGCCCCCATCCCAAGACAAATCAGGTCCCCACATCTGCTATTTGCACAGAGGGAGGGAAGCTCCCATTGGAGAAAATATGAATGTTTTTCCCATGCTATTTTTTATCTAGCTATTGTGCATTTGGCTACTAGACGAGGGGGCTCAGGAAGTTCCTTTCCTATTCTGTTTTATAATTCTTGTGCTAACCTATTTATTTACTTGAGAAACAAATGGAGAATATGAATATGAAATAAATGAAGAAATATATAAGCTCCCCTTTCAGCAGTGGTCTCTCACTAGACATTTCGTTTTCCAGAGGCAGAAAATCCAAATATTCACAAGGCTGCTGAAAAAGTAATGTGCGTAGTCTTTTTGAGTAAAATCAGTTCCAGAAAACTCTGATATCTTCAGATGAATTCCACTACTGTGGTGGTATAGCTGTATCTGGATCACGCCACTTCAGACTGATTGAATGCCCATCTTACAAAACAAAGAAACAAATCACAGCAGATAGAAAACTATACGTTAAGAGAGAAGGCTATGTTAGAATTCTCTCCCCTGATGCCTGGCATTCTACAAGAATGAACTCCAACTCTGAGTAGCCTCTGCCAACATAGTCAATGTTCAGGGAGGATGTGAGTTGATATCTGACAACATGGGGGGGGGTGGCTACAGTTTCCTCATTACTTTTTTATATATAGACATTTCAAATGCTTTTCATTACCTAAGTTGCACAACAAACATAACCCATCAAAAATTGAACAGAAGAGAAAAAGGACATTACAAAATCTGGAGCGTGAGCCACCGGGCAAAATCAGAAACAAAAATACCAAGAGTCTCCTATACGCAGACCCTGCAGAAAATTTTCTAATAAATGCAGTATTTGAATTAATACAAAGAGAAAAGAAACATTTAACAAATCCATACATTGGAGCACACCCTAAGGACTTGCCTTCTGTTATCTGAAATACTTGCATAAGCAATAAAGCTCCACCAATCTCTTGCAAATGTGCCTCTGTGCTTATTTCCTCTAGCTATTCTTTGTTTACATTTAACTTTCCCTGTTAGGGCTATCTGCCAAAACCTTTTACAGCGTGCTGTTAAATTAGCTCCTTTAAGAACCTTCCAAAAAGGGGCAACGGTTATACACGCAGCTACCAGTGAGCATCATGTCAGAGGGTTCATCTATAAAGCCCATAAAAAGGTAAAAGTAAAGGACCCCTGACCGTTAAGTCCAGTTGCGAACGACTCTGGGGTTGCGGCGCTCATCTCGCTTTACTGGCCGAGGGAGCTGACATTTGTCCGCAGACAGTTTTTCCAGGTCATGTGGCCAGCATGACTAAGCCGCTTCTGGCAAAACCAGAGCAGCGCACGGAAACGCCGTTTACCTTCCCACCGGAGCAGTACCTATTTATCTACTTGCACTTTGACGTGCTTTCGGACTGCTAGGTAGGCAGAAGCTGGGACGAGCAACGGGAGCTCACTCCGTCGTGGGGAATCAAACCGCTGACCTTCCAATCGGCAAGCCCAGAGGCTCAGTGGTTTACACCACAGCGTCACCCACATCAAGCCCATACAGATGACAAATCTGTAAACAGTTTCCCCATTCCACTGGTACACCAGCGACAGTGGGATCCGCATATATATATGTTTGTGATGGCAGTGGTATCCTCTTGGAGCTGCAACCATTGCTCACCAGGACAGGGTGGGTGGGACTAGGCAGCAGTGAGGTCAGGGATGCTCCAGGCTGATGATGGCCTCAAAGCTGTGTGCACACCTGTGGTACAGCAAAGGCAAAAGCCCCCCTGAGCTTGCCACTGCCATAATAGGGTGACGCTATTGTTCCAACCCACTCACAGACTCTTCAAGTGTCCCAATTTTCCAGGGACAGCTCTGGATTTACAGAAACCGTCCCAGTTTCTGATTTGATCCTGGAATGTCCCCCTTTTCCCTAGGGCATCCCTATTTTCATCAGAGAAATGTTGGAGGCTATGGAGTTATGCGACCTCCTGAGGCAAGGAGATAAGTAACTATACAACCTTTAGAAAACACCTGAAGGCTGCCACCGTATAGGGAGGTTTTCGAAATTTTTAATGTTTTGCTATGTTTTCATATACAGTGGTACCTCAGATTACATACGCTTCAGGTTACAGACTCTGCTAACCCAGAAATAGTACCTCAGGTTAAGAACTTTGGTTCAGGATGAGAACAGAGATCGTGCTCTGACGGCCCAGGCGGCAGTGGGAGGCCCCATTAGCTAAAGTGGTACCTAAAGTACCACTTAGCTAAAGTAGCACCTGGGGTTAAGAACTTTGCTTCAGAATGAGAACAGAAATCGCGTGGCAGAGGGAGGCCCCATTAGCTAAAGTGGTGCTTCAGGTTAAGAACAGTTTCAGTTTAAGAATGTACCTCTGGAATGAATTAAGTACTTAACCTGAGGTACCACTGTATGATGGAAACTGCCCAGAGGGTCTGGGGCAACCCAGTCAGAGGGGTGGGGTATAAATAATAAAATTATTATTACAGTGGTACCTCGGGTTAAGTACTTAATTCGTTCCGGAGGTCTGTCCTTAACCTGAAACAGTACTTAACCTGAAGCACCACTTTAGCTAATGGGGCCTCCCTCTGCCACGCGATTTCTGTTCTCATTCTGAAGCAAAGTTCTTAACTCCAGGTGCTATTTCTGGGTTAACGGAGTCTGTAACCTGAAGCATCTGTAACCTGAGGTACCACTTCATGCTGAAGCAAAGTTCTTAACCTGAGGTATTATTTCTGGGTTACCTGAGGTATTATTTCTGGGTTAGCGTATATAACCTGAAGCGTATGTAAGCCGAGGTACCACTGTATCAGGAATGGGACACCCCCATTTTCACTGGAGAAATGTTGGAGGGTATGCACCGCAAAGAGGAGGCAAACCTTTCTGGGTATTGAATTCAGTGCCTCGTGTCGTTTTCCTTAATTCATGTGAGGGCAGTTTAATGCAACGACAGGAACAGGTAGGATCAATGAGACTAGAAGGCCTGCACAATATTTCAACACTTTGCCAACACTGTCAAAAGAGCTTCAAGCAACCACAGCCCCTTATCTAACAAAGCTGAGAAGAGGGTGAAGACTTCCCGAGGGAAAGCCGGGAGGGGAAGCTGAATCGAGTTGAATGAATTATTGTTCTTAGGTGAGTCAACGGCAGTTTCATCAGAGGCTTAATTCCTCCCAGATATTAGCAATCCGGAGTTAAACCGATCTGAGTAATAACAAAAGAATTTGGTTCAGATCCAAATGCCTTTCCCCTCTGAGTCGCTCAAGTTTCCTTTAATATTAATTCTGTAACTGCGGGAAGGGAAATTGTTGGAATTCAATATGGTCCCCTTCTTAGTTGACCACTGGCTCTCCTGCACAGAGGTGGGTGGCAACCTTGGAAAATAGTGAACAGGCTTGAACCAGAAGCATCCTTCCTCCTCCCCCAGCAGTGTCAGCACAGCAGCAAACTTATGAAGAGCCTGGGAAGATCTCAGAGCGGCAAAACTAGTGGACTCTCTAGGATATTCCAGCTGTTTCACGATCCTTTGCTGCAACAATTAACACCTTTTCCTAAGAGAGTGTGTGACTTCCAGAAGGAAGAGTGGTAATCCCACCTTGTTTTTCCTCCTTGCAGAACTTCCTGCAGCTGTTCTTTGCTCTTGCAGATTGCACCCATTATATTTTGTTTAATGCTGTGTGTTATGATTGGTAGGTTTCTTCGTGTAGTGGTATTATTTATTTATATTTATACCCCGCCCATCTGGCTGAGTTTCCCCAGCCACTCTGGGCGGCTTCCAATCGAGTGTTAAGAACAATACAGCATTAAATATTAAAAACTTCCCTAAACAGTGCTGCCTTCAGATGTCTTTTAAAGATACGATAGCTGCTTATTTCCTTGACATCCGATGGGAGGGCGTTCCACAGGGTGGACGCCACTACTCAGAAGGCCCTCTGCCTGGTTCCCTGTAACCTCACTTCTCACAATGAGGGAACCACCAGAAGGCCCTCGGCGCTGGATCTCAGTGTCCGGGCTGAACGATGGGGGTGGAGACGCTCCTTCAGGTATACAGAATGATACCAAATTGTATGGAAAACAGCCCTACCAGAAAAATTAGCCAATAAACTGAAACTGACACGGGGACAAATAGAAGAAGACACCTTCACCCCGTTGCGGCCCCCCTTTATCACATACACAGCCCAACAAGACAACGACAAAAATCCACCAACAGCATACAAATCAGTATGGCTAACCTGACCCAAAACGCACACACACCCCACTCACACATGAAAACAAAGACCACCACAGCCAACCACAAATGAATTACCACACCCTAGGCCAACCCCAACCTCTCTCACCACCAAAGGAACACAAGTGAACAGCAAAGAACCTGCACAAGTAACGCTGACAACAAACCCTACATGAAGTAAGTAAAATAGAAACATTGCCACCCAACTCCCCATCTCCCCCCCACCTCTTTCCCCCTTTTCTGCCTAATGTCTCAACAAAATAAACTGATTTGTAAAAATGTTACATGGGGGGGAAAATATGAAAGAGAGACATTGCACAAACTTTTGTAAATCAAGAAAATCTTTAATTAAAAAAATAATAATCATAGAGTTCGAAGGGACCCCCAAGGGTATTCTAGGCCAACCCCCTGCAATGCAGGAATCTTAGCAATAGCGTCCATGACAGATGGCTGTGTTAATAGTTGTGAAACAATTTGTTAGACCCCGCCCCATAGTTCCAGTGATGTTGTTCTTTTTGGTGTCCCCACCAAAGATCTCTCACCTGTGGTTCCTAGAAGCTGTCAGCATGCGACAGCAGCCACACCCAGGAAATGGCTGGCTAAATTAGGTGAGAGTAGCTGTGGCGTTTGCCTGTTTGTTTGAAAATGTCTGTACAGAGGGAGAGAAAGAGTTAATAGGTAGACCAATAGAAAAGCCAGAGGCGGAGCCTACCTGTTTATATATATATATATATTTTAATGATATTTATTAAAATTTCAAAAGAAAAAGATCACATTAATAAGAAATTTAACAATAAAAAGGAAAAATAGAAAATACAAAGTGCAAAAAAGAAAAAACAGTTAAAAACAATTCCATCTTTTCATCACTTCTTTTACATTTACTTGTTTCCCGGACCTCCTCATACCTCCCTCTTTTGTATTCTAATTCAATTTGTTAGTCCAGCGATTCCATTCCCTCCTTTTTAATCCTGATCTTTAATCTTAATATATTATAACATTAAATTTTTAGATATGAAAAACCAATTTTTCCGTATTCTTTTATACCATTACCACTAGAAACCGCTTAACTTCAATCCGTCATCATTCTAACATTCATTAATTTTGCAATATTTCTGTAAGTAGTCTTTAAATTTCTTCCAATCTTCTTCCACCGACTCTTCTCCCTGGTCTCGGATTCTGCCAGTCATTTCCGCCAATTCCATATAGTCCATCATTTTCATCTGCCATTCCTCCAGTGTGGGTAGATCTTGTGTCTTCCAATGTTTTGCAATAAGTATTCTTGCTGCTGTTGTAGCATACATAAAGAAAGTTCTGTCCTTCTTTAACACTGATTGGCCGACTATGCCAATAAACAGGTAGGCGTCGGCCAGTTAGTCGGAGCCTACCTGTTTATAAAAGGGCTTAGCCTGAGGTTTGGGTTGGTTGCTTGGTTGGGAAAGGCAGTTGGGAAAGCAGTTGGCAGACAGATGGAAATAGAGAGACAGTTAGTGCAGTTGGTTCTTGTGTGAGGGGAGGTAGAAGAGTTAGAGACAGGATAAAACAAGACTAAGAAGGTAAAGAGTAACATCATTTTGAATGCAGTTAAAGTTTATTTGTGTCTGCAATAAACTACACTCTTCGTTGTTAACTTAAGAACCTGACTGAGACTAAGTGATTTACCAGGGAGGAGCTGGTTGGTGGCAGCGGATTAGTGGTGTACGGTCAATAGTCCGTAAGACGACCGGGGGCTCCGTACGAACGCCACAGTAGCTGACAGGTCTCAAACACTGAGTTTGGGACTTTGTCTACATGCAAAGACAGACCCCAGCAGACTGAGCAGACAAGACCAGCAGTGGATCCAATGATCAAGAAGGCTATTTCTGCACATGCTGTAGAGGAAAGTGTGGGGCAGATGGGACTCATCAGTCTGGGAGGGTAGCTTATCTAGGATAAGGAAAACTCTGATCCTCAACTTCTGCTGCCTTGTGGAATATCTTTGGGAGAAGAAAAGGCTAAGAAGTAAACCCTGTACAAATCTGGAGTGGAATCCCTAAGAAGGTTGGATGGCGCCTTATATGCCTCCTTCGGGCATCTCCTTCAGCAAAGCTGGTACCAAATGTACTGCTCTCATGAGCGTAGCCAAGGGGGGTAGGGGGGTAGCTGTCCCTCCTCCTAGATCAAGTAAAACAATAGAAATACTAAACTAATTGACCAATCACACCCGTGTTTTGTTAGCCCCAAAACGGAAAACGAGCGAGGTCCCAACTAAAGAAGAATGGCAACTTAAGTTGATGGAATATGCACAACTCGCAGACTTAACATATAGAATAAGAGAACAAGAAGAACATACGTTCAGAGAAGATTGGAAAACGTTTATTGAATATATGGGAAATAATTGTGTACAGTGGTACCTCGGGTTAAGTACTTAATTTGTTCTGGAGGTCCGTTCTTAACCTGAAACTGTTCTTAACCTGAAGCACCACTTTAGCTAATGGGGCCTCCCGCCACCGCTGCACGATTTCTGTTCTCATCCTGAAGCAAAGTTCTTAACCCGAGGTACTATTTCTGGGTTAGCGGAGTCTGTAACCTGAAGCGTATGTAACCTGAAGCGTATGTAACCCGAGGTACCACTGTACAGCTGAAAATGCTGGCAGCATTAAGATGAATTCAACAGTGTAAGCAAGTTTTGATGGATGCAATAATGGAATACTGAAGGGTATAGTTTTTGTAAAATATGCAGGGATTTATGATATGCAAAATGAACCATGGAAAGAGAAGAAGGAAAGGCATTGATATCTTAAGGATGTAAAATGAGTATTGTTCTGCTTTCTTTGGACCACATCAGCGAGTCTGGGCAGTCCAGGACCTCCATACGCATCAGTCTTAACGCCCCAGGGAGGTAACTTTGGTGCAGCTGTTTGGCTTCACCCCCCAGAAGCACACCCCATTGTCTCTTGAGACAGACGGATAGCAGCAACAATAACAGCAATTCTCATTGGGGGTCTTCTTTTACGTACAATAATTTGTTAGTAGGAAGATATTTGTTAGTAGGAAGTGAGAGCTGGACCATAAAGAAGGCTGATCGCGAAGAATTGATGCTTTTGAATTATGGTGCTGGAGGAGACTCTTGAGAGTCCCATGGACTGCAAGAAGATCAAACCTCTCCATTCTGAAGGAAATCAGCCCTGAGTGCTCACTGGAAGGACAGATCCTGAAGCTGAGGCTCCAATACTTTGGCCACCTCATGAGAAGAGAAGACTCCCTGGAAAAGACCCTGATGTTGGGAAAGATGGAGGGCACAAGGAGAAGGGGACGACAGAGAATGAGATGGTTGGATGGTGTTCTTGAAGCTACCAGCATGAGTTTGATCAAACTGCGGGAGGCAGTGGAGGACAGAAGTGCCTGGCGTGCTCTGGTCCATGGGGTCACGAAGAGTCGGACACGACTAAACGACTAAACAACAGGAAGATATTGATTTTAGGATCAAACTCCTAATTACATATGACTCCGAATTTTCATCCGGTAGCCCAAGGGTAGCCAATGTGGTACCCTAGAGATATTTTGGACTCCAACTCCCATCAACCCCAGACAGCATGGTCAATATGGCAGTGTGATGGGAGTCGTAGTCCCGGACACCAGGAGAGCACCGCTTTGACTATACCTGCAATAAACCACTCAGCTCCGCCCACCTTTATGGCGCAAACACAAAGGCACAGCACAATTTCGGTTGGATGTAAATGTGCACTCGATAAAGGCCATAGTGCTTATAGGCGTGAGTCCACAGGGACCGATGCAAAGGGTTGAGTTATTAATCATTCTTGTGAAAGTGAAATTAAACACAGGGACTATGTGGCAGAAAATTCGGCGCACGTTTCATTTTTTTGCTTTGCAAATATGTAACTAGGAAATAACAAGCCTGTCACAGTTATGTTGACAAAGAGCTTTCCATTACAGAATAACCCGAGGACTGGCTCATTTCTGTTTGAAATAGATTATATAATGCTTCTCATTAGATACTGAAAATGTTAGGGCTCTGAGTATAATTACAGTACATAGCTCAGGTCAGCAATAGAAGATATGGCATTGTACAACCTATATGCCATGGGAAATAGCGATGCAATGTCACACAGAGGTCTTTCATTTACCTGGTGACACTATCGTAGGTGAAAGTCAAAGCATGCCTTTATATAGTACCCATATTTCCATCTCAATTATGTGATTGAAAACACGGCTGCTAGGCAGATGAAGGTGATTGACTATATGGAACTGGCGGAAATGACTGGCAGAATCCGAGACCAGGGAGAAGAGTCGGTGGAAGAAGATTGGAAGAAATTTAAAGACTACAGAAATATTGTAAAATTAATGAATGTTAGAATGATGTTGGCTAGAAATTAAGTGGTTTTTAGCTGAAATACTATAAGGGAACATGAAAAATGGATTACTAACAGGTAAAAATTTAATGTTACAATACTTTAAGATTAAAGATTAGGATAAACAAAGAGGGGAAGGATTTGCTGAACCAACAAACTGAACTGGAATACAAAAAAGGGAGGCGTGAGGAGGTCCGGGAAACAAGCTAATGAAAAATAAGTAATGGAAAGATTGAGCTGTTTTTACCTATTTTTATTTTGTATTTTTCTTTTTTCTATTTTTATTTTGTAATATTTTGAAAACCTTAATAAATATCTTATAAAAAAAAGAAAACACGGCTGCTAAATTATATTTAATATATAATCTGCAATGTGTTAATTTGGTTACTAACAGCTTACTGCCTCCACTGTTAGAAGAAGTATATTTCTGGGAACCACAGGACTGAAAAATGGGACTCTGTTTTCCCATACGTATGAATAAAATAAAATAAACTGTAGCAGTCCCGAAGAGGTCTGGGCAGTTGCAGTACAGTGGTACCTCAGGTTAGATACGCTTCAGGTTACAGACTCTGCTAACCCAGAAATAGTACCTCAGGTTAAGAACTTTGCTTCAGGATGAGAACAGAAATCGTGCCCTGGCGGCGTGGCGGCAGCAGAAGGCCCCATTAGCTAAAGTGATGCTTCAGGTTAAGAACAGTTTCAGGTTAAGAACGGACCTCCGGAACGAATTAAGTACTTAACCCGAGGTACCACTGTACCTTCTAATGTTGAAGCGCGAACAACTGTAGCATGAAATCAGATTCCTAAACCCCAAATTATTTTATTTCTAATTTCAATATTGATATACCTCTGAACACTGAGAAGTGCTGCTTATAGGTAAGATTTAAAAACCACAAAACAGAAACCAGAATAAAACAAGCTCCAGGAGTCTAGGCCAAGGTCTTTATTACTTCTGCTGCAGCTAAAGCCATTACCAAGAATATAGCGGCTGTGGCAAAATCTGAAAATGCTCCTGGAAGATGAATTTCATGCAGTAAAATCTGTGCAACTACCACCAGTTGGCAGGGTTAGAAATCGTGTCGATCCCAAAGGCCTAATAATTTAAAAATATATTAAGTGGAGGGGGAGGGGAGGGAGGTTAGCGCGAAAAAGCAAGAGAGTTAAACACCCACACACCCAAAACTAAAAAAAGGAAAGAATCTCAGTGGGTGTTAAGATCACCCAGGGCGGAGGAAGGGGGGTTCAGTGGAGGTGGGTCGCCCCGGGCGTCACCACTGAGGAGGGTGACAAAATGCCAGGCGGCACTCATCGCGGGGCCTGCAGTGGGCCCGAGCCATGCATCTCTCCTGGGTGGCTTGGGCGGTCAAAGGCTCTGTGCTGCCCAGACGGTCTGCCCGCTGCCTCCCCTCCCAGCTGAAGGGCAGCTGAGTGGGAGGAGGCAGGCAGACTCCAGAGGCCCCGCGGCGCGCCCCGAGATCCTCTGCCGCTGAGATCACCTCTTGTATTTTTTTGATCAGTATAGGAGGGCAGTAAAAGAAGCAAATGAGGAAATTTGTCCCTGAAGGAGCCCATGAAACCAAAGCTGCAAAAATGTTGCATTGATTTAAATAAGCTTTACCCCAGAGCTTTGCAAACTGTGTGTCATGACATGTTAGCGTGTTGGCTGCAGTGTGTAGCTGCATCGTACAAATGCTCTCCATGCTCCTCCCAGGGCTGGGAAGGGGTTCTTTTAACCTCTGGTTTGCTACTAAAACTGAATTACTGTGTTGCAAAATGATGCATGTCCAAAAAGTTTGCCACCAACATGAAAGGTCTGGAAAATTCTGCTTTACCTTATTCTCTTTTCAGATTCCCTCTTCTTCCTCGCCCCAAATTATATTTGGACAGGTCTACCTTCCTTTCACTTTTTAACCCCGTTTGTTTCCTGTTGCTCCCAATGCTTTGCCTTAAATGCCACTCATTTCACCCCTAAAAAGGTGGAATTCCTTTTAAAAAAATGCGTCATTATGATACTTTGTTTTAAAATGTTACGCAATAGTTCTGATAATTCAGTGCTGGAGCAGTGTTCAAATCCGAAAATAAAGATAGTGCTTACATAGATCACGGGGCAAGAATCTGAAAAGCCCAAGGGTTGCAATGACCCAGTTCGTACATTTAGTGCAAAGTGAGCAAAAATGCCAGGTTCCTGGAGCAAAAATTGCAATCCAAAGTGTTATTTTGGCTCCATGTTGCATCCAAACCAGGCTCATGGTTTGTCTTGCTCCGTGCAAACCACAAGCTGTAACCCAGGTTTGTTGTTGGCAAGACAAACCATGAGCCCACGTTTGGACGCAATGCTAAGCAAACAACTTGGTTTGCTTGGTTAGTCTTGGTTAGTGCTGCAGCAACAGGACTAGGAGAAGACAGCTGTGATCTTCGCTACAGGAGCCATTCACACATGGCTTGGCTTAGCAGTACATGCAAACTGCGACATTGCTCCATGGACCACCTAGTGAAGGACACCTGTCAATGGTGGGCGGGGCCAGAGGCAAGAGTGGGTGGAGCAACAGGTATGACTCTTCCCTTTGTACTATAGGCTATATTCCAGCCACACAAGAGTTAGAGTTTTTTACATATACAAAACATACACCTCTATGTATCATGGTAGACACGTTCCAGTCAACCAAAAGCACTCCAGGGACCTAGCGGGTTGTATAATGGTACCTTGGTTTTCAAACTTAATCCGTTCCAGAAGTCTGTTGCAAAATCAAGGCACGTTTTCCCATAGAAAGTAATGCAAAATGGATTAATCTGTTCCAGACTTTTAAAAACAACCCCTAAAACAGCATTTTAACATGAATTTTGCTATCTAACGAGACCATTGATCCATAAAATGAAAGCAATAAACAATGTACTGCAGTCACACAATCAATCAATTAATCAGTAGCTGAACTAGGTTCCACCCAACTACAAAAACAAAAACACAAAATACGGTAAATAGCAAAAACAGACAGGCCTCATTGTAACACTCAAAACGGAAGTGTGGCACTCAAAACAGAGCATATTTGGCTTCCGAAAAAAGTTTGCAAACCGGAACACTTACTTCCAGGTTTGCAGTGTTAGGGTTCCAAGTTGTTTGAGTACCAAGGCATTTGAGAACCAAGGTACCACTGTATTTGGTCCCCTTCAGCCTGGGGTTCCCCAGCCCTGTTATAAAGCATCTTACTGATGCTTCCAGTAGTGCAGGTATTGGCCTAACTATGAACTGTGTGGCTTGCTATACAGCAGCAAAGAGCTGTGGCAAAAAACCAGGAACAGGTTAATGCAAGAGTAAGGAAGTAAGCTTTGGGGGTGGTGGCAAAATCATCCTGAGATGTTTTCAGCTGTTCAGTGTAAGGATATTGTCACAGTCGCAGCTCTAACAGCTGCAATGCTTGTCTATTCCATGGCTCCCAAGAGCTCCAAAATCCTGAGACTAAAGCCAAACTGGCTGCAGAGAAGCGAAGGGAGTATTATTGTTCCAAGTCCGTCCTGAAGGTGGTCTTCATGGCAGCAGGCTGCCGTTTAAAATGTGTAAGCACTGGCTCCAGTGGGGGAAATAAAGAAAAAAGCACAAAGGGGACTAAAACATCTGTTTGCGGCCTTCTCTTGGGAATTTCTGGTTGCCTAAATTGACTGGACCTGCATAGCATGATGGAGATGAACAAACACCTTCTGAAATTAATGTGCGTAAGAGTGTTGGGCTTGGACCTTATTTTATTTGTTTATTAAATTTATATACCGCCCTTCATCCAAATATCTCAGGGTGGTTCACAAGATTAAGAATACAGGATAAATGCACAAAATAGATAGTTAAGACAAAAACAACAAAACAAAACAATAGCCCCCACTCCCACAAAACATTTAAAAGGCTATAGAATATTAATCAGCCCAAGGCCTGTTTGAAGAGGAACACTTTTGCCTGGTGCCTAAAGGTGTATAATGAAGGCATCAGGCAAGCCTCCCCGGGGAGAGAATTCCACAAACAGGGAGCCACTGCAGAAAAGGCCCATTCTTGTGTTGTCACCCTCTGGACCTCCCATAGAAGAGGCACACGAAGAAGGGCCTCAGAAGATGATGTCAGGGTCGGGGTAGGTTCATAATGGAGATTTGGATATGGATGATCTGCTTCAAATCATCATGTAACCATGAAGAGTAATGCTACTTATTTTATTTGCTTACTATAATCATACCCCCACACCTTCACCTTCACCGAGACCACATAACACCGGTCTTGAAAGACCTACATTGGCTCCCAGTACGTTTCCGAGCACAATTCAAAGTGCTGGTGCTGACCTTTAAAGCCCTAAACGGCCTCGGCCCAGTATACCTGAAGGAGCGTCTCCACCTCCATCGTTCTGCCTGGACGCTGAGGTCCAGCGCCGAGGGCCTTCTGGCGGTTCCCTCATTGCGAGAAGCAAAGCTACAGGGAACCAGGCAGAGGGCCTACTCGGTAGTGGCGCCCACCCTGTGGAACGCCCTCCCATCAGATGTCAAAGCGATAAATAACTACCTGACATTTAGAAGACATCTTAAGGCAGCCCTGTTCAGGGAAGTTTTTAATCTGTGATATTTTACTGTATTTTTGGTTTCTATGGAAGCCGCCCAGAGTGGCTGGGGAAACCCAGCCAGATGGGCGGGGTACAAATAATAAATTATTATTATTATTATTATTCACTACAGTCTTCCCAAGGCACCTTACAATTAAAATGAGGCTCCCTCAGGCTCCCTCAGGCTCCTAAACCATGACCAATTACGGTAGCTGTCTTATCTCAAATGGCTATTTGTTCACCAGAGCTGTAAATGTAAAAACATAAAAAGTATTTTACAAAGGGAAAATAGGGACAAGCATGGGACTGATTACCTGCCATAGGTATTTACCAAATGCCATAACAAGCAGAAATTCTGATAAAGTGTTTGGTGCAGAAAAGGCCCATTTTGCCATTAATGATATGATTTGCCCTTGAAATGCTAGGGAAAGCATTCTAGTTAAAAATCCAATGTTCTTTTCCTTCATCAGTGGCGTGTAATGCTACCACCTGGGCGGGAAGCGTCTTCCAATTTCCCCACCAACGATTCCCTTTCGGCTCTAATCACAGGCTGCAATCAGTTTCCTCACACGCAGCTCCTGCCATTTTGATTGCTTCTTTAGCTATGGTGGACCACATTATCATCCTTTCCCAACTTTATTAGGGTCAAAACAGAGCTGGCGTTCTGTGAAGTTATCTTTCTGTGGCGAAGTGATGTTTTTAGCCTAAGGGCCACATTCCCTAACGGGCAACCTCATGGAGGCCACATGCTAGGGGTGGGGTGGCCAGAGGCAGAAATAGGCCAAGGAATGGATGTGAATCTTGCCTTGTTACAAGTAAGCTACATTGACAAGTGCCAACTGATAACCACAGAGCAAGATTATGAAGTTTAATCTTCATCATATGCAAGATGTACCACCATTTTACTTTTAATTTGTATACCTCCTTTCTAGTAATATGCAAGATGAAGAAACAAAATAGGCAGCAAAGATGGCTCACATGTAATGACAATCTGACTGACTACAAAAAGTCGCGAGAGCTTTAAAATAAACAGCTTATATCAAATGAAGCAATATTCGAGAATCCATCCGAATGTAATAGTAAATGGAAAAATTAAATATCACCAAATAATTAAACAGTTTACACTTATCAGTTACAATAAAGAATTACTAAACTATAATCAATAAAAATTTCGAATCCCCGCAATGGGGTGAGCTCTCGTTGCTCGGTCCCTGCTCCTGCCCACCTAGCAGTTCGAAAGCACGTCAAAGTGCAAGTAGATAAATAGGTACCACTCCGGCGGGAAGGTAAACGGCGTTTCCGTGCGCTGCTCTGGTTCGCCAGAAGCGGCTTAGTCAAGGGGTGAAGGGAGCTTTGGACAGCAATATTTGGCATGCTACGAGCTAACCCCATTTGCTGTAGATGACATAGCTATCACAACCACCATGAAAATATTAATATGTAAAAGGGGGCAGGAGGTAGGAGAGAAGCAAAATCACATTTCGCAGCAATAAAAATTATTGTATTGGAGCACTGGGAAACTACTGTTCTCTCACAAGAGAAGCATTTGTGAAAAACACTCTGGATTTCCCACAATAACCGTATTAAAAAGAGAAACATATGGGAAGGCCTCTCTCTCTCTCTCTCTCTCTCTCTCTCTCTCTCTCTTACCGAAAGAGAGGGTGAGAGTTTCCTTCTTTGGCTGTCAAGGAACACATTTTGTTAATAATTCAGAGAAGAAAAATGGCTGTTTACTCAGGGAACCTTAGCTCCTAACTTAAGCAGGCATTTGTTCAATTGTGCTAAAGCGTGACTTTTAAAACACACACACATACAGAGACGCCATTGGGTCCGTTGTTTCATCTTAATAGGAGCGGCAGGTTATTGTTGTTAGAGCAAACGCTTTGGCCCCAATTCTGATAAGACCAAAACAATAGCATGACGCCGGCCGATCTGCATCATTTTTCATCCGCGAGACGGGAGAAAGGAACACTTGGCTGACCTTATGGAAGACAAAGCAACTCAAAATTCTGACCACCTGCAACGCTTCCTGCCCTTTTACCCCCAAGAGAAGAATTATGAATTATGGATAATGAAGTAAGTTCTGGATTATTTATTGTTGGGGGAGGGAAGCTTAGTAGACAGCCAAGCTTTCTTTTCCTGTTTTTATTTCAGCTGTGCATTCAGTTGCTGTCCAACACACCACGTGGGGTTAAAAGAATAGGCAAACTACTCCATTAAATTCACCTTAAGAGGATTTGACCCATTAAACCCTCCCAAGCTCTCAGAATGGCGGGTCCGCAGCTGCTCATGGCTTTAGAGCATGGATGGGGAACCTGCTGCTATCCAGATGTACAGGATTCCCAGCTCCCATCATCCCTGGCCATTGGCCATTGGCCATGCTGGCTCAGGCCAACGGGAACCGGATCCCAACAACATCTGGTGGGTGATGAGTTGTCCCCAACCCCCCTTTGTGAGAGACACTGTTGACCAGAGGATGAGAGATTTCAGCTAGAATCTGAGCTGGGAAGACTGATGTGACATGTTAAGTGTTGGTAGAGATGGATTCAAAATATCTCTGCTCCATTAAAAAGCACAAAAGGTTCCATTCTCTCAATGTTATGCTTGAAAATCTAGGCAGGTTCCCAGCTTACGGATACTCCCATAACAATCCTGAAGGCCAGAGTTTCTTCCAAATAACATCTCTGACAACTGAAAGAGAGGCTGATGGCTAAAGAGCTTGTCCAATCTGCTCCCAGGAGGCAGAAGCTGGTTTCATACTCTAAGAGTTCATCCAGACTTCCTTTTGTGCTCCATTTTTAGGCAAAGTTCTGGATCTTTCAAGTTTGTGTCCAAGTGGGTTCCCCCCTCCTTAGGATTTGCCATATTTCAAAAAGTGAAAATCTGGACACAAAAATTGTTGAGCTTTTTTGGCAAAGTTGTTGGGCTGCCATATGTCTTGGTTTTCCTGGACATTTTAGCCACTTGTAGAAAATTCCACCCAGACGCCATTTTCACTGGGCGAATCGCAGCTATGTCTGGGTAATTCTGCACATTTGGCAGCCCTACCACTCCTAGCACTTTCTCAGGAGCAAATGGCCATCAGGTTTTTTGCAGATTACTATTTGCTCCATTTCAGCAGTAAAAAGCAGGTTTTTCCAGGAAAGGTGTCAGGACAAAAAAACAACAGCCTGTTGGAAATGGAGCTTTGAAGTGCCGACCTGTGCCTGGAAAGCACAGCACAAAATGAATTCTGGGTGAGCCATTATTTTTTTAAAATAATAATAATAATAATATGCTGCCCATCTGACTGGGTTGCTCCAGCCACTCTGGACGGCTTCCAACAAATTAAAACACAGTAAGACACCAAACATTAAAACAAAAGAGTTTACTACTATGCGCCACTGCTGCAGCTAGAACCTTATTGGCACAAAGGTGGAGAACAAGTATAGTACCCACTAAGGAAGAATGGCCTGGAAAATGTTCGAATATGCTGAACTGGCTGGTCTGACGAACAGGATAAGACAAAATGAAGATAAGGAATATGAGGAGGAAATGATAATATTCATTGACTATTTCAAGAACCAGTATAGGCAAATACATAGCTTAGAAGGTCTCGTGTAAATCCAGCAGAGTTGAAATAGAGTATTTAATAGATAACAAACTGGATGATTAAAAAGATGTGGATTATGCGGAGTAGTAGAAAAGCAAAAGGAACCAGTAAAAGTGTGGAAAGGAAGTCATATGGTATATGTATACATGCTGTATTTGGTATGAAGTTGTAAGGAGGACAGGGGGAGGGAATGGGAAAGAGAAGGGGTGGTTAAATATGCTCTCTGTTCTTGTTTTTGAAATTGCAACTCTCTCTCTCTCTCTCTCTCTCTCTCTCTCTCTATATATATATATATGGCACCGAACATTTTAAACTTCTCTATACAGGGCTGCCTTCAGATGTCTTCTAAAAACCAGATAGTTTATTTCCTTGACATCAGATGGGAGGGTGTTCCACTGAGAAGGACCTCTGCCAAGTCAGAAGGACCATTATGAGAGAGTTGCCCCCACCCCATGCTCAGGCAATAGAAGCAGGAGCCAACTTTGGTCCTGGCGTAAAACTAGGATATTCTAGTACAGTGCTTTGGAGACGCAGGTGTGTCTGACAGATGCAGCTGACAGAGCGAAAGGGAGAAAGTAGAGATAAAGCTTCGCTATTGTTCGACAAGCAGGAAACGGCAGCTACCCATGTCAGACAGGATCCTGGCTGCCTTGCTTAGTTAACCAGCAACATTGCACATAGTGAGCGTGTGAGGGGAGTTAGGACTCAGAAAGCCACTTTGCAGGTGAAGAAGCCAGCTAATGAATCAAAATGTTGATTGGATATAACATTTTATCAGGGGTCAGCAAACTTTTTCAGCAGGGGGCCGGTCCACTGTCCCTCAGACATTGCAGGGGGCCGGACTATATTTTGAAACAAAAAATGAACAAATTCCTATGCCCCACAAATAACCCAGAGATGCACTTCAAATAAAAGGACACATTCTACTCTTGTAAAAACATGCTAATTCCTGGACTGGCCACGGGCCGGATTTAGAAGGTGATTGGGCCGGATCCGGCCCCCGGGCCTTAGTTTGCCTACCCATGTTTTATATCAAAGAAGACGTTTTTCACCACACAGCTTAGAAGTCTGTTTGACTTCCAGATATATATATTTTTTTTAAAAAGGAAATTTTTTTTTTTACAGATGCATGAGAAAGTAACAGGAAATTAAGATTCTGTGGCCATAGGTGAGCATCAGCTATTCTGCACCCCTGCTTTCAGCGCAACTGTGCATGGTGTGAAGTGCAGGACCACCAAGACCCCTGCTACTGCCATCTTAATTAGCCCCGTTATTTTCCAGAAAATCTTTTACATCTAATAACTTCCCCAAGTTACCTGATCTGCACAGAGCATTCTCCTGCTTTCCACACTCGTAGCACAGGCTTCGTTGAGCTGTGGTTGGCGGACATCGTGTGTGGATGGTATTGACTTTGCTAGATGGGCCAATAGACTGATTCAGTATAAGGAAGTGCTCTTTGCATTGCACAGTTTAGTAAAGTCCCTTCCTTGCACTCTCCAGTTTCCTGCATGCTTGTAAAGGGTGCCTACAAAAGCAGCCCATCACATAACCCCCAGGAAGCATGAAAGAAAAACCCTGAGACAAACAACTTGGCAATTTACTAAATGGAATGTGTTTTCAACGAAGGCTTTGGAACTACCCACCCTCTCGATAAACTCCCAAAAGGAGATTCAGCAAAAGAATATTCAGAATTTTCTTCCCCCTTCCATTCATGAAACCCAACAAGCATTTACGTATTTATTATGGAGCTAGTGCCTCTAGCAAGGGACGTGGGTGGCACTGTGGGTTAAACCACAGAGCCTAGGACTTGCCGATCAGAATGTCAGTGGTTCGAATCCCCGCAACGGGATAAGCTCCCTTTGCTCGGTCCCAGTTCCTGCCTACCTAGCAGTTCGAAAGCACGTCAAAGTGCAAGTAGATAAATAGGTACCACTCCAGCGGGAAGGTATACGGCATTTCCGTGCGCTGCTCTGGTTAGCCAGAAGCAGCTTAGTCATGCTGGCTACATGACCCGGAAGCTGTACGCCGGCTCCCTCAGCCAATAAAGCGAGATGAGCGCCACAACCCCAGAGTCGGCCATGACTGGACCTCACGGTCAGGGGTCCCTGTACCCTTTACCTTTACTAGTGCCTCTAGCAGCAGCAACCTTTTGAGAAGAACGGTTGTGTGCAAAATAAGAAGAGTAAATTTCAGTGTTCTTGTTTGCTAAGTGATTTCTTGAGATCTTGAAGCATTTCATTTCGTCCATCATTTGCTTTTTCATTCGTCAGTTGCTTACAAAACTCATGATGACGTTGGTGCATCCAAGGCAGCAGACAAGTGTGTGTAGACGGCAAGTACACACACACTCCAGCCTGCCTTGTTCCTGTGCCTTGACTTGGCAGGATTCAGGAGATGAAACTCTTCAATGACATAGAGATCACCTTTATCCTTTGCTAAAGTCTGCGGATCAAGGTGCTGTTAGCAGGGACAAGATGAAGGGCCAATTTAAAAAAACAAAAAAGCAGAACCCTGACTGTATTAGTTACATGACTCACAGTTAAGTAAAAGTCATTTAATATGATAGCCAATATCCTGGTGACATTGTACACATTAACAAAGAACACTGCCCAAATTACAAGATGGCGGAGCTGGCCATTGTTGTTGTTGTTTAGTCATTTAGTCGTGTCCGACTCTTCGTGACCCCATGGACCAGAGCATGCCAGGCACTCCTGTCTTCCACTGCCTCCCACAGTTTGGTCAAACTCATGCTGGTAGCTTCGAGAACACTATCCAACCATCTCGTCCTCTGTCGTCCCCTTCTCCTTATGCCCTCCATCTTTCCCAACATCAGGGTCTTTTCCAGGGAGTCTTCTCTTCTCATGAGGTGGCCGAAGTATTGGAGCCTTTACCTGCTGCTTTTGATGGGGGGGGGCAGGACATAATCTGGCTAAAATTGGTGGGTTTTCTTAAGGGCTTCCTACCTTCCCCTGACCTCAAGGCCTGAAACAAAGAAACATGATAATGAAGCAGGAAGTCATCTCCCCCCTGCTGTCATGCTATGCCTAAGAGAAGGAATTTGCAGTGATCTGCACCATCATGCAAAAAAGGGATATTTGCACTCAAACCGCATTATTGATTGCTCCTAAAGAGTTGTCTACTCCGCACAATATGGGGCGGGGGGGGGGGGGAATTGGCAAAAAGCTGCCACAGTTTCCTCCTGATCAGAGCTGCCAGCTTTGGAAGAAGCAGCCTCTGGCTGTCCCTGTAAAGGCAGCTTGATTTGCAGCAATTAACAGGTGATAAACATCTCCGTTGGGTAAAAAAAGACCTTTCATTCCTGCATGTCTAGCTACTGCTCAATAGGCACAGCCATAAAGGTCAGTTACACTCTTTGCAATCTTGCGTCACTGGGTCTACGGATAAGTTTTGACCATAACATCATCTCTTCACTTAATGCCTCTTTTCAGAACACATTTTCTGCACCAAGATCAATTAACATAGACCACATTTTTGCATGATCTTCATAGCACACCTTTCCCATTTCACCTTCAGGCCAAGTCCTGGAAACATTTTGTGATATTTTGGTTGACCTAATAATTGCGTTCCTTAATATGGATTTGGGGAGTTTTCTTCCAGGCTAGTACTTTCCTTTCAGCTTCATCCTATAACTAAAACATATTTAAGATCAACAAGCAAATGGAGTGAGCTCCCGTTGCTGGGTCCCTGCTCCTGCCAACCTAGCAGTTTGAAAGCACGTCAAGTGCAAGTAGATAAATAGGTACCGCTCCAGCGGGAAGGTAAACTGCATTTCTCTGCACTGCTCTGGTTCGCCAGAAGCGGCTTAGTCACGCTGGCCACATGACTGTACGCCGGCTCCCTTGGCCAATAAAGCGAGATGAGCACCGCAACCCCAGAGTCAGCCACCACTGGACCTAATGGTCAGGGGTCCCTTTACCTTTATCTAATGCTAGTCCTATTCAGAGTAGACCCATTGAAGTTATTGGACATGAGTAACTTGGGCTCGTTGATTTCTATGGGTCTGCTGTGCGTAGGACTAGTGTGAGACACAACCCAGTGCCTTTTTTCCCGAATGGTGAAAAAGTTATCCTGAAAGAAGTTCACAACTAAGGCATAGTGCAAATAGCCATTTACTGTTGGCTTTCCACTGACTCTGATGCACAGCCTCAGAATGTTGAGGCTCTGTTTTTCTAAAAAATAAAATTTATTTTTCATTTTCATGTTTTACAAATCTGTTTGAAACAAAAACCAAAGACGAAATCTTTACAATTCCAATTTACATTTCCTTCGACTCCCCTCCCCTCCTTTCTACGGTTACTTAATTTATATCTTTTTATTACTGCATATACAATTCAAATCTATTTATTATTTTCCCCTTAGCTTCCTACTTAAATTATTTCTTCCTGCGCATGTTTATATCAATCCTGCTAATGTGTGGAGGCTCTATTTTAAATTATTTCTACTTTTAATTCAGTTAGAATTGTTTGCTCTGATGGCTTACATTATGTTTCCTTCATACATATGTGTGTGTGTATTCAGTCCCAAGTGTGGTTTGTGGATACATAATCAAGTGTAACAGTTCAGGGATTCACCCTGCAATGGCAATGTGGGTTTGATTTTGAGGTATGTTGCATGCATAGAGGTTTGCTACATGCCCCCATTTGATGCCACTAGCATCCTCACTGTACTCTAAATACCTGTCCCCTTTTTCTCCTGGCAAATGACCCTCTGCACCTCTAATTGCAATGCGGCCAAATTCCTCATCCCTGTTATCTCTGTTGCATGAAAATGTTTACCTGCTGGGGAGAAAGTGATTGCCCTAGAATATTTTGCGATACACGTGTGTCTTGTCAGGTGCCCATTCCTGGTAATTCTCCCTGTTCCTCTAACCCACTGCTTCAATTTTAAAGTGAAGCACTCCAAAAATCTGCCCCTCTTGCAGAGTTCCAAATTCTTGAAACTGAAACTCTCCAAGGGCTACAAGAGAGCAAAGCTGTTCCCAATTAGGACAGAAGTGCCTGCCAACTCACTAATCTTCTAATGGAATTACAGAAAGAAAGAAAGAAATCTTATAAAAGAAAATATTTGCCCTTGGCTTAGCAGGTATTGAACCCTCAGCTTAAGAAATGTGTTTATGGTGTTGTTCTTACACATTCATTGGCCTTAACATGAAGCAGCCAGTCTTGCAGATTCCAGCAAAGGTGCCATTTTCCTGCTTTCCGACTTTTTCTTATGTGTGCCATTAAAATAAGAATGAGCTCCAGTCCAAACTGAAGCACTCTTCCCCTGGCAGAAGCCCCGTGCCTTTAAAAACCGAACAGCAGGCAGAAATTTAACAAGCATTGTTGCTTTCTTCCATTACTGTATCTTCATACTGGGATGAATTTCTGCCTGTGTTGACTCTGTTAAAGGCACAGAATCTCTCCGGCAAAGAGAAATAGTCATGTTTATTTCACCAGCTCTGAAAATATCTCAAGCAAGTACCTTTTGTGCCATAAATTGCAATAAATCAGACAGGTTGGAGGGGGATGGAATTCAGCAGCAATTGAAAACAACTGAGGCCTATGTGTGGTAGTATACAAGGCTGCATAAAAAGGTAAAGGACCCCTGACAGTTAAGTCCAGTCGCAGATGACTCTGGGGTTGTGGTGCTCATCTCGCTTTACAGGCCGAGGGAGCCAGCGTTTGTCTGCAGACAGTTTTTCTGGGTCATGTGGCCAGCATGACTAAGCCACTTCTAGTGAAACCAGAGCAGCGCACAGAAACGCCGTATACCTTCCCACCGGAGCGGTACCTATTTATCTACTTGCACTTTTTGGCATGCTTTTGAACTGCTAGGTTGGCAGGAGCAGGGACAGAGCATCGGGAGCTCACCCTGTTGCAGGGATTTGAATCGCCAACCTTCTGATTGGCAAGCCCAAGAGGCTCAGTGGTTTAGACCACAGTGCCACCCGCATCCCTTACAAGGCTGCATACACATGTTTACAGTGGTACCTCAGCTTACATACACTTCAGGTTACATACGCTTCAGGTTACACACTTCGCTAACCCAGAATTAGTGCTTCAGGTTAAGAACTTTGCTTCAGGATAAGAACAGAAATCGGACTTCGGCGGCGCAGCGGCAGCAGGTGGCCCCATTAGCTAAAGTGGTGCTTCAGGTTAAGAACGGACCTCCGGAACGAATTAAGTACTTAACCTGAGGTACCACTGTATTTGCATCAGACTAACATGGCGATCCCTTCCTCATTTCAATATGAACGCCTTAGCTTTAGTGCTAGCTTCTGACGTGGCAGTGATTACACTCATGTTTAATTGATTATTAGATTTTAAAAATCTAAGCATGTATGTTCCAGACCCTCCAGGTGTTCAGGGGAGCTTTTAATGTGTGGTGTTTCATGGTGTTTTTAATAGTCTGTTGGGAGCCGCCCAGGGTGGCTGGGGCTACCCAGTCAGATGGGTGGCATAAAAATAATAAAATAACAATTTATTATCATCATCATCAATGTCCCTGTTTTCCAGGGAAAGTCCTGGATTTACAGAAGTTGTCCCAGTTTCTGATTTGATCCCAGAATGTCCCGCTTTTCCTTAGGATGTCCCTATTTTCATCAGAGGAATATTGGAGTTATGCGACCCCTGAGCCTTCTGAGGGCAGCCCTATATAGAGAAATTTTAAGTTGTTTTTCTATATGTGGGACAACCCAGTCATATGGGTGGGATATAAATAAAATTATTATTATTATTATTATTATTATTATTATTATTATTATTGAATAGGACGTCCCTATTTTCATTGAAGAAATGTTGGAGGGTATGATGTTCAGGGTTTGCTACTAAAAATGAAGAAATAATATTACATAACAGTAAGCAGCTTCCTGTACTTCAGGTTCTGACATATGGGGTTGTGCTTCATAATGCTGGTGGTCAACAAAAGAGGTTTAAAAACTGTCTCAGGGCAATTTTTAAAAAATGTAGTATAAACACCGACAACTGGGAAACACTGGCCTGCGAGCGCTCCAATTGGAGAACAGCCTTTACCAAAGGTGTCATGGGCTTTGAAGACACTCAAACTCAAGACGCAAGGGAGAAATGTGCTAAGAGAAAGGCACGCTTGGCAAATCCACACCGTGATCAACTCCCGTCCAGAAACCAATGTCCCCACTGTGGCAGGATGTGTGGATCCAGAATTGGCCTCCACAGTCACTTACGGACTCATTGTTAAAACTGTGCTTATGGAAGACAATCTTACTCGGCTACGAGTGATCGCCAAAGAAGAAGATGATGAACAACAAGCATCTCATTCTCCAAGCAGTGGCGAAGCTGCATGCTCCGCTACCGGGGGTGGAGAGCAGGTGGGGGCATGGCTGGCGCCCCCGGGGCCGTGACACACTGTCCGGGGGGATGTGGCGAGCATCTGGGGGGCGTGCTATGTCGCCTGCAAGGGCGTGGTGTGCTGCCTGTGGGGGTGTGGTGCCAGGGGTGCGTGGGGCATGTCTGGGGGGGCCGTTGCGATGGCACCCTACCAGAATAGTGGTGCCGGTGGCAGTCCGCTCCCTCCGCACACCCGTTCCTCTGCCAGTGTCTCCAAGACATCCTCCCTGTGCTGCAGTGTGCATACAAAAACATTCAGCAGCTCTCAAGGACGTCTGGGCGTCCTTTCAGGAGTGCAATTTTTATAGCCCCAATTCAGCAAAGGAAAGCAGACATCAACATGTACCCTGCGTGTGGCTGCTACTCCTTATCTTCATTGCAAAGAACTTGAACTCGCGAGATCAGTCCTCAGATATGGATGGAGAGGTGCGTGCCTGCGTGCGTGAGTGCGTGTGTGCGCGCACACACACCCCTTGACCAAGACCTATGCGACGATATCAGAAAAACCCAGGGAAAATAGATTGCAGCAACACAATTGACACTTGATGAGGAAAGTAGCCCTGGGATTTGCTGGAGAAAACTCTTGCAGCTAAGACCTTCGCCCTGAACTCAACAAAGGGAGAAGGAGGGAAAAGGCCTGCTCAAATCATCTTGTGGATTTTTTCCCCGGGTAGCGCCTCCTCTTTCCAAGAACACGAAGTGGAGTCCTGAGGTAGTGGTCTAAAAAAAAAAAAAGGAAAGGAGTAAAGAGACCAAACTAGGCAACTTATGAGACTGCTTAATGTGTTAATTTGACACAGGCTTTCCTCTGAGGGTTAATAAACAACCCACCGAAATGGCAAACATGTATTTAGCATGACCTCACACAGTATTTAACACTAAGCCCTTTATCCCAACGACTTAGGTTATCAAGCTTGTTGCATCTTTATGGCTGGGCTGTTCCTGTGTAAACTTTGTTCTTTTCGCTTTTCAAATTAGTCGGATTGTTTTTTAACCAGATAAGGTCTCTATCCAATTGACTGACGTGAGTTCTAAAGGTCCCTTTCCCCATGATGTAGCAAAAAAAAAAAAGCGGGGGGGGGGAGGATGTATATGGCAAAAAAAGGCAAGGTACCCATCTGTTTCAACACCACATTACACAAAAAATGCTTGTAACAAAGTCCCAACTTCTTTTCTCAATGAACACCAAACTCCACACAGACACACACACACACTGTAGACCCTCCAAGTGTCCCTGTTTTCCAGGGACAGTCCTGGTTTCTGATTTGATCCCAGAATGTCCCTTTTTTCATCGGAGAAAAGTTGGAGGATAGGGAGTTATCCGACCCCTGAGCCAAGGAGAAAAGTAACTATACAATCTGTAGAAGACATATGAAGGCAGCCCTGTATAGGGAAGGTGGTTTTTTTAAAAATGTTTTCTGTTTTTATATATGTTGGAAGCTGCCCAGAGTGGCTGGGGCATCCCAGTCAGATGGGTGAGGTATAAATACAGTCATACCTCGGGCTACAGACACTTCGGGTTGCACGATTTCGGGGTGTGCACCGCGCCGAACCCGGAAGCACTGGAACGGGTTACTTTTGGGTTTTGGCGCATGCGCAGAAGCACTAAATCATGCTTTGCGCATGCACCGAATTGTGACCCGCATGTGCACAGGTTGCGGACGCTGCAGGTTGCGAACGTGCTTTCTGCATGGATCACGTTCACAACCCAAGCATCCACTGCAATAGCATTATTGTGTATCTGAAGAAGTGTGCATGCACACGAAAGCTTATACCCAGAACAAACTTAGTTGGTCTCTAAGGTGCTACTGGACAATTTTTTAATTTATTTCAACTGTGAAGGACCAACACGGCTATCTACCTGAACATTATTATGCTGATGGAAAAGGACATCCCTATTTTCACCCGAGAAATGTTGGAGGGTCTGACACTGAAAGTTTATAAATGGGAAGGAGAAAAGCCTAGGGAGGGACGATATTGAGCAGAAAAATTGGATTTGACAGGAGGCTGCCAAGGCAACCAAGAGGATTTTCTGAGTCAATGATGTACTCTCTTAAAGTATGGCGCAAATATGACCTCCGTGTCTTCTAAGTCTGCCTTTAGTATGTGAGTGTGTGTTCACACACACATCTGGATTTCCCTCCCCTCTAGCCAGAAGGTTGGGCAAAGGGGACTGATCTGATCTGATCCTCAGCCAGTCATTTTAACTCCCATGGAAACCAATCACCAGAACAGAGAAGGTGGCCAAGAGGAAATATTGCTAATTGTGCTTACCTCGGGACTTCTTATTTTTCATTAAAAGCTATCGCACATAGTGGTAGGAATTCAGGCTGGATCCATGCAGGCGATAGCTTCCATTAGGAAGTGGTGTGGTGTTGGGGGTGGGAAAATGGAATGTAGCACATCAAACTGCAGGTAGGGGGATATCCCACCACATTCCCAAATACTCTGCCACATCTTCTGTCTATATGTCTGTCTGTCTGTTCACTGTGGGTTTGGCCACCACTTGAGATAGGGTGGCCATTTTTCAAAAAGTGAAAATCCGGACACAAAACCTGAGCTTTTATTGGCCAAAGTTGTTCAGATTTTTTTTTTTTTTTTGCAAAATCTGAAAACAAAATGAAGTTTTTGAGCTATTTTTAAGGAGATTTGCCAAAATCTACACTTCCGACATGGGTTGTCATACGTCTGAATTTCCCCAGACATTTCAGTGATTTCTGCCTGGACACTGTTTCCGATGGCCGAATCCCACCTATGTCCAGGAAATTCCGGACATATGGCAGCCTTACTTGAGATAACTTCTCTAAACTCAGCACAAACGTTCCCAAGGTGGTGTGGTGGATATTGTCAATATTTGGACCCCGGGTGCCATTTTGAACCAAGAGGGCAGACCAAAACATCACTTTAGTGTGCCTTCACCTGTTTTTGGAATCAGTTGGTCCGCTGCTCAAGATATGATCACCAAACTCAGCACAGGGGTCCTGCATGCCAGGTACCATTTTGAATCAAGATGGTGCACCAAAATCTGACTTAGGCATGACTTTGTGGCCCCCTTCCCCGCCCAATTGATTCAGGACCAGGTCAGGTTGAAGCCCTTGTTTGTGTGTCCACAACCCTCAAAGCCACACAAATGACACCATCCATTTAAATATCATAAAATATTTTGTTTTCTCCAAATTGCTGGGCAGCGCTGGGTACTTCCTCCTAACTAAGAAAATACTTCCCTGGAAGTAAGAACACATGGAAGAATGTGCATGGGTATAGAAGAAGAAGAAGAGTTTGGACTTGATATCCCACCTTTCACTCCCCTTAAGGAGTCTCAAAGCAGCTAACAATCTCTTTCCCTTCCTCCCCCACAACAAACACTCTGTGAGGTGAGTGAGGCTGAGAGACTTCAAAGAAGTGTGACTAGCCCAAGTTCACCCAGCAGCTGCATGTGGAGGAGCGGAGACACGAACCCGGTTCACCAGATTACGAGTCCGCCACTGTTAACCATTACACCACGCTGGCTCTCTAGCTCAGTTGGTAGTGTGTGGTGCTGATAACGCCAAGGTTGCAGGTTTGATCCACGTATGGGACAGCTGCATATTCCTGCATTGCAGGGGGTTGGACTAAGATGATCCTCAGAGTCCCTTCCAACTCTACAATTCTATTATTCGAATGCCCCGGACACTGCTGTTCTCGGTTGCTGGAGTCCCCCCGCAAAGCTGTGGAATTATATTTAACACGAGGGAGCATTTTCTTTTTTAAAATGTGATTCTACATCTGAAGTGTCACTTCCAGCTTTTACCCACTTATTTTATTTTGCATGTGAACATTCGGCTTCAGGACTAAGCTGGACATTATTACCCTGAGAAGCAGGACATCTTATCAGCCCTTCTTTTAACAGGGAAAAATGCTGCCCAGGGGGCAATCGGAAAAATGGTGGGAAGAAGCATTTGCTGCCACCTGAAGGTCCAAACTAGACACTACACAGAGATGCGTGCAACACTGTCCTTACAGACTTTCCTTCTTCCTAACGTTTTCTGGAGTGGCAAATGGCGCTGGACCAGTGCCGGATTTACGTATAAGCTAAACAAGCTACAGCTTAGGGCCCCACTCTCTTGGGGGCCCCCCAAAAAACTGAAAGGAAAAAACCCACTCGATGTACATTTTCAAAATATAAGATAAAAAACAAATAAAACCAAACCTACATACAGCAACAGTGTTTTGTGTTGTGTAGGCTCCTATGATGTAAGTAATGGGCCCCGCCTGCTAGCCTGCTCCATAAAATATCACTGGTTTGCTCATTTCTATATCAATTACTTTGATAAAATACATACAGTGGTACCTCGGGTTACAGACGCTTCAGGTTACAGACTCTGCTAACCCAGAAAAAGTACCTCAGGTTAAGAACTTTGCTTCAGGATGAGAACAGAAATCGCACAGTGGCAGCACGGTGGCAGCGGGAGGCGCCATTAGCTAAAGTGGTGTCTCAGGTTAAGAACAGTTTCAGGTTAAGAACAGACCTCCGGAATGAATTAAGTTCTTAACCCGAGGTACCGCTGTGTTTTGTTATATGCAAATGGCTTTAGATACCTATTAGGTCCATAAATTACCATATAGCATATATTCAACACAAAAAACAGTGACAATTTGTTGTTGACAAAGGACAGCTGGACATATAAATGGCCCCGTTACCTTCAGTAGCTTACGGCCTCATCAAACCTAAATCTGGCCCTGGCGTTGGACAAGGGAAAACTAAAAGATGCTTCATTCTTTTGCCCAGCTACCATTTCCTAGCTCTAAATCATCCATCCCTAAGTATTTCCCTCTTTCAGAGTTTTCAAATTCAACACTCATTCGGGGAAAAATATCACCAGGGCATGGCAGGGAGCCACGGATGAGGTTTTAAGTGAGGAAATGGGAAATCAGGAAAAGATAGAGGGTTAGGGTTAGGAGGGTTAAGCTCCTCCAAACAACATGTTTAGTGAACATTCGTCCTGATTTGCTTACATGAAACTCTCGGCCGAGCATTTGTTCTGATTTATGGGGCGGTTGTATGACAAATGCTATTCATTCCGATTCGCTTGGTGTTTACATGTCTTCCCATTCAACACTCATCATCTCACACTTTTCAATGCATTTAATCTGACATTTTCCATACTGCAAAAAAATAAAAAACAAATCCCTTTTACGTGGATCTGTTGCACTACGGTGACAGTGTCCTTCAATCCACTTAATTGCACAAACCTAAAGTTATTGAGGGGATGCAGGTGGCGCTGTGGTGTAAACCACTGAGCCTTCGGCTTGCCAATCGGGAGGTCGGTAGTTTGAATCCCCACGACGGTGTGAGCTCCTGTTGCGCAGTCCCTGCTCCTGCCAACCTAGCAGTCTGAAAGCATGCAGTGCAAGTAGATAAATAGGTACCGCTCTGGCGGGAAGGTAAACGGCATTTCCGTGCGCTGCTCTGGTTTGCCAGAAGTGGCTTAGTCATGCTGGCCACATGATGCGGAAAAACTGTCCGCAGACAAACACCGGCTCTCTTGGCCTGTAAAGCGAGATGAACGCCGCAGCCCCAGGGTTGTTTGCGACTGGACTTAACTGTCAGGGGTCCTTTACCTTTAAAGTTATTGAATCCCTCTCCCAAAATACTGACAAATCCAGAGGCAGCCTAAGCACTGCCCCCATTGCCACTTCTAGGTACTCAGTAGCCCAGGGGTAGTCAAACTTTTTATACCTACTGCCCACTAATGCATCTTTCTTGATGGTAAAATTTCCTTACCGCCAACCAGTGCTCGATGGAAGGAGGATTCAGCTTGAGCCATAGAACCCCCTACCGCCCACTGAGAATCCTGAAATGCCCACCAGTGGGAGGTAGGGACCAGGTTGACAACTCCTGGAGTAGCCACTTCAGAATAACATCTCCCCATTTTACAAGGATGGCTGGGGAATACAGTGGTACCTCGGGTTACAGACGCTTCAGGTTACAGACTCAACTAACCCAGAAATAGTACCTCGGGTGAAGAACTTTGCTTCAGGATGAGAACAGAAATCGCGCGGCGGCCACGCGGCAGCAGCGGGAGGTCCCATTATCTAAAGTACCTCAGGTTAAGAACAGTTTCAGGTTAAGAACGGACCTCCAGAACGAATAAAGTTCTTAACCCGAGGTACCACTGTACTAAATGCATTTGTGCAGAACGTCCAGTTTGGCCCTCCGATCACAGAAAAGTCAAGGTACACATTTTTTAAAAAATAAACTCACAGAAAACCGTAACAGACCCCCTCATGTAGAAGATGGACACAAATAATGTTTATTATGTAGATAAGTCTCTCTGATCTGAGCACATCTCTGTTTTCAGACACAGAGGACTTGAGTCCTGTATGTGAAGGGCTGTGCAGTCCAAGTCTAGTAAGTTTAAAGGTAAGAAACCATATCCTGCTGTTTGAATTTGGTTAGAAAAATGGTGTCGATATCTGGATGAGCTTATTCATGAGGTTCGCTGGTTTCCATTCCACACAGCTAAATTTAGTGCCTTCCATTGTACTAATTTCCAGAGGGGTAGCCAGGGAGGTCTCTCAAAACTGCTTTCACACATTTTACAAGCCTCTTTAAATGTTCACGATTTATTATGATGATGTAGAACATTTTAGTACAAAAATGGGAGTTCCGGCATTAAAAAAAAGTCAAATCATTAGAATTCCCAAGCCTCATACTGACGGATGAGTCACTCTGATTGATACCTGGAAGAAAAAGTCAGGCTTTTAGCAAAACTGGGCTTCTTTCCTTTTTTGTACATAAGGCTGCTGACAGCTTTTAAACGGCGTTCTTATAATTGCACTACTTCTACACGTCAGAAGCCATGACATTTAGATCGACAAAGCTCTTCAAATGTGACATAGTATTACGCTTGCCGTGTTCGTATTAACACGGGGAACAGAACAAAGGCTAAGCCCAAACTGACGTCCTTGGAAAACAATTGTTTCTTTGATCCAGTAGAGCAGGTCGAGAGCCTGTGTATGTTGCCAGATTTAAAGAAGATGAAACCCTACCTATCAGCTGCTTGGCAAGGAAAGCAGAGTTGCGTCTCTCAGTCCTGCTCCCTGAACTATGGCTGGGCACATTCAAAACACATTATTTCCCTCAAAGAATTATGGGCACTGTAGTTGACCCATCACAGACTTACAATTCCCAGCAACGCTGAACAAACTCCAGTTCCCAGAATCCTTTGAGGGAAAGAATGAGCTTTGATATCCTTGAAGGTCTAGTGCATATGAAGCCTAAATTAGGGGGATTCCAGCTTTGCATACAAATAGGGTGGCCATATTTTGAAGAGCAAAAAAACAGGACACTATGACAACTCTCATTTTAAATATGCCTACTATATGTAGAAGGGACACGGGTGGCACTGTGGGTTAAACCACAGAGCCTAGGACTTGCTCATCAGAAGGTCGGCGGTTCGAATCCCTGTGACGGGGTGAGCTCCCGTTGCTCAGTCCCTGCTCCTGCCCACCTAGCAGTTCGAAAGAACGTCAAAGTGCAAGTAGATAAATAGGTACCACTCTGGCGGGAAGGTAAACGGTGTTTCCGTGTGCTGCTCTGGTTCGCCAGAAGCAGCTTAGTCATGCTGGCCACATGACCCGGAAGCTGTACGCTGGCTCCCTCGGCCAATAAAGCGAGATGAGCGCCGCAATCCCAGAGTCAGCCACGACTGGACCTAATGGTCAGGGGTCCCTTTACCTTTACTATATGTAAGCTACAGAAGCTGTGATATATTGCTGAGGGGGGCAGAAGAAGGGAAGAGGAAAGCAAGTCTTCAACCGCCAGTCATTCAGAAAGTATAACCAGAGACATTTCGGCAAATTTAAAAAAAAATCCAACCGGACATAAATTTTACCCCTGAAAAAGAGGACATGTCCTGGAAAAAGAGGACACATGGCAACCCTAATACAAATGTATGGATCCAGTGGGGGGGGGGCAGCAGGGGCACCCACCCGCATTTGGGATTCCCCAGCCATTCAGGGATATAACTGCTGGCTAGATCGAGGTAGTAAAGTCTAAATCACTGCTACCATGTGAAGAGTCTTCTGCACCACTAACACACATTCCTGATGAGAATCTTCTCCCCAGGCCAGAGGTGGAGAACCTGAGGCCCTGATGTTCTGATGTTGGTCGTGAACTCACAACAGCCTCAGTCAACGGTCAGGGATTATGGGAACTGAGTGTTAGGGGAGGGGTAGTACCCCTTGTGGGGGACACACTGGGCTCCTTCCAGGGCAGTTTGTCCACCTTTGGTCTCCACCCTCCACTCAGCTCTCACCTGTGGCTCCTAGAATCTGTCATCCTGCCACAATGGCCACACCCCAGAAAACAGCTTCAACTGGCCGGCTAAACCATGTAAGGAAAGCCAATGGGTATCAATGTGTTTTACAAGTTTAATCTGCCCATGTTACTTAAGTAAGCAGCACCAAGTGAGTGAGGAACAGAGCTTTGGAATATAAATTTTGTAACTGGGAACAGTTGGAAATTAGGCAGCGTTTTATCCTTCAAAAACAATAGAATCCTCCTACCCTTTTTTTCACTCAATTTATTTTTGGAATAAAACTTTACGTGATTATGGAACTGCGAAGAGACTCCAACAGTCCATGTAAATATGTTTTGTATTGTTTTGATTTTTTTGCACAAGGCATTTAGAAGAGCATTGTATGCGATTGCAAGTAGCCAGGGCTGTGGCCAGTGGGGTACAGATGTCCTGGGCCCTGAGACAGTTGGGAGCCCAGACTCTTAGATTTCTTTCCTTTTTTAAAGAAAACTGACCAGACATTTCTGAAGGAAAAGCATAGAACCCAAAGGCAACTCTAAGGCTTCAGCACTCGGCCAATGGCACCATTGCTCCCAGGTCCCGGTCCAACACTCTAACCACTCCACCTAGCTGACTATGTATAATACAAATTAAATGACTTCATCAGACAATATTTGTGTTGATAAATTCCTATAGCATTGTTGCTGTGTTGTAGTGGGACTGGACTTCACAGCTGGCTAGTAAAAACTAACTCTTGGCTTCCAAAGCCCACCCTATAATTCAGACCCCGTGTGTGTGTGTGTGTGTGTGTGTGTGTATAGTATTGATTTCAAAATATTTAAAAATAAGCATCAAAGGCAGAAGACAATGTCTCATACTTGTTGGTGAACAGCTAAAGCTGATATCTGAAGCAATTTTATACATACGTTTATTTTCAAGTGTAAGTGAAAAAGCTGGGATCAGATTGTGGGTGATGAGCACATTCTGTCCTCTAACATTTTATTATTTCGGTCTTCACTCCATGAGAAACACACTGGTGCCTCTTAGCAGGAAGAGAAATCGATTCATTTACATTCTAAGTGGTCTCATTAGGTTTTAAAGTGCTCAGAGGTGAACAAGAGAAATCTATACATCATCTTTTAGCAACATCTGTTTCAAGTGGCCCGCAGACAGCAGCCATAATTATATTATTGCGTTTATTGATTTCTTAGGCTATTTAAGATGAGAGCCGCTTGTTTTGCTGCGTAGCTGCGATCGTGTTACAAATTGCAGAATTTCGTTCCGCTGCAGCGTATGTTCATCAATCAGCTATCTAACTCCCCTTTGAAAAGACAGAGCATCCATTTGTCAAGCGATAGTGGACCATGATGTTCCTATAACCGTGTCATCAGCCAGTCATCTGTAGTGCCTTGCCAAATGGTGGAGAGAATCTTTGCTGGACTTCTGACTGACAATCTCACCACATTTCTGCAACTTGTTGACCCAACGAGCCCTTTAAGTGTTCCTGAGGCCCTGCTTTTCTGCAGTCAGTTTGAACCAGAATTAAAACTGTAATAATAATAATAATAATAATAATAATAATAATTGTACCCCGCCCATCTGGCTGGGTTTTCCCAGCCACTCTGGGAGGCTTCCAACAAAGATGAAAAATACATTAAAACGTCACACATTAAAAACTTCCCTGAACAGGGCTGCCTTCAGATGTCTTCTAAATGTTAGGTACTTGTTTATCTCTTTGACATCTGATGGGAGGGCGTTCCACAGGGTGGGCGCCACTACCGAGAAGGCCTGGTTCCCTGTAGCTTTGCTTCTCGCAATGAGGGAACCGCCAGAAGGCCGTCAGCCCTGGACCTCAGCGTCCGGGCAGAACAATGGGGGTGGAGATGCTCCTTCAGGTATACTGGACTGAGGCCATTTAGGGCTTTAAAGGTCAACACCAACACTTTGAATTGTGCTCGGAAACGTATTGGGAGCTAATGTAGGTCTTTCAAGACTGATGTTATGTGGTCTCAGCGGCCGCCCCCAGTCACCAGTCTAGCTGCCGCATTCTGGATTAGTTGTAGTTTCCGGGTCACCTTCATAGGTAGCCCCACGTAGAGCACATTGCAGTAGTCCAAGCGGGAGATAACTGTAGTTCTGAATGACGACGTGCTATCTAATATAGCACTCTATTCCCAACAAGAGTTGGTGCTACCTGGCTCAGAGGTAAGTCCTTCTTCCTGTCAGCCCCTTTAATTAGTAGCTTCCTGCCTGACCCTCTTTTCAAGCTGCTTTTGCACTTGCAATTCATTCCTTACTATTCATTTAGTATGATCACGGACTCCCCAAACTGACTTACCTAGTTCACTTGGGAAATTGGAGATGGGGGTTAATGACTGGTTTACTCCTTGCAGCCAGATAATTGCTCTTTATTTCCCTTTTGTCTTGCAGTTGCAAAATACAGGAGCATTAGTCCCTTGAAGAGAAAGGGGGCAAGGAGGGAGCTACTTGTTAAACTTCTGTGCGCCCTGAAAGGCTGCAGAGAACACCCAGGCAAGGCTAGGGCTACAGTTACACTTTAAGATTCAGTAACAACAACAAAAGCCCCACCACAAACCAGGTCTGTCTGAAAAATAATGGGAGAATAACAAAGAGAGCAGGGAAGGCAATTATTTGGCACCCATGTCATCGAGATTGTCATTGGAAAGGGTGAACGAATGATGTCCTCTTGCTTGAGGCTTAATATGTAAGACCTTTACTTTTAATAGCTCTCTGGTGAATAGACAAAGCAGCATTGCAGTATAATTGCCACTGCAATGCACAGCTGAAGAATTATTTGCCATAAAAGCGCACCTATAAAACTCCATGCCCTTTTCTGGAAACACACAAGGGGACAGAATTGGCACAGGAGGAACTGCAGAACAGTCCGGTAGTGCTTTTGCAAAACTACAGTATCCAAGGAGCAATCTGAAAGTAGTTTTCCTGGAATTAGTAGTTTTCACACCAGTTTTCCTGGTGTGAGCAGAGAACAGGCCCAGATTCTTGCACTGAACCAGTGGTCCAAACCAGAGACCCACCTCTGACTCCCAAGCTGCAGCACGGGAGCCAGTGTGGTGTAGTGGTTAAGAGCGGTAGACTCGTAATCTGGGGAACCAGGTTCGCTTCCCCGCTCCTCCACCTGCAGCTGCTGGGTGACCTTGGGCTAGTCACACTTCTCTGAAATCTCTCAGCCTCACTCACCTCACAGAGTGTTTGTTGTGGGGGAGGAAGGGAAAGGAAATTGTTAGCTGCTTTGAGACTCCTTCGGGTAGTGATAAAGTGGGATATCAAATCCAAACTCCTCTTCTTCTTCAATTTTTCTGTTTTGACTTATACTTAATAGCACTAATAAGGTACATTAATTCCCTCATTTTCCCCCCATTCGCAAGATGTCTATGACAAAAGTGTCTCTCACTACATGTAAACAAATTGTGGGAAAGACTCTATGTGGTTGGCCAGAAATATGTATTGTTATAGGTTTTGTGGGGAGATGCTCCTAAACCCTGCAAATTAATAAATGGTAGAATTTTGATTATTTGGCGTATTGAAGGGAAGATTGCAAGCCGGTGGAAAAATATGGGCTAAGCTCTCTTTCCAAGCCAGCACCTCACCTGGGATAGAGGCGTTAACATGACCAAAGGTGTTGATGGTCTGCCTAAGACAGGCATAGGCAAACTCCGCCCTTCAGATGTTTTGGGACTACAACTCCCATCACCCCTGACCACGGGTCCTGTTAGCTAGGGATGATGGGAGTTGTAGTCCCAAAACATCTGGAGGGCCGAGTTTGCCGATGCCTGATCTAAGAGGAATCTTGGGCCTGGGCAGACAGAGGTTGCCAAGGTGATGATGGGGATTGTGAGAAGAAGTGGCCTCCGCCACATCTTAAATTCTCCAGAGCAGCACAGACCCTGGTTAAGGGCCAAGATCCCTGGAACCCTGTGCATAATCTTGGCAGGGATTGGGGTGGCCGGGGAAGTTCATCCACAGGAAGCAGTTGTTTGTTGTCGTTGGCATCTGTCGAGTTGTGCCTTGCATTTTCTATAAATTCCTTATTTTTTCATTCTAAGTACCAAGCACCTTGTTGCATCCTTTTGCTGGGGGAGCTTTGCTAAGATCTCACACCTTCTCCTGCTCTCCTGCTCAAAAAGAGTTGCCAGCTATCACGCAGCTGCTGATCTCTCCCCCATCCCTTTGTCCCTCTGAACTCCCAACCAAATCCTGATATCAAAGGCGCAGCCCAGCTGTAAAAATAACATTTCGGCAGAGATGAAACAATTTCTGGGCAATATGCAAATGTTCAAACAAACACCACCAGGTTTGTGTGGAGCATAAAAGAAGCACATTTCTGAGCAGAATCAATTTTGCAGGAATCAAGGGGCTTTCCTCGCCTTCAGAGCAGCAACACACTCAGCGTGTTAAGAGATAACCAGCTATCAAAGAGAAGCAAGACAAGCAAAATAAAGGAAAATGCACAGCTAATATTGCAGTATGTTTTCTTTGAGACAATGGAATCAAAACAGTGTGAGTTCAAAGGGAAAGCTAGATTGAAGAATGGGCAATAAAGAGGACTTTCTTTTCTTTCCTTTCTTTCTTTTTTTAATGTTTAAATGCATTTATTAAATCACAGATAATTGTGCCCTCTACAGGCATAGTATTAGTATATTCCAATAAAAGCTCCAGCGAACCCATGGCTGCTCCCAACTTTTCAGCAGACGGTTTAACCCAGCATCTCTACTCCTCTCTCCATTCTTTTGGGGTAATTCGACCAACCGGAGACAAATTCCATTCTATCCCTGTTTGTGTCACAACATAGCTCCAAATGGAGACACAAAACAGAGCCCCACCAAGCAAAATCAAGTTGCCATATTTGCCATGAAAATCAGGCCCATGTTTGCTGTGAACTTGTCTTGCCGCAGTACGCTGCACGCCACGAGCCGCCAAGCCCAGAGCTCCCCTCGCCAAAGGAAAAAACATCTCTTCGCTTCAGGATCGGACTCAGCCCCTCCGACTTTGTTTTCTATTGAGAGAATAACAATTGGGCTTCAGTGTGGCTTCTAAACGAGGTAAAGTACAAGATTCAAGTTCTCGAGATATGAGAAAGGAGGTGCAAACAACACATTTGGAAAATCAGGTGCCACAAAAGCTGAGAGCTTCCTCTGAGGGCCAAAGCTGAACACCAGAGGAGCACCATCTGAATTCACAGATCTAGCAGTACCATTTCTCTAGGACTGCTGTAACTTTGTGTTTCCCTTACATCCACCTCTCCCCTCATCTGAACGCCTCTGTTCAAGTCATTTCCTCCACTTCTTCAGTCAATTAGTTCTCCATCTCTGCTAACTTTCTCCCACAGTTTCTGTGTCCTATCCGCCGCACCACTACCAAAGACTGATTCACCCCATGCATGCATTTCTTGGTACAGAATGATTCTCTTAAATGAAGGTAGCTTGCATGCTCAAGTCCACAACTGCATTTGTAGCAAAAGGCTGCTTTGCCTGCGGTTTGGTCTGGGATAGCAACTTACAGGAGTAAAATTGTGTGCCATGGAACAACTCCCACTCGCCAACCTTTTTTTTTTTGGGGGGGGAATGTTACAAGCTATCCTGGAAAGGGTGAAAATGTAGTACAGACCTTTCTAGTTTAAGTTGTATTTGGGTCCCTGCCCAAATAATAGTTATCTGCATGATGGTTGCTGCTAACACAGCACTTTGACTTCACCCCCAGAGGCTCATGCCATTGTCTCTCCAGACAGATGGATGCCAACCAAACACACAAACACACAGAATGAATCTACAAAGGGGTGGGGGCAGGAGAACCATAGGAAATTAAATTGTTATAACAAAAGAAAAAAAACGCTATGTAAAAATTGCATAGAAATTTCTTTTGCTCTCTGGCGCCATCTGGTGTTGCATGTTTATAATGCACTCAAAACGTTTTTGGGTTTTTTTACTGATGTAGCTGAGTCCACACACACATATATTTGCATATAAACACACACAAGATACTTAGTGAGTGGGATGAACTGGCTAGTGATTCTGGCTATCAAAACAAGAATGGAACTGTAAGGAACACTGGCACAGGATATTTCAAGCCTGCTAGCTTTTTAACTGCGCTTTTGCTTCCAAGTAAAATGCACTGTTAATTAACCCTGCATCCATTTAAACAACTGGACGTGTTTCAGTACCTACCTTGCTTTCCGAAGGTTGTGTCCGGCTAAGTTCTTCTTACAGCTGACCCCTAAAAATAGGAGCCAAGTTGGTAATTTCCATCCATTTCCATGGGTCTACTAACACTGAATACAACTCTGAGAAAGCTACAGTGATGCAGAGAGTACACTTTGGGGTAGAGGGGGGTAAAGGGACTTCATATAATGATTTTAAAGCAGATTTACTTTACAGAATTCATACATTGCTTATGAAGCATAAAAAACCTCTAAAACTGACATAAACCCCTCTTTCAGCTAATGAATGTGGCATTATTCTAAGAAAGGTAACTGGCCTTCAAGAGCGATTTGATTTCTGTGCCCTGCACTAGAGGAATGAAACCATGCTATCTATAGCACCATGGCAAAACGAAGACAGTAGAATGGCACAACTAGGAAAGGAGGAAGAGATCTTTCATAGCTTCTCCTTCTCTGCCATACTGAGATTAGAGCACCGCACTTCCATTCCCACCCTACCGCTCTGGAAGACCCTGCACTCAAACCCCCTGATTCTACAGTTCCCAGCACACTTGTGTACACATAGAAAACAGCAATAAAGAACTGCTATATATTTCAAAAAACAACCACCATGTGCACGCATTTACTTACCACAAACCACTACTGGCCTTCTGTTCCAAAGTTGTGCTCCCCCACCATTTTAAAACCAGGGTCAAGCCTTTGTACTTGCACCTGAAACCTCATTAGCTATCACTTCAGGTTTTTCCAATCACTAGATTAAACCTGTTTTGCAGGAGTGCAGCTGAGCGTTACTAACATTGAGTTTGCTTCCTTCCAGAGCAAGCATATTAGCTCTTGTGCAGCCCAGTCATATATACATTCAGTGTTTTTTTTCTGGGGGGATGCATACCCCTAAACATTTTGTGAATCTAACAGAAGAAACTTTTTTTTTTACTTTTTAATTTATTCTCTAGCACAGTGAATCGTCAGTTCTGTTGTAGAAGACTTTACAGTCGTTCATTCACCTAGATTTTAAGATCAGAAGTCATTCAGCTACACCACTCACGTTAAGCAGTCCTGACCCACATTTGGGATAATGTCATCAAGAGCGTGTAAAATCTTGGCTTGTAGACTTTGCTCTCTTCTCCAGGTGCCAAACTGTCTTGCAACAGACCACCTTAGAGCATATTTAGCTTAGCAAACCACTGCCATCATAAGGAAGTATATAACAAAAGCTGCAGTAAGGAGTCTTAGTACCTTCTTCTTATAGACCTCAAGCTTGCAGTAAAACATCAGGGTACTTCTGATATACCTACAAATGTCCAGTGTGAGAACGTGAGTGGGGAAACTCATAGCTTCATCCAGAGAGGATGGTCAGGTGAAAAGGAGTGAACTCCTGCAACCACGCATGCTTACCTGGAAACACCTGTCACAGGTGGAAATCACAAGCGAAGCCCAGATGAGTCTCCTAATTCTTTTCAGACTTACAGGTGCTTCAAGGTAGCTTCTCTTTTATAATCCTCTTGCCCAATCCTCCAGCGTCTAAATCGCTGACAACAAGGGACAAACCAAGTTGCATGGGGTCTCTTCTCCAATTGCAGAGTTAGACTGTACCTCCAATCCAGTCTGAATGGCAGTAGCTGTTTGATACGTCTGCAGGATCATTTTTCACCATAAACTGAGCAACCCTGGGCATGCACAAGGCTAAGCAGAGCATACTCCATTGATATTGCCCATCTACAGATGACTGAGTGTAGCCTTATTGGAGTTCACCGATTGGGTCTGCGTTGCTCCAGGACAGGAGGAAGGAAGTCAAAATGACACCGAGTTGGTTCAAAGAAAGAGTTTATTCTGCTCTCCGGATAGCAGAAGGCATTTGCATGATGAGTCCACAGCAAGTCCAAAGAAATGACAAGTTTCATGCAGTATATATATCCTCTAGGCATCCTCTCCCCCTTCCCTAGCTACGTCAGCTTGTATATGCAGGTTGACATCACATATGTTCCTGCTCTGGTACTCTCAACCATAAAAGGATCTTCCTTCCTGTACTTCTGACCATAAAAGGATCTTCCTCTTCCTACTCTTATCTGGGAAGGGGTCATGATCTCCGGGAACACGCTTTTGGCGTTTTCCCCGGACATTGGTGTTGCGCGTATTTTGTGGTCAGCACATAAGATAAAGTTCTGACGTGTCTTCTCTCTGTTCTGTTCTACTACTGGTACAGTGAAGGCCATAGTTGCCGTCACAACTGATAAAGGAGAGGGCTCTGAGCACTTGTCTATACAGCCGGGCTTTTGTTTATGCATTGAGCTCAGAGCTCAAGTTAATGGATTTTAGCTAAGGAAAAATAGGGATTTTGGTGCAGTTTCAAACTGCCTGCACAGTCAGTTTTGGGTTTTGGAAACCCATTCCTTCATGAGCAGGAATAAATAGGGTAGTGTGGTTAGCTGCCTTTGGGCTGATAGCGGAACACTTGAATTTATATAATGCTTTTCCTAAGGGTCTGGATGATTTCAGCATATACCGGTAACCCCCCAAAACTTACCACAAATGTGTTTGCTGGCTAGTATCCTCACCATAAAAAGGTAAAGGGACTCCTGACCGTTAGGTCCAGTCGCAGACTCCTCTGGGGCTGCGGCGCTCATCTTGCTTTATTGGCCGAGGGAGCCGGCGTACAGCTTTTGGGTCATGTGGCCAGCATGACTAAGCCGCTTTCTGGCGAACCAGAGCAGCACACGGAAACGCCATTTACCTTCCCGCCGGAGAGGTGCCTATTTATCTACTTGCACTTTGACATGCTTTCAAACTGCTGGGTTGGCAGGAGCAGGGACCGAGCAACGGGAGCTCACCCTGTTGCGGGGATTCGAACCGCCGACCTTCTGATCAGCAAACCCTAGGCTCTGTGGTTTAACCCACAGCGCCACCCATGTCCCATATTGACCTCACCATATTGACTATATTTCTGCACGTGCTGTAGAGGGAAGTGAGGGGCAGATGGGGCTCGTCAACCTGGGAAGGGAGCTTATCCAGAAGGAAAACACTCATTCTAAACTTCTGCTGCCTTGTGGGATATCTTCGGGAGAAGGAAAAGCTAAGGAATTAACCTCACACAAATCTGAAGTGGAGTCCTGACGATGGCTGGATGGTGCCTCCTTCTGGCAACTCCTGCAGCCAAGCTGGTGTCAAACATATTGCTCTGCTTTGGATTACATCAGCAAGGCTAAGAGGGGAGGGGGTCTAGTTGTCTGGCTAGCCCAGTGCCTCCATACACACTGCCCAGGATTGCACCCTGAGATCACTTCGGTGCAGCTAATGCAGTGGTTTGATTTCACCCCTGGAGGCACACTTGTCTCTCGAGACAGACAGATGTTAACAACAACAATTACATATGAGTGTTTCAAGTTGCAAGATCAGGGCTTGGCTTAAACCACCTAGTGATTTTACCACCAATGTAAACCATGGAATTCCAAGCCACAGCTCATGCTCTTAACCAGTTTGCTGCACCAGATCACTTATTCATGAAGCTGCAGGACAGTGAAGTCATCATTAACTACCTCACTTATTGATTCGCGTGGGAGCAATTTTTGCACTCAAACATGAAATGAGGCATTTATTCCCTGTCTAGGACATGCAACAACTATTCATTGATTTGGGCCCAATTCATACAGCCAGCCACATGGTAGGTTACTCAAGTTACTGTTTAGTGGTGGTCCCACAATGTTAATCATCTGAGTAGATTGGTTAGACCAAAAGGTTTTCACTATGCAAAATTTTCAGTAGTTTAGCAATGTGATAAGTGCGAGCAGAATGACATGAAGAGCTATTGCACTCAGTAACTTTCCAGCAGGGCCAGCTTTGTAGCTGAAATCATGCCTTTGGGCCTTTTTGGCAGCTCAGATACTTTCCACTTACTCTAGATTGTAAGGTACAGTAGCTATTGCTGTTTGGATGCTCCTAAGCTGCTTTAATATCATCATCATCATTATTTATACCCCACCCATCTGGCTGGGGAAACCCAGCCACTCTGTGTGGCTTACACAGTATCTAAAAACATAACAATATCAAACATTTATTTAAAAAAATGCAACTCCCAGCCACCTGTGGTTAAGGTATACTGTATGATTGTAGTGATTAAATTATCAATTAATGAGTAACTGGAGTGGATAATAAGAAAATGTGAGAAAAACTGCATAACTATTACTAGGAATAGTGTGGAAGTAAGTCCTAAGTAACTAACGCATCAATAATTGTAACCTGTAAGTGTGACTTAGCCCTTTGAACAGTGAGCCACAATATATTTTTCCAGCATCTCAGTCTGATTTGAACCAGCTTTGAGTTGAGTTATGCAGTGATTTGTACCCAGCCTCTATCAGTTAAGTGTGTAACTTCTATTCAAGCTTAAGATCTTTGGAGCCTGCTAAAACAATCAACTCTCTAAACTTCAATGTAGGATATGGGTATGACAATTCATTGCCTTGAATAAAAGTACATTATTTTCAAACATGATTTTTTTCTCTTTTTATTGCTGTTAATTCAAGGAAAGATGCTGCATAAAATCCAATTTGTTCTAGAAATATAAGTGAGCTTTCCCATACATAACATTTCAAATATCAAAGTATATGGTAAACATACAAATAAAGAGAAGGCAACATACCTCCCATTTACAGTACAGTATCTGAAATCATAAAGTTCCATAAAGTAAACTGGCAGATAATTGAGAATGAAGTCCACTGGTGCTTTCAACACCCTCACTAAACTCGAAAGCAATTATTTCATTTTAATATGGTCCAACATACCCAGAACAAATAAAAGTACTTTTTATAACGGAGATAATTTCCTATGCTAATTTTCTTTTTTAAATTAAAGCTCTCATCTACCCCTTTACTCCCTCACTTTCAAAATATATTGGTGCTATAAATATAAATGCTATCTATGAAGAAATGTAGTAAATCAAGCTTCTTCAAGTTTCTTGTTTAGCAATTAGAAATGAAATGAAAACTGTTTTGACTGCTTCCCACCTGCTGCATATCATCTTCTTTTTTTAAAGCAAAATCTACATTTCTTCTATGAATTGTGATACCTATGGGTACACAAAGGATGGTAGTTCAGTGTTGATTTCAACAGTCAAAAGCTTTCTTCCAGATAAAACTCAGTGCACTTAAGAAATCAAATATTATCTGGAAGCAATTTAGTACATCTTGGCTTTTAGAAATAAAATACAGCAGTGTTAAACTTTGTGATATAACATGATCAATCTTTACACTCATCAGAGCCTTTCACATTATATCGTGATCACACAGTGGTAAAATTGTCATAAGAAAGTGACATTGCTATTTGGTAGACTGGTTCTAGTATACAAATACCCGACGGTTCTGTAGAATACATAGATTTTTGACCAGATTGAAATAAACCAGTTACATTCTAACACAACACTGTAACAGTCTAAAGGGGAAGATGTTAAAAATCAAGTCATTTTTGTATCAACAATGTAGTGTATATGTTTAATAAAGGTATTTGCTGCCAACTGTCATTACAAATGCAGACACACAAACTAAGGCATTCATACCAGTTACACAATTTGAACCAACAGGCTTAAAAAAAAAATACTACAACAGAAGTAAAATTGTTCAATGTATTTCTATTTCAGAAATCAGTTAAAGGTCCACACACAGCTTTAAGCCTTCCCCATCCTATGTTTTATTTGTGTCTTTTAGGCACATATAAGCTCTTTATTTTTGTCCGTTTTTGCACATGTACTATTGTGAATTTCCAAACTCTCAAAAAAAGCAAGCAATGCCCCCATCAGATCAAAAGAATAGGAATTTACTAGTGTTACGGGCCAGAAATAAACGGCTGAACATCAATCCAGTCCCATGGAGAGATAATGACCCAGCAAAAGGTGGGATAGAACAATAGCAGCACAAGAAAATGAGGGCAAGGGGAAGGTGGCTTGTGAGAGCATGCGCCAATTACCCCTTTCAACCTTATGGCTGTTCAACCAGTGTAGTCAGAGGTTAAATGACCTTTTCTTTTAAAAAAAAAAATGCAGTAAACATTGCATATCTTCAGTGCAAAAGTCTATTCATTCAAATACTCTTTTGATTGATTGGCCGAGATAGCAACATGCTTTATGCAAGTCGGACCAGGAGCAAAACCGCTTTCTTCCTTTGTATTACAACAGACATTCACGAGCAATGAAAAAATGCAAAAGGAAAAAAAAAATAAACACACACAAGGAATCTCTCAAATCCAAAGAACTCCCCAGACTTCCCAACCTTCATTTTGGTATGTAGGCAATGTTTACTTGGTTTCAGTCAGCAGAATCCAACGTATCATTAGAAGGGGGTGGGGGAGGTGCATATCTCAATCTGTAAGTGCCTAGAACAGGAAAAAGAACTTACTAAGTCACTGCTTACACTTAATAATAAAGTTATAAGAAAACCTACAAAACCCCCAAATGAACATACCCTTCCTCAAATCCTATTCTTCCATCCAAATGGAAGCTACATCTATATAACCTGCCTAGAAGACAGATTTTAGATAAAAGGAAAGTCTTAAGACAGTTTCTTCCAAACAAACAAGCAAGCATACAGTATACTGGACTTAACAACTGTAGAGCAATTCCACCTATTTCAATGGGACTACTCTAGAACACATAGCTTCAGCCTACCAAACTGATCTTCTCTGTTCAAGTTTTACCAGATATAAACACACACACACAAAAAAAACAACAACACAAAAAACCCCAAGGGGTGGAAATGGATAAATTACAGTTACAAATATTAAAAAGAATACTGCTATAAAACAGATGGCACCCTACATTTTAATGGTTTATCCACACATTTTGAAATGTCTAATCAGTCACATTAACAGGGAGAGGGAGATTTGTTTTTTTTAGTTATGCATAGGGGTAAGTGAGTGGTTGGTTTTAAGTTCATAACATGTAAAGCATGTGTAAATTACCAACTTTAAAAACCATGTTTTGTTTTGTAACTGCTTTGGGACGTGCTACTAAAGAGATACAGAGTCACATTTTAGCAGTGCAAAAATCTAATAAACCAGGGAAGTGCACTGCGAGTTTCATTTGCTATTCCCTTACTGGTGCCGTGTGACCCATTTTTTTGCTTGGTTATCTGTGAATGCCATTATGACGAAGTAACTTATTTGGGCCCAATTACAAGCTCTTAGATGACATTACTGACAATCATGCATGCACACGCACACACACGCACACAAAGTGTCATACAACCCACAGATAGCAGGATGGGAGCAGCAGGGTCAAGAATAGAAGCTAAGTGAATTCAGAAGCAACCGTGTTGGGAGTTAGGATTACCTTGTTGACTGGCCTCCAAAGATGACTGCTTACAGTCCTGTGCATAGTGCCCACTAACACCACAATTATAACAGGACACATTCCCATTCTTCTTGGGCCCTGATCCATTAGTATTGGCAACTACATTTGAAGCTTGGTACACAGGGAACAACCTCCCATAGCCTGCCATTTGCTGCATACCGTAGTTGGTTTGGCTCCCCATTACGGGGTCATGCATCAGATGCCCGTTTGCATATGAGGCCCGAGGCACGAAAAAAGGAATTTGTGCTCCATTGGTTTGATGCGGTTGGTTGAGGTAGCTACCACTGCAAAGTGATGGCAGAGGGATGAAAGATGGAACTCGGTAGAACTGTCCGTGAAGAGGATTGGTATAAATGTAACTGTTAATCTGAAGACTTCCGTTGGTCCCACAGCTGCATCTGCGACCACAAGACCCACACGGCCCGCAAGGCCCAGACCCCAACTGCGGTGGAGACAAGAGAGTCCCACTGGCGTTAGTGTTTCCAACAGCGCTAATGTAGGATGTGCTGTCACTCTGGGCGGTGCTGTGGGTTAAAGCAGGGCTCGGACTGGGTGCAGGACCTGGTGTGTGGGTAGGAATTGCAGGAGGAACAGTAGGCTGGACCTGACTAGCGCACAGACCAGATGAGGGAGGTGGTGGTGGTGTTGATGCCACAGTGTTCAGCACAGTCGTACTCTGATTGGGCAACACACTGGTAGCATGAAGAGTCACTGGAACAGGAAACGGAGCTGGTGGAAGTGCTGTGGAGAGGCCAGCTGCAGGAACAACTACTTTTAGACTGGGAGGTTGAGGGATCACTCCTGCGTTCCCCTCAACGTGAGGCACCATTTGATTTAAGCCCATCACATGGGGTGAAGGTTTTGAGATTGGGTCTGTAGTAGGAACTGTGGGTCCGTGGAAGTTACCTGGGTTGTGGACTGGGATAAAGGCAGTGTTTGGTGATCCAATACTTAAGTTTCCAGTTTGTTGCTGTGGTCCACTAACTGCACAATTTTCAGACGGCGCCTGCGGCGAAGGTATCTTCATTCTGTGTATTGCTAGATGCAATGCAGGGCTACCAGACTGGACTGCGGGCGGGAGGAAAGTGGTAGACAAAGGTGAAGACAGAAATTCAACATGTTTCTCAGATTCACCAGCGGAGCCCATTCCAACAGGAGCTGCATTTGTGACCACCATTCCCAAAGTTTTCCCATCAGCAGATATGGGTGGTGGGACTACAGTCTCAGGCTTCTGTGCACCATTGTGCACCACATAGTGCAGGGCAGGTATAAAGGAAATGTGCTGAAACTGTGGATTCAAAGGATCCTCTACGATATTTCCATTGTCTGATCTCACCGAAATCTGTGCAGGTGACTTATTGAGGTCCGTAGCACCATAACCAGCAAATCTCATCACATTTTGGTTCCCAGAATCTTCAGAATTGCTATCTGTGTCTGCGGGGAAACAGGGTATAATTAAGCACTTAAACATTAAGGGTTCTATAAGAAATATTTTCCAGACCTAGTCACTTCAAATAGCTTTAAAAGGACTAATAATACAATATTTTTTTTTTTGGGGGGGGAGACAGACAGGTAGATTAAAGTTGCCATTTATAGTGATGATTGCACCTTGCCATTTTTCAGTTTCCCATTTCTTGCTCACAGGAAGCATCCAACTTTGTACCACAATTGAAAGCTACAAAAATCACCGTATGGCATATTATGTCATCATTTGAGCACCTTTAAAAATACGCTTGCCCTGGAAAGGTACTTATGCTCACAATTATTCAACTGCACTGTGAAAGCAGTATCTCTTATTTAGTTTATGTTAATGAGAAGTGGGTAGTCCTTTTATCTGTGAAACAGTCATGGCATTTGTTAATAAAATTTGAGTATCTTGAATAGACACATCAAGTGGTATTAAGCTAAATAACTGTATGAGCAGAATGACTTCCTCTTGTTTACTGGTTTATTCCTATCCTCCATCACACCACTCCAAAATCTGTCCAGAACAGATTTAGGGGGCACATGGAGGAGGAAGAAGTCCTGTTGTACAAGGGAAGTTGTTCCGCTCACACAATGAGGTACTTAGCACTATACTGAATACAACCCAAGAAATACATGTTGGTTAGAGCATGGTGCTGATAATGCCAAGGTTGCAGGTTTGATCCCTATATGGGACAGCTGTGTATTCCTGAATAGCAGGGTATTGGACTAAATGATCTGCAGGGTCCATTCCAATTCTACAATTCTATTAAATACATTATTTTCTCAGTTACATTACTAAAGTGGGAAAGTAGTTATGTAAAAACATTTTAAATGACTGAAAATAAAGTCAGTGAGTTTAAGTGATTTTGAAAAGCAAATTATATATTTAAGGTTGTAATACATAATGTGCAAGTTTGGAAAATTACATCAATTCAAGAACAGATAAGGCAATTCAGATGTTGTGGGGCTTGAGTAAAGCTTGAAGCCCAGCTCTGACTAAGCCTATATTTCTTTTCAAGCCTTTTCTCTTAGGAACCCACAATACATACAGGCAAAGATTACTGCATTGCAGGGGGTTGGACTAGATGGCCCTTGGGGCCACTTCCAACTCTACGATTCTGCTTAAATTAAGTCTATTTTTAATGACCAATATAAAGCAAGAGTTGTCGATGACACTAATAGAGTAGAGATTTGTTAGTATATGAGGCAGATAGAATGGATGTGCAGAATAGTCACCCCTTCATCCATGGGTTCAGAAGAGGCATTTAAAGCCACTCTGAACATAGTCACAGAGGTATGAAAAAGAAGTTATTTCACAAGATTAGGTGCAGGTTACATTGTGGTATGATGTTCTGAACCTTTGCAAAGATGTCCTGCAGTTTTCACAAATACATTTATGGTTTAGTTAGACAAGTGCTCCCAAACAGGGAGGGGGAAAAGATCTAAGAGGAAGGCTGTCCCCCTCTGTGCAGAGGAATCCAGATTTTAAAACTCCAGTTAGAATGTAGAATATACCGTATTTTTCTCTCTATAACACGCAGATTTTTTCTCCTAAAAAGGAAGGGGAAATGTCTGTGCGTGTTATTGAGCGAATGTGTGGTCCCTGGAGCCAACTGGCGCGAGTGGGGGCAAAAATCAGGCAAAAATCAAATCGCGAGGGAAAGCCCCTCCCCTCCAGGCAAGCAGAGGGGAAAGCAGAGCGTCCTTCCTTCTAATTCCTCTCCGTGCTCCAGGCAGCCGGAAAACATGCAGGTGGGAGAGTGGGAGAGAGAGAGAGAGAGAGCGAGAGAGAGAGAGAGCGAGCGCTGGCTGGCTTGGGTGGGTGGGGGGAAACTTTTGCCTTCCTTTCCTCCCTAACCCGTTAAACCCCTCTCCTGCATTCTTAGCCAGCTGCTTCTCTGCACACCCCTCTAGTGCTCCTTGTCCCTTCTGTGTTTTTCCTTCCCTCCCCACTTAAAATATGGTTACAAAGCATGGATCCACATGGATCCTCAGGATCTTTGCATTGGGTCACCCCAAATTCACCATCAGATCACATAGCATGTCCATGGCTACAGCCTGCCCCCAAAAAATCATGCACCCACTGTTGCCTGGGGCTGCAATGGTGCAAAAACATGGTTACAAAGCATGGATCCACATGGATCCTCAGGATCTTTGCATTGCGTCACCCCAAATTCACCATCAGATCACATAGCATGTCCATGGCTACAGCCTGCACCAAATAAATCACGCACCCACTGTTGCCTGGGGCTGCAATGGCGCAAAAACGTGGTTACAAAGCATGGATCCACAGGGATTCTCAGGATTTTTGCATTGGGTCACCCCAAATTCACCATCAGATCACATGTCTGTGGCCACAGCTTGAAGCACAAAAATGATACATCCACTGTTTCATTCAGAATTCCCCCCCCCCTTGTTTTCCTCCTCTAAAAACGATGTGCGTGTTATTGTCAGGTGCGTGTTATAGAGCGAAAAATACGGTAATACCTAGTTATCAGTGGAATTGATAAGGCTATTTCTGGTGTCCTTGACCTAGGCACACCAATCCAAATGAAAGGAGAAGCACACTAAAGGAATTATATATATACTCTTATTATTTTAAAAGTACAGATATACAACCTCTGTCTTTCTCGTCTTCACTTTCAAAGCTTTCCCTTCCATCATGCCGTGGACTAGAAGGAGAACTGTAACTCTCTGAAGAGGTTTCTCCACATGTGTCATGTCCCATTGTAATGTCTAAATTTGAATCTAGAAGAGATTTCATTTCAGCAAAGGTTACCACTAGACATGGTCAATTAATTAATATGCATATTAACTTGCCATTTTCTGCAACGTTCACCTGCTACCTAGTCAATAGCTCCCTGAAGTCAAGTCCATAGTAAGGATCTTTTGTTTGTTATCCAATAGTAAAAGACAAGAACCTTTACACAACCGCACAGTGCCACTGCCATGATATACCAGAATCTACGGCTGAATTTCAAAGAGCTACTTTAGACACAGTGGCCATGGGCATGAACAGTGGGAGCTTTTTACTTCCTCTATTTGAACAGTTAATCTTCCCACCATGTAAGAGTGCTGCTCAAAGTCCTCTGATTCAAAAGTAAGCAACAGAGGGCTGGTGTTCAATTATTTGAATTCTAGCTCATGTAATTTTGGAAGAAATACATGACCAATTCAACTCTGCAAAATAAATAATAATAATAATCCTGAGCATTCCCACGATACATCCTGTCCTATCTATACATGGGATTGCCATTGTTTTAGTAATTATCTGGGCAGTTCCAAGCAGGGTTCTGCACCAATGCAGGGCCAACTCTGGGAATATTCTAGAACTTTAGGCCAGGTTGCTAACACTTACGTTTCCTCCTCTTTAGAGGACCTTATCATATGCATGTGTCTTAAGCTGTACCTATGGCAACCTGAAGAACACAACTGGCTTGCTGACCCCTGTAAGAGGATGCAGGTGGCTTTAGGTCCAAAAACAGGCTATGAAAAACATGCTCTGCCAAATGCTACATCAGCTTTTGCAAGTATGCAGCGGCATTAAAGAGGTATTTCTATCCAACACACACACACACACACACACACACACACACACACACTATAGCCATTCTCCAGATACTATAATGCCCAAGTCTAGGCAGAATCTATTACTTGGTAGCTAGCCATCAAGAGAATTGGAGGTTGATTGGAATCACAGACATCTTAAGAGTGACGTAACAAATAAAACAGATATCCTTCCAGAACTATGACTCTTACAAAGGGGGGAAGACCAGAGTGATTCACAGATATGCAAGACTTTCCTGCAAACAGAAAAGTTAACCAATCAAAACCTGTGACAAATTTAAGTTGGAGATCTTTTTTGAAAGGCAAGGGCTAAGTCAGATTGCGTACAGATACAGAGGATGCAGAGTTTACTGGGCAGACTAGCAGATATAAAATTGTCACTAGGGAAAAAATACGCGCCCTGCTCCATCCAGAGGTTTTGGCATTGGAGAAGAATGAATTAGTGCCAAATATGGTAAGAATGTTGTCACTGAAAATCTGGAGATGTTGGGACCAAGGAAGTGGTCACTATGGCTGAACCTATTCCATTGAACAGAATCAGAGAGGAAGATGATGGGACTGCTGTATCAAGTATCCAAACTACAAGAAAGAAGATTCCACCTAAACATTAGGAAGAACTTCCTGACAGTAAGAGCTGTTCGACAGTGGAATTTGCTGCCAAGGAGTGTGGTGGAGTCTCCTTCTTTGGAGGTCTTTAAGCAGAGGCTTGACAAGCATATGTCAGGAGTGCTCTGATGGTGTTTCTTGCTTGGCAGGGGGTTGGACTCGATGGCCCTTGTGGTCTCTTCCAACTCTATGATTCTATGATTCTAAGTGGAGTTTTATTGCTTGTTTTCTGAGTGCATATCAAGACTGATCTTCCTTTTGCTCCAGGATGCCACAGAGGCAACTGTTCCAACTGGCTCAGCAGAATTTCAGATTTCTGAATGTCAGTAAGATCAATAATTTCATGTAGATACTCAATAAAGAGAAAACATAGAAGTGCTTTCCCCATACCTATCTAGTCACTTGAGAAGAAAAGGGGTATCGAGACCCCAAATCATTAATGAACGTTCAAACTAGATCCATACTCTTAGTTTCGGAAAAATTAAAAAGAATATTCCATAGGTCCTCTGCTACAGATATTTCTTAGTGATTTAAGTGTGAAAGGAAGGAAATGGTTAATTGTAACAAGTGCATGCTTGTAACAAGTGAATCTCACAGAGTATGCTGGCTCCACATTAGAAAGGCTTGTGGTACCAAATATTTAATTCTCAGTGCAGAGCTGGAAGCAGCATGCATAAGTACTGGTTCCAGTTGTAGATCGCGCTATGGTACCAATATATGGCTACCATTTAGGGTTTTGAAGCATCAACAGTTTTATATGTGGGAAAGTAAGATGGTTGGCTTCTCAAGCAAGTGTGATTTCAATTTTTTCTGTGCTCTTCGGATTTATGGTCTCAATGGTAGGACAAAATACGAAAGTGAAGGCAATCTTCAAGAACATCTGTCTGAACAGAAACACTATGCACAAGGAGGACTGCATGACCTGAACATTTGATCCAACACTGCATCCAGGAGTGTGTGTTCTAAGGAGATGCAGCAGATTTTATCAAGGATCAGTTCTGGAAGGCTGGGCTTTGATGAAACAATTACTGGGGCAGAAATCAATTTCTGCCCAGAGGACACTAAGACTACAGACTAGGAACCAAGTCTTGTCAGTGAATCTACTCAATTAGATTGGAGGAAGAGAAAGCTGGTAGAGGAGGATCAATGCAGTAACTTGACATGGCCATATTATCCTTTTGGGCAGGCACCCCCAAACTCGGCCTGCCAGATGTTTTGGGACAATTCCCATCATCCCTGACCATTGGTCCTGTTAGCTAGGGATGATGGGAGTTGTAGTCTCAAAACGTCTGGAGGGCCGAGTTTGGGGATGCCTGCTTTCGGGACTCATTAAGAGGATCAAAAGAAGCAGTTTGCCATTTCAGATCTTCATCTAGACCTTACACAGGTGCCATGTATTCAAGTATCACCTTGGAGTCAGGTGACTCGAGTTGGGGATGGGGGAGAGATGAAACACAGTCCCTTTACAGTACTTGCAGCCATTTCCCCACGGCAGTATCTCAAGTGGAAAAGTGACCATGTCAGGATCATTTTTATCTGTTAGCATAGGGAACAGCCTACCACATGCCATTCACTGACACAAACCAAAGCACTGGTGGTTCCCATCCAGAATGGGTACTCTCTACTAACACCTTGATAGCCACAGCACCTTTTGAACATCACACTCCCAACTGTGCCATAGACACGCAGGACAACTAGATTAAACCACAGATTGAAAGAAAAATGAGTTCTATCTCTTTGCTAGAAAAATTAGAGAAGCTTTTTCCCTTTAAATAAAAGTGAAGAACAGTCGAAAAGAGCATTCACAGTGATCAGAGAAATGGGAGGACTCATTTTACCCTTCAAGTTCCACAGACAGTATAAGATGTTCTCTCAAGTAGCGGGGCACAAGCCTAGTTAAAGTTCTAGAATGATTCCAGAATTGACTCTGTGTAAGTGCAGTATCCATACACAGAACTAACAATGGGAAAGACCATGAAGAAGACTTCTGGCAATTTTAAGAGAATCTTAATATTTTCCTGCCCTATCAGCTCATCTTGCCATACAATCATCCGTATGCAGTATGCATAAAAGGATTAATGTATAAATCAAACAATTTAAGACTTGAGTGGGGAGCCTCAGGCCCAGTAGCAAATCATGACCCTCAAGGCCTGTGTCTAGCACTTGAGACTCTCCTCTCCAAGGTCACAACCCTCAATGTCCATGCTATGCACTCTTCCGAGTGTACTCCTTTACTGTGATGCTGTTGCTTGATTTCCTGGATCGAGAGATATGCGTGTATAGAAACCTCTGGAATGTAGACTACTGTACAAAGGTAAGAGCCACATCCACTGCTCCACCAGCTTTTGTCCCTGGCCCTGCCCATAGCTGACAGAGAAGCTTCTCCAAAGAACTTGAAAAGTCTCCAATCACATTTCCTACCTTTTACTGTTCCTGGGTGGAGGTGAGCATCGGCGACTCTCATACAGCTAGTTCTGATGGTAAACCTGGTGTCAGTTCTCTTTATTTTATCTCTGTGTGAGAATACAAACATAGTTCATTTTTCAAAATAAGTGGTCATAAAGTCTCTCATAGGACCTCGAGGTTAGTATTTTCAATTCAACTTCAAAATTATTCAAGGATATGGATTGCGCTATACAAAACTCAAAAGTTTTTAAACTTTTGGTTTAACATGACCGTAGTTACTGGTACACATGCATATATTAATATATGTTAATACATTGCATTATATTAACAAATTGTATTTTGTATGTCTAGGCAAATCTCTGATTAGGCTATTAGATAGTAAGTCAACATCCGCATGAAAGACCTTGTGTGCATATCATGATAAGCCACCGTAAGGTCACATACACACCATACACAAAGAACCTTAGGCACTGCAGTTTGTTGAAGAAGCGAGAAGCAGTTGAGAGGGGTGTATTACAATCCCCAGGATTCTTTGGGGTAAACCATGACTGTTGAAGTGGTATAAATGTGCTTTAAATATATGGTGTGGATGTGACCTAAGAAACAATCAATGACGTACTGTGAATGAGCATCGTGCTATTGCATGCTGCTCAATTGCTGCTAATTTATTCTACCTTGCCTGGAGTTGGAAGAAACACACCATAAACTTGGCTAAATGTGTGTGAACACCAGTGATCGTGATCTGTTTCTCTCCCAACAAACCTGCAAGCGGAAGCCACGGTTTGTACTCTGTTTACCACTCACAGTAAACAACAACAAAAAAACTCATAGCAAATTCTGAAAAAGATCAGCTTTCCTCTAACAGAAGCCAATAAATTTGAATGCTATACTTAATGGCTATATTTTGATAAATGCATAAGCAATATTCTGTTTCTTTTTAATGTGTAGTACTTACTTTTCCGGTTGAAGCTTTCCTTTCTTCTTGCTCATTACAGGCAAAATTCTCTTCTCCCCTGTATACTGAAGAACGAAATAGCAGATCAAAAGCCTCCCACTTCAGAGACCGACAAATGCTACAACTGCACTTAGACCAAAGGAACAATGTTGACACAAAGTTATTTTCCTCCCACGTAACAGCTCATCATTTGGAATGAGATGTACAAGTTCTCACAATTTTCTATGCTTATGCTCTGCTGGTGTTCCAGCACACTCAAGGAACCTCTCTGTCTTAACTGAGTCAAATAAATATTTGCGTATGATTTCCTCTTTGAAAGTCCTATCTAAGCTTAAACATGCAGCATTTCCATTGCTTAGAAATGGGAATGACATACAAGGCTTTCACTGCTTAAAATTGTGGCGAGTCAACTGGTGGCTTCTGGGCAGTACCTTGCCTGGAAGATGGGATGCAGATCATCTAACTGTCTAACACTCATCTTAAAGTGACCCAGGGAGTGGCACAATTCAATTCAAAAGCAGAAGACTATAGATAGTGGTTTCAGCTCTTTTTGCTTTTCACCCACATTCAGATGAGGAAGAGCATTACCTAAGTTGTTTTTTTTAAAATGCACACATGGTATTTATGAACTGGCACGTTCCCTTCCATGAACCTTGCAAATTATGCAAAAGCCTCTGGGTCATGTTTCTGCTCTCTGTAGCTTGCCCCACCCTGCCCACTGCTCTACTCCTTCCATCCCTTTGAAATGCTACTGCTGGCACCTGTCACTCAGCCTATGGGGAGTAAGAGGTTTGTGAAAAGTGGTGTAATTCATCACCAGTACTAACTGTCACTCCAGAGAGGTTTCATTAAAAATAAAACATGTGAATTCAATGGGGTTCTGCTGCCACTTAAGAAATATGTGCTTTTAAGAAACATCAAATAAATACCTGATCAAGTAATGTGCAATGCTCTGGATGCTGCTGAACAGCACAGCCTTTTCTTCTCCAGTCTGCCACACCGTTATGCTCAGAATTTATGTTGAAGCCATCCAGTGAAGAACATTTAGTATTAACTGTGCTGTTATAAGAAATACATGAGTTTATGTCACTGAAAGTACCTCTAACATTTCAATTCATCCAGGAAAATGTCCACCCATGCACAACCCACAAGGCTAGTTCTTTTTACTAAATTTCAGAGACCAGATTTCTGTAGATAAACACTAATCTGCACACTTGGGACAAAGTAGCAACTGCACTTGTTAATTCACTGATTTCACCTCCCTTAAAATTGTGGCGAGTCAACTGGTGGCTTCTGGGCAGTACCTTGCCTGGAAGATGGGATACAGATCATCTAACTGTCTAACACGCATCTTAAAGTGACCCAGCCTTAGATCCATTTCAGTCCGGTTTCCGTCCTGGTTTTGGGACCGAGACAGCTCTGGTTGCCCTAACAGATGATCTCTGTAGACAACTGGATCGAGGCGGGTCAGGACTGCTGATCCTTTTAGATTTGTCAGCAGCCTTTGACATGGTCGATCATGATCTTCTGGACCACCGCCTCGCAGACGTGGGGATACAGGGCATAGCCCGTAACTGGCTATGCTCTTTTATCTCTGGTCGGGGACAGAGGGTGGCACTAGGGAGGGAAATGTCGTCGCGCCATCCCTTGGTGTGTGGAGTGCTGCAGGGCGCAATTCTCTCCCCGGTGCTTTTTAACATCTTTATGCGTCCCCTTGCCCAGATTATCCGGAGCTTTGGGCTGGGCTGTCACCAGTATGCTGATGACACTCAGTTCTATCTGCTGATGGATGGCCACACCGACTCGGCCCCGAACACACTGATCAGATGCTTGGAAGCTGTGGCTGGATGGTTTCATGGGAGCCGATTGAAACTAAATCCTTCGAAGACAGAGGTCCTATGGCTGGGTCGGGATAGCATGGGGATGAGAGACCAACTCCCTTCTGTTGCGGGGGCCCAATTAGTGCCATTGCCTTCCGTTAAGAGTTTGGGTGTAATCCTTGACGCCTCCCTTTCCATGGAGGCGCAAGTTACAGCAACAGCCAAGGCAACATTTTTCCACCTTTGCCGCATCAAGCAGTTGGTCCCTTACATTTCCCGCCCCGACCTGGCCACAGTGATCCATGTGACGGTCATCTCCAGGCTTGACTACTCTAATTCACTCTACGCGGGGCTGCCCTTGAAGCTGACCCAGAAACTCCAGAGGGTGCAGAATGCTACAGCGAGGCTCCTCACGGGGTCTCTGCCATGGGAGCATATTCACCCAGTGCTTTTCAAACTGCACTGGCTCCCGGTAGAGTACAGGGTCAGATTTAAGGTGCTGCTTTTGACCTTTAAAGCCCTTCACGGCCTAGGACCCTTGTACCTACGGGACCGCCTCTCCCGGTATGTCCCACGGAGAGCCTCAAGGTCCATAAATAGCAACACCCTAGTGGTCCCGGGCCCTAAGGAAGTTAGATTGGCTTCAACCAGAGCCAGGGCCTTTTCAACTCTGGCTCCGGCCTGGTGGAACGCTCTGCCTCATGAGACCAGAGCCCTGCAGGATCTGATTTCTTTCTGCAGGGCCTGTAAGACAGAGTTGTTCCGCCTGGCCTTTGGCTTGGAGCCAATTTGATTCCCTCCCTCTCTTTCTTTTTTCCTTTCCTTCTCCTCCTGCGATGAGGCTACATTTTAATATTTTAATGTTTCAATATTTTAATTTTGTTTATAAGTTGTAATCATTCAACTTGTTTTTATTATTGCTTGTAAGCCGCTCTGAGCCCGGCCTTGGCTGGGGAGGGCGGGGTATAAATAAAAAATTATTATTATTATTAGCACTGGTATGTCTGAGCCTTTTAAAACTGAGATACTTAATCCTCTGCCTGCTATTTGTTGTCTTATTTTATATGTTTTTCTTTTTATATTGTATTGCACCACTGAAAACCTTAATACAAATTATTAGAGGGGATTTCTAGGAAGCCAGAGAAATTATTATCTTCTGAAAGCTGCAAGGATGTGTATTAGGTATAACAAGGAAAAGAAGGAAGGGTCAACAACTTTCAACAGTTATTGAAAGTTTTGGACGTCAAAATAAGGTAAGGAAGACAGGATGGTAGCATATTTATGGAAAAGTGGAACCGGTTATGTTATAGAATTTGAAAGTATGGAGTAATTTACAACCCTGTAAATATGATTACTTTCACAACACTATTCATGTTGACACAAACATTTCTCATTTTTATAATAATAATATGCACAAACTATTTTATTGTAATTATTGTAAATATTAATTTATTGTAATATTGTAAATATTTAAAAAGTGTGTTGCTCATTAACCTGTGCACAGGAAGATCAAATACCTACCCTAGGAACTTGGCAATTAATGGGAAATAGAAATTTAATCAAGACTCTATTCTCCAGATGGTCTAGAGCAGGCCCATCCAACTCCCAAGAGACTGCAGTCTACTTCCAGTATAAAAAAACTGGCGGTGATCTACCCATTGTCATTGAGGATTGCCGAGCTTTTTGGGAGGAGGACAGAGTTGTTGAGCTTTTTTGGGGAATTGACCACAGTTGCTGAGCTTCTTAAAAGGGGAAATAACATCAATAACTCAACTCAAACGCCACAGCTGACAAGAGCAGGCAGTGCTAAAGGCAATCATAGTATCCACCATGGCAAATAGAAACTGATAGAAACTGCAAAAATACGCCTGCTTGACGCGACGGAGGGACAGAGCAAGGGGAAAGAAACATTCATTCCGGAGTTTTTTTAATCCCGCGATCGACAGGGATTACCAGGGGATCTGCCTGTTGATCGCGGTTGACTGGTTGGACATGTCTGGTCTAGAGAGATGGTCTATAGAGTCATGCTAGAAAATAGGGCAGTTAGTGACTGACTGAATGAAAGCTGGAATTGTGTAAAGTTGAGCACTGCAGCAAAAAAGAATATGAAGAAGAGAACAATACGGCCCAGAACTGAATTAAAGGATTCAAACTATTAAAGTATTGGCTTAGTTAGGAAAACAACCCAGAGCAGGTATAAGCTGGATGCATTTATTTCTGTTACTTACTCAAACTGTAAATATATGGTTTTTTGTCCATGGCTTACAAAAATCTTAAGTGAAAGTATAGTTTGTTTTTGAAAAACTTCATCTAAAACCTTGTTATTCACCCCACAACCAAATGGTTTGCCACTCTATCCATTGTTGGGAGTAGGCTGGTTGAATTAAAGTCCAAAACTTTAAAGGATTTCTCTGTGGAAGGCAGTAAGGGAAAATAAAGATATCCACTTGGTGGCAGCAGTGAATAATAAAAAAGGGGGTGGGTGGGTTGGCTTAACTGGTTTGTCTCCCTTCCCATGGTACATGATTTAGCCTTTGTCTTCACAGATGCTATTTCCTTGAATTATATGTAGAAAGAAAACTGTGCCGTAGCAAAGTTTTCCTAATACTAAACATAAGATTTACAGTTTGCCACAAGAGGTTCCCTAGCAATTTCTTAGCAACAATATGACAGATATTTCTCCCCTCAAAAAAACCAAGCATCAAATGGATTAGTTTAAGTGAGAAAATAACAAGGACCTACTTCGTAATAGGACATTTCCCATTATGTTTCTTGTGAATCACTGTGTGCTGTATCATTTCTGGATAGGAAAGAATAGTAAAAACATTATTGATCAAGTTCATTTTAATTAACCAGAGTGGCTGGGGCAACCCAGTCAAATGGGTGGGGTATAAATAATAAAATTTCATCCTTGGCCCTCTGCATTTTCACAAGAGCAAAAATACTACTATAGTAGGGGTAAGGGGGGGGCAGGATAATGAACTGCAAGTTCATTTTGAACTGCATGCTTACCTTCCTCCTGACTTGAAGCTTCTGAGCTGTCCTCCTTGAAATGTTCCGGTAGCTTAGATGTCTTCAGAGAAGATTGGAGATTATCTGGAAGGTAAGCATCATTGAACAACTTCAAAAGGTATTACTCAAAAGGTTAATTTTAACAGCTACCTAGTTTTACAAAGGGCTGTAGAAAATTTGCAGTTATGGGGAGTATACCTTGCAGCTACTTGCATTAATTTTCTTCAAGACTCCATGGCAGCTTAACCAGTCTAACATTAGGAACATTTAGAGAACTCCTGTACTGGTTTGGTGTGAGGGATAAAATTATGTATTTAAAAGCAGAACTATATACATTCCAAAGCCTCTCACACATACACTCTCCTCCTCTTGGTTTAGAAGTCCTTGTCTGCCAATACTGCAGTAAGTTAATTTTATTGTAAAACAGTAAGTTGATAATTTTAGCTGGTTATCTGTTCTTAATATGCTAATCTCTAAAACTGCTAAGGACCTGACAGGATGGCTCTGCTTATGGCATCTGTTTTCAGTCTTCATTAAATTTCATATCTTCTTTTTTACTGGCCAGCTTTCAAGATACAGTATATCATTAGATAGCTTATGCCAACCATCCATTCATTTTTTGGGGAGAAATGGATCTATACTCCAAAGAGCATGCTAAATAACATACAAAGGCCCTTCTCCATGAGCTCCCTCCACAAGTGGTCAAGAGGATGGCAACCTGAGAATGGCCTTTTCAGGAGTGGCTCCCCTGGGAAGTTTGCCTGGTGCCATCATTATATATTGTGAGGTACCACGCAAAAACAGTTCTTTTCTACCAACCCTTTGGCTTTTAACTATCTGCAGCTTCCTTTATTGAGTGGGATGTTTTAATTCTGCCCCTTAAATACACAAAATGTCTTTTAGATTTTTCTGTGGTGGTTATAACGTGTGTTATTTGTTTTAAGTCGCTTTGGGTTGCACTGGCAAAAAAGCTACTTCATCATCATCATCATCATCATCATCATAATAATAATAATACCAAATTCTTGTAAATGCATCACCCAGCAGCAGTACATCTACTTAAGATTTTAAATTAAAAATGCAACAATGAACCTGTTTAAAGGCTAGCATTATTTTGTTCTGAACCCTTACAGCTGGCTGCCTTAAATGAGAAGTCCACTGTACAAAAGTTATACAATTTTCAGCATACTTGGAAATAGTGTTTTCCAGGGGTTATTATCTGAAAGCCAGAACTTTAGTACGAGATTCTAAGAACGCAATAGATAGGATCAGTCGACGATGTTGATAAAGTACGTGATGGCATTTCTGGAGCCTGGAATCAGATGACATCAGTTTTACAATGTTTAAAGGCTTAGGAGAGTTTATAGCTTTCTACTGAGTGTATGTCTGGACCTCAAAAGTTAAAAGGGGCAGGGGGCGGACAGACTGTAGCATTCAAAATTTAGTGGCTATTATCAAATCTTGATACACCAGTCTGAGACTGCACACTGCCTCAGTTGCATCTATTAATCCTACTGAAGTCAATGTAAGTGTATCTTAAATATAAGTGTGTAAGCTTATCTGATACAAACACTTTGTATTAATCTGTAAATCAATCAGAAGTGTGTTTAGAAATTTCTTACTGTGCACGTGCAAAGACTCCGAGGACAGAGATTGAAAGAAGCTGTTTACTCTTTGATTCTGCAGAAAAGCTTGAGATGTTGTTGAAAACAGCTGCCTAAAAATAAATAGAAAGTAAACAATCCAATCAAGGTTAACTTAACCTATATATTACTTTTTCATTCATTCAACTTAGCTTTTATTTAAACCCAAACCAAATACCCAGAATTGGAATGTGAACTAGCCCCCCCAGGAAAAATGAGGGGCTGAGAGGACATATATTATTCTGATTGCTCCCTTGCTTTTATCTGTTAACATTTGTGATTTAAAAACCGAACTTAAGAATACGATTCTACCCATTTCTAACAGTTTATTTCAGGTGTCTGGTACAAGACAGATGATGTACCTATGCAACTTGGCCAGTTTGCGTTGCTAAGGTCTTATGTGATAGGAAGAAAGGCTCATACCCAGTTACTAACCATGCTTCTCCTGCCCAACAGGATAAAATGATAAAGCAAGAAGGTAAGAACTACTTAAAAAGTCAGAAACAGGAGTGGTGGCTCAGTAGAATGCATAGTAATTCTCATGTCCATATCTTATGTGTTGGATGCAACACTTGCATAGGTCCTGTACTCTTATGGTCAGCAATGCACATAAGAACGAATAGCACTGGATTTCATTCATATTGGTACTCTACAAATTTATTGTTCTGTTCTGCCTTTAAGAGCCAGATCTCCCAGGGCAGCTTAAAATTACAATCAATGAAGTAAAAAATGCAATTCAGAACCCTAAAAACCAGTATTTAGAATAGGTCAAAGGCCTAACAGGATATAAACATTTTTAGCGCTCTCTCAAAAAAGTCAAAAGAGGCGAAACAAAATTATTTGCAGAGGATATTCCAAAGATGCAGGAACACAAATGTTCTCTCCAAGTGAGGAATGGAAGTTATGCTCTCCTTCCTTCCTCCTTCTACAAAAGTAACGAACTCGGCATTCTTAGGATTCTGGGGACACCAGTTTGAATATGCAGTTTAACTACAGCTATGCAGACTCAGCAATGCCTTGTTTTTCGGATTCTGAAGTTGCAGAACTATAGTTCCATAGGTGCAGATTAAGGGAAAGGAGTGAAGATCAGTGATACAGCACATGTTTTGCATGCAAAGTGGCCCAGATTCAATTCCTAGCACCTCCATTCCTCCATTTCCTGGCATGGAAAAGATTCTCGTCTAAAAACCTGAAGAGCCACTGCCAGTCAGTGTAAACAATACTGAGCTAGATATAACAATGCTCTGATTTGGTATAAGGTGTCTTCCTATGTGAATCTCTAGTTTAAAAAGATTAACCACATGCATAATATGGAAGGTGAGAGCACCACATCCAAATTAATATAGTAAACACCATATTAATTTCCTCAAACGATTACCTTATCATGGGTTCAAAGTCTAGGTGTCGCCTTTCTTCTTGCTTCTGGAACCCTTGATTTAATGCTCCTAAAATAGTATTGTCAAATGCTTCAGAAGAAAGTTCCTTTGGAAGCTGGTGAGAGGGATAATGTTAATTATTGGCAGATAACAGCAATTTGTATCAAAGTAGTCATGCAAATCATCATAAGGCGGCAACAGCTCCTTTTACACTCCATCAGCAGTGGCTTATATCCAATGCAGCACTAAGCAAGCATCCCATCAGCACAAGGATTCCTACTTATACAATGTGCCCCCCAATCTCTACACAGCCGTACACCCTCCTCAAATCTGCTCCGAAGAGCTGAACCCCCAAACTAGAACAGCAAGGGGGGGTACTGTGCAAGCAGGAAATATTGTGCTGATAGGATGTTTACTTAGCACTACATTTGAACTTCTCCCTCCCAATAATAGACAGACCATTAATTTTGGGGTGTTTTTTTTAAACACAACCAGTCCCTTCAGACTAGAAATAAAAGCAGGTTAATGTTAATTAAGGCTTAATCCCTTCTCTAATTAGAACTACAACTTCTTCCAGGCATGAAAAAAGATATTACATTGTGCCTATTTTGCAGTAGTCAATTTTACTTTGGTATCCACAGGTTTCATGGCAAATGGGATAAATAATTTGGAAGCCAACTTGTAAAATCTTTCAGTATCTAGTATTTAGAAGTTCCTAAGCAGTTGAGGACAAATAAACTCCTTTCAGTGTCTGGGCTAAAATTCTATGTATTTTACAATAGAATAACCATAAACAGCTTTAACATGTTGAAGATGCTGGAAAACATTTTGCTATTTTTTCTTCTTAACAGCCACCATTATACTTCCCCCAACTATAAACTGACCATCAACAACATATTAATTTTTAAATTACACTTGACTTAATACAATATTTCAAATGATAGTATAGACATGACAGGTTCTTTTAAGAGAACATCAGAGCTCGTGTCTTAATACAAGTCAGCCATACTGCAGTGATGATTGTAAGTCAATAGACATTTTGTAGCAATCACAATCTTGCTGTCCCTAGTTCAGACATGAAAAAGAGCTCTCACAAGGATTGTGATCCCTGCATCATAGGAAGATCCACTTCCACCCTGCATGCCCAATACTGAGATCCTCTCTTCTATTACATTCCTATGCCCTCCGATTCCCAATGCTACAATCCCTTCCTGCAAATCCTAAAGCACTGTTATATAGATATGTCCTCCTGGAGACAAACTCTCTAAAGCTCTAGAGGTTTAGGACATGGGAGCAACCTGCCTGGAAATGTTCCTCACTCGGCCGTGGAAGTGGCAGTTTAGCTAATCTGATATCTGCCTCTTTAGATGTAGAAATTACAGAGAGAGAGGACCTCAAATGGTCCCACCAAATTAACTCTAATATTAGACAGTATTGATATAGATATGTATGTATGTAGTTACTGCTGAAACAAGCAGTCCCTACTTGTTAAGTTACTTGCAGCTAACAACTTGAAATTGTTGCTTCCTGCGACTGGACCTAACGGTCAGGGGTCCCTTTATCTTTAACCAATGTAAACTGTCAACATTCTGTAATAAGCACAAACTCCAATTGCATATAACATCTGAACATGTTCACCGTGTGTGTGTGTGTGTGTGTGTGTGTGTTTTAAAGTCACTGGTAAAATAGTAGCTTTTCAGTTCCACCTTGAAGATCAAATACATAAATCTCAAGCTAGTTTTTTACCTTTGAATATAATACAATCCCTTTCAAATACGTACTTTTAGTAGAAATTCCTGTAAATCTTGATGTGTTTTTGTTACACAGGATATAGAATGATCAGACCAGATTACCTGATGAAAAAGAAAATGTAATAAATAACCACACATTGCTTTTACAGGGTACCATGACAGATTTGATACCAATGTTCCATGTAATCAAGGTAGCCTTTCCCATCCTGGTGCCTTCCAGACTAAGTTCAATCAGCCTGTTGGGGAAGCCACTTTTAGAAACAGAAGGTATTAATGATAATAAGACAGATACAAGTATGATTTCATTTAGTGTAATATCCAACCTCTAAACCATTGCCCTGACATATTACAGTAAGTTCACTGAACATGTATCAAGTACTCTTTATATATAGTACTTGATTCATGATTTCTCCATCCTCCAAATTAATAGAGGAGAGATAAATCTTTTTATCCAAATTAGCATTTTAGTTGGGAAATATCAACTTCACATATACTAAAATATATTACGGTGCCCCAATTAGCCCATTTCAAACTACACATTCAATTTGACGGTAACCATTTCTGTTTTAATATAACACGGCAACAGTGTTTTCATAACGAATTACAATACTCATACAACAAACTGCCATAAAAAACTCTGTGAATCTGTGAATAGGTAAGTGTTGCTTGATTAAGCAAGAACATCCATCTGACATTTTAACCCTTTTCTAATGTATTCTTATATTTTTAGACCACCCTTCAATCAAGCTTCTTAAGGCAGTGCACAAACATTGTAATGAAATACAATAGCAAAATCTCATTATTTTAACTCTGAACTGCAATCAATGCAAGTATTTGTAGCCCACAGATTGATCACTTACTTTGAAAGTATACTCCAGATGTTTGTCAGCTCTTTTCCTTGGTACTCCTTTCAGCATTATTTTTTCAATATGAACAGCTGAAAAACACAAACTGGAAATGTAAAAATGTTCAACAGTACACAAGTACTTTTCATGATTTAACCTCTCTGTATTAGGTACTTGCCTATGTTGCTAAAACACTAGAAGGCTGGACCTGGAATTAGATATTTGGAAACAGCACATCACTGCTTCCTTCTAACTATATGGTTTTTCAAAGTCTTCAATTTACTACCCATCAGTACCACTGTGCAATGGGGGCTAGTCCTCTGTTGCCCAGTGTATGCTGATCCAACTATACCTGCATAGGCTACACAGCAATACCTGCCAAAATGAATTGTTAAAGGCCTATTTGCACTAATTCACTGTTTGACTTCAAACTGTACTACAGCTCAGCAACCCAAGAAATCAGCAAGCTAGAATTAATTAAATCATGAGTTATCTCTCAATAACCTTGAAGAAGTTCCAGGTATTTCTGGAGAATTAGTGTAAAAAGAACAATTCCACAATTTTAGACAACTACGTCTGTTCTCCTACACAATGAAGACATTGACTGGGACATCTTTTATCAAATGTAACAGCTCTCAATTCCCCTTACTCATTATGAAATGAAGAACAGCAAGGAGAAGAGAAGACAGAACAGAAGCAAGGTAGTTACCACAACGTGGGAACACTATTTATTTATTTATAAACAGCTATAAACCACCTAATATTTTAATACCTCTAAGCAGTGTAAAACATAAAACACAGTTTGAAACATAAATACAACTTAAAAAAGTAAAATTGCAATATACCTGGCTGGACTGCACTGCAAAAAGGGCAATGAACCTTTAAAACCAAATCCAGCCATTCCGCTTTTAAATAGTGTTTTAAGTTATTTGTAGCATTACAATCCTCCTACTTAATGAAGCACCACAGGCTTAGTCCCAAGACAAGAAAAAGTCAGACTTCATTAATTTTTGAACCATAGTTCCTTTTAACTTAAACAGATGCAAACACAACTACATTTATTTATTTTTTAAATACGTGCACACTTATCCCACTTTGTCTTTAAACACTAGTCTAGCAGCAACAGGAAACAAGGAATTACACACAGGCAAGACTTAAGGCCAGTAGAAAAGGGCCTGAGTTCTTTTTCCATCCTCTGCATGCAGCACATACATAAACTGGACTACCAGGAGGAAAGCCCTCTTTTCTACACCCTGTACAGAAATGTAGTGGGATGCCGCCGAAGGGTTCTGTCCCTCCTCTGTTAGTTCCCAGAAATTTCTAATCCATTAGCTGTACTTAAGAACTATCTTAATTAGCTCCTATTAAAAAGCTTTGCAATAGCAAAAATGGATATTCCTAGTTTGTGAATTTCATCAACTCGAATTACCAATGAAAGTTGGGGGGCGGGGGCGGGCGGGAGATGATTCTTTTTATTTTCCACTGCCAGAGACGTGATGTAGCATATCTGTTTGATTTATATAACATAAGCAAATATACAAAAGCAGTCAAAGTAAAGTATTATCAGAAAAAAATGAATCAATGGAGGCATACTCAGTGTACCTTAAATGTTATAATCAAACAAATTCAAAGCTTTAGGTGGAAATTATGTTATTGGTTTATAAATATTCAAATACATGGCAACTTATTAACACACATTGCCCATAGTAGCAATTTAAGAAAAAATGGAAGACACGGAAAATACACACATTTGAGCATACCTGAGGAGCTGTGCATGTAAATTTGTTTCTAAGGAATAGTCTTTTGAAAGTTAATTGTAACTTGGTTTTTACATTTGATTGATACTCTATTACAATTGCCCAATTTGACTTTGATTCATTTTTTATTACAGTGGTGCCTCGCAAGACGAAAATAATCCGTTCCGCGAGTCTCTTCGTCTAGCTGTTTTTTCGTCTTGCGAAGCAACCCTATTAGCGGCTTAGCGCTATTAGCGGTTTAGCGGCTATTAAAGGCTTAGCGGCTAAAAGGCTATTAGCGGCTTAGCGGCTTAGAAAAAGGGGGGGGAGCGAAAAAAATCGCAAGACTCGCAAGACTTTTTCATTTTGCGAAGCAAGCCCATAGGGAAATTCGTCTTGCGAAGCGCATCGAAAAACAGAAAACCCTTTCGTCTAGCGGGTTTTTCGTCTTGCGAGGCATTCGTCTTGCGGGGCACCACTGTATACCAATTGATATTACAAAAGCTACATATTTCCAAAAATGGGATGTTTTTAACCAAACAACGTAACAGTGGAAACATTTCCACTTCACCACTAACTGAGAGCAAAAGACATAAAATGGGGATAAAACTTTGCTAATCTGTTAGCTACTCAAAATATGAGATTTTCATCTACATACCTTCTTGTTGTGGTCTGTGGGAGGCTACCATATGTTTATCATGAAGTGCTGCCCTTTGTTCAAGTAAACCGCTCTCATTCCTTGCCATGCAGTTATGAGAAAAGTTCTAAATTGAGGAAAAGAAATAAAAATATTAAATATAAACCTGATTACATTTAGTGATATAAAAGTATGACAGTAGAAAGACAACAGGAAACAACATGCATGTGAAAAATAATGCAAAATGCATTATATATGCAACTTAGGGTCTCTAATTAAAAATCTGTTCCTTTTCTAAATGTATGTAGCATTATCAAATAAGTTATTTTAAATTGGAGCAGTCATTTCAAAATTTTAAACCAAGTCCTATAGTTGGAGCGAGAAACCTCTAGCTAGGGGTCCAATTGGGCCTTTTAGGCTATTTCTCCAAACCACATTCACCAACTGACATAACAAAGCAAAGCAAGAGTCCACCTCTCACCAAGTTTAAAAGGCCATAGATTGTTTAATTAGCCAAAGGCCTGGGAGAAGAGGAATATATTTGCTTGGCTCCTAAAAATATGTAACGAAGGTGCTAGGTGAGTCTACCTGATGAAAGCATTCCACAAGCAGGAAGCCAACGCAGAAATGTTGCTACCCTCTGGACCTCTCAAGATGATGATTGCAGAGTCTAGGTTGGTTCATATGAGAGGTAGTCCTTGAGATATTGCAGTCCTGCGCCATTTAAGGCTTTATAGGTCAAAACCAGCACTCTGAATTGGGCTCAGAAACTAACTGGCGGCCAGTGCAGCTGGGCCAGGATTGGAATTGTATGCTCAGTCTTACTCTGGTGAGCAAATTGGCCACTTAATTCTGCAACAGATGAAGTTTCCAAACCGCCTACAGAGGCAGCCCCACATACAATGCATTGCATTAATCTAATCTAGAGGTTACTAGAGCATAGACAACAGAAGTGAGGCTATCCCTGTCCAGACAGGGACACAGCTGGACCACCAGTCAAAGCTGATGGAAGGAACTCCACGGGACTGAGACTACCTAAGCCTAACAGATCCTGTGTACTCGCTCCTTTGGTGGGACTGTAACCCAATGAAAAGCAGGCAACCTCCCATCCATCTGGTCTAGGGAACCACTAACAGTGCCTCAGTCTTATCTGGATTAAGATTCAGTAATGGCTCTCATCCAGTCCATTACTGAGGCAAGACACCAGTCCATCATATCCACTATAAAGAAGATGTAAAGGTGCAGTAGAGCTGTGTGTCATCAGTAGATTGCTGATAACGCACTCCAAAACTCTGGATGACCCAACCCAACTCTGCAGTTTCATGTAGATGTTGAACAGTATGGGAGATAAAACTGAACCTTGAGGAACCCCACAATTTAACCTCTGGTTCTGCCTGAGAAGTCCATTTCAAACATGAGGGTACCTCCCCAATTCCACTTCCCCTCTGTTTTCTCTGGAATTGTCACTCCCCTCATCCACCATTGCAACCTTCCCCAACCTAGAGCTACTCAAGATGTTCAATTCCAAAATCAACAGCACCATGTACTTTTGTGTATATAAGCCAAAGTACGTGTAATGGAACCATATTCTTCCTCTGTCTAACCTGCCTCAATTTCCCTCCCCTTCTAAGTGCCTGTAAGCCCCTGGGCTAGGAACCTGTCACATCTGTTCTTTGGAAAACAGACAGATGATGCTATATCAATGAAATAATTATTTAAAAAAAATTAAAAATGCATGGAGTGAAGACAAATATTTTATTTTCTCTCAAAATACTAAAATGTAGGTTCCTTTGTGCAGAAACTGCATAGTGAACTAATAGTTTTACGGGGCCACACACTTCAGTTGTGAAGAACACACTTAACATTTATCTTCCTCCTCCTCACTTATTCCATGGATTATAACTATTCTGACATTCATAATGTATAACAGAAAACAACAATAGCAAAAATATACCCCGAGCAGATGCAGTTTCACATCTGAAACTTGCTTAAACTGTAACACAATTAAGAGGAAAGAAATGGTGTTCGCTTTTGCTGCCCTGATGCTAAACATACTTGGGAATAGAAAAGGATAATTTATATATAAAGTAAATGCACATCTGTAACCATGTATGTGTAATCACCCCAGTGTGTGTGTGGATATTGTTTCTATGGCAACTAGCATCAAACTTGGTGAGCCCCAGCATGCCCAACACCAGTCCAGGTACTGACAGCAGCCTTGTTTACCATTAAACTTCATCCCAAGCCACTCTCTGCATGGGTTTTTTTTGCCTCCTTCCTCTTAGTGTGGTGTCCTTGACTTTGGCCCTGAGGCCCAGACCTAGATGTAGCACTGTATCATATGCTCAGAACAAATGTGGGAAAATATATTGCCATCATCATTTGCTGAGGCATTTTGGCTCTTTCACCACTGGCAACAGGAAATCCCATTTCAACTGCGCAAGGGCTTTTAAGTTACACCTGCAAATCCTTTTGCTTGTATGTTGATGCAAACTTAAAAAAGGCACCATCGTTGTGGCCTTTCTATGCCCTCATGAAAATAGCAGGCTTGCTTTAGAAATAGAAAATGAAGTTCTAAATGGGAGTTAGTACCTCAAGCCTCCTGCAAATATGCCTCAACTTCCGATTTTCATGCTCTTCTAATTCTGTGCCACCAGGTCTATCTAAACCACAGCCGCTACCAGTTGCACAGTCACATAACCAGCAACGTTTATTTAAACTAATCCCCCCCATATCCTGCCTTTCTGTGCAATGCACATCCGCGGCAGCTTGTACCAGAATATTTTGTGGAAAAGCAGCGGTGAGGCAATGGGAAACTCCCTTACTTCCAGGAGCAGAGGGATAAACTGGGTCAGCTCATCCTGCTAAGGACAAGAGGACCTATTGCAGCAGACACATACACTGCAGCTCACCCCCAAGGACTGAGCTCTCCCCCCGCCCACCAGATTCCTCCTCCGCCACTAAAGGGCCACTTTGAGGAAGGGATGGAGCGCGGAGGGCCTCTAACAGCTCATCCTCTAACTCGAGACACTGTTATGTCACAAGGAGAAGTTCTTCCGGGCGCCTGTGCAGCAGGCGAGAGCATCGGGGGGGGGAGGCTCGGGAAGACTCCATTCATGACGCGTGGGAGGGGGGATTAGCAAAAGGCGGGGGCGGGCTATGCGAGAGACGTGTGTTTCTCCCTCTCTCTTTTTCGCTCCGCGCGTTCAAAGCGGCGCCCTTACCCGACCCCCGCGGCAGGTGAGCCCGCCCGCGTCCTCCGCGCCGTCGCGGCAAAGGGCCCTCCGCAGCCGCTCCAGGTGCTCCCGGAGGGTGACCCTCTGGTGGAAGGAGAAAGCGGGGTGCAGGGATGCCATGGTGAAGAGCAGCAGCAGCTCCTCCTGGGCCACCGAACCCAGGCCCTCTTCCGACGACGCCTTTTCCTCGCCTCTCCCCGCCGCCGCTTCCTCCTCTTCCTCGCCGCCGCCGGGCCGGCAGCTCTGCAGGATGGCGTCCACGCGAGGCAGCAGCCGGTGCAGCCGGCTGGCCGCCTCTCGGTTCTCGGAGCCCAGCAGCGCCAAGTACACGATGAGCTTGGAGCGCACGGCCGGGTCGCGGAAGTCGCTGCCCCCCGGCGGCGGGGCAGGCGCGGCCGGAGGCGGGGAAGCAGCAGCGGCTGCAGCGGCGCCCGGGGGTGAAGGCGGCGTCGGCGTGAGGGGTTGCGGCGGCTGTTGCGCCTGGGCGGCGGGGTTGCCGGTGGCCGCCGGGGCGGCGTCTCCTCCGTTGGCCTTGGCCTCGGAGTCCCTCAGGCAGTGGTAGTCCTTTCGGGCCAGCTCCTCCAGGCAAGAGCCCAGGAAGCGCAGCTCGAGCGGGTTGAGCAGGTCCAGCAGCCCCACGGCGAACTCCAGCCGCTGAGAGGAGCCCAGCGCCAGGCCGAACCACTCGTAGACCGCCTCGCGGGCGCCGCCGGCCGAGCAGCCGCAGAGGCACCGCAGAGGCGGGCCTCCGGGGCCAGGGGAAGCCGCCGCCGCCCCTGAGGAGCCGCTTCGGCGCGGGTGGCAGGCCAGGCCGCCAACCGCCGCTCCCTCGCCGCCGCCGTCGTCCGCCTCCTGGTGGCTCATCGCCTGCCGTTGCTGCTGCTGCTGCTGCTTCACCGGCAGCTTCATCTTCAGCATCCTCGGCGCGAAGGGAGGAGGAGGAGCGAGCGAGCGAGGCGGGCTCAGCGGCGCCGCCGTCAGGAGCCGCCGCTGCCGCTCATGGCCCTCCGTCACCGAGCAGGAAACCTGAGGCGCTCGCTGAGGCGCCTGCGATGGCGGCGGCCTGAGGGAGTGCGTGAGGGCCTGCGTGCCCGCGGAGGGCGGGGGGAGGGAGGGAGAGAAAGTCTCTACTGCGCAGGTCAAGACACGACGCTCCTCCCCCTCTGACTGGCGCGAACGGAAAGGAGAAGAGACGAGGGAGGGGAGGAGCGTGTGTCAGTGGGAGGAGCAAGAGGAGCAGGGCGGGCTGGCGGGCTCCCGAATAGAAGCAGAACCTTCCACCCCCCCCCGCGGCCAATCGGAGGGCCGCCTTGCGAATCGCGTCCCCTCGCGCCGTGACGATTCCGTCTGACCCCGCCCCGTCTGCTGGGTCCTAAGAGGAGACCTCGCGAGAGAGGATTGCAGCGCTATCGAACCAGCGCTTGCATGGCTTCCGTAGGGGCGGACAGAGATGGCAGGGTGTTGTTGCACAAAAATGTCGAACCTGGTATGTGTCTAAGTGGGTGGGTAATCCGGGCCGGCCCACCCATGAGACAAAGTGAGGCAACTGCCTCAGGCAGCAGGAGTCACAGGGGCAGCAGATTCAGCCTTTAATATTACTAATAATAACTTTTATTTATACCCTGCCCTCACCCGCCAGAGCCGGGCTCAGGGCGACTAACACCAATAACATTTCAATAAAAGCATAAGGGGGAAAAATAAAAAAATTAAAAGGCAGGTTAAAATGCAATTTAAAATGCAGCCTCATTTTAAAAGTCAAAACCATTGTAGCCTTATGAGGCTTTGCCCTCGGGTGGGAAAAATATTGCGCCGGGGAAAGGGAAGTGGGAGTCAACAGACACTCAAGGAATAGTTTCGGAGAAAAAGGTTTTTATTTGTGGACTGTCGGCAGGAAAGGGGGGGTGAGAGCCTTGCGTTCAGCATGTTCAGATGTGTTGCAACTAGAATGAGATAAGATTCATTTCCCAGGCCTGCTATGAACAGAGCCTATTCATTAGCCTTTAAAAGTAAGATTTTGCCTGTGCACAGCATCTTGTGAGAATAAGCAGAGACAAGCAGAGAAAAGCTGCTTTGGATTTTTAGAAGACAAAAGGAGTTTTGGACAGTTTTGAGGCCTGGTTGATTATTGAAGCCTGGGGTGATTTCAGACAGGATTTGGGTATATTGTCCCTTCATTCCCCCCTGTTTGTTTTTGGACAGCCGCCAGGGGAGGGAAACATAAGGGTCAGACTGAGTCCAAACCAAAGGCCAGGTGGAACAGCTCTGTCTTGCAGGCCCCGCGGAAAGATGTCAAGTCCCGCAGGGCCCTAGTCTCTTGTGACAAAGCGTTCCACCAAGTTGGGGCCAGTACTGAACAGGCCCTGGCAAGGGATGCTGCTGCTGCTACTGTCATGGTGGTGGTGACAGCTGTGACTTGCTCCTTAGAGCCAGATCTGCTGTCCCCTCAGCATCCTCTCCTTTTAATTTACTTATTTGTTTATTTGATTTATATGCCACTGTTCATCACAGAATAATACTGCCTCTCAATGAATATGAGGTGCTGCTGGTCTTCTCACACCCTTAGGCAGATCTTTATCTCCTCACCCCCCACTTGTTCCTGATGTAGAACTTCACTTGCCCCTTCTTCCCAGGTGGGATGGGGGGGGACCCCATTTGTGGTTTGCATTGGGTGCCAAAATGTATTGGGCGTGTACAGGAGTTCGCTGCAAGGGTGTTTATTCCACATCATTTTAAGAAACACAAAGAGAATGGATCAGGTCACGCCTAATAATTGCAGCAATCAGCGCCTGTCTTTTATGAAAACTGTTATCAGATTTCAGCACTAAACTCTGTGCATTGGATCTCGACAAAAAAAAACTTCCACTTAAAAGCCTGATCCTGTTTATGCTTCCTCAGATGTTTGTTAGCTTCCCATGTCCAATCCTGCTTCCTGTTTCCCTTCCTGCCCTCTGCTGGTTTCCTGTGTCTTATATTTAGATTGTAAGCCTCTTTTGGAAGGGACTTGTTGAACCTGTTCTTTGTGGGGAAAACAAGGGCAATATGGATGGTGCTTATAAGGATATTAACAAATTCCATCAGGCTTTTCCCTATCTAAATCCACAGGATTACACACCCCAAGAAGTGTATCTTCGGTTTCTAACAACCAAGGTGGTCCTATCTCGTTAAGCAAATGGCTCATGATGACAAACAATAAATGCACGACCTCATAAGGGGATGTTGTGTTTTCTTGTGGAAATGTTCTCTCAGTGGTGCAGTCCTATATCGGCCTGTCTACCCAGAAATAAGATCCGGTGAGTTTAATAGGGCTTATTCCCCATGTAGGAAAAGAATAGACTGCCAATATTATAATGCCATTTGGAATACTGTGTCCAGTTCTGGTGACCTCAACTGAAGAGGAAAGGGTGGAGATTGATAGGTAATCAATAAGGGAAAGACTGGAGGAGCCTACACAGTGAAAGAGAAATGAAACTTAAAACTAAACAGCTGTGGTAAATGTGAAATGAAAGTGAAACTCAGAGCTCAGTGCTTAGTTTGAAGTCCACAGCCAAAATCTCAGCCAACAAAAGCAAGGGAGGGGGGAGTGGATCTTTGTGACTGCAGTCCTGAATATCTTCCCTTGGAAATAACTTCCATATGGGTCAACAGGACTTGTATGTTCAGTTATGTATATTCCTTTACAGTGCAAGCCTGTGTATGTTTGCTGAGTAGTTGAAGTCTCATTGTGTTTAGTAGCACTTGCTACTAAGTAAGTAAGTGTGCTTAGAATTGCACTCCAATGATCATGGTGCAAATAGAAGCCAAAATGCACCCACCCACCCATCACTACTCCCAAGTAAATGTGATGCGATTTTATCCAAATAGTCTGCATATTTTCTCGGAAAACAAGCCTTACTAACAGGAAAAAGGGGTTTGCATCTGAGTAAGTGGGTACCTGACACGTGTGTGACTTCATGTGTGTTGTGCGCATGATGTCACATGGTGTGGTGGGCCGTTTTTGGAGGGCGTGATGGGCCCCGTCAGACTCTCCTGTGGCTGTGATGAGCCCAGTCAGGCTTTGGCACGCCATATGACATTTTGCGTGCACCATATTGGGTCGTCCAGCTGGGCACTCACAGTAAAATATTTGTGGGTACCTTGCCCCCCAGGGCCCCCCAGAGATGATGCCTATGGCTCTGAGAAGTGTGAAAAGTCAGTTTAGTTTCTTCATGGTATTGGAAAGTGTGGATTAGGTAGTTTTTCATTAAAATTTGAACCAGATTTCTCCCTCATGCCTAGCAGGGGAATGCCAAGAGTGCAATTGTATTTTATTTACTAGGGGAAAGCAGTGGAAGGGGAAAGAGCGTCCACCTTTTGCATGATCCAATGATGGTTTGCAACTCTCCGCATTATCAGCGGTGCTGCCCTGAGAAAGGTCTCTTCCCACCGCCACAGAGATGTTGATTGTTTACTCCTGGTGGTGGTCATGGGATTATTTGCGCAACACTGAATTGCAGTTATGTGTGACTGAAGGAAAGACACTCTGTACATACTTAGAGGCACTCACAGAGGCTTAAAGGTAACTTCAAGTACACAACAAATAAAAGGTATAATTCAATAACAGCGAGGTGCTCGATGTGACGGGACTCTTTCTCACAGTTGTTTGAGTTCTTGAAACTATTTGCAAAAGCACACACCTTTTGCTCCCATGGGTGTAATTTTGTTCCAAATTCATTTGTGAAATTCATACTTGGTTTTTGAAGAGAATCGGGCGTAGGTGCTAGAAACCAGGCAGATAAGCTCTGCTAGGAAAAAGTTGAGGCAGTTCAGGCCAGTTGCAGTATCCAGCCGAAGGTTGTGGAGTGCCGAAAAGGCGTCTCCTGAGCTCTGCAGCAGATGAAAGATACAGCAGATGTTCCACTAACATACATGGTTTTAAATGGTGCATGCCGCGGCCGCATTCCTGAGGTAACTGGGACACAGATGTAATCCCAGTGAGGTACCAAACTCCAGCTCATCGTTATAGCTTTTGGCATGTTAGTCATTTGCATTCATCCAGATGTCCGTGGAAATTGTATAAGTGCTTTTCATTTCTTCTCCCCAACTTAAAGAACGCTTCGAAAGATTCATGAAGTCATCTGCTTTATTAAAATGCATTTGCTCGTGAGTGATTTATTTGCTCACTGTACAGCAAACATGAGAGAAGTGTATAAAATTATGAATAGTGTAGAAAAGTGTGTAGAGAGAAGTTTTTCCTCCTCCAAATAGTAGAACCTAGGGTCGGGGCTTTTTTTCCAGCTAGAACTCACAGGAACTCAGTTCCGTCACACCTCAGGTGGGTGCCATTGCCATTAAAAGAGAACAAGGGAGACTTTCATGGTGAGTTCAGGCACCCCTTTTTCTAGAAAAATAGCACTGCGTAGGGTCATCCAATGCAGCTGGATGTTGAAAGAACCAAGGCAGACAAAAGAAAGTGCTTATTTGCACAGTGCATCACTAAAAAAAAAAAGTGCCGTATTTTTTGCTCTATAAGACTTACTTTTTCCCTCCTAAAAAGTGAGGGGAAATGTGTGTGTGTCTTATGGAGCGAATGCAGGCTGCGCAGCTATCCCAGAAGCCAGAACAGCAAGAGGGGTTGCTGCTTTCACTGTGCAGCGATCCCTCTTGCTGTTCTGGCTTCTGAGATTCAGAATATTTTTTTTCTTGTTTTCCTCCTCCAAAAACTAGGTGCATCTTGTGGTCTGGTGCGTCTTATAAAGCAAAAAATACGGTAATTCTCTCCCACAAGGTGTAGTTGTTATTGTTGGCATCTGTCTGTCTTGGGAGACAATGGAGGATTGTGCTCAGTGCATAGCACCCGCTAATCTGGATGGCTTTAAAACGGGGTTAGGCAAAGAGGATTATAGTGGCTAATGCCTATATGTTCCCTCCGGGATCTTAGGCAGTGTGCTGGGAATCACAAGAGTGGAAAGTGCTGTTGTGCTTGCATTCTTATTTGTATATTTCCCATAGGCATCTGGTTGGCTGTGTTAGAACAGGATTCTGGACTAGGCAGGGGGAGGACAATGCTTGCACGTTTTGCTTATTACAACCAAGCAATATATAATACAAATTTTGTGAAATAAAATTTAAAAACAGATGGGTCTTTGGTTCAATCTAGCAGGGCTCTTCTTATGTTTACAGGGATTGGATGAGAAATAAAGGTGATCCACTACTGTGCACCGTTCCTGCATCAAGTGATAATTAAAACAACAACAACAGCGTTTGCTTTTCTTCTGCTGCTGAGGAGTAGATGAGCTCATACCATCTGGTGTTAAAGACAGATGAGCGCTTAGGGCTGCCTTTCTGTTTTTACAGCCTTTTTCACAGAGATTCTTTTCAGAGAGAGGTCTTAAGGTGTTTTTGTGCGTGCAGTAAATGTGGACCAGGAACTTCTAAAAGAAAACCCGTGCCAGCCTGTCTCAGCAAAGCAAATCAAAGCACTGCTTTGCATAACCACTGAGTTCGATGCTAAACAAATCTAGCCCCCCCATCCAGTTCTAAGCGACTTCCATTTGTTAAAGCAAAAGGTTGTAAACTGAGCAGGCAGAGACACTGTTTTCTGCACTGTGCTTTGTCCCAACCTTTCCCATAATGTTCAGATAGAGATCCCAATCTGAGCATCAACTGAGCCCAACTTCTTTGACGATGATAGTTTTTAAAAAAGGGTGGGGTCTGTTTTTGGACACTTTTTAATTCCATTTTTTAACACAAAGTTTCAAAGATGCAAATTGAGAAAATTTATCAGCATCTTAGTGTGAATTTCTCCTCATATACACATTTTTGTACGCAATCTTCCCCAATATATGCATTTTTACAAAGTATGCAGTTTGCGTGTTCTTTCCTGTAATATATGCAACTATACACAGACTTTAGCCCTAGTATATGTATTCTTGTGGCCGGAGCGTTGCATTGCAAAATTTGGATAAGCCTGAATTTCAAAGGATGGCTGTGTCTTGATTCACAGATTCTTTTAGAAAGTGAAAAGTAGGGAAGTAGGCTTTTAAATTCAAACTGAATTTAATTCCACCCCGCCCCACCCCCCCCATCCATGGCAGTTTACATCTGCTAAATTTAAACATGGAGCATGAAAGGAGCTGACATTCAAAGGCAGCACTCCCATATGCTTGGAAGTTTCATGTGGCACAAGTTTCCTGAGACAGAAAAAAACATAGCGGTTGAGGCCCCATCTCTGCAGGTATCACTAGCTATTACTCGTTTCTGCCTCCATGCTTGTGAGTAAGATGAAGAACAGGGAAAGAAGCTAGGTGGTGCTTACTTTTTCCCATTTTTAATGAAGAAGAAGAAGAACAAGAAGAGACAATGTTTTTGGCCGTGTCATTGTTGTTGTTTAGTCATTTAGTCGTGTCCAACTCTTCGTGACCCCATGGACCAGAGCACACCAGGCACTCCTGTCTTCCACTGCCTCCCGCAGCTTGGTCAAACTCATGCTGGTAGCTTCGAGAACACTGTCCAACCATCTCATCCTCCGTCGTCCCCTTCTCCTTGTGCCCTCAATCTTTCCCAACATCAGGGTCTTTTCCAGGGAGTCTTCTCTTCTCATAAGTTGGCCAAAGTATTGGAGCCTGAGCTTCACGATCTGTCCTTCCAGTGAGCACTCAGGGCTGATTTCCTTAAGAATGGATGCATTTGATCTTCTTGCAGTCCATGGGACTCTCAAGAGTCTCCTCCAGCACCATAATTCAAAAGCATCAATTCTTAGAAAACTGAAAATCCTTAGAATTTCACCTTCTCCCCCCCACCAGAAGTCCCCAAATACACCATCTCCATCTTTTGCAGGGAAAAAGTAGGTCAACACATGGGCGATTCAGCATGCTTTTTGCATGGCACAATGGGTCAGTGCCTCTGGCTGTTAACCAGAAGGTTGGTGATTCAAGCCCCCCCAGGGAGGATTCCTGCATTTCAGAGGGTTGTTCTAGATGACCCTTGGTGTCCCTGCCAGCTCTATGATTCTAAGAAAACAGTATTATAAACTCCTCTTCTTGAAATGTTGTGAAGCAAGGCATAGTTTCCTCTCTAAAAATTATTGATAGACTAACTATTTCCCTTTACCCATCACCTCTCTTCTACGAAATGCTTCTTGCATTGAGATCCATAAGGGTATCATCATATATAACCTAGGTTTTATATCTATTCCAGACTCTCAAAACTCCAAATATAACCTTGTCATACCACTGATACCCATGCCCTCAGCAAGGCATATTTTCCTTCTTCAGTACCTAATGCCGCTGCCTCATATTCACATGAATAGGAGGGAGGGATGGAGAGAGGCCAATGTCCTCCCTTTTTTTAGGGCATTAAAGTGCATGGTGATGAGTCATCTGCATCAGCTGAGAAGAAGAAGGCCAGCAGAGGGCAATGTGAGTAGTCTTGTGAGCATTTTTGCTCCTGACTGATGAGAGTCTGCAACGGAAGGGTTTACTTTACACAGCCAGTGGAAGGCGACCCAGTCTTGGCAGAAAACTCTTCCTTCTCCCTGTTAAGGTCAGGGCAATTTGAGTCCTGTAATATGGGTAGTTTCTTTAGGCCTGTAGGTTGAAGTTCTTGCACAGGGACTTAAGAGTCTCCTCTGAATAATAGACCTTCCAAGTTTCCCTATTTCCCAGGGACAGTCCTGGATTTTAATAATAATAATAATAATAATAATAATAATAATAATAATAATAATAAATTTTATTTATATCCCGCCCTCCCCAGCCAAAGCCGGGCTCAGGGCGGCTAACAACACTAAAATAGTGCAACATTATAAAAACATTATAAAAATTAATTAAAAATAAGCCGTTGCGGTTTCTGATTTGATCCCGTAATCTCCTGCTTAGGACATCCCTGTTTTCATCGGTGAAATGTTGGAGGGTATGGAGTTATGTGACCCACAAGCCAAGGAGACAAGTAACTATACAACTTTTAGAATACATCTGAAGGCAGCCCTGTATAGGGAGGTTTTTAAATGTTTAATGTTTCATTATGTTTTTATATATGTTGGAAGCCACCTGGTCTAACAGGATAGTGGTGGGGATTTGATGAGCGTTGGGTGGTTTGCTAGCAGGCGAGGCTGTACGTAAGGCTGCTGAGCACCATGGAACAGCCGTGTGTGTGTGTGTGTCTGAAAGGAAGCAGGGATAATACCTGAAGAAGCATTTCCACACTCAACATTTAGCCTAGACACTGAGATCTAACTCCAAGGGCCTTCTGGTAGCTACCTCACTGCGAGAAGTGAAGCTACAGGGAGCCAGGCACAGAGCCTTCTCAGTAGTGGCACCCGCCCTGTGGAACACCCTCCCATCAGATGTCAAGGAGATGACATCTTTAGGAGACATTTGAAGGCAGCTCTGTATACGGAAGCCTTTTAATGGGCAATGTTTTATTATCATAGCTGTCAACCTTCCCTTTTCTTGCGGGAAATTCCCTTATTCCAGCGCCGTTTCCTGCTGCTTCCCGCTGCTATCCCGGATTGTTAGATATCCCGTAGACTGTCCCCGCGACAGGTGAGGCTGCTGATCCCTTATTTTCGAGGCTCCCCGGGACAGGTGAGGCTGCTGATCCCTTATTTTCAAATCTGAAAGTTGACAGCTATGTTTATTATGTTTTTATATATGTTGGAAGCCACCCAGAGTGGCTGGGGCAACCCAGTCAGATGAGCAGAATATTAACAACAACAACAATAACAACAGTTATTATTATTATTATTATTATTATTATTATTATTATTATTATTACTATTATTATGGAACAGGACATCCCTATCTTGGAGGGTATGGAATAAATCTCTTTTTATAAAATGTTTCCTCATTCTTGTTGATTGTTACTGGACCCAGCAACATGACACCCACAGGCATTCAGAAAAGAACTGGGGCAAGGAAAAGGCTAGTGGGAATTTAAAAATAACCAAGGCTTAGGAAGAGGAGGAGTCAGAGTCAAATGCAGCTGGTAGCCCCCTTCCTTGGTTATTTGGCACCCCACCCATCAAACTTGATGGAAAGATATTAGCTACAAATAAACTATGGCTGACAGTCTGTGCTAAAACGATGTTTAAAATATTAAAATTCAGAATCCGAGGCTATGCAGCATATGAAATATTGAGCAGTGGAGCTGTTTTTTTGGGGGGGAAACCCATTATGTTCTGCTCAAACAAACCAGTCTTCTCCAAGGCTGAGCTCATGGTTTTGTAAGTTTGCACCAGAAACCAGCTGAACAGAGCAGTGATTGGCAGGAGCCTGCAATAGCCCAAAGCCAACCAAGCCTAGACCCAGAGTATCTCTTGCAAACCCCTTTAAAAACTGGATTTGCTTTTAAAGGACAAGGTGGTGAATGGACATTTAAATAAGAAAACCTGTCTGAAGCATGGGGACAACTAAACCAGTGGCGTCTTTTCCATAGCTAAGGTTAACCTCAAGCCTTAGCAAATGGGAAAAAAACATGACTCCTGTTTAAGAGACGGAAGGATCTGTCAGTTGCGGTTCTCTGAGGTCATCATTTCTCCAGTCTTAAATTCAGTTCTCCACATTTATGCAGCAATTCGTGATTTTACAAAAAAAAAACCCTATAAAGATTCTTCAGCATTTTAGTGCAATCTTCTCCTAATAAACACATTTTTCTCTGCCGTTTTGACTAATCTGCCCATTTTTGCAAGCTGTTTCTCCTGATATTGTGCATTTTTATATGTTTCCGCACAAACCTATTTATTTCTATACACATTCTCTGCTAAGATATGCATTTTTGTAAACATTTGGTTGGAGAAATGAAGTGCACCATTTAGGTAAGAGCAGGTTTTGAAAGACAGCTGTGTTTTGGTTCTCCTATTGTTCCGGAAAGTGCAAATTTGATTAATTCAACTTTAAAAGCAAACTGAACCGAGTTTCTCCCTAACAGCCGGTCTACCATTCTAACAAAATGCAAGACTAGAAACGTTTGGCAATATGTACAAGATGCTCGGGAGCTTATTTCCCAAGGCATTTGGGACATTTGGAACAGCAGCAATGCCTCTTGCGCCTGAATCCTGAAATATTCAGCTTGTTGTGAGAGACGTACCCTATAGCACCAAAGCGTACTGAAGTTTCCTGCTTCCTTTTATAGCAGAGGGATCGTCTTCCAGAAAAAACCCTGCTTCTCATCTGTCAGCCGCAGCGTTCTGACGACGACAACGAATAGAAGATTGCTACCCAGGTGCTGTTTGCTAGAACACATTCAGTCACCGTGTCCTTTTGACCAAACGCCAGAAACCAGCAATTCAGACCTTGGTTCCATCAGTGCAATGGTTGCTTTAGAAACTGCCCTGGCTTTCCCTCCTCTTGCACGGGCGGCGAGGCCTCACTATAGAAAAGTTTCGTGTTCTGACTCTCATGCATCTCTTCTTGAGCTATAGGCCCAGCAGTTCTCTTGTACTCTCCCACCATGCTTGGCGGTTCATCACCCACACTGTGATATGAATTCATCTCAGCACATTTTTCCTTATATTGGCGAGCGTTGCCCGCAAAGGTCTCGCAGCGGTCCAGATTTTCCTCTTGCACTGGGCTGCCCAGGCTGTCGTCACTCGATCCGGGAGACATAGACCCTTCTTGGGAATTCTGACTCACGTAGACGACGATGATTTCACCTTTGAAATTCATCACTTGCCCGCTTGAAATGAATGTAGAGTTGCCATTTCCAGTCACATTTCCTAGAGAGGGTGTTGGAACAGGAGGAGGAGGAGAGAGAGACACACACGTTTTCCCATTAATATATGGGCACTGTAAGGAATTTACAGTGCAAGAGTTTACAATCGCAGGCAATCAATGAAGATCCCTTTACCTTTAAAGCCTTATACATACCTACGGGACTGCCTCTCCTGGTATGTCCCACAGAGGAACTTACGGTCTTCAAACAAAAACATCTTGAAGATCCCAGGCCACAGAGAGGTTAGGCTGGCCTCAACTAGAGCCAGGGCTTTTTCGGCTGTGACTCCGATCTGGTGGAACGCTCTGTCACAAGAGACTAAGGCCCTGCGGGACTTGACATCTTTCCGCAGGGCCTGCAAGACAGAGCTGTTCCACCAGGCCTTTGGCTAGGGCACAGCCTGACTCCCTCCTTTGGCAATCTTCACAGAACTCTAGCCCAATGGTTGCCATCAATTTGATTTGAATTAATTTTATAATGAAATGATTTTAGAATGTTGTATTATTTTATTGTTGTTAGCCACCCTGAGCCCGGCTTCGGCTGGGGAGGGCGGGATATAAATTATTATTATTATTATTATTATTATTATTATTATTGTCCAAAGTAACAGATGCAGAAGGAGAATGCTATGGACAGGCCAATGCAGCTTGAGCTAAAATGCTGTTTTCATAAGGGAATACTCAAGTTTCTGGAAAACCTCTAATTCAGATGCAACTGTACAGCTCCCACAGATCAATGATAGCAGCCTTTGCAACTGATACTGACAAAGTGGTTTACGCTGCACCAGAACAAGCAGCGACCTGTACTATTGAAACCAAAAGTTTCCATTTAGTGTTGATCCATTAGACCAGATGTTTATATGGCAAGTGATAAGTTTAAAGGTCAGTGATAAATGTCTGATACAGAAAAAAAATCAAGAGGGAGGGGGAAGCTTTGGGCACCCCACTCCTGGTCTAGAGGCTTCAGACTTCTGCAGTCTTCACTTTGTTTACTTAAGGCAGGGGTGGAAAAGCTGTGGCTTTTTCCAGATGTTATTAGACTACAACTCCCATCATCCTCAGCCAGTGTAATCTATGGTCGGCAATGATAAGAGCTATAGTCTAGTGACATCTGGTGCGCCACAGGGTTCCCACCCCTGATTTAGAGGAACAGAGGGGGCAGAGAGGCTACAGGTTCCTATGAGCCATGCTCCTGTACAGAGCATCTTTCAGATGCTAAGGATCATGGGAGATGTCAGTCAAGTTTACCAGATGCATCACACATGTGTAGAGGGATCCCAGGTCAGGTCCCCAGAAGCCTGGATGCTTCATGCCACAAATGAGGTCCTTCCAGCTGTTCCTTTCTAGCCTTTGATAAACAACACAAAGTGGTAGGAGAACTAACTAAAACGAATCTTGCACCAGACGTGAGCTATAGATTGCGGTACCTGATCAGAAATGAATCCATGGATAATTTCTGTCTCTAATAGTTAGGGTCAGAGTTTATGAAGAGATTTGTACTAAAGGTACAGGACCCCTGGATGGTTAAGTCCAGTCAAAGGCGACTATGGGGTTGTGGTGTTCATTTCGCTTTCAGGCCAAAGGAGCTGGTGTTTGTCCACAGACAGCTTTCTGGGTCAGGTGGCCAGCATGACTAAACCGCTTCTGGCGCAACGGGACACAGTGACGGAAACCAGAGTGCATACATTTACCTTCCTGTTGCAGTGGTACCTATTTATCTACTTGCACTGGCATGCTTTCGAACTGCTAGGTTGGCAGGAGCTGGAACAGAGCAATGGGAACTCACCCCGTCGTGGGGATTTGAACCACCAGCAGGGCAAAATTTTTAAAGCTACAGCCTCTGAAAGCAGTGAGACTTACTTCCAGGTAAATGTGTGTAAACTGTTTTGGATCCTAGAACTCATTTTTAATCCATTGCATCATAGGATAACTGTCAAGACATATAATGTACCAAACGATGTTATGGTTGTTTTTCAAGAGTTCACATACAGAACAAAAAAAAACAACAACTGTGACTAATGCTTTCATCTGGTGAGCTGAAAATCTCAGTTTGTAATTGGTAAAAGGATTTTCTTTTTATTCCTTCTCCACCACCACCACCACCATAACATTTGGCCTGCCAGCTAGCTAGCCAGGGCTGCAGAGTGCCAGAAAATGGGTGGAGAGAAACCACTGGAACCAGCATGTGACCGTGCTGGGTCTAGACCATTTCCAGAATCTCAGGAAAAAACAAAAGTTCCTGGCTCATTCATATCATCCTTAAATTAACTGCAAGAGTAATAAGCAGGGCAAGCCTTACTCTAGGCCCCTCCAGACTGTCAATGTTTTTGTAGGAGGGATTCAAGTGTGTATCGGAACTTTAGATTTGCACCATTAAAGTGGATTAAAGGGCTCTGTCACCCTAGGGCAACAAATCAAACAAAACAAAAGCCGGATGCTTTTCATCTTGGAAAGCGATAGGGAAACACACTGAAAAGTGTGGAACAAATGAATGATGAACAGGAAGCCCTGTAAACACCCTGCAAGCAAATCAGAACAAATTCTCATTGTCATATAACCACCCTGTAAACAAACTGGAACAAATGCTCAATAAAGGCCTGGCATGATCTAACTATTGCATAAGCTTTGTGTAAGCAAATCAAGATGAATAAATGAACAGCCCCTCTGTAGGAGCCTTGTGAAGCATCAATAAAGGTATTTGCATTGGATGACATATCCCAGGTGGGGTTCCATTTTGTTGCTTCCATTTCTGTACGGCATTTAAACAAAAAAATAGAGCCAAGGACAAGCGCCATTTTGAAACTTCAGAGTTGATCATATCTAAGGCTCCTACTGCACAGCCTTCATGTGATTTGTCTCCCTCCTGTTATGCAATGAATTTCACATTTATCAACAAACTAAGTTAGGAGTAGGAGTGAGAGAAAATGTATGTGAGCATAGCATCTGGGTAAAAGTCAGATCCCATAGAATTAAAATGGATCCCCCTGATTTTGTATGTAATAGCCTGAGTCTCAGAAAGTGGGGTCTCAGAAAACAACACAATAATATAATCAGTTAAAATCTTACATTGGTAAACTGCATAAAATCACAGATCTGGTGCTTGCTAGAACCACAAAATCATCAACCTGTACTATCGATACTCATGGGATCTTATGAGATTTACATAGGAATGGCAATTAAACCCACCAGCAATTCACAGATCTGGGCACTCAGAGAGGAAACCTATCATTTGATGGTGGCTTTGAATGGTTCTCTTGTAAAAATCATCAGAATCCCTAAGAATCTGTATCAGATCCATGTTTTTCCCCCCACTATGGCAACACTGAAAGACACCAGAGCTTTGATTTTTACAGTTCAGTCAGTAAAGAAAAATACGATCTCTGATCTGATGAGAGTTGGGCAGAAACCTGCCCTGTGAAATAAAACTGCCGTTTCAATAGGATCCATTTTACTGGATCTGATGTGTGTTTGTGTGCATACGTGCATATATTCTCTCTCTCTGGCACTCCATTCTTGCGCTCTCTTGACCTTTATGGCATCCCAGATTGCTCTGCTTTCCCTCTCACCCTCCCCATTCCTCTTCCCTTTCTGTTTGGTTGTTCAGGTGCTGATCTCAGTCTTGAAAAGCACATTGCGCTGAAAAAAGGAAGTGAGGCACTCTTCCCATTTCCTCTTTCCTCTTTATGTGCCTTTCAAAGCTCAGATCAGTAGCCTCGAAAAGCACATAATGGTGAAAGAGGAAGTGAGAAACATGTTGCTCTTTCCAACTTCCTCCTTTGCTCTACGTACTTTTTCAAGAGGAAAAATGGTAACGCACATATCTAAAGGGGCAGTGAGGTTGGCACAAAGGCTCTGGGGGTGCCAGGGGAAGTTCCCAAGGATGCCAATATGTTCATGGGCACAATGCTGGCCACTCCTGTTTGCAATTTTCTTTACACCAGAAAAAGAGGAAGATTTTACCCTTCAGTCAAGGGACTGCTGGGGGGCAGGAATTCTAATAATAATGGTATGCAGGACTTTTATGGACAGGATCACTCCATACATTAATTCCCATTGCTCATCTGGAGTCTGCTTTCAAATGAATACCGTATTTTTCGCTCTATAACACGCACCCAACCATAACACGCACATAGTTTTTAGAGGAGGAAAATCTGTAGGCATGCCACCCGTAGGCATTTCTTCCATAACACGCACAGACATTTCCCCTTACTTTTTAGGAGGAAAAAAGTGAGTGTTATGGTGCAAAAAATACGGTATTTTTTTAAAAAAGAGTGTCTGTCTTAAATGGTCCCCCCAATTCATGATTCTTGTTTAGTTGCCATAAATATGATCTGTGCAGAAAATTTTGAGAAACATTTGGGAGGAAAAACCAAGAGCAGATTAGCTGCCTGGGGCCTAAGGGGATTTACTAATATTTGGATGTTACTTTCCAGTAGCCTACACATATTTCAAAGCTGCCCCTGTGTCCGTCATGAGTAAGAACACAATGATGTCTTTGCCTGGTCACATTAAACATCTGTCTAGCCTGCCACATGTCTCCTACAGAGCTTTGAAAGTTGATGACCCAGGTAGGTACATGACAGAGATGGCTACTGTGATGGCCTGGGATTCGGACTCAGATGCTGAACCTGAGGGATCCCAGCCTGCACAGAATTCCCCGCCTCCAGAACCAGCTGAGCCGGGGCTGGGGCATGAGCCTGAAGGGTCCTCACCTGTGCTGGATCCTCAGGTGCAGGCAATCAGCTGAGTCTGCTCTGGCTCCTGAGGTGATGGAGCACCCATTGCCTGCAGGTGCTCCACTCTCAGCCCCGTCAGAGGAAGCTGAGGTTGCCTCTGGGTCCGGTAACCCTCCAGCCTCTCCTGAGCTACAGAGGCTCAGGGCAGAGAGGTGGAGGGAACTAAGTTCCCGCAGGAGGAGTGCTTGACTTCAGGCCAGGAGAGGCAAGTCACCAGAGGATCGGGGCCGCCCTATGCCTCGGGGCAGATAAAAGCCGGCCAGCCCCAGTCCCAAGTTGCGGGAGCAACATTGTTGGTTGGTAGTTCCTGTCTGAACACTGTCCTGCTTTTCTGCCAGATCTCCTGACCCGCCCTGGCTCCCAGCTTGCACGCCTGTTCCTGATTACACCTGACTCCCTGCCCTGCACCCAGCTCCAGCTACTATGGACTGCCTCCACGTTGCACCTTGACCACGGACCGGACTTGGACCTCGCCTCTTGGGTAACCCACAGGACCAGCACAGCCACTTTCCTTTGTACACCTGATTTCACAGATGAGATTGAAATGCTGATGCTACATGATGCACACCCAGCCTAAAGATTGCCATGCAAGCAACATGCATGTTGTTGTAGGCTTACCGGATGCTGCTGGGGGATCTGAAGTGCTGCCGTTTGACGACTCAGGAGCTCGTTTTGCATTATGGTCCTTTGTGCCGTTTCCGTCAGATGGATCACTTCTGACACCATTGTTGCTTGCCGAACCACACTGATCCACAGAGGGAGAGTCCAAGCAACAGGTGCACAGTGGAGAAGGCCCACTTTCTTTTAAAGAATGCATGGTGTTGCCAGCTTTGCTGGAAGATTCTCTGCAGGACACACAACAGGCAGCACACCTGACTATGCCTCGGTTATCGGCATCTCCCATGCTACTGCAGGCGGATTGATGAAAAGAGTTCTGCAGGCATTGGTGTGAGGGGGCAGGAACAGGGTCCATTCCACATGAAGTGTCTGAGCAGCAGCAGTTTGCCGAGTCTATCAAACTCTCGGTCCCCGTGAAGCACTGACTCAAGCTGTCGTTCTCTCCTACTTCCAGTGGCTCTGAGAACGGCGACACAGGCTTGCTTTCAGGTCTACTCAGTAAAGGAAAATAGCAAGGCCCCTGGGTCGTTCTGTCCGTATACTCATCTTCTGTGGGTATCTGCCTAAACTGGTCATCTTCAGGCACAGCTGCGGGAGGCAGCGTTGGGAAATCGTCTCCCAATTCACAGCGGATTGCATCAGGGCTTGCTTTCCTGTTCAGGATGTCTCCATGTGGGTAACATGCATCCTCCGAAAAAGAATATTCGTCAAGGTCCAGCAAATATGTGCCCCCCAATAGCCGAAGTCCAGCCGGGCTTGCCACGCTTCTGTTCACAAATGTACCATGAGGAGAGTCCTGTGTAGAATCCAAAGGGAAAAAGCACTTAAAAAATAGGAAGTTTTACAATGCAACCATAACTATTCTGGCCTCTCCTCCAACAGCTGAGGAGCCTTAACACGCGTCCTCAACAAGGGAGGGGGACAGGTTCTCTCGCCCAACACCGGGTAGGTGAATTCAGAGCAGTACAAAAGGACCTTCTCTGAATCTAAAGATATCTGTGCTTCCATAAACACTGAGGTCCCCAGCCAGCCTGCTGTTTTGGCCACATAAGCAGCAGCACGAGAACATTGGAAATGAACAGCAAAGCAGTACAAGATAACTACATTTGAACAAAGAAATACAACTTAAAGGTAAAGGTAAAGGGACCCCTGACCATTAGGTCCGGTCGTGACCGACTCTGGGGTTGCGGCGCTCATCTCGCTTTATTGGCCGAGGGAGCCGGCGTACAGCTTCCAGGTCATGTGGCCAGCATGACTAAGCCACTTCTGGCGAACCAGAGCAGCGCATGGAAACGCCGTTTACCTTCCCACCGGAGTGGTACCTATTTATCTACTTGCACTTTGACGTGCTTTCGAACTGCTAGGAGCAGGGACTGAGTAACGGGAGCTCACCCCGTTGCAGGGTTTCGAACCGCTGACCTTCTGATCAGCAAAGTCCTAGGCTCTGTGGTTTAACCCACAGCACCACCCGCGTCCCTGCAACTTAAAATAGATAGCATGTAATAATCACTGGGTCACAGAAGTTTTGGACTGTGTATGGACTGTGAGCCCAAGGAACCCATTGAGAAATCCACAGTAATAAGACCGTTAGTAATAGTGGTCTTTTGCTTGTGTGGAAGCCTCAGAGCCGTTGCCCAGGGCTAATCTCTGACTATCCGCGACTAAATGCCAGGCGACCCTCTTTGTGGTTCTTTGTTCCTTGCAATCTCGCCACCCTCCTCTTGCCCTTCCTTATGCGGCCTGGCAGCTGCCAAATAGCTGCTGACAAACCTATGTCCTTAATTCACCACTTGGGTTCCCCAGCCGCCAAGGAAAGCAAGGAGGCGGCGGCGAAGCGTAACACAGTATGTACAGCCTTAAGACTTCACCTTTGTCCCTTTCATTTGCTTGCACATGTCATTAGCCCAGTACTGTAGATTTGCTGGAGGGGGAAACAAAGAACAGAATGAATTAGATTTTTGCACGCTATAAGTGAGTCACAGATAGAACCACATACCCAAAAGCCAGCAATTCAAGCTGGTTTTGCTGAGATGCTTAACCCTTTAGCATGCCGGACTCCTACCAAGTTGAGGGGGACGGTTGTATCTGTGTCATTGACTCCAACCGTTTATTGATTAAACTATCACTTCAATGGTGTGGGAAGAGTCCAGGACCTCTCACACTCAGAGTTGCAGAAATGGAGGTACAGAGGGTACACATGTAGCAGAACCCATGCTAGCAGGGGCCACAGACTCTGAGCTTTCATTTAAAAAAAAAAGTTAAGTCAATCGTACATTTCTACAAAAAAAAAAAGGTTGTAAACCAAAACACAGAGACAGCACTAAGGCTTTGGAGCTCAGCAGGTTACAGTACCATTGCTAAAGACACTTAATCACAGTTGCTGAGCCGTCAGAGGAAGAAATGTTGACTTGTGGCATATATCTGCATTTTGCTTTTTCAGCCAGGAGCTCAGGTTTGTGTACATTATCTTCCCCTTCCCCATTTTATATCTTCAACAGCCCTGTGAGGTAGGCTAGGCTAAGTTAATATATGTACATACTGTAAGCAGAAGTTCTTGTCAATAGATAGGTGGTGGTGGTGGTGTAGGGGCCCCAATCCACATACAATGTACATGGGGAAATTCTGTTGGTATCCCTGCCCATGCTATCACCAGTTATCTATCTATCTATCTATCTATCTATCTATCTATCTATCCTAACTAATCTCAAGTTCAAGTACTTTAGTCCAAATTGATTGATTTTTAGACTGTCTAGTCAATATCTATCGCAAGACTTGGGTGCACACCAGGCAGCTGATTTCAGTAGACTGGTGCATTTAATACTGGTCAGTGTCCTTAATAGGTTAAACATTAAAAAAAATACAAGGCAGCAAGTATAGGGCTGGATCTAGACCCAGTTTAAGTTTTTAAAATTAATGGGACTTAATAGTCCTGACTAACTCAAATCTCATTGGATTTCAGTGGGTCTACTACGAGACTGACAATGTCTGGTTACACGCCACAATATTCAATTCACTAAACTAAAGTGGGATGAAGTTGTTTAATTTTAAACCAACTTTTCTCAAAAACTGAAAAAAAAGTGTGTTAAAACAATCATTGCATGCTCTCTCTCTCTCTCTCCAAATGGAATGTGTGTCTATTTGGACCATCTGTGCCAAAAATAGAACATTCTACATCCACTGTGTCTTTGTTCCATTTCATGTGCCATCCGCCTATGACTGACTTGTTAATGATCTAACTGGGTGCAAATGATTGGTTGGATCGTCTGTTGCAAGATATATCACATGAAATGACAAAGGAACAATTATATATAGCTCTGGGGAGACTTGAAAGACACACACACACAAAATCCATTAAAATAGTCTCGTTGGCTCCATTGAAAGAAATGGTGTTTCCATGAGTTATGTGCATTGCTTGGGGTCTGAGGATCAAGGATGACAGTGAAATAAACCTCCTAGAGTAGTAGCAACTTCTTGCTTCTTATGAAGAACAGACTATCTGTTCACAACAGTCCCTTAAGGTCTGCTATGTATATGTTTAATTATTGTCTAAATATTCTGCACCTTGAGTCTCAGATAGCAAAAAATTGCAAGAAAACAAGGTAAAATATCTGTAAAATGGGTCTCAAATGCTAACTGGCAGGTATAGAGAGGTTGAATCCAGACCATGACCTGACCGACGTTTTAAAGAGTTCGTTATGCAGCAGGGGTCATTGTTATTTTCCAATCCATCCGAAGGATTCTTCCTGGAGCGTAGTACAAATTTACAGGGCTGGCCACAAAACCACTTTAACCAGTCTGACATGCTTTTAAGTTGACTCAGCAGCCGCACCCTCAAGTCACAACCCAGTAAAGTTGAAGCGCTTGGATTTAGGCCCATTTAGACCGAAGTTCATGGAATCAAACCAGCTCAGATTTCAGCTCATGAATTATACACCAATACGCAAGTTCCATGGAAGCTAATAGTCCTGATCCAGCAACTGCTATCAAATGCACAAGCTATGATGCACAAAGGGAGTTCAAATATATATTTAAAAAAAAAGTCCAGTAGAACCTTAGAGGCCTGCTAAGTTTGTTTTTGGTATAAGCTTTCGTGTGCATGGACACTTCTTCAGATACCCTTGGTATAAGAAGAAGAAGAAGAGTTTGGATTTGATATCCCGCTTTATCACTACCCAAGGGAGTCTCAAAGCAGCTAACATTCTCCTTTCCCTTCCTCCCCCACAACAAACACTCTGTGAGGTGAGTGGGGCTGAGAGACTTCAGAGAAGTGTGACTAGCCCAGGGTCACTCAGCAGCTGCATGTGGAGGAGCGGGGACGCGAACCCGGTTCACCAGATTACGAGACTGCCGCTCTTAACCACTACACCACACTGGCTCCCATAAGCTTTCGTGTGCATGCACACTTCTTCAGTTAAGGTCATCTCATTCTTTTCAGTGGAGGAAGCAGACCTAGGTATACAAAGGAACGTACAGGCCAGTGTGCTCCCTCCTTAGAAATAGGCAGAGATGCTCGTGTGCATGGCAATTTCTTGTGTACAATTGAGTGCTCAGGATCTAGGATGAAAATTGTATGAGTAGCAGCTCTTACATGAAAGTGCCGTTCCACAACTCCAGGTAATTTCATTGGGTTTACACAGGGTAACTTCCAGAGGGATTGTGCCCATGGTGTATGAGCACATTTTGCATTCTGAGTATGTCTAAATAAATAGGTGGTATTTCATGTATGAGAGTTCTGTGTTTCAGATCCAAAATGTATTATTTGCAAAAGTTGCAACGTATTCGCTAAAACAAAAAGCACACTAAAGGTCAGTTTAAAAGATTAATGTGGGGTATATACTAGCTTTTACAAAGGCAAATTAGGAGGCTGAAATAGGAAGTGCACAGAGAACTCATGGCTTTCGCAACGGATCGAGAAAGACATAATTAAATGCTACGTACCTGTCAGTGCTTTCCCTTTATTGCGATAGAGTATCGCAAAGACCGCAATGCCAACCAAGGCAATGAGGAGTGGAATAATCAGTATATAAAATAATGTGTTGGTTTCTGGAAAATAAAAGGACAGATAGGTGTCAGAGCATTTTGTATATTCAGGTAGGAATATATTCCTGGAAGTTGCCATTTTTGTTATTCAAAATATCCCTTTAAAGCACCGATTGTGTTATGACAGAAATCCAGCAACACGGAAGAATAACTGGAACATTTATTCCAATTATTCCTGTTAATTTCCACGGTCTTTCAGTGACCTGGTTCACATGGCAAAGTGTGAACACATGAGCATGCAGGTACAGTGGTACCTCGGGTTACATACGCTTCAGGTTACAGACTCCACTAACCCAGAAATAGTACCTCGGGTTAAGACCTTTGCTTCAGGATGAGAACAGAAATCGTGCTCCGGCGGCGCGGCGGCAGCGGCAGGCCCCATTAGCTAAAGTGGTGCTTCAGGTTAAGAACAGTTTCAGGTTAAGAACGGACCTCGGGAACGAATTAAGTACTTAACCCGAGGTACCACTGTACTTGGAATTGCAGTTGCTTTCATCCCCCCATTCTTGCTGCTGATGTGCTGCCCACAGCTAAACCATGGTTTGGCTTTGTCTTACGTTTGACCCCAGATTCATGGTTTGTCTCCCAGAGAGAAAGCATGAGTGGTAAACCAAGAAATAGCATTGGCTATGGCTTGTGGTTTGTCTGGAGCCTTGATTAAGATGCAATGCTAAACCAAACCATAGCTGAGCTCTGGGTAGCACAGCAGCAGCAGCACCAAGGCGAGAGCAACAGTCATGATTTCCACGGCAGCCGTAATCCATGTTTTTAATGGTTGATGTCATCTTATGTTTTCATATGTGCTGGAAGCTGGCCAGAGGGGCTGGAGCAACCCAACCAAATGGGTGGGGTATAAATAGTGCGATGATGATGATGATGAATTTCCATCCTTTAAAAGTGTCTTACTAGAAGAATGATGGGAAACTAGTTGGGATTTGGAGATGGCACTCTCCCCGAAGAGCCCTTTTGGGCCTACGGAATGACTGTGAGCTCTGGAAGACCTGATCCCTGTCCTGCATGCCTTTTCCTATCTGGCCTGGGAGGGTAGAGCCCTCACTATAATAATAATAATACTTTATTATTTATACCCTGCCCAGCTTTCACAGCCACTCTGGGCAGCTTCCAACAAAATATTAAAATACAGTAATGCATCAAACATTAAAAGCTTCCCTAAACAAGGGATTAGGGACGCGGATGGCGCTGTGGGTTAAACCACAGAGCCTAGGACTTGCCGATCAGAAGGTCGGTGGTTTGAATCCCCACGATGGGGTGAGCGCCCGTTGTTCGGTCCCTCCTCCTGCCCACCCAGCCATAGCTGTCAACTTACAGCCTTGAAAATAAGGGACCAGCAGCCAAAGTAAGGGACCTGAAGCCTCACATGTTCCAGGCACTCCAGTCTTCCTGTCCTCCTGCAGTCTGGTCAAACTCATGCTGGTAGCTTCGAGAAAACTATCCAACCAACTTTGTAACCAGAGGTTCAACTGACTAGAATCTGAATCACATGCACCACAAGGCCTATGCAGCCTCAACTTAAGATGGCTCCCCGGCCTGGCTTTGCACTGCAAAATTTGCAGCAGCACGTGCAACAAAATGGCGTCCAGCATTCAACCCCCCCCCCCTCAGCTTGCATTAACTAGCCACACACAAGGCATGCAAGCTCCACCCCCCAGTCGTTCTTAGACTTCTTATTGGGTGAGCAACACAGCCAAGCAACACAGTTGGAGCCTCCCTCCTCCCTGGCCGGCAGGGAGGGAGGGAGAGGAGCTGCTTCCTTTGAAATTTAAGGGACATCCTTTAAGGGACATTTAAGGGACATCCATCAATAAGGGACAGCCGCGGGACATGGCGCTGGAATAAGGGACTGTCCCTTCTATTAAGGGACACTTGACAGCAGTTCGAAAGCATGTCAAAGTGAAAGTAGATAAATAGGTACCTCTCCAGCGGGAAGGTAAATGGCATTTCTGTGCGCTGCTCTGGTTCACCAGAAGCGGTTTAGTCATGTTAGCCACATGACCCGGAAGCTGTACGCTGACTTCCTTGGCCAATAAAGCGAGATGAGCGCTGCAACCCCAGAGTCGGTCACGACTGCACCAAATGGTCAGGGGTCCCTTTAACTTTACCTTTAAACAAGGGAACTGACTCCAGCTACAAAAGCTGAGGTTGCTAAAGAGCCAAATGCCTTGGCTGTTTCTTACTGCAGATCCAGGACATTGAGCCTGAGCTTCCACAGCAACTGCCCTCCATGAACCACCATTGACAGCAACAGCAGTAGCAATGTTCTATGCTTATGATAACATTTTATTCTCTTGCTTACAATGCTGTTAAAAATGCACATTTTATATCTGACTTCCTTTAGTAATGTTTTCTTTTGAAATGTTTTAGATCATTTTTTGGGGTAACTTTGCAGTGTTAAATGTGCATTCTGTAGCTGACCTCCTTTGCAGTGTTTTATCCTGAAATCTTAAAGATAATATTTTAGTTTCCTGCTAATTATGTTGCTTTGAATGTATACTATATATTAGACTTTCTTTGGTAATGTTTTATTCTGAATTGTTTTCTTTGATGTCTTAATGTGTTGTAAACTGCTTTGAGGTTTTTTCTTAAAAATATAAAGTGGTATAGAAATGAAAATAATAATAATAATAATAATAATAATAATAATAATGCATTTTTACATTTAGCTATTATTTGGCATGGCATTACAAGTGAAGAAGGACACTGGTTGTCATATTGGAAACTTCACTGGAAAGTGCACAGAGCACAGTTGAAAATTGCAGTTACTGTTTAGGGTCTGTGCAAAGCAAATTTTAGGTAAAGGTAAAGGGACCCCTGACCGTTAGGTCCAGTCACAGATGACTCTGGGGTTGTGGCGCTCATCTTGCTTTATTGGCCGAGGGAGCTGGTGTACAGCTTCCGGGTCATGTGGCCAGCATGACTAAGCTACTTCTGGTGAACCAGAGCAGCGCACAGAAACGCCGTTTACCTTCCCGCCGGAGCGGTACCTATTTATCTACTTGCACTGTGTGCTTTCGAACTGCTAGGTTGGCAGGAGCAGGGACCAAGCAATGGGAGCTCACCCCATTGCGGGGATTCGAACTGCCGACCTTCCGATCGGCAAGCCCTAGGCTCTATGGTTTAACCCACAGTGCCACCCGCGTCCCTTAAACAAATTTTAATTCTGGATAAATCCACTCTTGCACGAATCTTGTTTAATTATATTTGGAAAATAAAATATTAATCAATGAGATTAGCCTTTGGCCCATCAATTTTCATGTTGTGAAAATCTTCTTGAGGATAACATTTAATAAAGCCCTCAGGATCTGAGGAACTTAAGCCTGCCTCCACTTAAGCCAAAATGAATGTCAACTTAAGTCCTACAAATAATACACAACTTTTCTTTAAACAATTGCAACCCTTTGTGGTCCCATCATTGTTTGTCATGTTATGAGCTTTTTTGTATGCCTGAGCCCCCTTCTAATTCCTTGATCCAACACAGATTCAATTCCTGGAATAGCCAGGCTAGCTTGCTGGTGAGGTAATGGCCCTCTAAATTTGGGCCATTAAGGTAACAAAGGAAGTGGTTCATCGTAAAGACACCACAGTCTCCCTGGCCCTTATTCTGAAGAAACACGAAACCTGGTTAAGTGCCTGAAGCCCCCCAGCATCTTACAACTTCTTGGAGTTTGGGGTGGCAAGCAACCGTATATTTTTGCATTTACCATCTTGCGGCTGCTTCAGTTGCTTCTTACAAACGACATCAGCCAATCTGTTCCCAGGAATTTTTTCCTCAGTTCCTAGAGCTGTGCAGCTAAGGAAAGGAAGGAAGGAATATATTAACCTCTGTAATATACATCTAGGGTAAACAGAAACAGAGAATCATAGAACTGCAGACTTGGAAGAGACCGAGGGGGTAATCTATTCCAACCCTCTGCAATGCAGGAATCTTTTGGCCAATGTAAGGCTTGAAACCACGACCCTGAAATTATGATTGGAGAGGATGTCAGGAAACAGGGAATTATGTTCACATGTGGTGGGGCGGGGGTGTAAATATGTACTTTTTTGGGGGGGCAAAGGGTGTTTAAGGAGATAACAGAAATCACTGGGTTAAAGCTGACCAAAAGTCCAGAGGTAGAATTATTACCAATTTATGATAGTATGGAAGGTTTGCAGGCTACGAAGGGCTTGCTCACAAATTTATTGACAGCTGCACAAATTATTATCGCTAGGAAGTGGAAGGGCCAAGCAGTATATAAAATGGAAGAATGGTATAAAGAGGTGTGGGATATAGCTATTAATGATAAATTAACATGTGCCACTAAGGTAAGATGGGGAATATGCAGGAGGAATGGTTTTGAGGTGATATGGAGTGTGCTTTTAGAATTTATACTGTTAAAATGGAAAGGGGTCAAACCATCGCAAGAGGTGTTGAAATTTTGGGAGCTTGGATAGTTACAATGGAATGATCTCGGTGGTGGGGTGCACATTTTCATTCTTATTCATTTATTTTTATTACTTTGCCAAAACAAAATAAATAAATAAAAAAGAATGTATAAAATGTAAATATATGTATAAAATATAAATAAAAGAATGGAAAAGAATAAATTGTGAGTCTCATGCTCATTTCATGAGATATTTGATATTTTTTAATTGATTTTTTTTACTATTATTTTACTGCTATAGATTCGTGGCACTTACTTGGTCCACGTTTTGCATGCATCAGTTGCGGAAGAGACGTTAGAGAAGGATCCTCTTGGGCACGGCATGCACACTGTGTCCTTATTTTGTTGTACTGTGGGAAACATAACCAGTAAAAGCACCGAGAATAGAGCATCACTTCATACATGAAGACTTGTTGCTAACAATCCTATTTTGCAAATCTTAGGAGCAGGCATTTGGTGCAAGCCAACGATGAAAACCATTGACGAAAAGTCTGAGGGACGGTGGGCTGCTTCCCACATGTTGCAGAATCAAACCAACTTCTAGAAAAAATAAATAAAAGCCAAGCTGTGCCCTTCCGTGGTAGCAGGACCCGAAACAGGAGCTGCAGCGAAACCTCTGGTTCTGCACAACGGGATTTGCTGTGCTTGCATGCTTCAACATGGGATTACAGCTATGATAGACAAACACAGTGGATTTTGAAGGCTTTGAAGCATCCACATATGTGTGTATGGAAACACACAAACCCTATCCACCATACACATAGCAGAGGGACAGAGGGATGTTTTTGCCTGGTGGCCCAGATCGTTAAATCCCGCACCAAATTTGATGGGTGGGCAGGACTACCCACCTGTTGTTTATCTCATGCCAAAGGTAAAGGTAAAGGGACCCCTGACCATTAGGTCCGGTTGCGGACAACTCTGGGGTTGCAGCGCTCATCTCACTTTATTGGCCGAGGGAGCCGGCGTACAGCTTCCGGGTCATGTGGCCAGCATGACTAAGCTGCTTCTGACAAAACAGAGCAGTGCACGGAAACGCCATTTACCTTCCTACCAGAGCGGTACCTATTTATCTACTTGCACTTTGTGCTTTCGAACTGCTAGGTTGGCAGGAGCTGGGACCCAGCAACGGGAGCTCACCCTGTTGCAGGGATTCGAACCGCTGATCTTCTGATCAGCAGGCCCTAGGCTCACAGCACCACCCGCATCCCATCTCATGCCAAACACACACCCAAATCAAACAGGATTTACTTCCTCACACACCAGCTGATAGGCAGGGGTGGTGCTGCCCGTTCCTGCTTTCTGTAGAGTTTGGGTGTGTGAGGCAGCTTCCCTGTGGGAAATTCTCTAGTGCTGCCCCTGAACCAAGCAGGACTGAACTCCCCACGCATCCGCTGATGGACAGGAGGAGGTTCAATATTTATCTCTGCAAGGATTCATGCTCTGTAGGGAAAGCAGACCTCTATCTGCCCCACACATTAAATCACATGTGGTGTCACTGGAAAGGCAGGCAAGTGTGGTTTGGTGGAAACAGGCCGGTAGGCCAAATCTGGCTCTCGAGCTAGAGGTGCCACACTAAGGTTACCAGACATCCCTGTTTCCTGGGGACAGTCCCCGGATTTACAAATCAGTCCCCATACAAAATCCATTGAAGATGAAAAGTGTCCCCGGATTCATTGAAAAAAATCTGGTAACCTTATGTCACACTCTTGACATGGCGTAAAGTATGAGACAGGTGCCTCCCCATACAGTGGTACCTCGGGTTACATACGCTTCAGGTTACATACGCTTCAGGTTACAGAAATATTACCTCGGGTTAAGAACTTTGCTTCAGGATGAGAACAGAAATCGTGCTCCAGCGGTGCAGCAGGAGGCCCCATTAGCTAAAGTGGTGCTTCAGGTTAAGAACAGTTTCAGGTTAAGAACGGACCTCTGGAACGAATTAAGTTCTTAACCCAAGATCCCACTGTATAGCGAATTGATTTATACTTTTTAAAAAATGAGGAGGAGAGATGATGTGAGCAATTCAGGCCTCCTCTTGGAGTGCTTTCCCACGTGTCACCTGAAGCTGGGAGGGGATCAAGTGGATCACTAGCCCAGTGAGCATCTAAAACAGGCCACTGGCATTTGCAAAAGGCTCCGTGCACAAACTGGACCAAAAGTTCCCAGGGTGGCTCAGCGAAATAAGAAATCTTACTGGGATGCTTGACTCCAGAGCCAGGGGGACATTTCTTGTTCCGCCGGCAGCAGTCGCAGTCTTCATTCCAGTGGTAGCCTGCTATGCAGGCACATTGCCGCTGGTTCGTACTGTTTCCCGGGTTCACTTCTATCAAAGCTCTTCCTTCGAACAGAACAAAGTGGGGAAGCAGATGGAGGTTAAAGTCGTGCCTTCACAGCTTCCTTCGGAGCCCTTAGCCTGACCTCGACCCCGAGTACCCCTTCCTGGTTGGCAAGAGTGGCTTACGCCGGACTGCAAATCACACTCCCTTGTGACTCCTGGTGGGACGCAGAAAGGTTACAACTGCCTGTTGTGCCCGTGAGTAAGGAACAGGGGAAACCCCAAGCTCTGAATCAGCAGAAGAGGAAAATTCAGGGAAAGAAGTACAAATGTCAGGGGAGGGGAGTTAGTGCGGGGTGGGGTGTGTGGATAATCAGAAGGATGGTTGTGGGAGTTTAGCAGAACGCAGTTTGTTCATGGTCGGTTGCATAAGGGAAGTCCCCCCAGAGTCCAAGTCCCAGTTTGGCACGCCATCTCTCAGCCTGCTGTGGGAGACTGTGGTGGTTGCCAATTAGGTTTCACAAGCAGGTTTAAAGGGGTGTTTGCATCCCTTCTCCACACACACACACACACACACAGATTATCTTGCTTTCTCTCTCTCTCTCTCTCTCTCTCTCTCTCTCTCTCTCTCTCTCTCTCTCTCTCGTCTCCCTCTCCCTTCCAAAAGTCAGTTCCCTCACAGATTTTAAAGGGCCTACATGGTTAAGCACCACATATACCATATTGGCCTGAATATAAGCCTCACTCCCCCCCCCCCGCAATTTCGACCGTGAAAAGTTAAAGTGCGGCTTAAATTCGCAACCTTACAAAAATGGGCTTTTACGATATCGCTGCTGAATCAGACATACAGTAAAACGGAATGGGTGTGAGTGCCTGCTGAATTTTAAAGGTGTGGCTTATATTCAGGTGCAGATTATATTCAGGCCAATACGGTAAGTAAACAAGGTGAGTCGTCTCTACAAGCTTTGGGTCTCTTTTCAGGACATGCTCAGAACCAACTGAGTTGGTGGTCCTTGGGGAAAGGTGCCCTCACCAGGGCCCCTTCCTGGCTGGGCTCCCTTCCTTCTTCTCAGTATCACTGGTGCCCATTAATCTTAGGGAAGTAGGAAGTTGCCTTATGCTAAGTCAGACCATAGCACCAACCAGTTCAGTATTGAAAACACGGATTGGCAGCAACTCTCCTGGGTTTCAGGTTGGGGACATTCCCAGTCCTACTTAGAGATTGCAGAGATCGGACCTAGAACCTTATGCATGCAAATTACATGCTCTACCACTGAACTATGGGCCTTTCAGTTTACAATCTAGTACGGTACAGTATGCTTAACTGTACGGCAAGGTAAGTAGCACCTACAGTTAACAATCTAGTATTCTTCTCCTACTAATATGATAACGCAAGTCAAGGACTCAGATCAGAGGCACAGCAATGCCTTAGCTACTTTCCCTTACCTTGGTCACATATTTTATGAAGCGAGCACTTTTCTTCTTCATTCCAGATGTCCATATACTCATTTGGGCCACAGGGCTGGCATATGGTCTCTGAAGTGCGAGTGCATTTGGCAGACATGTACTTTCCTTAACAGGGCAGGAGAAAAGGCTGGTTACACCTCAGGTTCTGCAATGCTGACAGGCTAGCACTAACAAAGGCTTTTAACTCTGGTGTGAGAATTATTTTCCTCTTCCAGGTTAAGGTATTGCTCATCAAAATACTGGAATGAGGGTTGTCAAAATCTATTTCGAAAGGACAGCTAAGTTCTACAGCCACGGTGACCCAGGTAGAACCTGCTGAATCAGGATCGGCAATTGACAGTATGGGGTCAATCATGAGTGGTCAACACGCACAAGTGGATTCTGCATGATCCACAGGGAGCCGTTTCCACAGAAGCAAATTTTTGCCGGTCACTTCTGAAGCTTACTGGCTTTGCGGATTCTATTATTATACAAATTCATAGACCGCTTCCCAGTGATAAGTCATCCAAGCTGTGTTTGATTTAAAAAACCAAAAACAAAGTAAAAACAGAAACACAAGCTCTAAAAACAACAGAATCAATTCAACAATCTCTTTAAAAAATCCATACTCATCAGAATGTCATTTAAAAATAGCACTTGATAATGTAAACTGATATATATTGTTGACTCTTGGGCTCTGTTTTGATGTCCTGGCTACTGGGCCAGCCCTGCCGTTAGGTAGACAGCAGCAGCTAGCTCAGGCAACAGATGCTGGGGGAACGAGAGTCCTGGCATGGTGCCAGAGAACAAAACTGCATGTGCCTGTCCTATGCTCTCTAATCTAGCCTGCTGTCCTCAGTGGTGGCAGAGAATGCTAGCTAAAGCGTTGCCAGTGTTGAAGTATGATTCGATTGCCAGTCCAATAATGGACCAATCTCCACTGTTCAACCAGTTAATTTCAACTCCCAGATATCAAGTTGCAACTTGTGGCTGAATTTTTTTGGTCCTGGTCTCTGATGTTCAAGAAGAACTTGCCACTAAGTTTAGCGCAAATCAAGATGATGGTTTTACAAAACGGAAAGACCTGGTTAGCTGTGGGGACTTAGGCCTGTCATTTCCTGTGAACCACCCTGCGAGTATAGGGCAGTATAAAAACAAACAAACAACGAACCAATAAACAACAACAACAACAACAACAAAGAAACTAGCACCTTCCAAAGTTTTCTTGCATGCCACATAAACCTCAAAACTAAAAGCACTGGGAGGGACATTTTGTGTGAACAGGTGGCCATCTTGGTGGGACTGTGGGGAACTCGGCTCCATCTCTTCACCTCTTCCTTTCTCCATCCCTCCATTCCTTTCTCATCACAACCCACCTCCCTCCTCTCCTATTGCTCAGCTTTCAACATCACCCTTTCCCACCACCCTTTCTGTATATTACAAACCCCTCTGTTTCCTTTCTCTCCCCAATCTCTATTTTGGCAAGGGAGGGAGTCTCTCAGTGCTATCATTCCTCTGAGAGATTTCTGGGCAGTTATGGGCACCTAAGGGGAAAATCCTGACACACGTATGTGAGCCCAGCTTCATTCCACCCAAACAAAATTTCCGGGACAGGCATCAAAATGTAGTCTGTATTCTGTATCAAATGGGAGCACCCCTCAACAGAAACTAAAAAGGAGCATCTGACATGTTTTTCTTACACGAGTACTCAATTTTTTTCATATTTTTTTTTTGGGGGGGGAACAGCCACCTTAATACTAGGTCGGATCATCAGTCAATGCAGCTCATATTCTACACTGACTAGCAGTGCCACACAAACACACACTGGGGTTTCAGACAGGACAGGAGTCTTCCTCAGCTTCACCAGATTGAATCTGGGATCTTTTGCATGCAGAGCATGTGCTGAGAGATGGGCCGCTCCCCATTTCCTGGAAGAAGCATGTCCTAGCTATGCTTACCTGGCTCACATTTGGTGCAGCACCGTCCAAAATATTCATAATGCTGCTCGCTGCTACAGGGAGGGGTGATTTGTAAGGAGAGCTGGAGAACGGGGAAAGAGAGAAATTAGGACACCGTCAGTTAAAGCCCTCATAGTTATGAAATATTTCAAGGCAATCCCAAAGTTTCGCATCTGAATGTGGATTCAGTTGGCTGTGACTACGGTTGTGATGTCTCACAGTGATACCATCAGGCAGTAAGATTTAACCTGCCTGAAAAGTTAAGGGGAGGAAATAACAGCTCAAAACAAGCAAATAAATGAATAAAACTTCATTAACATAGACAATATATCTACAATGTATTAATTATTATTATTATTATTATTATTATTAGTATGCCACCAGTCCTCCGTAGATCTCAGGGCAGTTCACAAGACCCATTGCTCATCTTCAGTCACTAAAACTGAGACATAATTAAGATCTTCTACCGCTATGCAAGGGTGCTAACTTGAATAAAAGGGCTGGCACAGTGCAGCCACAGTGGCAGAGCCAAGTGTGTGGTGTTGGGAAGCCAGGAGAGCAGCCCTACCCAGGCAGCCCTGCTGGCCACAACTGGTGAATTGTCAGGAGTCCAGGTTCCCAGCTTGATAACACAGTAAGCGTAGCTAATTAAAAAGGTGGATTTATTGCAAAAACAAACAGATAGCTCTGGACAGCTCTAACAAAGCCTCTGGCACCATTGCTTAAGATGACCCTTCTGAAGACTCCTTCCGGCGTCAACAGAAGATGTTGAACTTACAAACCTTATGTCTCTTGTTTTGCTTCCTATCTAGCAGCCCTCCCATTTGCCGACTCTTCGGACTTAGTTGATCAGCTCCCATCTCTTCCTTTTCTGAGAGGCTCTCTCTGAGTTCATTCGCGCCTGTTTGTGCTTCCGGTGAGCTTTGGCTGTATTCTAGCCTGCTCTCAGCTACAGCCTTATCAGCCTGCCTGTCAAGGTCAGGAAGAGCCGAAGTCTGCACCTGCCGGCTCTCCCCTGCCTGACTAACATCAAGCTTCTCTGTTCCTGGCTGCTTTCTGCAGTTGGCTGCAAACCTTCGCTTGGAGCTGGCTCATTCCTGACACCAATTTATTAAATTTGATAGCCGCTTTATTTTAGTCATACTGTAGCCCAATATTATGAAGTGTCAGTGGAATGTATTGTCATACTTTTTTTGGAGGGGGGCAGAACCCCATAATATCTACATTCAGTTAAGGGTCAGAATTTGAGCAAACTCATAAATGCATGGAATGTGTATACCATCAATGTTCCCAGCTTAAAACGTTCTCCCCTTCCCCAGCTCATCAGGCTGAGTGGGAAGTCTGGGGCTGTGTGTTAAAGGATGAAGAGGTGGCTTGGCCAACGGTATTCGACATGGTTGATCACGAACTCCTGGACCACCGCCTTGCCGACGTGGGGATCCAGGGCACAGTCCTTCAATGGCTGCGCTCGTTTCTCTCTGGTCGGGGACAGAGGGTGGCGCTTGGGGGGGAATTGTCATCCCGCCACTCCTTGGTGTGTGGAGTGCCTCAGGGTGCGATACTCTCCCCGATGCTTTTTAACATCTTTATGCGCCCCCTCGCCCAGCTTGTCCGGAGTTTTGGGCTGGGTTGCCATCAGTATGCCGATGACACCCAACTCTATCTGTTGATGGATGGCCATCCTGACTCGGCCCCAGACACACTGACCAGATGTTTGGAAGCTGTGGCTGGATGGTTACGCGGAAGCCGATTGAAGTTAAATCCTTCGAAGACAGAGGTCCTCTGGCAGGGACGGGACGATATGGGATTGGGGGGGCAACTCCCATCTCTTGCGGGGGTGCAATTAGTGCCAGCACCGTCCGTTAAGAGTCTGGGTGTAATCTTCGATACCTCCCTCTCTATGGAGGCGCAGATTACAGCTATAACAAAGGCGGCATTTTTTCATCTCCGCCAAGCTAAGCAGTTGGCCCCTTATCTCTCTCGCCCTGACCTAGCCACTGTGATCCACGCGACGGTCACCTCCAGACTGGATTATTGTAACTCGCTCTACGTGGGGCTGCCCTTGAGACTGACCCAGAAACTCCAGCGGGTGCAGAATGCCGCGGCAAGACTCCTTATGGGGTCTTCGCTGCGAGATCACATTCATCCGGTACTATACCAGCTGCACTGGCTCCCGGTGGAGTACAGGATCAGGTTTAAGGTGCTGGTTTTAACCTTTAAAGCCCTATACGGCCTAGGACCCTCGTACCTACGGGACCGCCTCTCCTGGTATGCCCCACAGAGGAACCTACGGTCTGCAAATAAAAACATCCTGAAGGTCCCAGGCCTCAGAGAGGTTAGGCTGGCCTCAACTAGAGCCAGGGCTTTCTCAGCTGCGGCTCCAATCTGGTGGAACGCTCTGTCACAAGAGACTAGGGCCCTGCGGGACCTGACATCTTTCCGCAGGGCCTGCAAGACAGAGTTGTTCCGCCAGGCCTTTGGTCAGGGCCCAGCCTGACTCCCACCTCCGGCAACCTGCACAGAACTTTGCTTAACGGTTGCCATTAATTTGATTTTAATTAATTTTTATAATGAAATGTTTTAGAATGTTGGATTATTTGATTGTTTGATTATTTGTTTGTTGTTAGCCGCCCTGAGCCTGGCTTTGGCTGGGGAGGGCGGGATATAAATAAAATTTATTATTATTATTATTATTGCAAGACCTTGAGCAGCACTAGTTGGGAAAGGAGGGGAAACCCTTCTGCTGGGCAACAAGCCTAGCAGCTAGGGAGTTAACACTCCCACCCACCCATTGCTGCCTTCAGTTTTACAAACACACCCTGGTTGGCAGTGGTGGAGCCTGAGAGAATCGCAGCCAGTCTGCCTTTGCTTGCAGAAGGGTCTTCGCTTGCAAGCAAGGGAGGAGAAGTTTCAGAGACATCCCATTTCACTCCAGGGACTTTTGATGCCACATCTGCTTTGTTTTGAGCTTCCTAAACAACTCAACTGCTAGATATGAAACTAAATTATATATATAATTTTAAAAACTCTGGGACATGCACATCAACAAAAAAAAAGAAATCCAGGTTCAGCTTTCTGATGGTGTGCAAGTTCCACACAGAAAGAAAGAAAGAAAGAAAGAAAGAAAGAAAGAAAGAAAGAAAGAAAGAAAGATTGAAATTCCAGGCACTGCAAGATTGCCATTTCCTTTCTCTCACCACCAAAGCAAAAGCAGTTACGGTACCTTCGCAAGGGTTGTTCCTGGAAGTAAAATAGCACAGATGTTCCCAGCTGTGCCAAACCAGAACTTAGGAGGCAGGGCGGTAGAGTACCCCACACAGCCACCACGAAAGGTTTCATTATAAGATGCCAGAAACAAACTGCCTTCAAAAAATGGAGTAGCTCTGCTTTGAAACAGCCACTGGTGTGGGACTGGTGGGAACCTTAGCAGTCCTACTTGGTTTCCACCCCCTGGTATGGGAAAATCAGCATTAACAAGCGGCAACAGGGAGATTGGGATGCATACAAGACAAGCACACCATGTGGCTGCCCCCCTTCAAATAATGTCTAGGGACACTGCAAATTATGTCGTAAATTACTGGCGCAGAACTGCCCTTAATCCCACTGAATAAAACGGGGCTCACTTTTGAGTAGACATGTGTAAGCTTGTCCTGTTGATCATGTGAGTTACTGTTAAATCAGGTTACATTTGAGATAATGCTATCTGTCATATCTAGAGATAACATTAGAGATAAATTTGGTTCCAAGTCCTATTCTCCTGGGTCCCTTGCAACTAAGTATTCATGTTTACCTATAGATATCACACCTATTTCCCTTTAATATTCTGAGAAGGAAGCCATTGCAACAAAACCTGCTCCTTGAAGATTGACAAATACCTTACGGTAAAACTTTCTGCGGACAAAGTCCATTTCATCAGATGCATCTGATGATGTGGACCCAACCCCATAAAAACTTCTACTGTATTAAAGTTTGTTAGCAAGTTTAAGGTGCCGCAAGTTTTTCCTTGAAATTATAACCTCAGTGCAGGAGTCCAGCAGTGAAAAGGGCACAGAGAGTGAGTTGTTGCCCATGCATAACTCAATGGAAATCTTATCATGTACTCAGGACATTGATCAATGACCCCATTTACCAAGTGGTGACTTATCACTCTATGCATCTTTAAGCTGTTCATCTCTAGTTCCCGGACAGTACCAGATTTATGTATAAGTCAAACAAGCTATAGCTTAGGGCCCCACTCTCTTGGGCCCCCCAAAAAAAATTTAAAGGAAAAAACACCTGGATGTACATTTCCAATATATAAGATAAAAACCAAATAAAATAAAGCCTACATACAGCAACAGTGTTTTGTGTTGTGTAGGCTCCTATGATGTAATTAATGGGCCCTGCCTGCTAGCCTGCTTCCTAAAATTTGCTCATTTCTATATATAGCTTGCCTACATTCTGCATGGACTGGTTGCATGGCAGCATGTAGCATGCAGCTGAAGACTGCAGTGCAGCACAGTTGAATGTAGGTCAAGCTGTTGTACCTGTTATCTAATATTAAAGAGTGCTTGTAGACTGATGATCAGGCAGCATAGACTAAGGGTATGAGTCTTATGCCTACTGATTGATTTCATGTACAGTGGTACCTCGGGTTACATACGCTTCATTTTGCATACGCTTCAGGTTACAGACTCCACTAACCCAGAAATAGTACCTCGGGTTAAGAACTTTGCTTCAGGATGAGAACAGAAATTGTGCTCCGGCGGTGCGGCAGCAGCAGGAGGCCCCATTAGCTAAAGTGGTGCTTCAGGTTAAGAACAGTTTCAGGTTAAGAACGGACCTCCAGAACGAATTAAGTACTTAACCCGAGGTACCACTGTAATACATAATTTGTTTATTTTGATCCCATTACAGCATGGGTAGGCAAACTAAGGCCTGGGGGCCAGATCCGGCCCAATTGCCTTCTAAATCTGGCCTGTGGACGGTCCAAGAATCAGCATGTTTTTACATAAGTAGAATGTGTGCTTTTATTTAAAATGCATCTCTGGGTTATTTGTGGGGCATAGGAATTCGTTCATTTTTTCCCTTCAAAATATAGTCCGGCCCCCCACAAGGTCTGAGGGACAGTGGACCGGCCCCCTGCTGAAAAAGTTTGCTGATCCCTGCATTACGACTTTAGATACTTATTAGGTCCATAAATTACCATATAGCATATATTCAACACAGAAAATAGTGACAATTTGTTGTCGACAGAGGACAGCTGGACATATAAAGGGCCCCATTACCTTTAGTAGCTTAGGGCCTCCTCAAACCTAAATCCGGCCCTGATCCCGGACATGTAATGAGAGGAGAATCGTTCCACATTTGCATCCCTGGATTTAGTGGCGCTGTGGGTTAAACCACAGAGCCTAGGACTTGCCGATCAGAAGGTCGGCGGTTCGAATCCCTGCGACGGGGTGAGCTCCCGTTGCTCGGTCCCTGCTCCTGCCAACCTAGCAGTTTGAAAGCACGTCAAAGTGCAAGTAGATAAATGGGTACCGCTCAGGCGGGAAGGTAAACAGTATTTCCGTGCGCTGCTCTGGTTCGCCAGAAGTGGCTTAGTCATGCTGGCCACATGACCCGGAAGCTGTACACCGGCTCCCTTGGCCGATAAAGCGAGATAAGTGCCGCAACCCCAGAGTCGGTCACGACTGGATCTAATGGCCAGGGGTCCCTTTACCTTTACAAATTGTGTTATGGCAATACAGATGAGCCACTTATCAAGTAACCACTTCATAAATTATATGGACCCAAAGACTCGTCAGAAAGTGCATACACAACATGATCATAAAAAGATTTAGTTTCTTCCTTTTCAGCCTCCGCTTGCAGGTTCCTCTTTATGTGAGGCACTTTAACGGTGACTTAGATGGAGTTTGACAGGGGCAAAGTCCCCAGCTTTAAGGAACAGCATGCAAATCTACAAAAGCACACAGAGCCAAACTTGTAGAGAATAGCAGGAAACCTCTGCATTGTATCCGAAGGTACTTCCTCTTTTTTGAAAAAAAAGAGAAAGTAATAGTAACTCACAATACTCTAACCTTTATAACAGAAGGTTGTTTGTGGCCCTGTTTCAGTCACCCCTGCACTTTGAAGCACAGAGGTTGAGGACAATGGGAGTGCTTTGTTTAGTCCTATCATTCACCTCACTGATAAGGAGCCAACAGTAAAGAAATAAAAAGCCAATTCCTTCTTTGTACAGTTATGCACAGAAAAGAAAAGTAAACATTCAGCACTTTCTTATATTGGCATGGTTCCCATCTAGACTCAGTGCTTTACAGTGCAATTCTGAGGTGCCTCCTGAGTAAGCCTCGCTGAGTTCAGTGCAATTTACAGCACAATCTTCTATGGGTGGTATTCAGGGCTTTTTTCAGCTGGAACTCAGTTCCAATGGCACCTCTGAGATGGGCGCCATTGTCATTACAGTGGTATCTCGGGTTACAGATGCTTCAGGTTACAGACACTTCAGGTTACAGACTCCGCTAACCCAGAAATAGTACCTCGGGTTAAGAACTTTGCTTCAGGATGAGAACAGAAATCGTGTGGCGGCAGCGGAAGGCCCCATTAGCTAAAGTGGTACCTCAGGTTAAGAACAGTTTCAGGTTAAGAACGGACCTCCAGAACGAATTAAGTTCTTAACCCGAAGTACCACTGTATAAGAGAAGAAGAAGAAGAGTTTGGACTTGATATCCCACCTTTCACTCCCCTTAAGGAGTCTCAAAGCGGCTAACAATCTCCTTTCCCTTCCTCCCCCACAACAAACACTCTGTGAGGTGAGTGAGTCTGAGAGACTTCAGAGAAGTGTGACTGGCCCAAGGTCACCCAGCAGCTGCATGTGGAGGAGCAGGGAAGCGAACCCGGTTCACCAGATTACAAGACTACCGCTCTTAACCACTACACCATGCTGGCAGAACAAGGAAGGTGTTCATGGTGAGTTCTGGCACCTCTTTTTCTAGAAAAAATAGCACTGGTGGTATTCAATTAGATTTTACTCAGGGCAGACCTGCAGAAATGAAAGAACATGACTCAGTTCATCTTAGTCAATTTTTGCTTGCCTCAGTTTCTATCCCCCACATCTTAAATGTAGTTCTTCACATCTCCACATCGGGGAGGGTGATGGTTGGGGATGGTTGTTTAGCCCCACGTATCCTTCAATGAGAGCTTCCCCAGGGTCTGATTCTATCCCCCATGCTGTTCAACATCTACAGGAAAACACTGAGTGGCGTCATCTGGAGTACGTTGCTGTTAATATGCTGATGACACCTGGCTCTACTTCTCCTTTTCATCTGCCGGTGAGGCGGTGGATGTGCTGGCCAGATGTCTTGCCTTGGTAACAGACTGGATGAGAGCCAACCAACTGAAGCTAAATCCAGATAAGATTGAGGCCCTGTCTTGGTCTGAAGAAGCAGGTCTATAGCTTGAGGATACTTCTGGATCCATTACTAATGTTGAGGCTGAGGTGGTCTTTGTGGCTCGGAGTGCCTTCCCTCAGCTTTGGCTGGTGGCCCAGCTGTGCTCCTATCTCTACAGGGATAGTCTCACTTTGGTTGTCTATGCTTTGGTAAACTCTAGCTTAGGTTACTGCAACACACTATTCATGGGGCTGCCTTTGAAGACAGTTCAGAAACTTCAGTTGGCGCAAAATTCAATGGCCAGGTTGCTCAGTGGGGCAAGACAGCTTAAGCATATCGCAACAATCTGGCCTGACTGCACTGGCTACCAATTTGTTTCTGGGCCCAGTCCAAAGTGCTGGTTTTGACCACAATACCTCAAGGACTGCCTCTCTCCATATGAACCTACCCGGACCCTGAGATCATAATCTGAGGCCCTTCTTTGTGTGCCTCCTCCACGAGAAATCCGGAGGGTGGCAACATGAGAACGGGTCTTTTCTGTGGTTGCTCTGTTTGTGGAATACTTTCCCAAGGGAGGCTCACTTGGCACCTTCATTACATATCTTTAGGTGGCAGGCAAAAACTTTCCCCTTTAAACCAGGCCTTTTGCCTTTAACTATCTGTAACTTTTGGAAGTAGGTGGGATGTTTTTAATATATCCCCTCACTGTGGTTTTAATGTGGGGTTTTGTTTTTGTTTGTTGTAAGTTGCTTTGAGTTTCCTTGGGCAAGGTGAAGCGACTAACATGTTTAATAAATAATAATATATATTTTGTACGACTTCATGAACATTCGCCAGCATTTCAGTGCAAATTTCTCCTAATAAGTACATTTTTGCTGAATATGCACATTTTTGCAGAGGAAATTCCCTGAACATATGCTATTTTCACTCATCTATGCATTTATTTTTGCCCATTTTATCCCAGTGCACACATTTTTATACATTACTTGGCTTGAGAGCTGCATTACGAAATTTGAAGAAGTGCAAATTTCAAAGGATAGCGTTGTTTCAATTCCTGTACAGTGGTACCTCAGGTTACATATTCTTCAGGTTACAGACTCTTCTAACCCAGAAATATTACCTCGGGTTAAGAACTTTGCTTCAGGATGAGAACAGAAATCGTGCCCCGGCAGCGCAGCGGCAGTAGGAGGCCCCATTAGCTAAAGTGGTACCTCAGGTTAAGAACAGTTTCAGGTTAAGAACAGACCTCCAGAACAAATTAAGTTCTTAACCCGAGGTACCACTGCGCTGTTTAACAATGTGTGTGGGTAGGTTCGCCTTTAAATGTGAACTGAATTGAATTCCCCCCCCATACCTAGTTCCATATGAGTCACAGTCACACGTGCACATGAATAAAACATGCAGGAGACCCAAAAGGCACATGAATGTGCAACATTATCCCAAGCAGTTTGTGCATATCTTTGCCCTTTGCACAATTGCAAAGAATACTGCCATCGTCTTCAATGAGATCGCTCATGTGCCTTAATTCACACACTGCCTATGTGTTTGCAACAGGTTGAGCTAAGAATCCTTGCAAGTCTCAGTCACAGCAAGACAAAGAACAACACTGGCCACATTACATCCCTGTCCCCTCCTCTTTATGCACACTCTCTACACACTCTCCATATGTAGTAGAGAAACACATATCCACTCCAAACAAATAGAAATAGAAGAAATGGACAGAATCGGCAAAAGTCATTTAGCTACCCTTAGAACGGCTTATTTATAATGTTATTGAGCAATCTGATTACAGAAGAAATTGTGTGTCATGGCTTGCTAAAATTGCTTTTCACTCAAATGACTGTTCGGAGAGAAAGACACATCCCTGGCAGAGGATATAATTGCAAGGGGCCCTTTCTTCTTTTTAGAGACAATGAAACCTGGAAGAGCAACCTAGGGGGTTTCCATGGGCCTTATGACACACAAATTCTGGCCAGTAACACGAGATTATTCTATAGCGATAATCTCATTGTTTTGAAAGCTAACGTTTATTTAAAGTGCGCCCACTGTGTGAAGCTAACCAAAACCATCTGGGATTAGGGGTCATGGCCTGCGCTCAACAGGTGTAACTTAGCTCAAAAACCTGGAACTTTCCCCCCTTTTTTTGCAATTAATCATTCAACAGGACAAATGAGAACCAAAGTTTTCAGTTTAGCACTCTAGATGCAAAGTCCTTACAGCGACCCTCACTATTTTATTTTATTTTAAATTATATTGAAAACTGGTTATTGCAAGGGCACTTTGACGAAGTCATACTGGGGTGTGTAGAGATCAGTTGTCATTCAAGATACTGAGCCAAATAATTAGTTCAGAGCACAAGAAAGGGTAGTGTTACTGGTCATTTGTCTTCTGAAAGATTACTATGCAAGTGTATTCGTGCCTGTGCCCATATACCTTTTAAAAATGTCCCCCACCCCTGCCAGGTGTCAGGAGTGCGTGCAGGAGCCAGGCCCTGTGACCAGTAGGGCTTCGCAGGACTGGGGCCTTCCTAAGTTTGTTCTGGAGAGGCAAGGTGCGGCCGCACAGGTGAGGCTGCTTGGTAACTCACTGTACCGGGCGGCAAGAGCCAAGAAGGGATATAAGGTCAGCATTTCCTTTCTGCTCTTTGCCACAGCAACACGTTCCCTGCCCTGTTGTGTTTGGTTCCTTGCTTCTTGATCCTCGGACCCCTGACTTTGTGACTCCTTGCTTCTTGATCCTCGGACCCCTGACTTTGTGACTCCTTGCTTCTTGATCCTCGGACCCCTGACTTTGTGACTCCTTGCTTCTTGATCCTCGGACCCCTGACTTTGTGACTCCTTGCTTCTTGATCCTCGGACCCCTGACTTTGTGACTCCTTGCTTCTTGATCCTCGAACCCTTGATTTCATGACTCTTTGCTTCCTGACCCTCAGACCCCTGGCTTCTGGACTCTCGTTCCTGCTCCCCCCCCCCGCCATCTTGCCCCCGATCCTGATGTCCTCAGCCGGGACTTCAATCACCCATAGACCAGACCGTGACACCAGGAAGGGTACAACAGCAAATGTTACCAGCCTTGGTTCTCATAATCAACCAATGGAGGTTGTGTTTTTGGGTGAGGGGAGAGCCATCTCCATTTGTTTGTTTGTTTGGATTTTTAATACAGTACTGAGATCTTGCACAAGAATGCTATTTACCTGATTAATGCTTGCACAAGTGATAGAAGCCTTGCACAATACCCCCCTCTCTTTTAAGTCTGATTTATGTGCCACAATTACAGTCTCCAAGGTGGGATAGACCTTGAATGACCAACTCTTCCAAACCAGATTGTTGGATTTGAACATGGCTTCAGCATGCAACAATCTGTGGAAACAGACACGCTCATATAATTTGGACCACCAGAAACCAAATGGCTAGACTGTGCTAAGATAAGGAGTGAGTGGAAGTAGGGGTGTAACATTAGATGAAATGTCACCATATATCTAGCCTATTAGATTAAATCCCCATGTTCAGGTGTTATGTGTTCAGGGGTCTGTGTTTGCCTGAGCTTGAGTCTGGATTATGAGCCCCTGTGTTCTGATTCGATACATGATATCCAATCACATAGTATTTCAGGATTTGGGCCACTGCCATTGGCCCTTAAACTCTGAGCTATGATTCGCAGCTTGGGAGTTTAGACAGCCAATCACGTTGAGACTGAGAGTGGCCCAGGTCTTCAGAAATGTGTATAAGCAGTTGCTTTGCCCCTGTTGTCCAGTTCTGTTAGTTCGATAAAGGTTCTTGTTGTTATCACTGTGTCTTGCTTCGTGGGAACCCACATACACTGCAAGGGGATTTTTTTTAAAAAGTATGAGCTGGCATTTTGATGACAACAGTATTGTGTGGATACTACCAAAAAAGAAAAGAAAAAACTTAACATGCATAAGGTGCTCAGATTCCATAATCAATCCTGATCTGGAAGTATCCTAAGACTGCAAATAGGGCTGTCATCTATGCAAAGTCAGAGAAAGACCACTTAAAAAGATTAGGAGCCAGTTTGTTGTAAACAGTATCTTGAGCATGGGTAGGCAAACTAAGGCCCGTGGGCAGGATCCGGCCCAATTGCCTTCTAAATCTGGCCCACGGACGGTCCGGGAATCAGCATGTTTTTACATGAGTAGAATGTGTCCTTTTATTTAAAATGCATCTCTGGATTATTTGTGGGGCATAGGAATTCGTTCATATTTCCCCCCCAAAATATAGTCTGGTCCCCCACAAGGTCTGAGGGACAGTGGACCGGCCCCCTGCTGGAAAAGTTTGCTGCCCCCTGATCTTAAGTGTTCTCAAACAGGGCACAGCAGAGCCTCTGTAGCTCCAGAAGTTCACTTCCAGGTCTTTAATTCAAAACAACTCCTAAACCGTGAAGGAAATGGTTTTCGTGATGTCGACTTTCCAATGAGACTTGTAAAAACCACATCACAAAGTTTCCATCCCATAAAGCAAATATACGGTCAGGAAATGCAAAGAGCTGAAGCAAAATGAAGGGAAAACAATATTTCTGTCTGAAAAAAACACAAATCTTAACATTGAAGAGCTTTCTGTATGCTGAAGACTGAAATACAAAATGGGATAAAAATAAAAGGTGCTCAGATCCTGTGAATAGTTCCTGGAAAAGGAGAGAGTGGTGTGAGAAAAGACATTCTATTTCTCTGACTGCTGTGCTTCACAATAATACTTGGCTGACTTTTAAAAAGGAAGAGGTGGCCAAACTACTGGTTGGAGAATTTGCCTGATATCAGCAAACATACGAACAAGAAACATAAATCCACAGAGTCCTTCCTGTTGGACTGGAGATTTGAAGTAGTTAAGATGGCGTCATGCTACTGGCCAATCACTGCCCATAGAGGCAGTTGTTTTACATCTAGAGAAAGGGCCATAGCTCAGTGGTAGAGACAGTACATGTACAAAGTCTGCAACATCTCCAGTTAAAAAGGATATTGGTAGGAGGGCTAGGAATGCAGCTACCTGAAGCCTTTGAGGATCACTTGCAAATTTGCAGAAACTGAACCAGACAAAGAAGATCAGGAGTCTGACTCAGTATAAGGGAGTGCCATGTATTCATGCAAAGAGTGGCACAGTTAACTAATTTTAGACTCTGGATGTAGTGGTTTTATGGGAAATTTTTTCACATAAAGGCACATTATGCAGTTAAGCCTGCTGCATTTGGGGGATCCATCTGCTCATTCCTCTGAGTGGGGCCCTGGACTTGCGCCCCCAAAGACCTACCCTGATGATGCTACTGAATCCAAAGCCAATGGAAAAGAACACATGAGAAAGCCAACTTAAAACTTCTGCCTTAAGTGGAAATAAAATGGCTGGTCATAATGGAGTCCTTCCAATTTCCATTGATTTAGCAAGAGTTAAGCATATCCCTCTTGGAAGTTCAGTAAGATGCATTTATTACCACAGAAGTTACTGGGACTTAAGGCATACTACACACTCGAGTAAGCTCCACTGAAGACAGTGGGGCTTACTTACAAGTAAAAAAATGCATGGGGTTGCTCAGCTTTGCTTGCATTGTGCCTGTTATGATGAAGATTTTCGTAGTATCTGTAGCTTCTTCCAACAGCGGAGGATAACAACCTCAGGTATGCAGATGACACAACCTTGATGGCAGAAAGTGAGGAGGAATTAAAGAACCTTTTAATGAGGGTGAAAGAGGAGAGCGCAAAATATGGTCTGAAGCTCAACATCAAAAAAACAAAGATCATGGCCACTGGGCCCATCACCTCCTGGCAAATAGAAGGGGAAGAAATGGAGGCAGTGAGAGATTTTACTTTCTTGGGCTCCATGATCACTGCAGATGGTGACAGCAGCCACAAAATTAAAAGACGCCTGCTTCTTGGGAGAAAAGCAATGACAAACCTAGACAGCATCTTAAAAAGCAGAGACATCACCTTGCCAACAAAGGTCCGTATGGTTAAAGCTATGGTTTTCCCGGTAGTGATGTATGAAAGTGAAAGCTGGACCATAAAGAAGGCTGATCGCCGAAAAATTTATGCTTTTGAATTATGGTGCTGGAGGAGACTCTTGAGAGTCCCATGGACTGCAAGAAGATCAAACCTATCCATTCTGAAGGAGATCAGCCCTGAGTGCTCACTGGAAGGACAGATCCTGAAGCTGAGGGGCTCCAGTACTTTGGCCACCTCATGAGAAGAGAAGACTCCCTGGAAAAGACCCTGATGTTGGGAAAAATGGAGGGTACAAGGAGAAGAGGACGAGATGGTTGGACAGTGTTCTCGAAGCTACCAGCATGAGTTTGACCAAACTGCGGGAGGCAGTGGAAGACAGGAGTGCCTGGCGTGCTCTGGTCCATGGGGTCACGAAGAGTCGGACATGACTAAACAACAACAACATAGCATAAGTTTGTTGCCAGTTCATCATGGAATTAAAACTGTGCCCACAGAGAACAGGAATATGCATCCAGTCCATATTTGAGGAACCACTACCATCATGTAAAGGACAATGGTTCTAGATGGCACTTGTTATTTCAACAGATTTCCTTCTCTCCCGTTGCATTATGAAGTAGATTTAACTGTAGATTCTTTTGTAAAAAAAAGTGACATTGTTTAAAACCAATAGGACTTGCGTACGGATTCCCCGCCACCCCCACACGAACCATTTTAGGGCACGGGATGGAAGATAATATTCTTCATATTCTTCGCAAAATTAGAATGAGGAACTTGTTGCCAGGATGTGGTTGAGGCTAAGGATTTTGCAAGATTCAGAGAGGAAGCAGTGATTTATAGAGCTGATAGAATTATATGCAACTTTAAATGACTAATCCTAATTTGGGGACGGGATGGATTTTTGGCCTTTCATACATACCGTACCAAAAAATAAAAAATTAAATTAAACTAGCTCACCTGGAAACCCCGGTTCTGTATGCAGCACGAGCCAATTCAATATGCAAAATAAATTCTACAGTGCAGCTTTCGCGTATGCCTATCACACATTTATTCTGAACCAGCTACAGGCCTGTTTGGCAGGAAGGGGAGAAAGATGGTTGCATACCACAACCACTTCCCAATGGAAGAATAAAAGCAGATCTGCTCCTTGCTCCATCTTCTACCACAAACTCCATGATTCTTTTGAAGAGGTGGTTCCAAAGAGCTCTTCAACCCATCCCCTCTTCTGCCAACCAACGTTGAGGCCACTGACTTGGGCAAGCCCCAGGAAAAAGGAAGGCAGGAGCCTTCCAGAGGCACAAGAGAACATTCCGCTGGACGATGAAAAGTTGTACTGTGCATTGAAGATCTCCTTATTTGCTTTCCCCTCCCACATTTATTTTCACAGGCAAAGCCAGGCCAGCTTTAGCACAACTGCCCCCTGCCACTCCAACACAACCATGGCCTCTAGTCCTGAGAAGCAAGGAGTAGTCCCCAAGGCCCAGAAACCATTCAACATGGATTCCCTCCTCCATTTGGCTTCTGCATTTTGTGGGGTGGAGAACCTTCAGGAACATACAGCCTTATCTTCACAAGCCTAAAGGAGAAAGGATATGGCCTGCCTCAATGATGTCCTGGTCCAGGAGTACCAGCTTGAATTTAAAAAATGGAGGGGGGGGGGGAGGTAAGCTCTGTCTCACAAGACGCAGTGCACGCACACTATTTGAATGACAATGCCCATCAACGTGCCCCCCCTCAAATATTGTATTGGGGGGCCCAAAGGACCACAGCCCCTAGAAGTTCTTCGTCTTGCAGCAAGACAATATAAATCTCTTAATTTTCATGGTGTTTCAGAATGGCCTTTAACCCTTAATCTCACATTAAGGCTCAACCACACTTCCTTTTGTCATGCTGCTTTCCCCTAGGGAAAAACTGCTCTTTAGTGTTCAGTCAGAGCAAATGGCAATATGGGTTTTCTCTGCAATGATGTTTGCTCCGATTTAGCAGTAAAGAATGGGTTTTCCCTGGGAAAGGAGCAGCGCAAGAGGGAAACCGCTCAGACCCATGCCTAGAAAGTATGGGTCAAGCAGAAAACTGCTCAGACCTGTAGTTTCTAAGCACGGTACAAGCAGAAGTGTGGACAAGGTATCAGTTTCATGCAACAAACAGGCTGCTAAGAACTCGCACTAGGTCCAGGCAGCATTCAACCCATGTGTAATTTATAACAGAACAGTCTGCATTAAACTGTTATACTATATTAGATATTATGTTACCTTTATTACCTTTTTTTTTGTATTCACTTGTTTTATGTACTCTAGCTGGCTTCCAATAAAAATATATTATTGGATTGTAAACAAGGAAACAGCCACACTAAATGGCTGTGTTCAGACACAATGCTCAACCATGATATAGCTGCATTATGAAGGCCAGTAAAAATAGGGTTGCCATATTACCAAAAGTGAAAAATCCAGACAAAGTTGTTGAGCTTTTTTGGGGAACATCTCCCCCCAAAACCAATTCACCCGCCTTGCCATATGTCTGGGTTTTCCGGGACCACCTCTCCTGGTATGCCCCACAGAGGAACCTACGGTCTACAAATAAAAACATCCTGAAGGTCCCAGGCCTCAGAGAGGTTAGGCTGGCCTCAGCTAGAGCCAGGGCTTTCTCGGCTGCGGCTCCAATCTGGTGGAACGCTCTGTCACAAGAGACTAGGGCCCTGCGGGACCTGACATCTTTCCGCAGGGCCTGAAAGACAGAGTTGTTCCACCAGGCCTTTGGTCAGGGCGCAGCCTGACTCCCTCCTCTGGCAACCTGCACAGAATTTGCTTAACGGTTGCCATTAATTTGATTTTAATTAGTTTTTAGAATGTTGGATTATTTGATTGTTTGATTATTTGATTGCTGTTAGCCGCCCTGAGCCCGGCTTCGGCTGGGGAGGGCGGGATATAAATAAAATTTATTATTATTATTATTATTATTATTATTATTATTATTATTATTTTGCCGATCTGGCGAAAATCCGCCTGGATGCCTTCTGCTGCCCGATTCTAGAATAGAATAGCAGCCCTAGAAATGAATCTCAGGCTCACATTCTTTCCCACTATCCCTCTGGCTGATGAAAACAGGAAGGTTGCACTTTTGTTTTAGATTATAGTTTAGCGTGCTTTCCGAACCCTAAACTACAATCAATCTTTAGCCAGGTTTATCGAAATTGCACATAACAGTGAAACAAAACCAAAATATTGTGCAAAATCTTAATGTAAATATTGCATAGTTTAGTGTTTTCACACTTCTGAACCAGTTTGGAGAGAGTTGGCTAAGCGCTCTTATCTGCCTCAGTCTCCATTACTGAGCCTGGTGACACCAAGAAGTGCCGGCCCACCTATGAGGCAAGCAGATGTACACAGGTCATTGTTTTATATTTGAATTCTTTTGTAGTTGTGCTGAAGAAGATTCCAGCGAAAGAATCAGATTATCTGGGATCACTGTCCTACGTTGTTCTTCACTTACTACTTTGGCACCATGAATGCCTAAAAAAAGTTTTACCGCTTAGCCCACAGGATAGCATCTATTACTTTGTTTCAACCATAGACTTATTATACTTCTACGGACTTTCAAAGATTGACAGACGTGTGTTCATTCGCTTTCAAATATATTAGAGAATTCACAAGTGTACACATTTTGTTTTTGTTGTACTAAATCATGTATATTATGCAATAAGAATTGCAGTGCTATCTAGTAAACTGGTCTTCATGTTGCCTGTATTGTTTGTTGTGCTAAGTTTGCAATACAGGGGTTTGTTGTTCTGTATTGCTGCAGCTGCAATGGCAACAACAGCTCCTTGGAGGCTAGATCTGCTGTCCCTTCAGCAGCCCCCTCGTATTGCCACCTCTATAACAGCCTCTTGGTGAATAGGAAGCGCTCCTGGCTAATAGGAGGTGCTGCTGGTCACCTCACATCCTTGCTCCCGATGTAGGTCTTTATTCCACCCCCATCCCCTTGTGCCTGATACAGAACCTCACTCAGCCCTTCTTCCCTGGTGGAGAGCAGCCATTTTGTGGGTTACCTCAGGTGCCAAAATGGCTTGTGCCAGCCCTGGTTTCAGGCAGAAATTTCTCCCACCTGGAGATGTCAGGGGTTGAACCCGGCACCTTCTGCATGCAAAGGCCCTTCCTCAATGTAAACAAACGAATAAAGTAGACATGAGGCCTGGCAGTGCTATTTTCCTTTTTTAAAAAACAGAGGTGGCAGAATTCACCATGAGCGCCTTCCTCGTTCTCTTAGAATGGCAATGGTGCCCACCTGAGAGGTGCCGGAACTGAATTCCAGCGAGTTCTGGCTGAAAAAAAGCCCTGTGCATTTATGATGGAGGTGAGATTTAGCCTGGCTACTTCCTGACTCAAAGCCAGTATGCAAGACTAGCTATATATTGGTATGAACTAGTTTCCCTTAAGAGCTAGGCAGTACCACCTGGCAACAAATGGAGCTGTACTTAATAGGAGAGCTGAATTAATCCTTTGGTTTCCTTCTGATTTTTTTGTTTCTGTTTTGGATTTTGTGTGCATTTTGCACCCAGGGCTGCTCAATATTCACTGGCTAAATATTGAAAATGGAAAAAAACACACACACACAAACCAACCAACCAACCAACCAAGAAAGATACCCAAGAAAGTATATAATTTGAAGAAGTCAAACATTAGGGAGATTTTTTTTTTTTTAACAACACCAACCCTGTTTATAAAAAGCATTTTAATGTTTAAGCACGGAGTATAGCTTACAGAATAGTTTCTCAAGGGAAGTGGTGAAAGCCACATCACTGGAGACGTTTCCAGTTTGGAAGAACACGAGCGAAGGCAGACTTCGATGGAAAACCACCATTGGGTGAAACTCAATGGGTCAGTTCCAAAATGATTGGAAAACACAAAATATGAGAAATCAGATAGCCACCCTTTGCTTGAATTCTGCTGCCGGGGTTTGTTTTTTCAGCATATGCAAATTACATCCCTCGATAGCTTTCCTTGCTGGGCTTGCCTATCTCGACAGGGCTGAGGTGGCTTGTTTGCCTCTCTTACCTTTGGAACTCATTGGAATGGGGAAACTGCACTAGGATGACATTTATTTTAGATAAGGAGCTGTAAGAAATGGAAAGTATTAAAAACAAGAACTGCAAGCTGTGCTTTGCTGCTGTATCTTAGAAGAGGGCTGCATCCAAACCACACATTTAAAGCAGCACCCCCCTCCCTGAAAGAATACTGAGAACTATAGCTTGCTAAGGGCGCTGGGAATTATAGTTCTATAAGGGGTAAAGTACAGTTCCAAGGATTTTTTTGAGGGCGGAAATGTGTTTAAATGTATGGTGTGTATGCAGATGGAGTCTGCTGCCATGTTTTCTTACATAACTTACGATCACCTGAGGAGGCCCACTTAGGGTCTCCCAGTTCATGAGGATGCAAACTGCGGAGGCAGGATCCTGGGTCATATCTGTAGGGGCACCTTCTTCTTAGAAACCCCCTCCCCTTTGAAGGAATCATACTTTTGGGAGCTTCTGTCGATGAGCTGAAGCTTTCCTCTTTTTAAAATTAAATCAGGGTTTATTTTGTGTACACTCCACTTTCAATTTTGCTGCTTCCCTGTAAATGCACTGTAAATTGTGTATTTGTTATTTTTTCCTGATGGTTCCAGAAGAGCAAGATTCTCCTGCTGCATAGACAAGTAGCACCCCCACACCGCAATCGCTGTGGCTACCTGTGGCAACTGGAAAACTCAGTCTGCTTACTCAAATGTTAACACTGTCAAAAATCAATCGGATTTGAACGTATTCCAGACGGCAGCACTGTTTTGCAGTAACGAGTGTTCTGCTTTCTCTTCCAGAAATCCAACAACGTATGCAGCAAAGCTCACCCTGCCCCTTCCAAAAATGGACTTTGCCCCTTCTGTGCCCCCTTCAATATTTTTTAATTGAATAGGGTCTTATGTTTGTGAAATTGCATTGATTTTTTTTTTTTTTTTACAGAGTGGGGGAGCTATTGCAGGAGCTTTCGAACAGAACAGCAGAACAAATTAAATTCAAACATACCTTGGGGCTCCAGGGACTGAAGGACCCATGTTATAGCCTTGCATCCCTCCTGCTACCCCACCTTGCAGCCTTACCTGTTGTAGTTCAGTGATGAAAACGGTGAAAACAACAAGCCAGAAGCTTCCTGAGATAGCCATATCCAGGAGTGTTTTGCTTGCTGCTGCTGAGCAGGAATAAAGTCCTCCAAACTAAGCCTCAGACAGAGGCACATTTAAGTGGCTGATTCCTCTCCTTCTGCCTTTCAGCCACAAGGGAAGAGAGCTGGCGAGAGAGAAAGAGACAGCACACAAGTGAGGGAAACAGAAAGTCCCTCCCCTTCTGGCTACAGTTCCCACAGCATTTCCTCAGGACTCAACTTGCAGAGTTGCCACTTTCTCAGGGGTGTTTGTGTGTGTGTATTAACTCCCTCCTGGTCCGTTCCTTTTCCTCGCTCCTCCTAATTCAAAACGTTTTGTGGCATCTCTGCTGCGAATCGAAGGGTGCCTCGTGAAAGGAAAAGGAATAAGGGGCCCGCCGGAGACATTTTGCACCCAAAAGCAAAGCAGCTTAAGGCCTCCTCAACTCACAGAAATGCCACATGTCATAGCACTCAAGTCCAGTCCAGGCCTTTTGGTGTTGGTGCAAAGCAGTAATCTTTCGCCCCAGCATCTCGAACCCATGACTCTGAGATTAAAAGTCTCAGAGGTATACCTCAGGGCTCAGTCCATGGCGGGAAATGAGTAGGCTTCCTTTCAGAACACTTTAGCTCCAGTGCTGTCAAGCGTAATTTAGCCATCCTTTCCTCTAAAATCAAATCAAAACTGGTAACCTTGCGTTCCCATGCTCTGCTTACAATCTTAATACACTTTGCCTTTTCTAGCTATTGCTACTCCTATTGTCCTGTTCAGGACCATCCCTGAATGTGCTAGATATTGGGATGTTGTTGTTGTTTAGTCGTTTAGTCATGTCCGACTCTTCGTGACCCCATGGACCAGAGCACGCCAGGCACTTCTGTCTTCCGCAGCTTCCTGCAGTTTGGTCAAACTCATGCTGGTAGCTTCGAGAACACTATCCAACCATCTTGTCCTCTGTTGCCCCCTTCTCCTTGTGCCCTCAATCTTTCCCATCATTAGGGTCTTTTCCAGGGAGTCTTCTCTTCTCATGAGGTGGGCCCAAGTATTGGAGCCTCAGCTTCTTTTATTAATAAAGGACTGTGTGTTGCCAATTAATTTATTATATTTTTACTACCACAGGGGAGCCATTTGGATTCTCTGCCTCAAGTACACATGTGTACACACAAATATAGCCTACTTCTGGTCCTAATTAATCTTTACTTGGTGGTTGCCATAAAGGATTTTCTTAATTCGTCTGCGGCCTCTGAAATACTGCCTGTTGGGTTCAGCTGGCATTTTCCGCAGATGGAGACTGAAGAAGACCCCACCTTGCACATGTAAACATTGCATCCTCTTCACTTGCAACAAGCACTTGGATGCTGATATTCAGGTAAAGGCCTTATGCTTGCTTTGCTTGTATTTCTGGGGTCAACCAGTCTGTTTTGTGCATGGATCTTGAAGGAGGCAAGATCTCTTCCTCCAGTGCTGTTATCGGCACCGCTTACTGCATAGCTGGAACAATGCTAAGTCTCCTCTTCCCCTTTTTAGTAGTGCAGACAATTCTGTAACAGCAAGGACGTTATTTACTCATGCCTGACTCAGACTATAAATTTGTAATTCCGTCTTCAGCATAACCGTGCAGATCCATTCCAGTCGGGTTCCAGGCCCAGTTTGGGCAATGCAACAGCATTAGTCACTCTTGATTGATAAACTCTGTTGGGTGCAAGACACGGGAGAGTGCAGTCCTGCAGGATCGCAACTTCTCAGTGGCTTTTGGCACTATTGACTATGGTGTTCTTCTGGAGTGACTTGGGGAGATAGGAGTTGGAGGTACCGTGGTACTATTCCTATCTGCAGGTTTGCTACCAGAAAGTAGCACCATTGTTGTTTGGTTCCAGTCTGGTGTAGTGGTTAAGAGCGGTAGTCTTGTAATCTGGTGAACCAAGTTCGCTTCCCCGCTCCTCCACCTGCAGCTGCTGGGTGACCTTGGGCTAGTCACACTTCTCTGAAGTCTCTCAGCCCCACTCACCTCAGTGTTTGTTGTGGGGGAGGAAGGGAAAGGAGAATGTTAGCTGCTTTGAGACTCCTTAGGGTAGTGATAAAGCAGGATATCAAATACAAACTCTTCTTCTTCTTCCATGGCTTTTGGGCTATTGGGTCTCACAAAGGTCCATTCTATTGCTTATGCTACTTAATATCTACATGAAACTGCTGGGAGCTGCCATCTGGGGATTTGGAGCACGGGAGCATTAGTATGGCAATGACAAGCAGCGCTCTTTGCTCCATCTGAGCCAGGAAGGGTTGTGAAGGTGTCGGGATTGGTGCCTGCTAACTTTGGCAGGGATGCTCAATCTCTTGCAGCCAAGCACTGGCCAGAAAGCCCACACACCATCCTGATAATCTGTCTTGTAAGAAAACGTATGAAATCAATGTTGCTTCTGCTAGAAAATTATGTTTCCCCCACAATGCTAGCAACACACAGGCAGGGTTTTTCAGCCAGAACTCAGTTCCGGCACCTCTCAGGTGGGTGCCATTGCTATTATAAGAGAATAAGGGAGGCGCTCATGGTGAGTTCTAGCTCCTCTTTTTCTAGAAAAATAGCACAGAGTACAGGCAACTCCCCACTTGCGTGCAGTTGACATTTGCACGATTTTTGGCACCGCAAGGGAACAGGGTGGGCTACACGCATGTAAAAGGGGAGTTGCCTGTACTGAATCCTTAAACACACACACACACAAAATCGCTGCTTAATTTAAAACGACTAGATAATCTTTAATTTCTGCTACAGCTATGGAAAGTTCAGCAGGAAAATGAATGTTAAGAGCATTCTAGAGATGTAAGAATTGTTCTTGCAACTCAGTTACTGAATATTTGCTCTAAGAAAATGGCACAACTCAATATGGCATATGATAGATAACATTCCACTTAGAACACCCAGATTGCAACCTGTTTCTGAACATAAATGTTTAGATTATTAATCATTAACCAGTGCTCGTTAAGACTCTGCTCCAAGTTTCAATATCCTTGGCTTTTGGCCTTTTTAAAAAAGTGGCTTTAACGCTGAGAAAGTTCACTTGTGCTAGCAGGTTTTATTTCTTCCTCCGAGTCAGTATTTTAATTTTCATAGTACTATTTAGTCTATGTAGCTACTCCTTTTTCATAAAAGCTGCATAAAAGCCAGATTTGGTCCAGTATACAAGCAAACTCCTTTCAATTGCAGCCATTTTCTGGAGCTCAGCAGGAAATGGTATGCTTTGCGTGTTAAGATTCCAGTTTGGCAGATTGATTCTCCTAGGCCCCAGGAAATATTATGGCTGAAATCCTGGAGAACTGCTGTCACAAAGTACTGATCTTTGAAAATGATCTTCCACAGCACAAGGCAGTTTCCTAGGTTCTCTTATGTGTGCCGTGCCACTGCAAACTTCCAATTATGCACCACCTAATGGTAACTTGGTGATAGCTATTACAGTACTATTCAGTTGCTCCAGACCTTGGACCCACCATTAGCCCCTAATATGAGGCTCACTTTTTTATTGTACATGTCTATCTCCTCTTTGATCTAGGGTGACCAGATGCTAAAGAAGACAGGGCTTATGTCTTATTAATACTTATATAAAATAATACTGGCTGGTGCAATTGGCTAGTCAATTGGGTCTCAAAAAAGCAAATCAACCAATGTTCTTTCTTCTGCCTAGCTGTTAAGAGTAAAACATCATAACAAATGGTTCAAAGCATACCAGGCCCCACTTCTTGAGCATTATGCCTGCCCAAGACCATCTTCTTGTCTTACCCTTTGCTTGATGACTGCCTGCCACATCTCTATTGAGAAAAAACATTGAAAACAAATGTGTGTGAGGTTATTCACAGCTGTGGGATCTTCCACAAACATCAAGTTGTTCCCTTCAAAAAATGATGGAACGCCAAGAAGCAAAATGTGAAGGCTGGAGAAGAGAGCAGCCAAGATTCTGGAGAAAGAAAGAAAACTACCTATTTTATCCCACTTGAAGACCCCACACCTTGTTTTCTAACTCCAAGAGAATGTCTGCATCTCAACCCCTGGCCATTTTTACTGGGGTATTAGTTGGTAGGACTACAGCTTCATTCCAGGTCACTGTCAGTAAGTTAAGACAATGCAGGAACTACCGGGGAGGAGAATGCGCTTTCTTTTAAAATGAATGAGACTGCATGCACGGGGTGATGCTCTGATGCAAGCTTTACGGGTTTAGTCCACCACCTTTGTAATGCTGCATGTGCTTCACTCTTTACTACCCCTGTTATTTTCAATCAAGCATTACTTTTGATTTAATTATGCATCCCTGTAAACAGTATGTGCAATTTTCAAGACCTCCCTGACCAGTGTGATAAACTAGGCCATGAGCTTAACGCTAGAAACACATATTAAAATGTATATACACAGAGCTCATTTTTCTGCGGTATAAGATCCTGTTTGCCACAATCCTGCCAATTGCTGGAAGACTTTAGGACTGAGAATGTCTGCAATATTTTGCCTGATACAGCAAGAGTTCATCTGACAGCAGAAATATTACTAGCTGACCAAAATTATTTGCAGTGCAGAAGATGCTGCCATGAATGAGCATGATAGTAATCTGTATATGGTTTTTACTGCAGGACAGCAGTTGAACAGTTAAGAGGGCTTTAGTTAACGGGATTGGACAATTAGCGCCCATGAAGGAAGTGCTTCAAGGGTGTGTTGCACAAGTTAATTGATCGCATTCATCAAAAATACAGAAGTGGTATCAAGTTCAACGAGCTAAGCTGTATAAAGCACGATACTGTATGTTAGATCAAGTATGAATCACGGAAATTATTTTAACCAAAACGAAACAGGTTACCTGGAAATCCTTAAACAGACATACAAAAGAGGTATGCAAAACATTTTATTTAACTCAAGAAAGGACAAGAGACACAGCCACTTCCAATTCCTCAGGAATGTCTCCAACAATTCATAATCAGGTAGTCTGTTAAGACAACAACTTGCAACAGAATCAGCACACCTGGCAGTAACCGAGATAGGGAATTGTTAAAAATGTCAGTGTATACAATTCAAAAAATGAAAGCTGCGGCGTCTGCAAAACAGGTCCTTTGTTACAGATATGACAGGTATCTGAAAAGATAAACATACTGCCCCCACCCAGTCGGATACAATAGGAGCTCTGGGAGGCCTAAAGCTGGTGCCCCCTTCACTCTCTTTGCCAGTCATCTGAACAGGAATTGCAGTGATTGCTGAAGGTACTGGTCTCACAGATCTTCCACTGAACAGTCTCCACATTTCTTATTGCAGAACATGCAGGGGATGTGACCGGGGCTTGGCAACGCTTGATCCGTTTGTTAGGCTTAATGCCAGAGTGAGATTCTTGGACTAGTGACTCCTACATATAGAGTGCTATCAGTACAGCCGTCTCTTTGCAAAGAAATAGCAGAGGAACTGGGCCTGCGCCCACCGACACCAATCAAGTTTAACACCCCTTTCCCATTTCGCAAAAACAGAGTTTACATAACACAGCAATATTTAAATGGAATGTTTACCTCTATCTTTGTAGCTCTGTAAAGAAGCATGCCGGAGCTTTAAGAAGAGAAAGATGCAGTGGCGACAGTTTTGCATTCAGAGCACATCTGCACACAGCCATGAAACCCTGTGAGGCCTCAGACAAATCTGGCTGCTGGCCCAATTTACTGCACAAGTATGCTGCAAGGCTGCGGCAACTGTTACATACTCAATGATGAAAACTGTGGTAGAAGTCAGCATTAAAAATTATTGATAACAGTTCTCAAGAAATATACAGGGTTGGATCCCATTGTGTTGACAGAAGGCTCCTTGATCCCATGGAGTGTTTAGTCAGTGAAGAAGGAATCAAGGCAATCGTTGGCAAATCCCCATCCGAAATCTGTGCTAGAAGGGTGGGAAGTCCTCCGGCATGACCAGAGAAATCACCAAAGGTCAGCTTGAATCCCGTTCCAGCTGATGGAAGGCTTTGCTCGATCCACGAACCACTCCTTAGCACAGGGGCGGCTACTGGGATAGAAACCACGCCGTACATTGTCTACATTAAATTTACATAATTCAAAAGGCCCTTTAAAGTTACATTGCATCAACAACCTCACAACTTAATTGGTGTCGAAGGCGAAACAAGTTATTGCTTTTAGTCGCTGGAGTGCTGCTATGTAGTACGTCGTGGATCAAATACAATGTGCTCTTTGAATGCTGCCGCCCTGCAAACCCTCAGGCCTGACTTAAACGAGATACTAGCCAAGGGAAAAAGGACATGTCCGTGTAGCCACTCGACACATCTAGCATCCCACTGGAGAAGGTGCTGACCCCATGCCCTGCTCAGCTTATGTCCATAGCACACACGGCATCAGTAGCCAAGGCAGGTGTTGCTCTGGTACGTAGAGACTGTACATTTGTAGGGTGACACGTAGGGGGGAAGCATAGCACTGCTGTGGGGAGCATCTATGCAGATAAAATGTTTTCACACGGCAGCATCGCACTTCATGCTGCAATACTATACACACTCTGTGCTGGAAGGAAGCCCCATTGAAATCAGTAAACATGATTAGGACTGCACTGGAATAAAATTTCCCACCCACCCACCCACCTCTGCTCATTGGGATGTGCTGTCTAAAGCAGTGCAGCCAATAACTAAGCTGCTTCACACACATTAAAAAATGCCAATACATGCACAAGATTTATCTCAAAAATTTGGTTTATCCATCAGTTCTAGAATAATCTGGACCTCTTTTGAGACTTGTAGTGCAAGCAGTTCTGTTATACATTATAATCTCTAACTCTTTAATTCAAATATACAATAACTTACAAAAACAATCCAGGAATCAGACTTGTGCTGGTGGCTCTTGCCTTTCATTTTAGAAACATTAAAAAATTCTGCATTATCTTCTTATAACTTAAATACATAAGTAATCTCCACTTTTATTACTTCATGACCGTGACTTCAGATTTACATTATTTTAAGTACCACCATAACAGTTTGATGTATAATACAGATATCAGCCGAGAACCCATCAGGAAATAAAAAAACAACCCCATTATATATATATATATATATAAACCATATATATATATGCTGGAAAGACGAGAACACAGAACCGGGACTTGATACAGACTTAATTTAGTTTTATAATCAACCACATTTAACCCCAAATTAACAGATACGTAGCAATATTCAAGAGCAGTGCAAATATCTTTGTTGGTTAGAGTAAAATTATGCTACAAGAACGTAAGACGGGGAAATAAAAAGGCAAGTACTTCAAGTACAAGGAACCAGTCTTAAATGAGGTCTCTTCAGTGTTTACAAGGACTTCCTTTTCTCATTTATTTCTTCCTCTGGAATACGTTGGCCAGCATGGCACCTGAAGTGGTCAACTGGCCCATTTTGTTCAGAAACTTGGTCTTTGTGTCTTCACTCACGAGGCTTGATGCAATTGACATAGAGCTAAGGGGGAGTGAAAGGAAAAGTGAGTTAACCCATCAGTGAAAACTACCTGAGATGACACAGCTACTGAACCCTGCTGTCAAACAGAACAGTATGCGGTTAGAGGGACCAAGAACCTGACCTGGTTTAAGGTAGCTCCACGGGTCCTATAAGTAAGTTCAAGAGGCTGGTGTTAAAAAGTAAAACCATTTAAAACAATGGCTTTCAAAACTCTGAGCAAGTATCAAGCAAAACCCCACCCACCAACTAAACCTCCTCAAAGTTAAGACAGCTGGCAGCCCATGATCTTTAGTGCACCTGCCTGTCCTCGAACCCAGGTTAAGAGAAAAAGGAGGGAAGCAAAAACACGCATGGAGTCAGAAGATTAAAAAAAGAAGAAACAAGTGGTTTGAAGTGCAAATATACTTGGAATTTTTGTTTCCATTCCAAGTGCTATTTAAAAGAATTGGGGGGAAGGTGAAAAACAAAACCTTTCCTTCCATACTGAATATCCCTGTTATGCTAGTGGTAGTTAAAATTTAAATTGAACCATTAATTTTTATTTCCAGCTACCTAAATTTTAAGTGTCGCAGCCCCATTAACGTAATAATGGCAAGGTAATTAGAAATTTAATTCATTTGGTTTGTCGGGGAAAAGGCCATTCAATCCAACAATAAAGCTGTTTGTGTGGAAATATGTTTATATGTATAGATCTTTGCAGGATGCTACAACAGTCAGCTGTTGCCCAATATCATAATCATTTCCACTTATCAAAGAAGCTAGTTGTCTTAGCCTAGGCCTGATTCTTGGGATTTCCCCCGAGTTTGCCCTTGTGATGGATTCTGAGGAAGGTACAAGTAGCCCTCCCTTTTGCTGTCTTCTTACACTAGCCCAGTGAAAAAGGAGAGAAATCATTCACCCCCTTCCCTGCACCCCCAGCTCTCCACAAAGAAAAGATTGGGTTGTCTCTTTCCCTTCAATCGGGATTTTCCAGAAGGCAGAAGCAGCAAGGTAATGAGAAAGGATGGGAGTCACCTGTCCTTCCTTCTCTTATATCTGTAGATGAAAGATATGGGGCTGTAAGATAAAAGGTAAAGGACCCATGGACGGTTAAGTCCAGTCAAAGGCGACTATGGGGTTGCAGCGCTCATCTTGCTTTCAGGCCGAGGGAGCCGGTGTTTGTCCACAGACAACTTTCCGGGTCATGTGGCCAGCATGACTAAATCGCTTCTGGCACAACGGAACACCGTGACGGAAACCAGAACGCACGGAAATGTCATTTACCCTTCCCGCCGCAGCGGTACCTATTTATCTACTTGCACTGGTGTGCTTTCAAACTGCTAGGTTGGCAGGAGCTGGGACAGAGCGACGAGAGCTCACCACCGTCGCACGGATTCGAACCACCGACTTTCTGATCGGAAGCCCAAGAGGCTCAGTGGTTTAGACCACAGCGCTAAGTGAACGTTCAGTCAGTACAAGCATTTCTGCTTGCACAATGGAACGTTCGCACCCCCTCCTTGCATGCCCCCTAAATTTGTTATAGAGGTTCCCCCAAGCCTCTGGAGCACATTTGGGTAGGGCGGAAGTCATGTATGCAGGGGGAGCAGGGGGAGGGAAAGGCCTGTTGTGCAAGGAGAAATCTTTGTGCTCATGGGTAGCATTCATTGAATACTGCTCTTGGTTTTGTTCCCATCATGAGTTGAGCTTCAGCAAGAAGTGCCATCTTTGTTTTATTGCTGCCTCCAGCAAGAAAAGTGTAACAGTGAAAAAACCTACAGCTTCTTTTCCACATGTAGGACAGAGAATAAAAGAAGTTTCTTCTTGTCACATTCGGCTGCTGCAATAGGAAGCAAGACTCAGGTGACGCTTTCTGCAAAAGCCCCAATTTGGGTGCAAAACCACCTTACCTTTCCTGCCCTGCCCATTTTCAGAGGAGGATTTTTTAGAAAAATAAAAATGAGTTGGGCTTTTGGAGAAAGTGCCCACTGCATTTCCCTGCTGGCTTTTGCAAAAAAACCAAAACAGGAAGGAAAAGGAACTGCCTCTCATTTCCTACATGAAGAAGGAAGCAAGTGTGGTTTCTAATCATTCCTGCTGGACTTTTGCAGAAAGTAGCAGAAGTGCTGTTGGTGCTTTATTTTAAAATAAAAGCAAATTTGCCCAGGCTGAAAATCTGGTATTTCAACCTAGTTACAATTGATTAGTGTTGTTTACACAATGAAGGAAGATGCTAACTTGTGATAAACCAACGCCTTACCCTTGCGGTTCTTGGACACTCCTATTTTCCACTTTCTGTTCACACTCCTTTATCATGGAGCTTAAAATAACCTAGGACAAAAGGCAGAACAATGTTGCGGTTTGAACATACACTGTTTTAAATATACTTCTGGGTAATGACTATATATGTTCTGTGAATGAAGAGGAAACCAGATAAGCAATAAAACTTTTACTTACCTCACCTTTCAAGTAATATTTGAAGACTGCAATGTTTGTAGGCACATCAAAGTCAATAATCACTGAAAGAGTGTTTTACTTTGTGATCACAGCTAGTGAGGTTTAACTGCGATACACTATTTCACTTAGAGATACTGTGCCATGGAAACTCTGGCATTAATATGTACACTTATATGTATCATTCCATTCTGAGGAAAAGCACTAACAGGAATGAATATCCTTCTGTACTAAAGCAGGGAGCGAAAAGCTAGAACAAAGATCTCAGAACCTGGCATGCCTAAAGGAAGCTCAATGTGCATCCTGGTTATTTGGTTTGTATAACTTTAGTTTGCTCACTATCCTGTGATATTCTGGCTGATTCCTAATAAAGCTATTGCCCTACTGTATGTTTTTAATTCCAACTCCTATGGAACCACATGGTTATCCGCTACTAATTTTAAGCGTTACAGTGGTACCTCGGGTTAAGAACTCAATTTGTTCTGGAGGTCTGTTCTTAACCTGAAACTGTTCTTAACCTGAAGCACCACTTTGGCTAATGGGGCCTCCTGCTGCCGCTGCTGCACGATTTCTGTTCTTATCCTGTAGCAAAGTTTTTAACCCGAGGTAATATTTATGGTTTAGCGGAGTCTGTAACCTGAAGCGTATGTAACCCGAGGTGCCACTGTATTCATTTATTTAAGCTAACAAGCAGGCACTGACTATTTCTGACTCAGGCATTGCCCATGCTGTAGCTGAAGGGAGTTAAGTTGCATGTTGTGGAGCTGGTGGGCCGGTCTGAGGCTAGTGTGTTCAACAGGAATTAATCTATGCCACAGGTCGACAAACTAAGGCCCGTGGGCCAGATCAGGCCAAACTGCCTTCTGGATCTGGCCCACGGACGATCTGAGAATCGCCACGTGGATCGCCAGCACATGCATTCTTTTCCTCTCCCTCCCATGGCGGTGCCTCCACCCTCCCTCCTCCTGGCTTCTCCCCGACCTGCCTAGAGGAGGAAGGGGGCTGGGCTTTGTGGGTGCCAGCAGCAGCAGCGCTCGAGTGGCTGCCATTTTAAGCAGCCCCTCTCCTTTCGTGTGCCGCTCATTGTCCCACCGCTGCTCGCAAGACACAGGTAAGAAGCCACTGGAGCTTGTGGTGCTCTTGCATCATTCCCCCTCCCCCCAAAAATAGTCCGCCTCCCACAAGGTCTGAGAGACAGTGGACCAGCCCCCTGCTGAAAAAGTTTGCAAACCCCTGATCTATGCCCTATATATCTTTAGATTTGGGGCATATCAAAATGAAAGCAGAACCAGAGAGATAGGAATCTGACAGAAGGGTTACCTACTCCTCTGTGGATCCACAAAGCATCTGAACCTTATTTAGTTCCTTTTAAATGGATAGCTGAAATGCAGAACCTCGTTTTTAAAACAGCCAGCCAAGGTCTTGCCTCCACATACAAGCATACACATTTTTGATTTCTGGACTCTTAGTTGAATATATGAATAGAGACACACTAAAGCTGAGGTGAAATGCAAGTTCTATGCAATAATAATAAAAAAGCTCTGGGGCACGGTTTGAAGAAACATATTGTGGCAACGCTGCTAAAGCTACAGAAGTCTGGGTCTTATCCGTGCCTCAGTGGGAGTCCAATGCATGCTTTTTCTACAGTAGCTCTTTTACACAGTCAATCAGCTTTATGTATATCATTAGCTTTCTGAGAAATATATGTATAAGCTGTGAGTATCCGCTACAAAGCCCAGATTGAGTGCATTCACAGAGGCTTTGCACTCTCCAAAATAGGAAGTCCAAGCAACTTTCCTACTGTCAAGTACAGCTCACTGAACTCCTGGAATGCGGGGCTCTCAGAACGCACTATGAGGGAGAGCAATGGATTACTCTTATTTCCCCCTTTTATTGCCTCTTCGCAAAGTGTAAGCTCTGCCTCAGATACGGAACCAGGCTATAGTCTGAGACTAAACCTCTTGTTGTAAATGTATGTGTAATATTAGCACCTACCAAGCTGATTAAAGGCATTTACTGAAATCATTTTTTATTAACAATTTCAGCATATCAAATCATCTTCCTTATTCCCCCCCATATTTCCTCTCCCACCTCCCTAACAAACCCTCCCTCCCTCCCTCCCTCTGATTTCTCATCCAACGTTAACTTCTGCATATTATAAAACTGTATACACCCTTATATTATCTATCTTTTATGTTATCCCTCAATAAATTTGTGTTTGTTTATTCAAAACCATTTACTGAAATCATTTTTCCCACTTTTCTTCTGCTCAGGATCTAATCCTGGCTTAATTCATATTAAGCCAGAGCTCTTTGGTTCAGAAGCAACAGGGGAATCTGACTTAACAGAAGCCAGAAACTAAGCTATGAAGTGGCATGTAAGGGGAGGGGCAAAGGAGGAGCGCTGGGCCCTGATGAAGCCTTGAGTGATCATCCAAACCAGGCCACTGTAGCACTGTAACCAGCACTGAGGACCCTCGTAATTCTGCAATCGTGCATCTTTCTTCTTTTAAAAAGAGAAGAGTGATGGCATATGCTTACATGCTGCAACCGCTCCAAATTTTGTGCCTGATCTGTTGCAAGCATGCTATGACGGCTGCTTGAGGGAGTGTGTTCCATTCCCATTTCGCCTCCTCTGCCTGTGGTATTTTGTTTTCCAGAATAATGTGGGTGGCATGTTTTTGGCTGTCGCTATGGAGCAGAGAGAGACTGTTCTGTTGATGGTGAGAGATGTTTTCCTTTCCTGTAGATGTGGCATATACGTTGTGCCCTCACTGGTTTGTTGTGCAGACGGATTTAACTTCTGCGTCATGCCCTTGTGCTCTTTACCAATGCAACTGTGCACCTTTGGTGCCAGATTTGCTAGGTCATGACCAGTACAACTCCAGTTGTGGGATACAACATGCCTAGGATGCGCTACAAAATGTCAGAAGTATTTAATGGGTATCCCACCTCATGGTTTCATGTGTTCCTGTGGTCTGATTGCTAACCTCGTGCAGGGACATAGAACCCTTTTTATATCAAGAAACTATTTCCAACTTTGAAACTGTTTCACGGGCAACAGCTCTGTGCATGTGTGCGTAATGAGCCCCCCCCCCAAAAAAAACTCCCAACACATAGAATGGCATTGTTTGGTCAGATAAAAGTCTATTCAATTAACAAAGAAATCCTTTTGGTTTAACAAGCTGTATTTCCGTATTTACGCGAATCTAATATGCCATCGAATCTAATGTGCACCTCAATTTTCAAAATCTTGAAACCAAAAAAGTATTTGCGGGCGCCTTCAAATCTAATGCACACCCTAATTTTCGCGAAGTAATTTGGCCAAAAAAAGGCGCACATTACATTTGAGTAAATACGGTTAAGTGCTTTTCTTGTTCGCTCAAGCACCAAAAGGCCAGGAAATATGAGCTGTTGAGGGTCAACTCCCTATGGGTGGTATTTAGACAATACTGATATGGTATTGTATGGTATCCTATCCTGTGGTTAGTTTCAGCTTCAACACTACCTTGGAGCTGGGAGACTATTAGTGGCAGAGTGATGGAACTAAGACTCAGATTTGTATGTTCATTGGAATAGACACATGGTGTCTGTGCAACTGAAGCTGCCATACTGTATTTCAGGTACTTAACTGGCAATCAGTATGCTCCTTAACAGCTCCAATTTCCTGGTATTTTTTCCTTCCAGTAAATATAGGCAACCCCCGATTTGTGCAGGGGTTGCGTTCCTAGCCCCCGTGCGTGTCGATGGAGTACACATACACCCTGTCCTGCCGTATCCCCATTCTGCCCTCTTCCAGGTCCAAAAGGACCTTCACACCGACAGTCACACACCAATTGAATACATGCAAAATGGTCACTACTGCAACATTCTGCAACTACTCAACATTCTGTGGCCACTGAGCATGCTCAGTCCTCACTGCACTGCTTTTGGAGTTTTTTGCCCTCACGGGCTTTTCTCATTAAAAATTTGGTGTACAGTATTTCTCCAAACCTTTGTGTTCTCCCAAGCAATGCTGGTATCTTGTCTTGTTTGTTCAGAGGCTCCCTTTTACTCCATTCATGTTGGCACTGCCTGATTTCACTATTAGAAGGAGTGATTTGTAGATGGCAGCAATTATAAATTAAACGTGAGGAACTTTAGGTATTATCTTTCCTGTTGGCCTTTTGCAACTCTCACTATGGTCCCGACTACGTTGGCCCTGCACAAAGAAAGTCTTTGGGTACAGATTTTGTATTGATGGGGAAGGGATAAGAGAAAATATGCAGGTTTTACATCATTAGGTTGGGCCTCCTTGTATTAGAGCATGTAGACTACAGGATGGAAAATATTTTTACTTTTGTTGGCTATTTAATATGGAATGATGAATCACCAGATTTCTTTTGCTATTCAAAACTCAGCTGTGCAAGAATGGCAGCTTCAATTACTCACCTCATGTTCTGGTGAGAGAGATTCCATGTCATTTCGTAAACACCTGAGTCCAGGTAAAAAGTGATTGACCATTAAATCCTCTGAAATAACTAGAAGACAAACAGTTAAGGTCCAACATAAAATTATTGGCTTGCCATCACCTGCCCCAGTCAAAATTAGAAGATAAAGAGTATAATGATTTTTGCACATTAATTTCTGAGTTTTCCTTTCAAAGGGTTAACTCTCTCAATGCCAGTATATTGTCTCCTTGGGGTAAACACAAAGAAAGACTGGAAATGGTTACTGTCAAACACAATGGATTTCCAATATCAAAATAGTTTCAGGAGGACTTGATAACAGGCAAGACACGAGGAGAGCAAGATAACAGTCAAGACACGAGGCGAGAGAAATAGTGACAAGTACAGAAATTTTTCAAACATTTATAAAGACTTCTTTATATCACACCTCATGTTGATGTCTTCCCAGTGCATATTTTTAAATACAGTCGTACCTTGGATCTTGAACGATCGAAACCTGAAAGTGAGTGTTCTGGTTTTTGAACAATTTTCAGAAGCCAAACGTCCGGCTGGTTTCCACTTGGTTTTGGAAGTCGAACGGACTTCCGGAACGGATTCCGTTCGACTTCCAAGGTACGACTGTATTCACTAAAAATATTCTCGTAGTAGAGAAATAATTAATCGCTTGGCACAAAATATATGACAGGGATATCATTACTGCCTAGTCTTCCTACTGCTTCCTATTTGTTCTAGCACCCCCAGTTCTTAAGCATTCCTTGTCTCTCCTGCTAAGTGCCCATGTCATATCACTAATTCTTTCCCTTCCTCTACTATGGAGAGCTTCTGTCACTGGTGCTTCCTCTTTCCTTCTCTAGAAAACCTGGTGACCCCCCCAGGGCAGAAGCGGAAAGGAAGAGGAAGAGATTCTGATGAACCGCTACTGCGAATTTCTACAGGGCTGGATTTTCTAGCTGCAATATTTTCAGAGTTCCGTGCAAATGGATTCATTACCAAAGCACAATGGAGTAGTCTTTTAAATGACTTGTTGCGATATTCAAAACCAAACAAGGATACAACAACAGGAGAGAGCGCTGTAGGCTTCAAAGAGATGAGTAGCAATATCCAATCTTTTTGAATCTGCAGACTGTTGGTTATTGACCAAGGCGAGTTTATGCAAGTGTGGAATAACAACTGGAAAAATAAAATTTCAGCAAGAAATTTATCATCAATACTTCAACTTACAAGAATGAGCTACAATATTTGCAGAACTGCAAGAAAATCAAGGTTTGTTTTCCATCATGACAACTTACATTCATCGCGAAATCTTGGCTCAGCGTTTGGCCCAACTCTTCCAAAGGTTTTTATGATTTCTGTGTGTAAAGAATGTTGGTCTTGGTATTGCGGATCTTCCAGAAAAGAGGCCAACTGCATTTTAACCCTTTCCAACAGCTTAAGAAGAAATGAAACAGAAGCTATGAATACTTTTATGTAAAAGAAAAGCAAAACTAAATAAAACTAAGTAGAAAAAATACTCCCTTGAGGACATCTCTGTATAATATGAGCTCCCCCCACTGCTGCAGGGTTGTCTTTTTCAATTAGTATTTTGATGCCATAAACAATCAATGCTTTCATACAGCCACCTCGGCTTCAAATTTGTGTTCATTTGAATATCCATCCTGACTGATGTCTTAAGCGCTCACTGTTTAATTTCTGCTCTCAAATCACATTCCCATTATAAATGCGAGTATATTAATTAGATTGAACTGAACCGTAGACTGTTCTGAACTTTAGCGTAGTAATTCTAATCTACTTTACTACTACTTACTCAGCTTCTGAATATAAGTATGAGTCAGTACAAAATTCTTAGTTGCATTTCCTCAAATATTTTTCTTTAGAAAATCAGGAACAAGCTAAAATTACAAGAATGCAAACTCTACAAATTTTTTACCACTCAAGACTCAGTTTCAATAATTAGATTGAAAGGTTTTAACAGCGCTTATATATATTATATACATATGGTATCCACCGAAGCGCTCCTGCTGGTGCAAAGATTTCTGCTTGTCCAACAGAATTTCCTCTCCCAAATTGTTTTGGGGTTGGAGGAATTCCCAGAACAAATTTAGGGAGAGGAGAAGGAGGGGAATGATTCCTGAAATTTATCTTTTTTAAAAATTAATGCTTTCAATAGATTAATGCTTTGAATAAACACCTATACCCTCATTATTATTACTTTCTGCCTAGCTGCTTCCATTGAGCTCCAATATATCAAAAGAAATGGGAAACAGTTTTATGGGACATATGCAGGCCTGCTCTGTAGCAGTTCACTGGGTCCATAATCAAAATGAGCAAGAGCTGCCTATCCATTCTAATTAATTAAGGCACGCAACTTCTCAGAACTGGTGCCTAAATTAGCTCAGTCTTGTCCCTCCCTATCCCTCTTCTGTGTTCTGTCTAATAGACTGCAAGCTTGCAGGCAGGGACTGACCTCTGTATTGTTTCTTTTCTCTGTGGTTCACTTTAAAAAGACTTTGAACATCCTTCATCTACCATTCTAAGACTGTGGGCTCTTTGTTAATCTGAAAAAAGTTAGCCCTTACAGAGTTTAGTGGCCAAAATCTGTGAACAGCTACCCTAGTACATTATGCAGGCATCTTACCTCTCTCTGGGTGACCGTTTCCATGATGGTACCAAAAGCAGGAATTGTGGCTATTCTTACAGAGCTAAGAGGAAACAAAGCAGAAGTGTTCTTCAGCCTTACGATTAAAGCAGATTTCAATTAAAATGAATGAAATTTCAAAGTTAGTACTTGAAGATGTATTAGTTTCTAGCAATGAGACCAGCAAAATGCTCAAAGTGGGGTGGGGGGGGGAAGGAAGGAACGAGACAGACAGACAGGTCACACTCAGAAACTCACAATTCAGGATCACTGGACAAGGTAACAAGGGCCGGAGCAACCCGCTTGTCAACTAAGGCTTCACTCATGCCTCGGAGAGTCAGCTGTAAACCAGTCAACATGCAATAAAAATGATTTTAAAATGGAAGGATAACTAAGTTAGCTGTGACTGAGGATGGGCAGGCAGGCTCACTGGCCTTTCTGAGTTTAGTCACCCGCACAGGGCATTAACACTGTTAAGGACTCTGCTCATGCTTCAGCATTTACTGGCAATAATGTGTTAGTGAGAATAGCATCCCTCTTCAGCACGGAAGAAACAAACATCAACAAGGTGGCGCTTGGCACATGAAAGTTGCCTACAGTTGTCTGCACCCAAGAGTGGCGACTTTTAAAGTCGAACCATTTGTTTTCCAATTATTGCAATAATTTCACCAGCCCAAATGAAACTTTATTTTGGAAGGAGATTTTTTCCCCCTAAAGAGCAAGGTAAGTGACCATTTGTTTGTTTGTTTGTTTTGAAATATGTTCTACGGTTTCGTTATCATATATATGCCCTGATGGTTTATTTCTTGACCCGTTGGAAGAGGGACGCTAGTTGTATCAAGACAGTCGGGAAACTTACATTTCAGGGTCACTGGAGAGAGTAATGAGAGCAGGAACAACTCTCTGAGCTACCAGAGTTTCATGTACCCCCTTCACCAACAGCTGAGTGGGTAGAGCAGAGGGGTATCACAGGTGATGCACGGAAAGAGTGAGCACAGTATCATGGGAAGAACAGCACAACCAAGAGGAAGAAAAACACAAAAAGCAAACCAAAATTAGAAGCAAATACCACTAAGCTAAAAGTGCCCTTTAAAATATTTATATACAAATGTGCAGAAGGCATGATGAAAGCGCAAGTGGCCCAAGCAAGGCGGCAGAAACTAGACGAAGTGTGGCGCTGTTGATAAAGGAGCATCTGTTTTGTATCCATGTTAAACTGTTTTGATGTGTGGAATTTTTTTTAAAAAATCTGTATTGCTTTGTTTATAATTGCTTTCTATACTGAACTGTTTTATTTGTTTCATCATGACATATTTTATTTTTGTAACCTTCCCTGGGCCTTAATAGTAAAGGGTGTGTAAGGGGTCTTATTAATTAATATTTCTGGCAACCTAAAAATAATTCATGAATATGTGGCACTCACTGAGAGTTTTTACAAATTCCAAACTGGAAGCTATTGATCTATTTAATATATTCAATGTTAAAGTGACAAACTAATGGGAAGATCTAACAAAGCCAGCCAGCTTCTCGTGGTTAGCATGGAATGTTCCATGGTTAGTCACAGTGAGAACTAGTGGGCTTCCAAAATTCAGTCTCCAGGAAAGGACATCAAATACGAGTTGATACGGCTGTTTAGAAATGAATAAACAGACCATTGACTTGTTGAAGTATTACTGCAACCCTATGATAATATGATAGATATTGTCTAGACTTTCTATGGGTCGTGTAATATATATTTTCTATTAGAATACAAAGGATGCCTAGATCAATTCAGTTTTAAAATTCCGGGTTCTTTAAAACCCTATCATGGCTTATGACACATGAGCAAATATGAACGAAAAAGAAGCTTGAGATTCACATAGCGAAAAAGATGTAACTTAATCAGATACAACCAAGATTTGAGATCCAGAATTTTCATTTTATATGTATATTTTGATTTTAAAGTGCAGAGGAAAGGCATGTTGACAGAAAGCTAAAATGTTGACTTGCTCTTGCTTGGTTTAAACCAGGGGTGGGCTGACTTCAGTTCTGCATGATGAACCCCACCCCCCACCACACAGAAACTAGCATCCCTGCAGACCACTGATGTGTATTCAATTTATAAAACTAGAGGGCATTTTTCAGATCCCTAACTGTTAATGGCATAATTAATTTGTATCTAGTGATCTTGAGTATGTACTCTTGCTTAAGGACATTGTTAGCCTTTTGCTAGATTAGATCAAGTCTATTTCATCTAGCATTCTTTGAAAGAATCCAAGCAACCAGCAGGCATCTGGTGGTCAAGCACGAGACCACTGCCTACTTTTTGCCCACCCATGGTTTCAACTGATAGACTATTATTACATAGATAACAAGTTCATATTCCTGCTGTGTATGGACAGTGTTCAAACCAGAACCAAATGCTGAAGATGCTGAAGATTATTCATACAGTTTAATATGGGCAGTTAACACACAAACATGTACACAAAAAGAGCAAAAAGGGGGGAGTCACATAAAATACAGCATGTTAGTTCATAGTAACCTCAGATGCCACCTTTTATTTGCATTTCAAGTATATACTTGAGTTAAAAAGTGGACCTATCTTAGAAAAATAAATGTTCAAAGAGTTATCTTCTGTATATCAACTTCCATGATGACATTATTTCAGTTGTCCTTAGAAAGAGTGCAATTTTATGGTTAGGAAGCTTATGCAAAAGCAATGGATGCTACGCTGAAGGAAGACATCACTTTCCATTAAAAAACCGAAACAAACATCTGTGTGGTGTAATCTGCATTTGAACACTACTTACTAAGTAGTTTGCTGTATGATTAGAGAGTGGCGTGAAGAGCACCTTATACAATCAAAACACATGCCTCAACTCCCCTTTGAACATGTGGTACTACCTTCACAGTTGCTAAAAAGACCCCAGAAACACACACCTGATACTAAGAGAGTGCTCCTAAGAGCATTCAAGTATATTGTTATTAAACTGATAGCCCACCTTTCTATTAGCATTCTCAAAGGAGCCAACAAAGCTAAGCTCAATAAAGTCGATACATTAAACCATTAGGAAAATGGGAAGGCTCTTGAGACAAGAAAATTGAAAGCATGTCTCCCCATGGCTAGTAATTGTTGTAGCATGGCTGAAGCAAACATGGTAAATGGAGGGCAGTTCCTGGCTTCTCCCTCCGCTGCAGAAGTTAATGTTCTATGTGCCAGGAGCAGCAATGGTGGCAAGTAGATCAGAAAAACATGCTGCATTGACTGTTCTCTTCCCCCTACTTAATGTTTACATAGGTTTTATTTTTAAATCAAAATCTAGGCAATTTCAGATTTTATTACTGGAAACAACTTACTGTTGTTACCAGGCAATGCTCAATTCATTATCTGACAAGGTTATTGACAACAAATATCTGGTTTGAACACTGAATTCAGCACTGAAATGGTCTCTCATAGCCAATGGAAGTTTCTAAGCATGCAATGCACCGATCTAATATTCAAGTCAGAAACAGAAGAAACCTAACTGTGCCAGTTACCATGAAAACATCTTGCAAGTAGATGCAAGCCAGCAATACTTAAATAAATGAATGCTAGAAATCTTACAACGCTTTCAAACCCAAATTACACAGTATTAATATTCTGCTCCATCACACAGTGCACAACCTCTTAGAAGTATTTTAAAGCAATACAATGCAACATTAAAACATTCACTTTTTTGGCATCTGGTCAGATTAGACAATACAAAGCCCCAGGCATCAACAAATTCTGGCTGTGGGTCACCTTACATTGACGACAGGGTAATACAATCATTTCCTCAATCATTTCCTTTCCCTGCAGGCTGGAGGTGGAGGCAATTGGGAGGGGGGGTGTACCCAGAATACTATGAATATTTAGAGAGATCTCAAGGGTGCAATCCAATTTTAAGCAAGACAGTGGTGTCTGATCAAAAGGCGGTATGCAAGAGTTGCGTGCCACTTCAAACACAGTTAGAATGCAGACTGCAGTCCCATACTAAAACTGTGTGATGCTAAACCCCTTACTGATTGCCTATTGCTTCTCTTTTCCACAACTCCCCTTGAGAAAGGAAAAAGTGACTACAGAAGGGAGCTGGGGGCGGGGGAGGGATAGAAATCCTTGAGGGTCTGGGTCTCTGGGCCACCAGTTGCCAAATCATGCTACAAGGCACCTTCAAACAGCATCTAAGATGCGTTCAATAAGCACTTACCTCAAACATTCTAGCAGCTGTGCACCGAACAAGTGCTGAAGTATGGACAACTCCATACCACAATACAGTTAGCAGCAACTCATGGTATGCTGGGTTTGCACTGAGGACACAAAACAATCACTATTGAACTATAAATAGTCATTTGCTCTCAAACGACTCCACTCACTGTGCCATCTCACCGTCTCCCCTTAAATCCCACCTTCTCTGTGAAGTCGTTGGATAATTTTAGCGATCAATCTATACCTAAACCAGCACTTTGTTCCCACTCAAACCTTTCCTCCCTTCTCTTGGTCTCTCTAGGCAACTATCTAAATTGAGGCTGTAAGCAGAGATTGGCCCTTTCTTCCATTAAGTTACACACCGAAGAAAGTATGTAAATAATTTCATCACAGGCTTCAGAATTAGTCTCCAGAATATATGGAGCATGTACATCTCACACTGCAGTTCTCCAAGATGTTTCAAATGTTTTTTTTTTTTTTTTTAAATTAAAGGGATGCTGATTGTTTCGCAATTATTTTGTCAATATGTTAACATTTTGGCTTCAAGGTGAGTCACTGCGTTAACGTGTTAATGGCTAATGAACCAACTGTAACAAGCACGGAAAAGATGGACTTCTGTGCTATAGCAGATGCTACACACAATGGTTCCAAACATTTAGAGAAACCTCCAGAAAGGCTGATTGCTGGATAGTGATGGCCAAAATAGAAGCTGGTGATAGGATAACTATATAGAGTGTGCATGAGAATGAGATCCAAGCTCTTACACAGTGGAGGCAAGAGAATATGGGAAAAATATTGAATAAAAAATCTGGACTTCTTTAGCAGTGAGTAGGTGCCACCCTTATTGGGATTGCCTTATCACTATACATGACACCTTGTATTGCTTGCTTTATGTGGATTTTAAACTTGCTGGCCCTTGGATGGTCTCTTTTTCCTTTCCTGATACTATGTTTTTATATATGCTGTAAGCCAGCCAGATGGGTGGGGCATAAATAATAAATATATTATCATTATATATAATAATTATCATTAGGCATTCTGCTGCAAATGTTTTAAGAGAAAAATTCCAGGAACTTTTGATCCCGCTTTATGGTGATTCCAGTTATAAAACATACTTTACCCCAGTTCCACAAAAGATGCTTTCAGGCTATCAAGAGGCGCATGGGATAATGAAAGCATGGTCATTACATCTTCTAAAAATCCAACTAACAGCTTCCGGTCTTCTTCCTGAAAGAAAATTTTAGAAGTTTTTAATCTTAGTTTTACAACATGTATCTTAAAGTGGCTGAAAAGCTAAGAGAGATTCAGTTAAGAGAGATTCAGTTTTGGGACCCAGATGTCAACTGCACTCTTTGTTCTGAAAATACTATGTCTACTCCTCAGCTACTGGCTGCCCCGCTGTCAGCATGTCCCAAGACTCAATGAATAACTAAAGCCATCATTCAGGGATCAGCAATCAGAGAAAAAGCGTTAATTCTGATTACGTCAACAGGAATATTTGTGCTGACTTGAGTCACTATACTCTTACAAACCTCTGAAGACAGTGGCATTACTAAAATGGTAAAAATGCCTCTCATCTCTGTCAACATGTACAAATATTTCCAGGCTACGGAATGCTGTGTTTACTCCTGGGTCAAGTACCACACATATCTTGACTGAGATTTGTATGCAACTCTTGTTACCATGTGCATTCCACAGTGGGGTGGGATGGGGATCTTTCAAACTAGTCTCACTACCAGCAGGAATTTCTAAACACACAAATATAGTAATGTCACATAGTCCTGTTTTGACCTCCATGTTGCCCCCTCAATTAAAATGGCCAAGTGTATCAGGAACAGTTGAACTGATTGGCTGGGCAGGTCCACTTTCGGTCCTCTCCAGTGGCCTCCCATACCTCATCCCACATTGTTCAGCAGGACTCCCTGATCATCTGGAGGTGTTTTTAGGGGTGGGCAACATAAGTCTGCAGGTGGAAGAAGGGGGTGCGAAACTTTCCTTCTAGGAATTTCCTTAATTTACCTTAGGGTCCAAGTCAATGTTCACATGCTGCTATGACTGAATTTGTGATTTATAAAGAAGCTTATTATAATGGTAATGTAACCATCCTCACTTAGGCTTGAGTGTTTCAAAGACATGTAGTATTCAGTACCAAGCAAAAGCTGCTTACCTGGATATAGCATGTAAGTACACCTGTGGCATAAATAGGAACTGTGGCTTTTGTTAGCACTCCATTTCCTGCTGTAGCATCTGAAACAATGCCGTACAAATAAAGAATAAGAAGCATAAGTATGCCGGCCATTTAAAATAAGTTCGTAGTTGCTTAATACTCTTTCAATATGCCCACTAAAACGAGGGATCCTTTTCTTGGCCCCATGTCCATTGGTGTACAAGTATTCGACGCTGAGGGACACAAATATCTTCCTCAGAACTTCTTATTCTATAAAACCATTGCTTAAATCAGAAAAGAGTCAGTACAATAAATTTACACAGGGAGCTTCCTTATACTAGTTCAGACTATTTCTACAAGTGGCCCAGTGTGGTCTACTTTAACCAAGTACAGTGGTACCTCGGGCTACATACGCTTCCGGTTACAGACTCCGCTAACCCAGAAATATTACCTCGGGTTAAGAACTTTGCTTCAGGATGAGAACAGAAATCGTGCTCCGGCGGCGCAGCAGCAACGGGAGGCCCCATTAGCTAAAGTGGTACTTCAGGATAAGAACAGTTTCAGGTTAAGTACAGACCTCCAGAACGAATTAAGTTCTTAACCCAAGGTACCACTGTAGTAGCTTTCCAGTCTCATGCAGAGCTTTCTCCCATCCCTGCTTCTTAATATAGTGGTACCTCAGGTTAAGTACTTAATTTGTTCCCGAGGTCCGTTCTTAACCTGAAACTATTCTTAACCTGAAGCACCGCTTTAGCTAATGGGGCCTCCCACTGCTGCCGTGCCGCCAGAGCACGATTTCTGTTCTCATCCTGAAGCAAAGTTCTTAACCTGAGGTAATATTTCTGGGTTAGCGGAGTCTGTAACCTGAAGCGTATGTAACCTGAAGCGTATGTAACCCGAGGTACCACTGTAGTGTCTCCACAGATACCAGGAATTGAATCTAGGAACTTCTGCTCCACCATCCATTCTCTCCTCCTCTCCCCCGAATCTTCCTAGCTATTTTGAACCTCTTTGTCATTGACTGGAACAAATTGCAACCAGTGTGGCAACAACTGCCCATCCCAAGGGCAGAATGATACACAAATTCCAGAAAATGAACTCTTTGAATATGCATAATTTTGGGACTGGCAAAATCAATATGTACAACTGCTATTTAAAATTACTGTTAAGAGCATTTTTCATTTTCCCCATAGAGAAGTTAAAAAAACAAACAAACCACAGCTGACATGCATGCTAACAAAAAACAAAACCCATACAAAAATAAGGAGACAAAATCTATGACAGAAACAGTTATAACTGCAAACAAAGCAAGTTTTGAACCAATGATAGGGCACAGCATAGTGACTTTTCAGATAGTGGAACCAAACTACATAATTAGTTGAAAGGCTGATATTTCAAGGCTTTAATGGGCTGGGCCCATTCAAAGAAGGTACAGTGGTACCTTGGAAGTTGAATGGAATCTGTTCCGGAAGTCTGTTCGACTTCCAAAATGTTCGGAAACCAAGGCACAGCTTCAGATTGGCTGCAGGAAGCTCCTGCAGCTAATCAAAAAGCTGTGGAAGCCGTGTTGGATGTTTGGGTTCCAAAGAACGTTTGCAAACCGGAACACACACTTCCAGGTTTGTGGCGTTCAGGAGCCAAAACGTTCCGACTCGCAAGGCGTTCAGGATCAAAGGTACGTTCAGGATCCAAGGCATAGGGAGTCAACAGAGGCCCCTAAGGGAAGAGGGGGGTTGGTTTTCACAAATTCCGCCTTTGCCACCCCCAGTTTCACTCTCCATACTTCAGAGCATGGGTAGGCAAACTAAGGCCTGGGGGCCGGATCCGGCCCAATCGCCTTCTAAATCCGGCCTGCGGATGGTCTGGGAATCAGCAAGTTTTTACATGAGTAGAATGTGTCCTTTTATTTAAAATGCATCTCTGGGTTATTTGTGGGGTATAAGAATTCATTCATTCCCCCCCCAATAGTCCGGCCCCCCACAAGGTCTGAAGGACAGTTGACCGGCCCCCTGATGAAAAAGTTTGCTGGCCCCTGCTTCAGAGAGTTCCATGATCCAACAGAGCAGCTTTTCAGGGGGTATACAGGGCTCTGCAGGGAGCATCCCATGAAAGTTCTGTTTAGTCTGGATCCAAGACAAGATTTGCATTTTTTTCAGGCTGTTATATGTTAATCTTTCAAGACTTTGGGCACACTCGATGAGCCTCAGTAAGCAGAAAGTGGTTTAGCTCTGCCTATTCTGACTTTAACGTGGTACATAATCAGCTGTGAGAAAATCCCATGCCTTGTGAAATTGCTGAGGAATGGAAGTAGGATATGATGCCTTTCACTTATACTTTGCTTTATACAAAGTCCCCTGTCCCAAGACACTGAAAAAAGTCTTTACCAAGCACTGTTTGCAACTAACTAGGTCAGTTCAGGAGTGTGATTCGATAGCTTACTAAGGATTAGCAACATTTGCATTTCCAGTTTGTATGGGAGAACCAAAAGTTGGAAAGTGTTACATTAGCACTGCACGCTCAGGCAATTTATTGTCTATAAGTCTGCCTTCCAGAAATAAGAAACCATCTTCAATGTAAACTGTCTCCCAAACTTCATTTGTAGAGAACTTGGAGTCTCGATTCAGTCTAGGGCAGGCAAACCTGGCCCTCCAGATGTTTTGGGACTACAACTCCCATCATCCCTACCTAACAGGAACAGTGGTCAGGGAAGATGGGAACTGTAGTCTCAAAACATCCTGAGGCCTGAGTTTGCCTATGCCTGGTATAGGGTATATTTTGTTTTTTAAAGGCTACAGTAGAAAAAGTAGTAACTCCATGACTCACCAACATTCTCCTCAGACAGCCTTAAGATTTCCTGGAACTGTGGTTTTACCTAAAAAATAGTTATGAAGTAAAAGAAAACCATTAGTTTAAAAACTGAGAAGGATATATTGCTGATGAGTATTTATTAAGATGTTCTTAGTGGGCAAGGTCTCCCTCACGCTCTAAAACATGCATATACACAGGGGGGAAAACCTGCTTAGTAAAGGTAAGCTAGATGCCTGTCAAGTGCTTTCCAGACCTTTAATCTGGCATGTGAGCAACTTTTTGATCCTAACATTCCATTAGAGATATGAAACACATAAATTGTTTCTATTCTGCATTATCCCATCCAGATGTGAATATGTTTACCTTTGTATTTGTGAAGATTTTCCCAAATGTTCTGCAAAGGCGCCAGAAAAATCTTGAGAATTCATGTACACAGGCTGTTGAGGCTACATTGATTTTGCCAACTATTTCTATAAGTTGCGGCAACCTGGAAAATCAGGTTAAAAATAAGTCACTTTTCAGATAATAGGTTTGTAATACTGTAAGCAAGCTGATCCTTTTTTCTGACAAGTCCAATATTTTGGGGAGCTTTGGCACAATACATTTAATAGTGCAAACATGAATCCTTCAGCATTCAGACCTGGGTGGCTCCCAACAGAATATTAAAAACACGATAAAACATCAAACATGAAAAACTTCTAAACAGGGCTGCCTTCAGATGTTTTCTAAAAGTCAGATAGTTATACTGAGAAGGCCCCCTGCCTGGTTCCCTGTAACCTCACTTCTCACACTGAAGGAACCGCAAGAAGGCCATCGGAGCTGGACTTCAGTGTCTCAGCTGAACAATGGGGGTGGTATAATTATTGATCTATATCATTTAAAGCAAAATTTCTAAAACAATGTATGCTGTCAGTAACTGCAAAATAGTAGCATTAAAGAAAAACGCTAAAGCTGATTAAAAACATTGGGTCCCCCTCACCACACAATTATTCAGAGGAATTAGCAAGTGAAACAAGTCAGAAGGAACTCACAGTTGATTGACAACCCACAGTAAGGTATCCCAGCCTGTGGTACCCTCGTGTTCCAACTGGTAATCATAAAGTTGTAATAGCACAGCCAATTGTTCACGGCTTCCAATTATAGTGGCTACATCCTGAAGAGGCGATGCAGGCCTTGGGAATCTAGTCACTGGCAGCAAATGACAAACCACCATGGTCAAAGTTTAACACTCCTTGTGCATTAACATAATGAAAATTGAGAAGCAATCGACATGCCTAACTATAGGCACTTTCACCTAATAAAGTAAGTAGGGAAAAGACCTACCCATAGTCCATTAAATCATAAGGTAAAAGATGATTTGGGGATTTAGTCCCAGAGATTCTACGAGAACTAAACCAATCTAAATCCTAATTCTGTGGCTCAACTCTTGATACCTAGGAAGTTATGCATCCTTACCTTCAAGATGCGGTTACTGTAATGTGCTGTACATGGATTTCCCTGTGAAGAGTTTTTAGAGGCTATAGCTAGTATACAAGTTGTTGGATCATTCTCTAATAAACTAGAATTCTAGAACTGGGATCCAGAACATGACACCCATGGGTTCCATAGCACCCTTCGGCAGCCCTTCCCCCATTGGCACCCTTTTCATTTTGTTCCCATGAGTTAGTCTTATCATTTTACCTGTTGGGAAAATTGTCTATATTTTGTTTCAGGGCGTGCAGGTGTTTTGCTTGGGGCTCGAGATTACCTATAATGTATGCAAAACAGCTATGAGCCTCAAGTCAGGGGATATATAAGGAGAAGGCATTATGACCACCACCTGCCAAATCAAGGGGTCTGATTCTGCCCTTTACTTCACCAGGAGAAGTACTGGGCCTTTACATGGGTTTTGCAGCTGGCAATGAATACATCAGAAATTGATAGGAATAAACCAATCTCCCTATAGATGCTACTCATCTAAAGTGTCAACAATGCTTCCTACATGTAGAATTATAAGTTTTCTTTTGTAGTAGTGAAAAAAAAGAGTTCGCATTTCAACGACTTCTTGAACCAGAAGTCTTCAAGCTACATGGAGAGCAAGCTTGCTGCACTGCATTCGCCTGCACAGCATTTCTATGGAATATTATTTTAAAGTTGATGTGAAATGAAAATAAATGTGACCCTATTTCAAAATAAACCCTCACAGAGAATGATCAAGAAGTTACCTTCAATCTGTGGAATTTCACCCTGAAGCTTAGCTTTGCTTGTAAAAGGTGCGTTCTGTAGCACTAGTGCAAAAAGCGAAGGAATCAAGGACTGCAAAGCAGAAAGATACATGTGCAGCTTGTGTTCATCAAGTCCATGCTCGCCTTCCTGAAATGCAAACAGGGAATCCAAGTGAAAATCTTGCTCCTTTGCTCTCAAGGTGCTTATCCATTCAAAATGAGCTTCTGAATAATTAAAAAGCCATTAATGAGAATCTATCAGAGAGAGACTAGAAAGGGGACGACAGATAAAGGCAAAGGGGTTTTGTATCAGGTTTTTCTCCAGAAACCCAACTATCGACCCGATGCATTCATGACACTTATAATCGTCTTTCTTGCAAGGTGGAACAAAAGGTCTCACGTGATCTCCCGGTTTGACTCTAGAGACCCAGAGAAGTTTAGATTCAGCAAGGTTGCCGCACCAATGTGCCTTCAGTTCAAACCATGACAAACTAAATGAAGCAAAACACTGTGGGCACAATTCAAGACAACGTTAACCACCTCAAATCTCAATGATCCTGGTAAGAATGATTCCAGTATGTACTTAACTCAGTCCATAGGAGCCAACTCCTAGGGGTTGTGGGGGCTTTGCCCCCCATAAAATATTTGAGGGGGCCGAACCCCCCCCCCAGTTGATGGGCATTGCCAATCAAACGGTGTGCATGCACCACATCATGTGATTATGTGGGGTGGGGCTTACCTGACCCACCTCACTTTTTAATTCAAGTCGGCACCCCTGACTCAGTTGGACTTTAAAGTGCTTAACTTTGGATTGTGCCTACTGTCATTTCTCATACAGCATCCCAGTTCTACTACAGACTCCTAATCTCACAGCAACTGGCATGAGTCAGAGAGAGAGAAGAATGAACTTCCAATGTGAAAATCTGAAAAAATGTCCTAGAAACGTGCAACGTATTCAGACTCTTCATACGAATACCAAGACAGCAGAGGGAAAAACACTTTCAAAAGTTTAAGAATTCCAGCATTTCTTTATAGATAGCAAAACATACAGCAAAAGACAGTCATCAGCAAGTAACCAGATGATCAAACTCTAGACATACATAGTAGCAGCAGCAGCAGCAGCAGCAGCAGCAAGTTAACACTGTAGATAAAATGCCCTTTAAAGGACATGGCAACATGAACATTATAAAAAAGTGATCTGCAGAATAGTCCAAACAACCAGTTGTGATGGTGTTGAATGTTACCGATTCTAATAAGTGGGGGGTGGGGGGAGATTAGAATATTTATATGAGCTGTATCTTTGCTTATTCAAGAGGCACAAAAAACAGTGAGTATGAGACACCTTTAATATTTACCCTGAGTAGTTTTTCAATTTTACTAAGCAATGTAGGTATAAGATGAGACTGCAAATTTCCTAGTTCTGTGGTCCAGGCAGCATAGGCAGGTAAAAACACTTGATGAGTTGCACCAACTACTCGTTCTGAGGGATCACCCAACGCTGAAAGTAGTAGTTCAAAACCCTGGTAAGAAAGAAACAGACTGTTTAGGAGAGTTATGTTTACTTTGCTTAAGCATTCCAGGCACCCTCAAGATAAGCAAGTGTCTATCTTGAATTTGATGAAAAGGCGCTTACAGTGGTTCAAGTTAATTCAAAAAGTTCCACAACTATTTGGAATAGATGCCGCAACACCATGGCAACGCCATTAGTGTCAGGGGGCTAAATTTGTTAAAGTTAAATGAGCATGCAGAAAAGTTAGGTGAACTATACAACTGGATAAGTCATTCAATACTTGCATAAGCAGCCAAGGTACCCATAGGTATTACAACTAAAAAATCACAGCAGATCTTTGAACACCAGTTCACAGTCAAAATAATGAAAATTCTTCAGTGATTTTACAGAATGTTCCCTCTCTCTTCTGCCAGCTTGCTCTTTTTTTTGCTAACACACGACAAGATATTTTCAGAGCCCAAAAGTTAGATCACATCTCAAAATGCTGATGATGTTAAAAATAGCCCAGGGTATTTTGGGGGGATTAGTTTGGTAAATACTTCCTGGTGATTTTTCAGACTTTGTTCATAATCACATGATCTAGCAACTGTCCTGTCATGTATTATTATCAGATACAATACCTGTTGGTATTTGTCCGGATCATCAATGTACCCCATGATGATACCAAGGCTTTTGATCACAGCTTCTCGCACCAAATCTGTCTTATCTTCCATCAACATCTGCTGTAACATGGAAAGTACCAACGAACTTCGAATCTCTTTCTGAAAGAGAAAATTAGTATTTGCTGGAATTACATTACATAAACCTGGAAACGTAAGACCAATAATATCATATACATCTATGCTATCTTTTACAGTTTATTATAAACAGAGTGATGGCAGCTAATCTTGATGGCAAAATAATCTGGTAGAATAAGCCATTTTAGGCCCAAACCTGCAAGAAATCCAATATATGCATTTAGAATGCATGGGGGGGGGGGGGACACATTGGTTGGGATTAGTTCTGCACATATTGTTTCCCAAGAGGCCACATTGCTTTGTTCTATGTGAACATTACCAATTGCTACAACTGAAGTAGTTGGCCAGGATCCAAAATGACTGGATGGATTCCTTTCCTTAGGTCTTTAGACTTCTTGTTCCAGACTAGCAGTCTAGGATGCCCTATGGCTAAACAATTTTTGAATAGGAGCTTCAAAAGCAGTTGGTGGTATGACATGGTGTTCTGCTGCTCCAAAACAAAAACATGGTGGGCCAGTAAAAACCAGGAAGAGGGGGACTGTACTAAGTGGCTCTTCAGAATCTGGCCATTGTTTTAACCTCTTCAATGAGTCTTAAATTTAGATACATATTAACTGCAAACAGAACACTTACAGGAAGATAAGGTGCTAATGCTCCACAGGACTCTGCCACTAACAGCCGTCTTTCTGGATATTTGTGATTGATCTGTAGGAAGGAAAAGTTACTCCTTTCATTTTTTTGCTTATAATTCCGTCCTGTATTTCTCTGTTTCAAAAGCCAGCATGTAAAGGATATGAGGCTGCTGCTATTTACTATGCCACCACAGGCTTCCATTCACAAACCATAGTCAGGATGCACAGTATGCCTTGAACCTGGAATTCTTATGTTTCCAGAAAGGAAACATAGCTTTGCTGCTAAGGTCTGGTGAAGAGATAGGGGCTACAAAGACATTAGACACTTTCACAACATCCCCATAAAGGGAAGAAGTCTAGGCCAGGCAGCAGATTTTATCAGCTCCTGAGAGGTGCGTCAATGGTCTGGCCAAACTGTTGGGGTCAGTCTAACTCCACTTTCCCAGAGACTATTCAGCACCCTGCAGGTCCTGAGCTAAGAGCTAAGAAGGAAGCCCAGGGCTAGCAACTTACGTTAATACAGGCAAATCCCCATTTACACATGTTTGATATGTATGCAACTGTTTATATGCACATTGCGCCAAACCTGGAAGTGACACAGACACGTCATAAAAGACATCACTAAAAGAGCAGAGTGGGGGCATAGCAAAGCAGGGGTAGAATGGGGGCAGGTTTTTTCAATTATGTGCAATTTCACGGATGCGCACAATGACCCATAACGCTACCCCTATGCAAACTGAGGGTTGCCTGTAGTCAGCATGGAAAGAACACAATTGATCTATATTTTATACCATTTATTTGTTTAGGATTTTAATACTATAAACCATTTTGGCTTTACAACTGGCAGAAAGGTGTTATATGCATGCAAAAAATAAATAATAAACTCCTATTAATAAAGCTTTGTCACTTGACCACTGCTAACCCTTAGGAGAATTTCACGGGTTAGCACAATACATGACTTAAGAACAGTTTCTTCTTCTGTTTACTTGAACTGGCACCTTCAGCCTCAGATCTTCCTAACCTACAGGTGAGATGCTCATGGATTGCCCACCCAGATTGCTCTTGGCTTTTGCTTTCCTTTACAATTACAATTCTTAGAAGTATATGCTATTTAATATATTGTAAACCACTGTTGACAAGACCACAGTTGCTGGTAAACTGCAGAAATTTTTTTTTGGCCCCGGTATCCCATGAAGTAAATAAAGATTATCTCCTATTACCTGCTCCCAACATTGTGGTAAAAGTTCTGCTTCTACACGTGTTGGTCCAACATGCCGAGCAAATGCTACACATCCAGTCAGAATCATTTGCCTATAAAATAAAAATCTTCAGCCTATTACATTGAAACATGCTTGTACAACAACCACACATATGCCTAAAAGGAGATATAATAGACTGAATGGTCTGCATAGAAAATGGCATCTGGAGTGCGCTGCGAGCAATTAGTTACTGACAATCACGTCACTGATGGTTCATTAAACACGACATTTTCCAAGTATGAAAATAATTTCCATGAAGCGAGAAGTGTTCACTTGCACTGCGTTTTGTACATGGTTGTGCTTAAACATCACTATCGGGCAGTCATTGGACATAAGTGCTTCCTGGTTAGAATTCTAGCAGCAATATTCACACAACACTTGGTAAGTGACCATGTAGAGGAGGAAAAATGTCTTGTAAGAAGTGGCCCTCAATTATAAAACTAGTCAACAAAGGTGAATGTAGATTATACAGATCAAGCAAACTAAGAGAAGCTAAATACAGTGGTACCTCGGGTTAAGTACTTAATTCGTTCCAGAGGTCCGTTCTTAACCTGAAACTGTACTTAACCTGAAGCACCACTTTAGCTAATGGGGCCTCCTGCTGCCGCTGTGCCGCCGGAGCACGAATTCTGTTCTCATCCTGAAGCAAAGTTCTTAACCTGAAGCACTATTTCTGGGTTAGCGGAGTCTGTAACCTGAAGCGTATGTAACCTGAAGTGTATGTAACCCGAGGTACCACTGTATTGCTTTTGTAGAGAGGCAGAAGCCTTAAAAAGTACACAAACTGACTGTTATAAAATCTCTAGGGGGGGAAAAAAATCAGTCCTTGAGAAGCCTAAATGATTTAATGAACATGTTCAATATCTGGAATTGTTGCTACAAAGACAAAGAAACTTTCAATGCAGAGTATAGCTAATCTTCTGCTTCCTTCTAGCAGATACAGCTATACCTGCTATTTTCCTATAATTAAATTTAAAAAGAATCCACAAAACACAGAACCTAACTACCATCCCATTAATATTAGGCAGGTGTCTTCACTTTACTGTTTTCAGCAGCTGCTAAAAACCCGTGTTTCCCCAAGCCTACCTAGGTAGGTAATTTTATTACACATGATTGTTTTTAAATTGCTTATTTATATTTTGATAACAGTTTAACTTTTTTTAAAAAAAGAATTAATTATTAGGGAGCAATCCTATAGAGCAATCCATCAGGACTAGCGGAGTTTAGAATCTCTGGCTAAGCCACGAGGTTCCCGGTACAGTTGGGCTATGCCAGTGTAATTCCTCATCCTTGTCTTAGCAGGAGACAGGCTGGAGTATCTGCCCCATCCTGGTTCAGCCAGGAGCCTGGTGTATCTTAAACTGGTTTATGTCCTGAAAAAGGGCTGTTCTGGAGTGGGAAACAAGGGATGGGGACTTAGGCTGCATCCTAAATGCACTCAGCATGATCACATAACCTCAAAACCGGACGGAATTTATGCCAGTTAAAAGGGTGTTGTAACTCAAACTCTTATTTAAAGGCGCAGCACAAAGGAGTATGGCTAAGGCTTATTTTATCCTTGCTTAACACCAGCTTCCAGTGCACAGGATTGTCCTGTCAGGCACAGGAGGATACTAGTCCTCTAATTTATTATTGTGTCATACTGCTTTAAAGATTAAGTTCTGACTGAAGAGTTTACAGATGGCTCTATACAGCAAAGCCAAGAAAACTGCTCAGAGTTTTCACTTTGACCATTCCTCAGTTAATTATTACAATCTCATGAGACCCAGCCTGCTGTTTCCAGACTTGGAGTATGAAGTTCTTAATGCATTTCTGAACCCAGGCTCCAATTTCAACTTGCAGAGTTGTTTCCAAACTCTGTGCAAGTCAAAGGCCATTCACGCAATGGGGCTTTCCTGTTGTTCACAGTGCACCCCCCCTGAGGCCCTAAAAAGACACCCCTGGGGTCACAAGACCGTCAAATCTGTATATATGGACATGTACTGTCAGCTTGTTTTCAATAATCAGTTAGGGAAGGAGCAGGCATGGGAGAGGTGAATGAGAATTTTGAATTGAGTTCACCTGATCCACACTTCCCAGACTGAAGTCCAGATTTGAACACGGGTCTTCCCCGGAACCTGGACTCCCCTAGATTCTCCTCCTACTTATGAGGTGTCAGAGGGCTGGCTCTCTTCTTTGTACAGCACATTGTGGCATATACAGTATTCAGCTCCTCCTGTGAGAGGCAGGTACAGATTGACGTCCTGTCACTCTCAGGGAAATTGTATGGAAAAAACATGGGAGGCAGCTTTGTATGTCTCTTAAAAAGTATTTTAAAGTGCTTTTAAAACGACTTTTGCAAATTGAAAATCTGTGCAGGTTCTAAGTATTTTTTCCTTTAAAATCTTCACAGGAATGGATTTATCAAGGAGTCAGAACCGTACCAGGCCTGAACAGACTTGTATGCCACTAGGAGAGAGGGGGGAAAGAGCGAGAATCAGATGTCAGCCTGCAGGGTTCCTTCTGCCATCCCCGTCACAGCCTTAAATGGCAAGAGAATCAGGCTTAGTTCTTAACCAATCCTGGTCTGTACCAATTCAGACTACAGTTGGGGGCTCACGTGGCTGAACAACCTCAAACCCTTTATTCAGTCTAAGACACTAAATCACTGAAGGGCAAAAATATTGAGGAGAGGAGGCACTTTTCTGAGCCTCAATGGTGACTGAAATCTTTGAAAATGAAAATGTTATCCTTGCCTGCGCTTCCCATCCTGCCTAAGGTTCTATTTTTTAACAGCCTGCATGCAAGCAACTTCTATCTGTTGGACTGTACAGATTTCACGAGGAATATTACCGTATTTTTTGCTCGATAACACGCACCCGACCATAACACGCATGTAGTTTTTAGAGGAGGAAAACAAGAAAAAAAATATTCTACACGAAACAGTGGATGTATGATTTTTGTGGTTCATGCTGTGGCCACAGACATGTGATCTGATGGTGAGTCTGGGGGTAGCCCAATGCAAAAATCCTGAGGATCCATATGGATCCATGTTCGTAACCACGTTTTTGCACCACTGCGGCCCCAGGCAACAGTGGGTGCGTGATTTTTTTGTGTGCAAACTGTAGCCATGGACATGCTATGAGATCTGATGGTGAATTTGGGGTGACCCAGTGCAAAAATCCTGAGGATCCATGTGGATCTGTGCTTTGTAACCACGTTTTAAGTGGGGAGGGAAGGAAAAGCACTCAAGGGACAAGGAGCACGCGTGGAGCAAGCTCTGCTTCTCTCCCTCCTCCCCCCCCCCTTAGCGAGCTGAAAAACTTTGCTGGAGGGACAGAGAGCCTGCTTGCTTTTTACTCGTGTAAGCGGCTCCTGTCCGGCAGGCTCCTTTAAAGCAAGCAGGTTCTGCTTCTCTCCCTCCCCCCCCCCCGCCCTTAGAGAGCTGAAAATCTTTCCTGCTATTTCCAGCAAAGCGGGAGGAGAGAGATACAGAGAGCCTGCTTGCTTTGACGGAGCCAACCGGACAGGAGCTGCTTACACTCATGTAAGCAGCTCCTCCCCTCTCCCGCTTTGCTCCTTTAAAGCAAGCAGGGTCTGCTTCTCCCCCCCCCCTTAGCGAGCTGAAAATCTTTCCTTCTATTTCCAGCAAAGCGGGAGAAGAGCTGCTGAGTGGGGATGAGAGAGATACAGAGAGCCTGCTTGCTTTAAAGGAGCCAACCGGACAGGAGCTGCTTACACTCGTGTAAGCAGCTCCCCTCCCCTCCCGCTTTGCTCCTTTAAAGAAGCAGGCACTCTGTCCCTCTCTCCTCCCCATTCAGCGGCTCTTCTCCCACTGGAAACCACGGAGGAAGGAAGCATTCGCTCCGTAACACGCACAGACATTTCCCCTTACTTTCTAGGAGGAAAAAAATGCGTGTAATGGAGCGAAAACTACGGTACGTTGTCACTCTGGCCTAGAAGCAAAATCTCTATTCCACCCGTGGGAATTTCCCTAAGCCACGCTTTTGCTCTGAACCTTCCTCAAGTGTTTATGCCTGGCTAGAATGTGTACTTCGATGCTTCGCTGCACGTAAAGAGGTGTGTTCAGAAACCTGACTTTTGAAGGCTAGAAGGTAGCCTACCATACATCCATTGCTCCTCTAGTTTAGAAAGGCTCCCCACCTCTGTTGTAACAGAACAGGCAATGTATAAGTGAATGACTGCTGACTGCTAATAATAATAATACAGTGGTACCTCGGGTTACATACGCTTCAGGTTACAGACGCTTCAGGTGACAGATTCCGCTAACCCAGAAATAGTACCTCAGGTTAAGAACTTTGCTTCAGGATGAGAACAGAAATCGCGTGGCAGCGGGAGGCCCCATTAGCTAAAGTGGTGCTTCAGGTTAAGAACAGTTTCAGGTTAAGAACGGACCTCCAGAATGAATTAAGTTCTTCAACCTGAGGTACCACTGTAATAAATAATAATAATAATAATAATAATAATAATAATAATAATAATAAATGGCAATCTTCACAGAACTTTAGCCTAATGGTTGCCATCAATTTGAGTTGAATTAATTTTAATGAAATGATTTTAGAATGTTGTATTATTTTATTGTTGTTAGCCGCCCTGAGCCCGGCTTCGGCTGGAGAGGGCGGGATATAAATAAAATTTAATAATAATAATAATAATAACAATAATAATAATAATAATTTATTTATACCCCGCCCATCTGGCTGGGTTTCCCCAACCATTCTGGGCGGCTGCCCAGAGATACTATGTTCCTATTTTACTAAAAGCCTGCAACAAGAAAAGTAGTTAATAGCCTTCAAATTTCAAAAAAGAAAAGTGTTTCCCACACATCAAAGACACACCTTTGCTCATCATCTGGCCTTTTGATCAAGTTGAACAATATGTGTAGGAGCTGATCTCTCTCTTTGGGTTCAGGATGGAGGCAAGCTGTACACAGTATGAGGGGTATCAGTTCCTAAAGGTGCGAGTGGGAGGGAAAGGTGAAAAGCTATCAAACAACGGTCTTTAAAAAAGGCCTAGAAAACATTTAAAACCATAAAGTAAAATAAGATCTAGTTAATCTACGACCAGCATGAGCACAATTAGCTTGCATATTGATTTCTCATAGAATCACAAGTTGTAAAATAACACATGTTCTGTTTACAGGTTCTAATAGCACCAATAAGACTGTGCTACAAATGCTTATGTTTATTATCGATATGTTTCCTTACTGAAGTTGAAGAAAAGAAATTGGTTTAGTTTTTTGTTGTTTTTTTTAAAAAACACAAACGAAAGATGAGGCTAAGCAAACACAGAAAAAAATATTTGGTGTTACGCACTGACTGCCAGAAAGTAACTTCAATCCAATTATTCCAGGCCTATCATGGAATACCGTGTGAACCTAGGCTGCTCCATGAATTAAGCTGATGTCCCCAGAGCAAATAGGATAGTCCCTACTAGTTCCCATAGAGAGTGAATGTACACACACACACACACACACACACACACTTTCTACCTACCTATCCCTATAAACACAAACGTTTTACATATTATACACACATACGCACACTATTTAAAGAAAGTTAGTGAGATGACATGACTCAAATGCTTTGAACTATCCACTGATAGCTGCCACACATTTTCCATAACACAATTATGCCAGTTTAACAGGTTTAGTTTGCTCTACAACCTACTAAGACCAGGGACGTAGGTGGCGCTGTGGTGTAAACCACTGAGCCTTGGGCTTGCCAATCAGAAGGTTGGCGGTTCGAATCCCCTTGAGCTCCCATTGTTCGGCCCCAGCTCCTGCCAACCTAGCAGTCTGAAAGCACATCAAAATGCAAGTAGATAAATAGGTACCGCTCTGGTGGGAAGGTAAATGGCGTTTCCGTGCGCTGCTCTGGTTTTGCCAGAAGCGGCTTAGTCATGCTGGCCACATGACCCGGAAAAACTGTCTGCGGATGAACGTCAGCTCCCTCGGCCAGTAAAGCGAGATGAGTGCCGCAACCCCAGAGCCGTTTGCGACTGGACTTAGCGGTCAGGGGTCCTTTACCTTTACTTTTTTTACTACTAAAACCAGAATTCTGAGGTTCCGGGCAATTCATATCTGTGCACATTCTGCCCACAAAAGCAACAAAGTAAGTGCAAAGATTACGCAGATTTTCCTAGTTCCTGATCGTTTTTCCTGCAATGTATCTAAACATTCGGCATCTGCAGCTGGAGGACTACAGTAGCTTTGCACTAGCTTTTACACTTAATTGAAACTGAACTGTGGCCTGGTCTTGAAATAAAATGTAAGCAGCTGTAACTTTTCTTTCCAGGCACACGTCCCAAATCTTTACAATGGAAGATTTTGTGAACCAATTTTAATTCCATGTCTTATTGGTAAAATGAAAAGAGAAAGAACCACCAACAATACTTCAGAAATACAAAAAGGTGACTCACACTAAACTTGGAAAATGTACAACAATTTATTATAATGTTTTATTTTCCTCGTCAGCAATTCTGGGTTGACACTCATCTATGGTTGTTGCTGTTTTTATGCCATGGCACCATTCATCCCAAACCAACTAATTACGTTTTTTACTCTTTTTGATAGTTACCGCTATGCTAGGTATGACATACAAAGGCTAATCTTATCAGTAGGTTACCTTTTGCTTCAGTATTCTGACTGTTCCAAACTGTGTTATAAATGGGATTTTCACTAACAAAATGGGGAGTCACTGGCGTCTTAAGGGAAGCCCAATTATTGAGCAGGGGGGAAGGGAGAGAAAGAGAAAGAGAGAATCTGTCCTGCCTCAATAGCTGTATGTATACATTGGGTTAAGCCTAAAGAACCGGGTAATTTTTATAGAATTTTTCAAGGCAGTCTGAGCCTTGATACAAAATGCTTGCCCGTGTTATTGCATTCTTCCTAAGATATCTGGGCTCTGAAGGACAAACCAAAAATGGAGCAGCTGCAAACAAGTGAAGTGAAGACAATCGAAGAATGGATAATATAGTTTAAGAGAGCTAAGAAAGCTTTAAAAATAAGCCAAAACGAACAAGGTCACCCTCCACCCTCTTAGGTTTGGCCAGATAAAACACACAATTATTTTACACATAGATTTGGAGAGCCAGGAAGAAGCTATGACGGATAATATAAGAACAGAGAATTGTGATGATGACTTTCGCACTAAAAAAACAGCAAGTAGATTTTTGGTGAACTATGAAGGCTTCATTGCATAAAAGAACATAAAATATGGATATTTTGGAACACATTTAAATATGAATGAGCGGCGTCAGGAAAGGCCTGCTATGCAAAGCGAGTTCTATCTAGATGTGAGAAAGGTGACAGGATGTACACAATATCAGTATTAGATACAAGGTTGATGAGTTTTGTACTTATGCTCAAGTTCTGACTGACATTCAAATTTAATTGATCCATACGGTTTTTTTTAATTGAAATTTTGAATGCCTGCTGATGTTGATAAAGGGAACATAGCAATACTTAAGTCACTGGCTTTAATGTATTTTAGCTTTGCCTGTTATTATCATTTTACATAGCTCAAATATTTAACTTCCTGTACAAGGGGTAAGGTAATGGGTGGCGAGGAGGACACCAAGGAGAAGTAGCAAATTTTAAAATATAAATAAAAAGTTGATCAAGTGGGGAAATATTGATCAACCATATATTCCTGATAAATGATGAAAAAGACGAACATTGAAACTAAATTAATTGTAAAAACAAAGCAACTACATTATTTATTATTATTTGCCTCACATTATTGATTTTCTAGGTGACAGGCACATGAACATGCAGGAAAAAACACTTAAAGGGAGAAAACCATTCTAAGAAGCTGGCAATGATTTGCTATACCTCTATCATTTACCTTCTATCTTTTAAAATGTATCATTTAACCTTCTCTTTTATAGACCGAATGCTGTGGAACTTGCACCTGAGAAAACATGGACAACACTGCATACCATTTTAATGTACAATCAGGAGGATACGAGTATTTATTTCAATGCATTATTTTAAAGCGGTATGCCCAGGGCATACTTTATGAAATATTCTTTGAGTTGGGAGAATATCTGAAACTGAAGCTGCATGTTAAAATGCATATGGTAGCAGTGCCTAATAATAATAATAATAATGTGAAGGTGGAGGTGTAAAGTCGTTCAGAGTAGAACAGAAGTAAGTGCCAGTGAACCAGAAGCTATAATGCATTAAAAGGAAACTGGAGGTACTGCAGGTAGAAAAGATTTTGAATCTGTTAATTTCTGCAAGAATATCAATCATTCTGAAGGTATCACCTTTTAACAATTGGTTATTTAAAGTTTGTCACACAATGGTATTAATAAAAGTGATTTCTTGAATAAGATTTGAGGATAGCTCAGGTATATTCATTTATTTATGGAATGTATTTATATGCTACTGGAAGTTGCAACTTGTATACCACACTTCTACTTAAGAACGCAAAAGCAACTGGTAATTCATCATGTATGAAGATGCCTGTTAAAAAACTAATAAATCCAATTGTGGCATCAGATGCCCTTATCCGAGGCAGCTTTTGGATGCTAGCCTGCATCATGCCAGGGCTTATTATAAACTAGCATTCAGTTTCTGGCAAGTCATTTGTAATTTATGTGTCAGCCAAGAGCTTCCTACAAGGATATTTAATGTTACTGTCCAATCATTTTGAATGGGCATTGAAAAGTGTGGGGGTTTTTTAAGCATGCTGAGTAAAAAACAAACGCTAAACAGTTTTACTGATGAATCCAACAAAAGAGTCTATTTTGATGGTTAATCACTGGCACATTGTTAAAATATTCAGCACAACAGAAGCTGCAAATGATTGCTCAAGTTTCACTACAGGATCTAAAGAGCTATTTTAGGCGCATCCATTTTGAATTTTTTTCTTCGTGACCAGCAAATCTCCTTTCCACAAACTTCTTCTGAAAGTTTTCATTGCTTTCAAAAACTATTCATGTGACATGGGGGCTGATGTTTAGTATACAAAAACAAATCCTAATTGAGTATGTGGAACTATGTATATGCATGTATATGCTGTAAAGGAATTTTTTTTTTTAATCAACACTTTAAAAAATTGAAAATCGGAAGCTTTTGAAAATGAGTTTGAGTCCCTCTTCACTCAAAAGTTTAAAGAGGATGACTGAATGAGAGTGGTCAATCTATACCTAGGTATCAGCTTACTATTCTTTGCAAGGTTGTTTCATTTGATCCAAATTGGTAGATATGGAGCGGATACAAGGCTATTGCTTTTACCTTGCAGAAAGCTGGAAATTGTATCAGATGGAATTAGCTGTGTGTCCACGTCCGTGGGTCATATTCTTTCATGTATACTATGGGATTGGAGCGTTCTCTGCATCGCTGCATCTGTGCTTCTAAACTTCCTTCTATCAATGGGAGTGGAGAGACAATGAGAAATCTTCTTGAGCAGATATGTCCTACTGCATGTTCCATGTATTGTTAATGAAAGGGAGAGAAGAGGGAGGACAGTTGGAGGGGGACAAGGGTATTTCTCGAGTGCAGAAGGTATGGAGCAAGAGCGTAATACAGACTACCTACACTACATGAGGCGGGAGGCGGGTGGCATTGTGGGTTAAACCACAGAGCCTAGGACTTGCCGATCAGAAGGTCGGCGGTTTGAATCCCTGTGATGGGATGAGCTCCCGTTGCTCAGTCCCTGCTCCTGCCAACCTAGCAGTTCAAAAGCACGTCAAAAGTGCAAGTAGCTAAATAGGTACCGCTCCAGCGGGAAGGTAAACGGCGTTTCCGTGCGCTGCTCTGGTTCACCAGAAGTGGCTCAGTCATGCTGGCCACATGACCCGGAAGCTGTACGCCAGCTCCCTCGGCCAATAAAGCGAGATGAGCGCTGCAACCCCAGAGTCGGTCACGACTGGACCTAATGGTCAGGGGTCCCTTTACCTTTACACTACATGTAGACTGAACAAAAGGCTTTAAGTAAATAATAATCCTTCCAAGAAAGAGATAGCATATAGCTGAACTAAGTGTGTTGCACTCCTAGGCAGCCTTACCTGGAAGCAGTTCTCAGCGGCTTGCTTAGGCTGGAAAATGCAAGACTGCCGATCTGCTAAGAAGGATACGGATTGAGTCCTTTGGGATTTTAGGTCTAAAGATCTGGCTGGAGGTTTATTCATGAAGCTGGAATGTCTGAAGTTCATGTGCATAATAAGTACTTTAACAGAATTTCTATTTAAAATATGTATGAAACTCCGATAGTAACGGGCGCATTCTGCGATAGGGAGTTTTACTATTGCAAGCATTTTCTGAGCTCTTGTCGCCGTACACTGCGCCTAAGATTTCAATTCAAATTGGCACTGCTGGAGCTGAGGGTGGCAGCGGCGGAACTGCTCCCTGCCAGCCCCACGTTAAAGAGATCGCTGAAGCTGAACTTCAAAGAGAGCCGCGTCTCAGCTGGCTTCCTGCCTGCCTGGTCTGTAAGGGGAGGGTGGGTGAGGGCGAAGGGCGGCGAGGCTGCAGAAATCCCCCTGCCAGACCCTGTGCCGCTGTGGATGCTGCCCAGGCACTGCTTGGGGCTGTTGCCCGTAGCCCCATCGGTGCTGCAAATGCAGAGCTGCTTGTAGCTCCAAACAACCCTGCAGACCCAAACAACCCTCTCACTCCACAGGGCAGCAGCAGGAGTGATCTTGATGCCACCGCCTTCTCTTCCTCCTATTCTCCCTCCCTCTGTTAGGCGAAGCTTCCCCTCTCCCCATCCCTCTACATGGCTGGGTGGGGAAGCGAAACCTCACCTCAGTGAAGCTTCCCCTTTAGGGAAGGGGAAGAAAGGGAGGCTTTGCCCGACAGAAGGAGGGAGAATAGGAGGAGGAGAAGGTGGTGGCAGCAGCAGGATCACTCCTGCCGCTGCCTCGGGAAGCGAGAGGGTCGCGGGTGGTTTTGCAGCCACACCGCCGCCGAAGTTGTTTAAGAAGTTGGAGCAGCACAACGAACAGCTCCGCATTTGTGGCCCCCAGCCTCCCGCTGTCCCCTGCCACTGCCAGGAGCAGCCCTAGATGCGCCTCCTTTGGTGCCGCAAGAGCCAGGAGATCTGTCAGGCAACGCGGCACAAATGCGACAAGGAATTGTGTTTCAGCGCCCCACAACCCAGGTTTCAGGCGCTATGTAGCACCTTGCTTTTCTTTCCCAGTTTCTTGGAAAAAAGAATGAAATAAATAACTCTGATAACATAAAAACTATAGGTTTCAAATGGTCAAGAAAAGAGGCTTTAATTTAAGTGTCACACTTGACTTTAAGGGACGCGGGTGGCGCTGTGGGTTAAACCACAGAGTCTAGGACTTGCCGATCAGAAGGTTGGCGGTTCGAATCCCCGCGACGGGGTGAGCTCCCGTTGCTCGGTCCCTGCTTCTGCCAACCTAGCAGTTTGAAAGCACCTCAAAGTGCAAGTAGATAAATAGGTACCGCTCCGGCGGGAAGGTAAATGGCATTTCCATGCACTGCTCTGGTTCGCCAGAAGCGGCTTAGTCATGCTGGCCACATGACCTGGAAGCTGTACGCCCGCTCCCTTGGCCAATAAAGCAATATGAGCGCCGCAACCCCAGAGTTGGCCACGACTGGACCTAATGGTCGGGGGTCCCTTTACCTTTACTTGACTTTACTGGGAAAGAATACAATGTTTCCCAAAGGAATGAAGCGTGCTTCTTCTTTAAGCTTTACCTCAAGTACATTGTCTATTATGCGATGAAGTCTTCCTTGGCCATACCTACAATCTTCTCATTTGCCTCTGTTTCCTCAGGTTCTCTAACTACAACACACTGCAAAATTCCTAGCCAGAAGAACTAATAATTCCCCAATCCACTTTGCTCTAAAGGGGAAACATGAATAATCTAGGGGTGTTTCCTTTTCTTCCACAATGCTGCTCACGTGCCAGAAGATAATGGCCCAAACCACCAAAACAGGTTTTCTGATACGGTATCGACAAATCCAAGATTGCACCTAGATGGACCATTCAATTTAGTAAAGCACCCGTCTGAACAACTTATTAAATAACTATTTACGCCAAGCTGTAACACTTTAACTATTCTTTGGTCTGGGTCACACATCATGAACCATGGCTTAGTGTGAATGTGAGGTTTCTTTCTGGGAAAGGAGATCACAGCTGCTTTGCTCCTTTCTGATTGTTTTGCTGCTGCGCTGAGCTAAGTCACAGTTCAGCTTAGTATGTCATCTGAACCTGGGCTCACAGTTTAGCTGTCCTGGAAAACCACAACCATACAGTATTGGACAAATCTTGGTTGCAGCTCATGGTTCGTCTGGAGAGAGCTAAACCCAGGTTCAGACAACGTGGGAGTCCATGTCTTTGCCTTAAGCCATTGCCTTAAAGTCCTATTGAATTCACAGAACTAGTTCCATGCTACTTTTGCTCCCTGTGACCAGATCCCTGTAAATATATTGATCTATACCATTAATAATATAATTCTGCTTCTCATGAAATCAGAACAACCTAACATGTATTGTCATATTATTCATATTCTGTTGAACTTTGAAGTAGTACACCCATGTGGTATGTTTTGAAATGGGTACTACATTGCAATAAACTCAACATTGCTCTGACTTTCTCGGGCATGTAACTAATCCGGGAAAAGTAAACATTAAGAACCTAGTTATTCAATCGTTCACTCACATAATGTACACATGTTTATATACACAACAATTAGTATTGGAGTGTAATATAAAAACAGAAGGTGTATTATTTGTTGAAATTATGCCAAATGAGGGAAACTGAAATAAAAATATGGGCCTCATGTTTGTGCACAAGTAGGCTCCAACACAAACCATTAGTATTTCTTTTCTTCTAAATTCAGCATTTTGCCAAATATATTTTACTTTTTTTTAAAAAAAAAGTTTACATGCAAGCACAAGGTTCTAATGTAACACATTTCATATCTAAAACATAGATAGTAACTTGAATGAATGTTTATGTAGTTATTATTATTTCCACAAATTTTGCAAGGGAAAAGTAAGCAGGAGGTAGGCTGCAGAAATCTTACACTAACTCCAAGTGTAACTAGGAGCTGCAAAGAGAAGCTCAGGTAGCACCCCGCCAAGCCAAACGGCAAGAGTCAGAAATTAGTAACTGATCCTGGAACACATCTTATACAGTTGTTTTTCTATCACAACTTAAACAGAATCATTAGTTTAGTCCATAAGGTATACAGTTTATAGACTTAAATGCTGCATGCAATTGTAGAATTTCAATGTATCTAATGAAAAGTTTATAGACACATGGAGGTTGCTAAGTCATTGTAACGGAGGGATCAGTACACATTTCTTGACTTGGTTGCCTTTTCATACAGCCCCCAAGGGCTAAAATGCCAATCGCATGACTATTTCTCTAGATTAATAGGTAAAGCCAAGCTGGCTGGAAAAGCAGTTCCTAACCAAAAACAAAACACACACAACTGCCTCGTCTTCAGCTCATGTCATTCTTTATAATATGCATTAGAAAGTTCTGTCAATAAGGGCCAAATCCCAGACCACTAAAAGTACCTACAAGAAGAATCATCCTGTTAGTATGATGTGACTCACATCACGGCAGGTACGGTGAACCTGCTCCCCACCAGGTGTTGGACTCTAACTTCCATCAACCCTGATCATAGGCCATGCTGGCTGGGGATGATGGGAACTGGAGTCCCATAACATCTGGAAGGCACCAGGTTTCCTATCCCTGCATTATAATCTACATTGTAAAAGTGACAGCATATCAACCCTTGACTCCCAAGCACTGGAAGTGCCTTGCCCAATGGAGGAAAGGCACAATGCCTAGCTTTCTAGAAGTGGCGTTGCTGCTGCTTACCAGGAGGGAAAAGGGTGAGGCAGCCTGCTTGTTGACAGTAGACCAGACTGGTTCTGCTGTTGCGCTCAGATTGTACCAGCTTCTCTGATTCCTACCACCCAGTAAGCAGCAGTGTCTCCACGGCCGGGAAGTTTATGTTGCAGCTCTGTCCTGCTGGGTGAGTTGCTTCTGCCAAACGCTATTCAATTCTAAGGACATTCTTCTTGTAAAAGTTGTATAGGCACAACAATATTTGTAGCTCTATTTGCTTTTTACCAGCATATATTCTGCTTTACAAGAAATAAAGCTATATAACTTACTTCCCTTACAAGGGACTCCTAATGTTTGGCTCTTTTCGCAATGAATTCTAGTGCAGAAGTATTCCCCCTTCCCCTTGAAATCTGCTGTGGTCCAGATGTTCAGTGCCAGATGAATCAAGCGACTGGGGAGCATCTTTTAATCTTTGCCTTCTTTCCACCCCCTGGACCTCTTATGCCTGTCGCTGGGAGCCAACAGTTGCAAGCCATGTCAATGGTAACTTGGATAAAGAATTCCTATCTAGTTAGGGACTAACGTCCTGATTGTTTTACTGTATTTTAAACATATTGTAAGCTGCCTTGAGAACCTCTGTTAATTATATATGTATTGTTTTAAATTATACATATATAATTCTCATCGATGTTAAGAGGCTAATTCACCCCAATTCAATATTATAACTCTGCTTTGACACACAGAAGCACTAGAAGTGGGTTTAGCTAACACAAGTAAGCAAACTGAAGGGCAAAACAGATGGACTCACAATAACAGCCCTGCAGAGTGCCATCAAGGATCTTAAGCAAAAGGACAAAGAGTAGGATATCATGCTGTTTTGCTAAACTCACCTGGCAGAGGTGCACAACCATTCTCTAGGAGCAGAGATGCATGCACAAAAGTAATAAGATGATTGCAAGTAATCGACTTCAACATAATAAACACTACTAACTTCTCAATAAACAGAAATGTTGCATAAAATTGAAATAAAAATGTCTGGACTTCTCACCTCTCGCTTTGCAAGCAGGACATTAGGAACGATATGCGGCAAGCAACGTCCAAGCATCAGCATGACGCTTTTTTCACTATCAGCAATTCGGGACACCTGGAAGTGCAATTTTGATTTAAAAGAGAAAGAAAAAGAAATAATATGCTGCAACGGCATTTATGCAATTCTTAAGGTAAATTAAGAAATCAGTCATGTCTTGTTTTCCGTCCCAGAAACGGCATTTATGCAATTCTTAAGGTAAATTAAGAAATCAGTCATGTCTTGTTTTCCGTCCCAGAAATCAGCACACAACAGGATACTGGGTTGACATGCTCATTTTAAACGTCTTGAAACCAAAAGACACAAAAGTTATCTGTGTAGGCTAACACATGAGGAGCAGTATAACTCCATCTGAGTAATACAACTGGAGCCACCCCCATTTCAACAATGGCACTTGTTGAGGTTACTGGGTGTGTCTGCCAAAGCTAATAACCAGTCCAAAGATTCTAAAATCTCCTCTATGGAGCTACATAAGCAACGGGCCAGAAGTCTGCTGGAGTATTAAAAATTCAGCAATATGGTCTCCTCAGCCTGGATGTTACAACTCATCAAGATTTAACATTTTCCAAAAAGGACATATACCTCTGATCCCAAACGGCTCTCTGCTGACATTTGACAGAAAGACAGCAATGCTTGATGGAACGCATGTGACAGCTTCCTGCAGTAGTTGGGGCGTGGGGAGAAATAGAAGACAGTTGGATAACTGATATTAGTAGCATGCCTCTTTGACTCACAACTGACAGCTACAGAACACAGTGTGTGTGTGTGTGTGTGTGTGTGCGCGCGCGCGTGTGTGCGCTGCTAGAATTCTAAACTGCTTTACAGATTAGCCAAAAACCTCTCAAATGCTACTCCTACACTATCATACAGATTATATTACTCGACTGAGAAAACTAGTTTCCACGAGAAACCAAAAGCTTGCCCACTGATGTGAACAGATTTTTAAAATACAAAACAGCAACAACATTTCAGTTTTATCTATTTCTTGATTATTTCATTTACATCCCAACTTTCCTCCAAGGAGCTCAAGGTGGCATACACGGCTCCTTTCCTTTCCCATTTTATCCTCACAACAACAACAACAACAACAACGAGAAGTACACTAAGCTTGGACAAGTTACCAAGAAGGAAAATGTAATTAACAACTGCTATCTTTTGAGTTACCTGTCTTGTTTATAAATTTCATATTGCGCTTTTCTTCTTACAGTGCAACCCACCCCAACTTACAAAGGCATTTTACCGGGGGAAGGGAGCGCTACACATGTCTGTTGAAAAGATGAAAGCTATGTTTCTCAATGCAACAGAACGTTCCAAAATGGAAACAAGAACCATTCGTAATTTATGTAAACTAGGATTAAGATTCAAATGGATTTTACTAAAATGCCACCCTAATTATGCTTGCATGTAATGTGCTGGGGAGGGGGGAAGAATCAAAATCAATATGGTCCATCAAAATCCTCAGATCTTACAATGTTGGATAGAAATGGTTATCTGCCTACTACAAACCAAATGGGGAAACTGACTTTGGTAATATTATGAGCCAATTATATTTCAGTCTTTTGATACAAATGTAGCAATTTTCAAATTTGGGTTTTTACAAAGAGCGTTCAGGAAGCAGTCCTGATTTCAAGGAGGTATCTCAAATTGCTTATGAGTAAATTATTCATTTCAAAAAGAAAGCTCATTATCAAGTCCCACTTAAAGTATATTCAACACTATTATTTTGAGGCTCAGGGTGAGAAACACATATTACGAAGTCTTTTAAAAATGCTATACATGAACATTACCAGTAAGGCATGAAAACCTATGGTGTGACTGCACATTTTCTTGAGATAAAAGATGAGCACCAGTATCTATAAGCTCATGATGTTATATGGACTAGATCACTGGTATAACTGGTGGGTCACGACCCACTAGCGGGTCATCGCCTGATCCCAAGGGGGTCACAACAGGAGCACCATCACCATGCAAATATATGGTAAAAGACTTAAGAACTGGATCCCCCAATGCATGTTTGGGTTAAACGTGGATCCTGGGTCTGAAAAGGTCTGAAGCTACCTGGCCAAGATGAAAGAACAAAAGGAACACGAGACAGCCTCATTGTGGCTGCATCCAAATGTCAAACAAACCACCTTTCATCTCAAAGCTAGGGCCTCAACATACTTGCAGCAGGCATAACCATCTGTTTTAATAGGGGTGCTGGAGGTGGCTGGGATTCAAATCTCTGACCTGTGATACAAAGAAGCAATATGTACATGCAGGAATGAAGTGTTTATGCAACTAGAGCCCCATCTTTTAATCCTGCAGCAGCAGTTTCCATGGCTGGAGAAGTGAACCATGAACCTTTTTATTTTATTTTAATGACCACCACAGTCAGTGTTTAAATGGTAGGAATGCAAGCAAGTTGGATACACAATGCAGGAGCATCAGTGATCAGGTCAGCACTGGGAAGGTAGGCAGGAGAGATACTGTTAGCTTCACGCATGGAAATTTCCCATGTCAGAAGGGGAAAAACCCAAATGCTTAGGGGGGGTGCACTAAAAATTCAGATCCCTCACACACTTGTTAAATCTGCCCTGCACAGCAAGTGAAACATTAAAAGAATCTTACAACATTGGTATTATTTTACTGGAAAAAGAATAAGCCACTAACCGATTGGGTTTATCGAAGTGTATGGCAGCTTTATTTGATGGAGGACAAGATGGAAGTTTTTCTCTTTCCTTCAAAGGAAGAGAAATTCTCATATCTTCTTTAGGAGGTCTTTTCTCTTCAGTGTCACCATGCTGACCATCATTAAGCGAACTCTGGATATCTAAATATCTCCCGTTATCGTCTGGGACTGTGAGAGGCACTTGAGCTAAAGATGACTGGACTGAATCGAATATCACTGGAACAGGAGTTTTTTCATTTCTTAAGTACTCTATCTCACTGAAAAGAGGCAGGCAGGACATAAAGGATTGGAATTAAGAAACAAGTTAGTAAGTAAACCACTTCCAGTAACCTAAAATATATATTAACAGGTTTTCCAAATGTGTTCCAGGTCATATACAAAACCTATTTCAGAAGCTTAGGAAATGAAACTGGAAGGTTTTCAAAAAATTATTTATTAAGCCTAGGAATAGGGAACTTGTGGCCCTCCAAATGTTGTGTTATAATTCCCAATCTGGGAATTGGAATCCAATCTTCGGAGGACCACAGACTCCGCAACCCTTCTGTAGCCATTAAAACCCTATCTTTCCATGATACAAATCATACTGAAGGGAGCATGTAGCACCCTTGTTCATATGTAATGCTTAGCCAAGTCATGGCTTAACCCAAATGAGCAAATGTGAGGACTCCTAAATACAAGACCATGGCCACTTTCCTCCTCCCCAGTTATTTATCTGTATTGCTCAGCTAAGCCATGGTTTGGCTTAGTATGTGGTCTGAAACCAGGCTCATGGTTTAACTCTCCCAGATAAACCACAAGCTACAAGGCATAGGACAAACCTTAGTTACACTTCATAGGAATAAAACTTAGCAGTTTTCTACTGGAATAAATTTGCCGTAAGAGCTTATAAGTAAGGAACAGTAATCATTCCTTCTTGGGACCAGCTGCTGTGGGAAGGCTCCCTGGGACTTCGTGTTCTAGGATACAACGGTTGGTGGTATTGAAAGCTGTTAGTTTGAAAATAGCAACTAAACCACATTGGTAAGCAAAGTGGTTTCTTAAGCAGCATAATTCAATGTCTGGCCTATTCAATGCAATTTAGGGCACAAATGAAACAAAGTTAGGCACGCTTAACGGTACCATTAAGATCAACAAGACACAAGAAGTTACAAAGTCAAGTAAATATTGAATTGTTTACCATTTATGTTGTAACTGAGATGACTACTGAGCATTTAAGTGATTCATTTATTTATCTGTGCCATCCGCCTTTTCCGAGACTATAAAATGCCAAGTAACTTCCCATTTGCTAAAAAGCACATAGTCTACAATGCTGGAGGATATACCTTTCAAGCCTTCGTATTTGTTCCAGCAGAGACCACTTCTCGGTGCTTAACACATTAATTTGATCTTCCAATTTCTGCACCATTACACATTGCTAAAGGGGGGGGGGGAAACATAAAGGGGGGGAGAGAGGAAATAATTTATCACACTGCATTTTGGTAGCAGGTTTTAAACTGACAAAAGTGAATGATGTTTGTCTACCTCTATAGATTCTGGTGTTCCAAATATAGGAATGTTCTCTAGAATAGGAGTGGTTGCATCAAATTCATCCTCTTCCGGGCCAACTGCTACATCTACAACATCTTTTGAAGTTACTTGGTGGTTCCCAAAGTCACGGTAGAGTTGTAGCAAGTCTGGAGGCTTTGGAATGTTCAGTCCTACGTCATCCCATAATTCAAAATCCTTTAGAAGTGTAAAAGCAGAAGATTAATTGTTAACTTCCCTTCTCATCCCGTCAAGTATTGTTATGAGTTGACCTTGGTTAGACATAAGCATGCGCATGCCTGTGTGTGTATGCGCAAGCTTGGTGTTTCTTTCAGAAGGCTGAAGACAGGAGCTATATGACTTCTGAGATGCAACAGACTGGAAAAATAAGACAGATGGGGGAGGGTTGAAGGAAACAGATGTCCAACATGGACCAGACAGCCAGATTCTTAAACTGAACCCCAAAATAAGCCATGCTGTGGAAATCCCCTTTATAAGCAAAAATCAGCATGGCAGACAGGATCCTGGCACCTTAGGGGGAAATCCCCAGTAAGAAGCAAGAGACCATGTCAACATTTGCCAAAAAAGGAGGGGGGAAATTGCTGAGTGGAAGACAGAGGGCGAGCTGAAAAACTTGACCAGGTATGGCTCCAGAATTAGAGGGAGCAGTGGCCATCAGGCCCCATAAAAGGCCACCCGACAGTAAAGTTGGAGATTGACAGAGAAGCCCAAAGAAGTGTTATAACACCTGAACTCTGGCCTTGTATCAGCTAGCTATCCTGGGTATGGCTGTCCCAAGTCTATAGGGAGGTTTCAGGAATGAGAAAAGAAAAAAAGGACAATTTCACCTGCAAATCTCCCCCACCCCTCGGTTCTAAGGTTACAGAGATGGCTGCCACCAAGTTAAAAAAACACAAAAATGTCTTCCTCCCACGCTAATCAGGGAAGGTGGCCTTTCTCATCTCTATTCTCCTTCTCTAGAACCCTCTCTCTGCTTTAAAGAAGTCCCAGGCTGGCAGCCAGATCCACACCTGAACGTTTCAGCACTTAACAGAATAGCAATGGACTATCTTAGGAGTGAGGGGGCGAACACCTGCTCCACCTGAAGACTTATCTCCCTCTATGAGTCCTGAACAGTACTAGAAAGTTCATGTTCCAAGCTGGCTGCAGCCCTGAAGGGGGAGCACCACTGTCAGGAGCTGGTGATAGACAGATGTATTTTGTTGTGGGCCTCCATTTGTGGTTTACTATTTCCTGCTCTGACCAAAACAATAAGCCTGCATCAGTCTCTCCTACATATGAGTCACTATACAAATATTGTTTGGAAACTAGGCTCAAGAATTACCAAGTGCTTGGAAAGGTAAGTGGGGAAACGACAAGCTGTAACGGAATTATTATTCAAACTTACCTGATCATCACTTTCATCTGAAAAAGTTATTGAAGTAAGCTTGTAGCTGTTCTTTAATAAAAATTCATTGACTAAGAAGTTTAGAGCTCTTTTTTCAAGAGGTTTAATTGGTTCCTAGGAAAAAGAAGGAAGTTATGTAAGAGATGTAAATACTCTCATTAGAATATTTATTCTATCATTATCATATGTATTAAGATAGCAGCTCAGTCATGTCTAGATATCACAGAGTAGTTTACACGGTGTACTCAACAAGCTAATTGTGTAGTGTGTCTGTCTGTCTGTCTATCTATGTATGTATGTATGTATCTATTTATCTATCTATATCTATCTACAGGCAAACAGCCCCCACACCACCTACAAGTTTTACTGCAATCAAGGAGTATATAAATATTGCTTTTTTTATTATAAAAAAGGCTATTGGCTAACTGCTGGTAGACGATAACAGCAAATAATAGGGTGTTTCCCCCCCCCCCCCAGTCCAAACTACCCACCTGAATTTCAGGACTTGATTTGTAATTTCTCCGTTCCTGCAAAGGAACTTCATTTTCTGCAAACAGCAATATATAAAAAATTATTATTCTCCATTTTGTGAGGCATCACCTACTGCTATTTTGTCAAAATGAAAAAAAAAAAAAAAACTAAGGAAAAGGTTTATGTACACCACCTGCAGCCTGAGTCAGGTTGGCTCGGAGGGCCTGAATGGTCTCCTTTGCTTTCCGTAGTTCAAACTCCAGGACTGGACAAGGATTTGGATTAAACATACACAGGCATCCAACCAAGAATAGGGAAACAAAAATGAAATATAAAAAAGCAAGGATGGGTGTGAAAATAAAATACAATTTGTATTAAAGACAAAGCATGCAATCTTTATGGAACTCATGAACGCATGCAGCAGAGTTAGACTGAAGCAAACTGGTGAACATTTTCCATAATTAAAGTCTAACCTTAATGAATAACTTAAGCTGTCTGACAAGGAATGCTATAGGCTTTAAGCAGAATATTGTACCACTTTGGAAAGCTTGAAAGATTTTCCTTACAAGGCATTAATGACGACTAATACTTTAAAGTTGAAAAAGAGAAGTGTGAAGATGAGCGTGACTTGCTTTGAGGGACTGGGATGAATTTGAAATACAACTTTCATCAACAAAATGGAATTATCAGCAACTACACAGGTTATAATCTACATTTTTACAGCTACTGGAGGCAGCTCTATGTTTTTCTATGTGGCATGATGTTTTTTGGAGCAGCTTATCACTGGGCTGGTTCTACTCCTTACGCCACTTTAAATTTTGCTAGAGACACATGTAATAATTTTCCAAACAAAACATTTGTTCCATCATTTAGACAAGATGAGATAATTTAACATTTATGAATTGCTTTCTGCCACAGCACTTTGAACAATATGTAAGTAGATCCAATTTATCAAATATCTCAAAACTGGAACTTACATTGATTGAGTTAAGGGGTTAGAATTCACTCTGGACATTTGTAATTAACATTTAACACTATCAACATATAATAATCTGGGGGAAATTATAGGTGGTATTCAACTAATTTGGAGCCACTGAAATTAATGAACATATTTAAGTTAGTTCCATTAACTTCAATGGGCCTACTCTGGGTAAAACCTAGTTGACTACAGTCCTGTATTTTTTAGGTAATTACTTAAAATCTTTATATTGGAATAACCTAGGTTGTGCCAAAAAAGCAGGTGCTGTTTTCTTGGAGCCTTTCACCCCTGGATAATGTATGGCGATAACTGTATTTTATGGATGAATTTGTGTAATATGTTGGTAGTAAGTGTGTATGGGAAAAAGATTCACTCAGTTTGCATTTTTCTTCTTTAAAAACAGAATGGGTAGTTAGAGTACATCACATCTACTACATGGAAAGAACTTGTTTGATGCACAGAACTTTACTGCAGAACTACGAAAGCACAACTGAGGATCTGATGAGAAAGTGAAAAAAATCTGTAGGAATCAGCAATGCTGATCTGCAAATATTTCTGTGCAACAAAGTCTGAAAACAATGTTGAGACTTTCTTCTGATTAATAAATTAATTCTGTAGAAGCAGCCAGCATTAGCACAATTTGGTTAACCTTGGCTTTTTGAAAAGTTACTCAACTTGTAGATGAATTGAGTTTAAATTAAAAGGTTCTTCCTTTAAAAGATATAAAAATAGTTTGTTACAGAACAATTGCAGATCAGAAATGCCCTGCAACATGATGATAAAAATGTTCAAAAAAAGATAGCAAGAACACAAATTGTAGAGAAGCTCAGGAATTCCAGTAAGGAAACTAATGTTCAACAGCAAGACATATCACCAAGGGCACAGAAAGCCAGAAAAACCATATCACATAAACCCATGTCAGACGGCAAAGTCTTTCTATTATCTAATTAACAGCTCTGAAATACACTAAACAACCAGTGTAACTTAACATTGTGTACTTAATTTTACCATTAAAACAGTTTACTCTGCTGCATGGTTTCTCTTCAGACATTTAACATTTTAATCCAGCTAGTATATATATGTATTATAGATATTCAACAATATATCAAGCATGACTGGCTGAAATAAAAACAGATGGTTGGCTCCAGACTAACAGGACAATCCTATACATGTCTACTCAGAATCAAGCACTGAGTTCAATGAGACTTACTCCCAGGAAGGTGTTATAGGATTGCACCCTAAAGTTAGATTCTGATGGGGCAAGCAAAAGCACAACTAACTTTGTCTGGTTCCAACCCACATATTCTAGTAAAAAAAAAGTCATTGTTTTTATTACAATTTAATGAGCTATTTTCATTCTTTTCAGGTAAAAATATGACAGTGACTAGACTTTCCCCCCCATTGATAATAATGACTTCATAACTGCAGCCCTGACTTTAGCAGAATCAAAAACAATAGAGTTTTGTTCCAGCTTTGACTAATATGTTTATTTCTCCATTAGCTTCTGAAAATTCAACTGATCAAGTTGGATGTAACCCAAAAACACTCTTGCTGCAATAAATATGTTAGGCTGGGATCCAGATGGTCTCTTGTGTGAGCAGAAAGTGCATCTGCTGCTAGCACAAGCTTCCAGTCTGCACCCATTCCCTGCTCCTTCCTCTAATATTCATGCTGCTTCAGAGGGCTCCTCTATCCTCTGGACTTCCCCATGTGCTTCTCTGGTTCCCGTCACATGCCTTTAAAGGTGCCCACAGGAGACTGTTAATTCTGTTGCAGCTAAAATAACACAGCTACCTCCCTGGAATTTGTAGCATGTCAAGTCTTCACAATAAGCATAACCACTTTAGGGGGAAAGGCGTAATCTCTGCCAACAGCAGATATGGAACATGTGGTGAGGTGAACCATACTGGCATCATTGCAGCTTACCATCTCAACATTGGCATCATTGCTGCTTACCAGGCTGGGTTAGGGCTGGCCAGGAGCAGCATATTGCAACCCTGACTATGCCCTGCCCCCAACCCCATCCAGGTAAGCAGATGTTATGCCAGTACCCTGAGAGCAATTCTGACCCACCACAGGTTTTTAAATTGTTTCGTTGCAAACCAACCATAGCCAGCAAAGCAGTAGCCACCGTTTCCAAACCCTTTCTGACAACTGTGCCAGAGATGGAAGGGTGGGAGGAGATGGAGGCTTCCTGTAGCTCTTTCTCCATGGCCCAGTGGAGAATCCATTAGCCTAGTTTGGATGTCAACCTAAATCATAGTTCAGTGTGATAGCTAAACCAGGGCAGCGATTTCTCCATGGAGCTGTGAAGAAATTAAAGTCCCCTCACTTTTCTTTTTCTAAAGCATGTGAGGTAACAAAACTATTGCAGAAGACAGGCAACCAGTTGTTACACAACCACTAAGATCTTTTTATCAAGACAAAACCCATTCTTCTGTGGCTCTTAATGTTTGGCAAGTTCAAGATAAAACAGCATGACACTGCAACATTCAACCCAAGAAGTATACCATATTTTTCCATGTATAAGATGACCCCGTGTATAAGATGACTGATGACCCCCCCTTTTTTTGAACCTAAAATTAAGAAATCAATAATTTAAGCATCAAACAGAACAACTTTGAGCTTTTGGGAGTGGGAGGTCGCCCTCCAACAAAAAGTTGTTGAACTTTTTTGCGAAGGTTGCCCAAAGTTAGTGTTACCATATTTTAAGAGCCTGAGCCCAGGCCGCCCAGACCAGTGCCTGGGGCCGAACTCCTGTGCATTCACAATCCATGTATAAGATGACCCCCAATTTTTGCCTAAATTTTTAAAGCAAAAAACATGGTTTATACATGGAAAAATATGATAATTCTGGAATGTTGACAATCTTTTTAAATGCAATATTCAACCCTGAAAGTATTACGCTAGAATGTTGATCATATAAGGCTTTTGTCTTCACTATCAGTTTTAAAGAAATCAACTTTAAACATTTTTCATATTTGAATATTATCACAACTTCTAACCTATTTCATTTAGAATTGTACAACACAGTACACTGCTAGTCAGCCTGTTCACGCAAGTCTTTCTGGACCAATAAGGAAACCATTTAGCAGAAACATAAACAGCCATTAAAAGGTTTCATATTTAAAAGGACTTGTCTCTCAACAGCATTTCGTTCCTTACAAAAATAGATGCAGTAGTTGTCTTCAGCTTGACTTCAAATGCTATTGCTTTGTGACAATTATTACAGTGACAGAAAAAGACATAAAGCATAAAATGTATCAATGGAACTTTTTTAAAGAACAGGTTTTTTGTATTAAAAATAAAATAAATAAATCAACTAGCCAAAGAAGTACTGTTACAAATTTAATAAACCATTCAAAAATATTCCATGTTACTAGAAACTTTACAAAACATTAAACTTAAAAGGTAACTTTAAAAAATAAATGCGACACACCTAAAGACTATTTCCAAATAAAAATTCACTGAGCAACATCCACACAATAGTTTATTTTATATGAAATTTTGCTCACCAGCCAGCCGTTCATCTGTCTCCCTGTTGCCATCATCTGAATATCTTGCAAAGTCCAGTGAGTCAAGAGTGCTAATGCTTCCAGCTCGATCTAAAAATATTTAAACAAACATTTGAGCTTTGTTTGTTCTCCCCATCCTGTACAAGGGTTCCCCAACTGAAGTTAGAGGCTGCACATGGCAAAGGACTTAAAAAAAGCTTTGGGTGGTATTCAACAAAGTTCTATTCAGAGTAGACCTACTTAAAATTAATGTATCCAAATTAGTCATGTTTATTCACTTCAATAGGCCTACTCCAAGTAAAATCTAGTTAAACGCTACCCTGGATGATCTTCCCATAACACAGTGCCAGATTTAAGTTATACCTGTTTTCCTCTCATTACCACAAAACATTTCACTGCCTGTTTGCCTCAACTTTCTCTCACAAAAATGTGTTCTCTTTGAGCATGATCTTCTATTTCGACAGGGAAAAGAATGAAAAGAAGTCAGTTTAGAGACAGGACAGGTATTGTAAGCATAGTAACAATTCCACTGAAAACAAGAGTTTATGCCGAATACCTATATATGACAGCTGTAAAGGGCTGGATATAAATCTAACAATAATAAGAGGAGTTTCCCCGATGATCAGGAAGAGGAAGACAGCAAGAAAAAATATGGGGACAGGGATGTCTCAAATAGCAGCATGTTTCCTTTTAGGCTGCTTATACTACACCCATGTTTGAAACATACACAAATTCAGTGGTTAAAGAAAACACGCTAAGTGTAGAATTGCAACACAAGTTTGAAACCTATTTAAATGCAAAAAAGAAGAAAAGTCAATTCTGCACAGGAATTGTAACTCTAAACCAAGCCACGAAACAGGAGAAGGAAGTGAGCTGTGAGTAACACCTGCATAAAACTAGTTAGAAACAGTTTAACAGTACCGTATTGGCCCAAAGATAAGCCAAACCTGCTAATAAGCCACACCTTTAAAATTCAAGGGAGGAAAAAAAAAAGACAATACCCAAATATAAGCCGCTACCTTAAAATTCTGCAGGCACTCACACCCATAAATGGCAAACGTAGAAGAAAATCCTATGGGTACCATTCTCCTGCGCTCCTGGGCTGCTTCCTGTGGGGTAGCCACGCTGCTTTGCTGGCGGCCTTCCCCCTGCTTTATTGCTGCACCCCCACTGGCCCTCGTGGTGGCATCCTGGGAAGCGGGGGGTGCTCTCCATTCCAGTCTTGGAAGGCAAGGCAGGAAGGCGGACCTAGGGCAGCTGTTTCAGCAGCGATATCGTAAGGTTGGGAATATAAGCTGCACTATAACTTCACGGTCGGAATTTGGGGAAAAAGTGTGGCTTATATTCTGGCCAATACGGTAAGTGTGTTTTATACTGTAATATCTGAAACACTGTTTTATACTATGCAGTTAGCATGTTACACTCTAAGGTTTGTCTAGCTCAGTGTTTCTCAAACTTGGGTCCCCAGCTGTTGTTGGACTACAACTCCCATCATCTCTGACCACTGGTCTTGCTAGCTAGGGATGATGGGAGTTGTAGTCCAACAACAGCTGGTGACCCAAGTTTGAGGAACACTGGACTCTAGCTAAACGAGAAACTTAAAATTAAATGATTACATGGCTGGCTTCAAGGAGATCCGCTTCTTTTACTTCACTGGGCACAGAGTAGATGCAAAATATCAACTTCCTTTCTTTAGTAATATTTTAGTAAGAACTATTTATGCATTACTCTGGGGGTGGGAGAACTGGAATACTTTATCAGGAAACTGGAAAAGAATCATAAACTGAGGGACAGACAAAACACATTATAGTAATAGAGTCGTACCTTGGATTCTGACGCCTTGCAAGTTGAACGTTTTGGCTCCTGAACGCTGCAAAACCGGAAGCGAGTGTTTCGGTCTGTGAACGTTCTGTGGAACCCAAACGTCCGACGGGGCTTCCGTGGCTTCCAATTGGCTACCGGAGCTTCCTGCAGCCAATCAGAAGCCGTGCTTTGGTGTCCGAACGTTTTAGAAGTCAAACGGACTTCCGGAACAGATTCCATTAGACTTCCAAGGTACGACTGTACTATTTCTGGGAGTGGTGGAGTATTATAGCTGTAATCGTATACACTTACTTAGGAGTAAATGGCACTGAAGTTAATGGGATGTGCCCATTGTAAATGCAAGAGCTGTATAGTCTTATAATTGTTAAGTAATCACACAGGTCTTAATACAGAACTAAATAATTTTTTAAAAAGATTTTTAAAAAGATACCATTATTCTGGTGCTATCAACAGGATGCACTGAAATCACAAAACTGCTCTCCATCTAAATTGCCAGTTTACTCTTCTGCTCCATCTATCCTATTTCCTATAATAATCTGTACTGAGTTGTTCTTTCTGTACCTTGGCCTGTACCTTGTTTCTTAAGTCAGCCTCTTGAACAGTTTCTGCCAAGCACAGAAACTCTCCAAACTTCCATATTCCTGGTCAACAGGTAGAACAAGTTTTTTTTGAAATTACCATACTTCACAAAACTCCACACCTTTACTCTACACTGACTTGCTGCTATTATTAATGCCAGAGGTGACCGCTTCAAATCCGAGAAAAATAACGTGTTGATCAGTTGAGGAAAATTATGTGAAGTAAAAGGCACTAAGGAGATTTGGTAATTTTAATGAAATGAGAATAAGCAACTTTTCAAGAGTTTCCAAGAATGCAAACAAAACTGGCAGTAGAATTTATTTTCACAACACTTTGTCTTCCTGAAAACTTACAAGCTATCTTTATCACGTAGGGACTCCATTTAATGTTGATATAGTTGAAACAGATGTTAACATGCATTCAGTTTGCAAGATCTTTGATTACTGCGGTAGACACAAGTCTTCTGTCAGCACACAGGTGCGAAGTGCTTTTATTTTAAGACTGTGGTGGGGTACCTTTTTGTGCTGGGTCTGTATTCCTTTGGGAGTGGGAAATCTCACAGGGACCACATACGAGAGGCAGATTGAGTCAGAGCTAGCAGTGGGCTATCCATCTTCTTTCAGTCACCTCGTCTTTCCCTACCACTGAAGATCTGTCATGCAGTAAAATGTCCCATTCTTTCAAATGGTTTATGTTCTCTATGTTTCATTGTGGCACACAGGAGATTTTTGAGGTCATGGGTCTGGCAGTGCATGGAGAAGGCAAACATCTCCCAAACTGCCTATTCAAAATCACTCTTACATATGCAGTAATATAGTTTAGGGGGGAAAGGTACTATCAGCATGAACAGGAACTTTCTTGGCTGCTGCTGCTGCTGCTGCTAATGCTAATTTCTGCATGAGCATGACTAAGGACAAGAGGCTGTTGGTCAGCAGTTCTCCACCCTTGATTTAACAATTTGCAACTAAGGGAATATAAATAGCAGACATCTTTAAAAATATTCTGCAATTTATAGTCTTGTAAACAAGTCTGTCTGTGAATGCTCTCTTCCGCTTATCAGGAGGGAGTGACCATGAAACAAGCAGCTGTGGAGAAACATCAGGGGAGTGCAAAAGACTACCGTGACAGCTGCCAATCTGTGTGTATCTTCTAGTAGCTGTACACATTTATGAAGAGCACGTGTGTAGGGGCTGAATTTGATGTGTACTGCCAGCCTATGTACGTTCACACACACACCATCAGGAGGCAGCATTCAAAGTGAAGCGCTGCATTTTGCTTAGATAAAAATAGTGCAACACTATCATGGTTGCCAACCTTGGCCTACAACCATTGTGAGCAAGGAGGCAACAGGTTAAGCAGGCCCAAGCATTTGCCTTTTTATTCTTTTCTTCTTTTTTATTGATTTATCATAAACATATGGACCAAGCATTTGCCACTCAGCCTATTACTATTACCCACTGCAAGCAATTGCTAGGACAACTGGTACTTACCCCAGACAAATAGGCTGCTTTAGCTGTGGCTTCACTTGGCAGAAAAATCAATAATACCAGTGTTAAGATTGGGTTGCAAGAAAAAAAGTGACTTTCCTAGTTACTAAATTGGTAAGCATGCGTTGAGACTCGAGTCCTAAATCTTTTTCCCCTCCGGTCCTTCTGTAATTCCGCATAAAATGCCATTATGGGTTTGTGGACCAACTACTGAACTTTAGTGAAGAGATACTGCATTCTAATTATTCAGCACCCAATTTTATTAAAAATTATCAATCAAATATTTGATTCTCCATCAGACAATGCCTGATGGAGGCTTTTCAGTCTTTTCAGAAGAAACCTAAGCTTCTTGGAATGTTTTATACTGGACTTGGTGCACTGAATCAGTTTGGGAAGCTTTTTTTTGGTGGGGGGATGGATCCAGAAAGTTTTATTTGACTAGAACTTTGATTACAATAAACCAAAATTAGTCTATCATAGAGTTACGACTCTTTTTTGATGCTGCAATGAAAATGAAATGCAAAATGATTAACTGGCTGCATAATATGATGAACAAGAAGTAATAATTAAAACATTCAATCCTATTTAGGTGTGGTAGCTATGTAATAATCTAATGTCCTTCTTGAAGTACTAAGCTGGAATGATTTTAAATGAAGCCTTGTTTCTCAAGCTGAAAACATAATTCTACAGTAACAGCAGATAATCAAGTGCTTTCCAGTGCAAACTTTTTTAAGTGGTTAATTATTCAACAACAGACTTGATTTCCCTTGCTAGAGTAATACTTGCACTTCTCTGGTTCTGTTTTAAGCTACTGTGCATATGAGGAGTAATTATATTTTCTTATTTCATGCTGGGAGTTGTTATCTGAGGCATCTCTGAGGAATATGAAACAGTTAAGCCCATCATTTCCAAAATGTTCTGAAGTCCTTGAAGAAACGCAAGCCCTAGAATTTTTACAGTGCCTTTAACTCTGTTAAGCCTGGAATATGACTTTGGAGCCCTTCAGCTGTAATAACCATAATAGTGAACCATAGTCAGGATTAGAACAAGGGGAGTGGGGGCAGAAAAGTGTCCCCGCGTGCCCGCCTTGTGGGTTTAATAAATGAGGCTGGATTGCTGTGAACAAGAAATGGGGAGGGATAAAGAGACAACTCCTCACTTTTGCAAACACTTGTATTTCAGAAGCCCAAAGGAAGCAAGTGCTTAGTTTACTTTTCATGTTAGAATTAGAATGAGTGCAATTTTGATTAGTAATATCTGAAAGGTTATGCCCTAATCAAAATATGGAATACAAGAAGTTTCTTCCACATACATTCTTCTTAGATAGTCATTAGCTCTGGTCAAGTACACCTGAATTACAGACCAACACGGTAAATGCCGCAGAAGCATTTCCATGAGTACATCATTCTGCTGCTAGCTGTCCTGGGACAGAGTCAAAGCAGACAGTAACATACTAGAAGAAAATTATCTAAAAGAAACAGAAAAGGGAACATAAGCTACTCATTAAATGACACAAACACAATACAACTGAAATCTTACAAATATTTACTAACCATTACAACCCAACTTTAAAGGTAAAAGTAAAGGGACCCCTGACCATTAGGTCCAGTCATGACCGACTCTGGGGTTGCGGCACTCATCTCGCTTTATTGGCCGAGGGAGCTGGCGTACAGCTTCCGGGTCATGTGGCCAGCATGACTGAGCCACTTCTGGTGAACCAGAGCAGTGCACGGAAACGCCATTTACCTTCCCACCGGAGTGATACCTATTTATCTACTTGCACTTGACGTGCTTTTCAAACTGCTAGGTTGGCAGGAGCTGGGACCGAGCAACGGGAGCTCACCCCGTCGCGGGGATTCGAACCGCCGACCTTCTGATCGGCAAGTCCTAGGCTCTGTGGTTTAACCCACAAACCCAACTTTACAGCATTTTAAACTACTACATACTGTTCATGCCTGAAGAGTATGAGTTACAGAAATGTGACAAATGCTGGCCTTAATGAGAATGGAATTTTAATAATTCTAAGCTAGAATCACCTACAAAAACACAGTAGCCGCTCAACAAAAATAGCACTTTTTCTGAATATAGTCTTGTTTTCCACTATTAGCACCTCGTTTCCATTCCTCGTTTCCATGAATAGTGCATAACTTCCAGATCTACAGATAGAACAATGCTCAACCATATATTCTCCAAGTAAGCAATTGTAGGGGCAGAGAGGGCTGAATTGAGAGATCCTGAAATCCAGGTTTCCTCCATGTCAAAAACCAATGTCTAGAGAAAGAGGCAGTAGAACTGTGCTGCTGGCTTTGCTTGCTCTGTTCAATGTCTTGCGTGTCCACGCTGCCTGGACAGCCATGTGTTTCCATGAATTTACATATAACAAAATCTTAAACAAAAGCAGCTACTACCTCACTCCTTCAACACAATTGGGACCTGGAATCACCTATAATCATAGAATTGTAGAGTTGGAAGGGATTCCAAGGGTCATCTAGTCCAACCCCCTGCAATGCAGGGATCGCAACTAAGGCATCCATGACAAATGGCCATCCAACCTCTGCTTAAAAACCTCCAAGGAAGGAGAGTCAACAACCTCTTGAAGGACCTGTTCCACTCTTGAACAGTTATTACTGTCAGAAAGTTATTCCTAATGTTTAGTCAGAATCTCCTTCCTTGTAACCTGAAGCCATTGGTTTGGGTCCTACCCTCCAGAGAAAACCAGCTTGCTCCATCTTCCATGTGACAGCCCTTGAGATATCAGAAGATGGCTATCAGATCTCTGAGTCTCCTCTTTTTCAAGGCTAAACATACCCAGCTCCCTCAAACATTCCTCATAAGGCTTGGTTTTCAGATCCTTAATCATCTTGGTTGCCCATCTCTCTACTTGTTCCAGCTTGTCAATACCACATAGGGGTTCTGGCCTTTGTTAGGCTTTTGCTATGCCAGGGGTGAGGAACCTGTGGGCCAAATGCAATCCTGCAGGCCTCTCAATCTGACCTTCAGGACTCTTTCCAGGTCATACCCTTCACCAGCCCTGCACCAAGCTCTCCTTGAATGCTTTTACCTTGCTTGGAATATGTCCTTGAACTGTGATAATGCCTCTTGCTTGCCTGGATGGAAAGATATGTGCCTGAGTGTGAGTGTAGAAACTTCTGGCTTTTGAGTGACTGGAATGTAGCCAACTGTAAAGAGCCACATCCCTCATTCCATCCACGACTGACACGAGGCCCCCAGAAAGTTGCCCATGAGGCAATGTGGCCCTTGGGCTGAAAAAAGTATTCAATCCCTGTGCTAGACATAAATCCATGTCAACGCTGAGAAACCCAGACGTGTGCTCAGGGCTATGGAAAACATCAGGGGCACAATCCTGTTGTCCCTTCTCCATGCACAGAATCTACACATGGAAAACCACAAGGCATTCTTAGCTGTGACAAAAAAGAGCATTTTTCCTCCTTCCTTCCTCCTGATTGCATGTGCAATGAAAATGTAAAACTTCCAGGCTCAGTCCAGAACAAACTGCAGTTCCCATGTTCCGATTTAACAGGAAACTGAGATTTCTTCAGAACTGGGAAGTGTTACTTCTTACCCTCACATGTGGAGGGAAGGGAGAGAGTGGTGTGATTCCACCTTCTGAAGTTAGTGCCAAAGCAATAAATGAAAAATTCACCCCTACTGGCATTCTTCCTATTTCAAAAGGAGCTTATAGTATAATTGAACATTTTTATAGGGTAAAATACCAAACAACATTTCTCCTTGGCTAAACCAAGAATGCCACCATAAATTCAAAAAGCTCCTGCTGCAAACACTGAATAAAACAACATCTCAGAAAATGTGACAGAGGTACCATATCTATTCTTCATTAATATGGTCTCAACCAAAACAATAATTTATGTTAATAAAGCTATCAAACGATGAGAATAACTGTACTTTCAGATCAGTATCACACCTGTATTTATGCCAACATGGTGCTAAAGACTGAAAGCAAAATAGCATTCAGTATAATTAGATATGAGGCTAGCTGCATTTGTAGCTCCTTGAGCCGTTTCCTAACCCCAAAATGTATCAAATAATAGACTCTGTCATTTGTGTCATACCACACTAATACTAGTGCAAAAATATATTGGTACTGCTACTAAGCATGGTTAACACCTCTAAATACTGGGGGGAAAACAGGAGTTATGTAACATAAGTAGCTTCAAGGACCATATGTTTCCATACTTGCTTTAGGAACAGGTATTTTAAGACAGAGTTTGGGTCCATTCCACCTATACAATTCTAAAAATTGATTCTTATAATTTGCTAGTGAACACATGTGTTAAGATCTGTTCATGGGAGTAAGTCTAACTTCTGAAAAGCATAATATGGAGGGAGAGAACAGACACGCAATTATAGCTTAACTTTTGTGACCCAGAAGATTTCAAGTTGCAATTTTCCAGTTTACAGATGGAAGCAATGCTCCCACCTGAGTTAGTTGATCATGAGAATGGAATAGTCACATGAACAGTGTTTCTGCAGACATCTGACCCCAGCATTTCATCAGAACTGACTAGGAGTTGTTCCCTCTTACTTCTAAGAATATAGATTAAGAGTCATAGCTGGAAATAACAAAAATTGTTCCATATATTAATACTTCCCCTATGTACACTTGTCTTCCAAGCATCTGATAATGCTTGTTGAAATGCCAATGTGGATAGTTCTGTAACTCAGGAAGTTCTGAGACGTACTTGGGAAGTTCTCTCACTCTAACGTGTCTTATGATTAACCCAAGTTATTTTCATTTTATCCAGAACACAACATATTCCTATTGACCCTATAGATAAAACTAATACAATGGCACATCCAACAGCTTCTGTATGAGTATCTGTTTTATCTATATCCTGGCAATGGTAGAAACATTTCAATCAAATTTGAGTTTCTGCAGATACTTGTGCATACCCGAATGCTCACTGTATCTTTCCAACAAAATACATGGAAACCTGCTAATATTCACTTCCACAGGAATACCAATTTCCCAATTCAATGCCTCAGCGTCAGCCATGCCTCCATCATTAAACAAGACACCAACACTTATGGCAAATTATGTCAATAGCCACTTCTAGTACTTAAGGTACTGTTTCATGGGTGCAATGAAACAACATCATGCCAGTTATTTGAAGGAACTAAACACAAAGCAAGTAATATGAACATAGTGTTTTCTATTTGGCCAACTACTATTGTGATATAAAGAGCAACATCCAATGATGACTGCCCACTTGCTCAATGGAAATCCACTTCACAAGGAGACTTTCTAGTTTAGCCTTCTTCCCTGCTCCAGCACCTTGAATGCTCCCAACGTCTGCTCTGGAATGTTCCTCAGCCCTCCAAAGCAAATTCTGGAAGCACATGAAGGTTGTAGGAGGAAGAGGATGAAGAAGAGGCCCCATTGCAAGAGCAGGAGCCTGGATCTAACCCAATGTTAGCTGGTTATGATTCCTTGGGTTTTCCTGATAACCCTGGCTTGGTGATTCAGCACCAAACTGCAAGTGACAGGGGAGTCAGTTTTCACTTTTATAAGATAGAAAGTGATTCAGAAGAACCCGACCCAACCCAACATCTAGCCTTGCAAAAAGAAAGCAAAACCCACACAGATCAGGAATAGTCATGGCTATTCTTGTCACCTCTGCAGATGTGTGAATAATCAGCACAGCCTGAGCTCATGATATGCTTCTTGCAAGAATGAAAAAGATCAACATGTACATCCAATTCTATACTGTTAAAAACAGATGCTATAAGAAGATGGCAACGACTACAAGAATCTAGCATCATTAATGTTTAGAAGCAATAGCCTCTGACCTAGCAACCCTGTCAAAGTAATATACCTGCATGAGGGGTGATGACCTGCAACCCAACCTATACATATTTACTCAGAAGTAATTTCCATTGAGTTAAATGGGACTTATACCCAGGTAAGTATGCATTGGGTTCCAGTCTTAATAGTACTATCACACAATCCATCTTCCCACTAAGGCAAGCTCTTCCCCTATAGCAAGAACTATTGGGATGAGAGGGTTAGGCTCCTGCAGAGCTCTGGCTGAGCTGGGAGGGAGTTATGCTCTCTTAACTACTTAATCCTTGGACTCAGCCAGGGAGTATCATCTCTCTCATCCCAGGAGAGCTGGGACCTAGGTGGCTGAGCAGATTTCAGAGGCTCTTAAGTTGGGGCAAGCCCTGACAAACCAGCGTGGCAGAGGCAGGACCACAGAGGATGGGTCCTCAGCTCAGTCGTGCGACTTGGCAACCTGGCATTAAGTTAAGGCATCAAAAAGAGTGGTGCATCTCAAGCACTACTTTAAAAGTTTGTTTTCTCTCTACCAGGCTTAGGTGGGCTCCGCTAGCAGTAGCCCCACTGCTGAACTGAGTAGCTTTGCGCCGGCTCATTCATACCAGACCTACACTGGCTCCCAGTACGTTTCCGAGCACAATTCATGGTGTTGGTGCTGACCTTTAAAGCCCTAAACGGCCTCGGTCCAGTATACCTGAAGGAGCGTCTCCACCTCCATCGTTCTGCCCGGACACTGAAGTCTAGGGCAGAGGGCCTTCTAGCGGTTCCCTCGCTGCGAGAAGCCAAGTTACAGGGAACCAGGCAGAGGGCCTTCTCGGTAGTGGCACCTACCCTGTGGAATGCCCTCCCACCAGGTGTCAAAGAGAAAAATAACTACCAAACTTTTAGAAGACATCTGAAGGAAGCCCTGTTTAGAGAAGCTTTTAATGTTTAACAGGTTATTGTATTTTAGTGTTCTGTAGGAAGCCGCCCAGAGTGGCTGGGGAAACCCAGCCAGATGGGCGGGGTATAAGTAATAAATTATTATTATTATTAATCAACAAAGTTGCAGCCAATTCTAATCCAGGTCATTGTCTGCTTGAGTTGGGTGCAAATGGCCCTGCAATAAACTTGATGGTGAGTTCCCCACCCTGCTTTTCCCTAGGAAAAAAAGCACTGATGTTGAACTATATGATGGTACTAACTTACTGACCTAACTTAAGCAGGGCATTGGGGGTGGGGTGCAGCGGAGTGAGCCCAACCCGGGCATTACCTTACACGTGCCAAACCCACCGCTTGCTTTCAAAAACAAACCCTGCCAGCCTCACCTCCCTTCCTGCCACAGCTGACAGGTGCTCCTCCGAGGCAAAAAAGGAGGAGTGCATCGAAACCAAAACAACTCGCCAAGGTCAACCAAGGACCGAGTCGGCGGTACTGAGCTACCCTTTTATTTTATTATTTTATTTTATTTGTTTCCCTCCACAAACCAACTTACGGAGCTGTCCTGCTGCGCCGGGCTCCTTCCCCACTCCGGCCCCCGCCAGTAGCCCCGGGGCCGCTGAGGCCGGCGGGGTGGGCGCCGTCGTCGTCCCCCCTGAGCCGCCTCCTCCTCCTCCCTGGCGCTCGAAGTTGCCCGGGTTGGAGAAGTAATCCCTCAGGCGGGGGAGCTCCCGGCCGCTCTCCAGCAGCTCCGTGTGCAGCTCCAGCGCCGTCAGCACGAACTGGTCGCGCAGCAGCTGAGCCGCCAGGGCGTCCACGGGGACCCGAGGCGGCTCCTCGGCCTGCAGGGAGGAGGGAGGCGGCAAGGGCAGATGCTGCTGCTGCTGTAGGGGCGGCGGCGGCGGCGAAGAGCAGGCCGACGAAGGCAGCGGGAGCGGAGCGGCCGTTCCGCCGCCGGGGTCGCTGCTGCTGCTGCCTCCGCCACCGCCGGGCCGGGCCTCGTCGGGGTCCGACTCCTCGGAGTCGCTGAGGAAAGGGTTCACCCCAGCAGCCCCCGCCGCCGCCATCTTGGGAGCAGGGGAGGCGCCCCAAGCAGCGCTCCCCCCTCCCCCGACAGAGCCCCGTTACCACAGCAGCCGACGGCGCCCACCAACCGCCCGCCTCCTCCTCCTCCCTCCTCAGAGCTCACAGCTTCTTCCTGGTCTCGCCTCTCGCGAGAGTTGCCGCCCGGATGCTTCCGGTCTCCGGCGTCCTCGCGGAGCGGTATAGACTTTCGAAAGTGTCAGAGGGGGCGGCTCGTCTTGTTTTCTGGGCATACGAGAGGTTTCGTTTGGTCGGCGTGGTCGCTGTTCCCCTTTCCTTCCTAGTGGGGAGAAATCGGCAGCTGCTTGAAAACAACCACGAGCCCACGGAGGGGAAAAAAGCAAGGATTTAGGGTTGCTCAGAAAAAGGAGAGGAAAAAAGGTAGAAGCAAATACATATTCATATCATATCTGTTTTAACTCGCTTGCCTATGAAGAAGGCCCGCTGGGCTACCTGACATGAGATTGCATCCTGCGTCTTATTTCAGGCGGTAGATACCCTTTTTTTTCAAAACAATGCAAAACAACAACAACAACAAAAACAACCGAGGATGCAGAGACAATGTTTGTTCCCCTTGTGTTGCATCGGTGTGACGGTGGTGGCCGGGATGCATTGTAGTCCATTATTATTATTATTCCTACATTGTAGGTCGGGCAGGTGAACGCTGCTTTTTTTTTTGACAGCCCTGAAATGTCAGGACTGTGCTGAAGCGGAGACTGAGAGGGGTAAAAAAACAAAAACTCCAGCGTGTTTGTATTTAAATAAACGCAAGCTTTGGCTTGAGGTTTGAATCTCGGAAGGAATTTAATATTCAGCGGGAGGAATGGGAATGTGGCGGTTTAATTAGAATTACTTTTGCAGCCATCACCACAAGCGCCGGTGTGTTTTATCCCTTCCTGGCCGAAATCCAGTGCAGAAATTGACCAGGTGCATATGAAGCCTTTTGGTTTCCGATCTGACAGTTGCACCAAACTGGGTTGTGGTCAACTTCAAACCCACCCCATAGTTATGGGAGCAAACAATAGTTTGGTTGAAAACCCCTCTTTCTCCCAAAGTGCAAAACGGCTATTTCAAAAAACCGAGCACGAGGTTTGTGGGAGTCGACGTGCGTTATACTCTTCACGTTTCTCTCTCTGGAGGCACGGGCGGTGAGCGGGAGGGTGCACACCTGTCCCATTGGGGTGCATCATGGACATGCAAGATACATGATTGACGGGGGAGGACACTTTTTCCCTCTTCCTCCTCCTCGCTCCCTTTCTCCGGGGATCTCGCGATGCCTTTCCCGGGGCCCTTTGACGCGCGCCGGGGTGCCTGGTAAGGGTGCAGAAGCGCCTGCTTCCGAACGTGTGAGTAGCGGAGGAGGACGCGTGTCTGCGCGCGAGCCCCCGCACCCCACCCCACTCGCAGGCGACCACGCTTTGGCTGGGGGTCGGATGTAAATGGGGCTTGTTCTCCTCGCTTCCGCATCTCCCCCCCCCCCAGGAAACCCACTGATTCTTCAGACTCCTGATGGGGGATGGCGCCTCTTGCTAAACGAAGGATGGGGCAGGGTCCTCTCTCCATCACTGCCTGCTGTTGGGGGCTGGGGAATTGGGATCCTTTTTTCCCTCTGAGAAAAATTGCTTCTCATCTGTAGCCTTCCTGGTATGTGTTTGGTGGTGCCCCACTCACCCACCCTCTCCCACCTTCGCCTCTGTCTTCTTGGAGCCCATGAGTGCTTTATCTCCTTTCTCTGGACCCTTAGTATGTTCTCCCCTCAGTTCTTTGCCCTCCATTTTTCTCCCTTTTTTTTGCTTCTTCTGCTTGCGCCCCAGTGCTTGACATCCCCACCATTGCTAGTCACTGGTTGGGGGAGGGAAGAGTGTTTAGACAGTAGCAGACCTTGGGGTCTCAAATGTCAGTGGTGCCCTGTGGGGCCCCAAAATTCAGTATGCCCCCTACCTCTCACTTTCCATTTTGCATCATGGTTGTGGCGTCCCTGAGGCTCTGGGCCAAGTGCTACTGAACTGATTAAAGGTAAAGGGACCCCTGACCATTAGGTCCAGTCAGGGACAACTCTGGGGTTGCGGCACTCATCTTGCTTTATTGGCTGAGGGAGCTGGCGTACAGCTTCCGGGTCATGTGGCCAGCATGACTAAGCCGCTTCTGGCGAACCAGAGCAGCGCACGGAAATATTGCGTTCCCCTAAATCCAACTCTGGTTTAGATCTGCTGCATGAGGGGGGTCTGAAGTATATATAAGACTACTCTGGAGGGCCCAGAGCTTGGGACACACACCCCGCAGCTTTGAATACATCAGGGCTGCCATTTTGTGTCCTGGCAGAATAAATAATAATAATAATAAAATAATAATAATAATAATTTACTTATATGCCGCCCATCTCACTGGGTTGCCCCAGCCTCTCTGGGGCAAAATATAAAAACTCTAGCAAAATATAAAAACACAATAAGACATTAAGCACTCCTGTTAACAGAAGCTTCGTTCAAAGAACAGGGTTTTTTAGCTGCAGTGGCTGCCAGCGGACTTTAAGGATCAAAACCTCAGATTGTTCTGTGAACTGCCCTTTTTTCTGTGAACCGCCCCGAGACCTCGGGGTATAGGGCAGTATATAAATCCAATAAATAATAATAATAAAAACCTTAGAGTAGTCTTATATATACTTTACAGCAAAATAAGCAAATAAATAAGGCTTTTAAAGGGAACAGAACTCACAGATCATGGAACACAGAATCACAGAATTGTAGAGTTGGGACCCTGAGGATCTCTGGTCCAACCCCCTGCAATGCAGGGATCGAAGACCTCTTGGCCCATGACCTTGGCATCATTAGCACCATGCTCTAACCAACTGAGCTAACACAAGAAGCAGCTTTATACTAATTGATACCATTGATCCATCTGGCCTAGCATTGTCCGCACAGACTGGCAGCAGCTATCCAGGCTTTCAGGCGGGAAACATTCCCAGCCAGAGCTGCAGATGCCACTGTTGGATTGAACTTGGGAACTTCTACATTCAAGACAGTTGCTCTACCACTGAACTATGGCCCTTCCCCAACTACACTATAGGGTAGAGTCTAAGGTTTTATACAATTAATAGAAAGCTTGAAATTGTAATGTTTGGACTACCTAAATGTTAGATGCTAATTTTTTAGAAAGCAATTTCTTAGCAACTGCATCCCCTAGTGGTCTTCAGTGCACACGGCAGTGTTTTCTGCGCTGTTTGTATTCTATGAAGTAGATTGTTGGTAGAAATACAAAATGCAAGTTCAGGTAGGTCAAGGCATCTGGAAGTCATTTAAATTGGAAATAGATTTATTTTTCACTCACCTGCCCAAACACCCCCTTTCCTCCTCCACCACCACCATATTAGGTGAGCTCCCCCACAAGGAAAAACATGGAGAGCTCCACCCCAAGCTCATTTTTCCCCCTTGTATGATCTGGACTAGGGCAGATGGAAGAAAACAAGCAATGACTGTGGGCTGAGTTTCAACGCAACTCTCTTCATTGGTCTGGTGAGTATATTATCTTAACTATACGATTATTGTCCTCAGCAGTTAAATCTCCCATCGTAGAGTTATGGGAAGGCAAGTGTACAAGTGGTTACTTGAGATCCTTCATCTAGCAGCAATTCCACTTGGGTGTCTCCCTCTTAAAAAAAAGACCAGCTTCACCAAGGTCTTGTTGTTCATCCCAAAGCCACCTGTCTCTACCTAGCCACACACCTCACCAAGCTTGGCACCTCACCTACTGTGATCAGCACCCTAGGAAAGCCTCAACCATCAGAATCTCCAAGACCATGTAGAAACCATTAGAAGGCCAGAGTCAAGGATCCTTGTATCCTACAACAGGGCCTTGGCCAAGGACTTAGGCCTAACACCCTTAAGAGGCAAGCAGTGGCAGTCTTCAGTGTTGCAACACTAAGGATTTTTGAACTCACACTCTCATGCAGAACAGAGGGGACAGCAAGGTTCAGTACAGTGGTACCTTGGGTTAAGTACTTAATTCATTCTGGAGGTCCATTCTTAACCTGAAACTGTTCTTAACGTGAAGCACCACTTTAGCTAATGGGGCCTTCCGCTTCTGCGCCGCCGGAGCGCAATTTCTGTTCTCATCCTGAAGCAAAGTTCTTAACCCGAGGTACTATTTCTGGGTTAGCAGGGTCTGTAACCTGAAGCGTATGTAACCTGAAACGTATGTAACCTGAGGTACCACTGTACTCCCATAAGTACAAATATTCACAATTTCCACAAGGATGGGGTGGGCGTTTTTGTGCTAACACTTCCTTCATCCGGAAAGTAAATTCTCCATTTCTTAGGGCTCAGTAACAGGACCTTCAGTCTTTTTTTGCCCCAGATCTCTGCATTCATGGGACAACTCTGGCACAGCCTAGTCATACACAGGGCTCTGAAAGACTATCCTGTCAGAACAGAGGCTCTTGGCCTCTTTGACTCCATCCTTGTGTCTTCTTCTCCTACATCTCTAGGAAAGGCAGCCTCTTCCTCTGTCAGCTGGTGGATTAAGGCATGCATTGCCCAGGCCTAGGAGGTAGAGCACCCTCCCCCTCCCCAGCACATCACAGCCCACCTTACCCTGTCCGCCAACACATATATTGCAGATGTTTGCAAGGCCACTTGGTCCTCAACCCTCCACACTACCAATTAGATCTTATGTTCCTTAGCTGATGGTTCCATTGGGAGATAAGCTCCACACAACATTCTCTCCTTAGAGGAACACAGTCACCCAGTTTCATATGGTTTTCATGCTTGGCCATGGATGCAACGGAAAGCAAAACTAGAGGAAAAGAATAGAAAATCTGTCAAATTTCATGGCTCTGCCTTTGGCGCGTCCCAGCCATACAACCTGCAACATCCCTGTCCTAACCTACAAGGTCCATTCATGGTTAGTGTTCAATATTCCTTTTTAATCTGCGGCTGTATAGAGCTTTTCAGCCAAATATTGTTTCAGTCTTAGCTGAATTCAGAGTTGTGCTAATGAGAATAACTTCCATGCCTTGCTATGCCCTTTTATCAGGGGTGCCTCAGAGGCGGAGTTGAATATCCCATCCTGCCATCTATGCAGTGTAGTAGGAAGTTAAAAAGAGTCTTAAGACGCTTTGTGACCTACAAGCCAGGACAGCAGATAATCATATTTATCCCTTCAAGATTTTGCATAGGGATTGCTGGTGCAGAGAGTTAACTTGACAATAAAACGTTCAATTCTCGGGGGAAGCTTTTTGCCTTAGGTTTGCTTCTGCATTGCTGAGCCACATTTACATCTTAAAGCAAATGACATTTGTTATTGTAATGTATCAAATGCTCATTGAAAATCTTGACTGTATGGTAATTTTAAACAGATGAACAAGTTACCAAAACACATTTAAATGTGAAAGCCTGTGGAAATTATGTCTTATAAACTGCATTATATGACAGATTATTTGGATCATGCAAATTTGTTCATACTCGTTTACCTAATCAAAGGCGGCGGGGGGGGGGGAGTAGAACACATGATTATGCCTAGAACATTGTGGGGAGTGGGGGAAGTAGCAGTGGTACAGAATTTTAATGTTGTTGAAATGATCTGTATATGATGATGAAAGAAAGTAAATCTGAAAGTATTATTCTAGCTCAAAACTTGGTTAACATACAGGGGCGTCCTTAGTGCTGAACAATATGGTTGTGTCAACTTAATAGTTTTCCATAAAACTATTCCTGTTTTCAATTTATTTATGGATGAATTGTTTTCATATCTCTCTGACAGTCTAAATTAAATACTATGGAATACATTTTTGATTAAAAATAATCCTGTCAGCTGAAAGAATAGCTTCTAATCATACCCTTTTGTAATACGCGTGCCATGGCACATGCTTACTGAAAATGCATTTTCATTAGATTCTCTTAAATTATATACAACAGGCATATAATGCTCACTGGAGCACGCTCCTTTTGAAAGAAATGACTAAAGTGTTTTTACCGTCATTCCTTGATGCTTTTAAATATACTTGTACACCAGCATAATATAGTCAGCTGAATTACATTTTGTATATGTTTCTCCGTATATTGAAAGCATAAATAGGAATAGGAAACAAATGGTTGCATATTTCATAAGTATTTATATTTTGTTATTTTCTCTATCTTTTAAAAATAAAAGGCAATCTCAGCATCCCAAGTATTGTGAGTTTTAAATGTTCAAAGAGCGGCAATGTTGGATATGGTGGCTTTGGGGGGGGGATAGGTATGCATTTTGCCTCATTATGTTGACAATTCCATTAATCTTGGAGGACCTGATTCAGCAGAAGACTACAGGTTCTATAGCAGGCACAAATCTTCTCAGGCAATAGATTGGCCTATAATCAGTGGTGTCCAAACTTTTTTCAAAGAGGGCCAGATTTGATGAAGTGAAGGGCCATGGGGGCCGACCAAAGTTATTGACCTTTATTTAGGATTGAAGTTATTGAGTTTTTAAATGGATTTTACCTATAAACTGCCACAGGGGCTAGATTAAACCAACTAGCGGGCCGGTTTAGGCCCCTGAAATGGACTTTGGACATGCCTGGCCTATATAAATGAAAGAAATAGGAGAAAGAAGTACTCCTGTCAGGGAGTAATAGAATTGCCCTGGGAGAAGTGTCTTCTTCATACAACTTTCTTTGCTCTGTTGCTTCTCTCTCTCTCTTTCTCTCACTCTTAAGTTAAATATTTTGCAAGGAATGGTGGTATGTACAATGGGGATTCAAGTCCACTGGCTGCATTCAAACATCCCACTGACGTTCACATGTGAATGAGCCTTCTCCTTTCCTATGCTTGCACATTCTATCTTTCTGCCTCCTTATGCAGCTGGGAGGAATTCAGAAGCTTCTTGCTGTGCTTCTGTTTAACTGTGTCCTGCCATGTTGTCCGAACCCAGCAAACTATGGCTAATGTTAACTATGGTTAGCTTAAATAAGCCGCCTGCAGAAGTCGCAACGTTAAGTTTGGTTAGTTTCAAACACGCTAGCTTAACATTGCGATTTCTGAAGCTGGGCTTGTTTAGATTAACCATACTTATTGCGAACCACAGTTCTGTACGGTGGTACCTCAGGTTAAGTACTTAATTTGTTCTGGGGGTCCATACTTAACCTGAAACTGTCCTTAACCTGAAGCACCACTTTAGCTAATGGGGCCTCCCACTGCTGCCGCACCGCCACCGCGTGATTTCTGTTCTCATCCTGAAGCAAAGTTCTTAACCTGAAGCACTATTTCTGGGTTAGCGGAGTCTGTAACCTGAAGCGTATGTAACCCGAGGTACCACTGTATTTGGATGACATAGCAAGATGTCGTTAACCAAAAGAGAAAGTGAAAGCTTCCCAATCCCTGCTTCCAGCCGTGCAGGAGGAAGTGGGGCCGGGGGAGTGTATGAGCTCATTCATATCTTGCAGAAAATGCAGCCGATGGATCTTCAACTGGTGACTTGAGAGAGATTAACTGGGTATATTCAGCTTGGGTGCCTCCACCCAGCTCTGACCCAAGGTTGATGTGGCTGATTTGCTTGCAGATAGGGTTAAGTTCCACACCAGCCTTGCTGAATACATCTCTCGCATGACAATGTAGTGCCTATGACTCTCTCTAGAACATAGGTAAAGGTAAAGAAACCCCTGACCATTAGGTACAGTCGTGACTGACTCTGGGGTTGCGGCGTTCATCTCACTTTATTGGCCAAGGGAGCCGGCGTACAGCTTCCGGGTCATGTGGCCAGCATGACCAAGCCACTTCTGGCGAACCAGAGCAGGGCACAGAAACGCCATTTACCTTCCCACCGGAGCGGTACCTATTTATCTACTTGCACTTTGACGTGCTTTCGAACTGCTAGGTTGGCAGGAGCAGGGACCGAGCAACGGGAGCTCACCCCGTTGCGGGGATTTGAACTGCCGACCTCCTGATAAGAAAGTCCTAGGCTCTGTGGTTTAACCCACAGCGCCACCTGCGTCCTACTCTAGAACATAAAGAGAGGTAAAAAAAGGTAAAGGACCCCTGGATGGTTAAGTCCAGTCAAATGCGAATATGGGGTTGCGGCGCTCATCTCGCTTTCAGGCCAAGGGAGCTGGCATTTGTCTACAGACAACTTTCTGGGACATGTGGCCAGCATGACTAAACCGCTTCTGGCGCAACAGAACACCGAGACAGAAACCAGAGCGCATGGAAACACCATTTACCTTCGTGCCACAGCAGTACCTATTTATCTACTTGCACTGGCGTGCTTTCGAACTGCTAGGTCAGCAGGCTATGGCATTTCCTCTGCTAGTGCATCACAAAGGAATTGCATTCTTCTCTCGACTTTGCATCACCCCAAAACTGGACCATCAAGAAACAAGCCAAAGATAAAGATAACAGATCTGAGTTATGAAGCTTTGACATGCTTCATGTCACCACCTGTCACAGTGGGGCACATGCCAGACTTCAGAGCCTTCTGTAACTAATGCCAGGCAGCGAGAAAACAGATGGATCCATCATCATCTTCATTCTCCCAGAATATCTCTGAAGCCAGCAATGTCAGGATCCAGAGACATTCTGGGCAAATGAAGATAGAGGCTGCACCCCCTTTGCCCAGCAGTTCACTTTATAGCTCTGGACTGAGTGTTTGTCCCCACCACTGTCTACCCTGCCAACCCCTGGTAAACTCATTTTGGGAGGGCCAACGGGGGAGTACGAGCGAGAGACCTTTTCCTGGCATCACCCCAGCCCTGAGAAGAGTGGGGTGCAAAGATCAATTAAACAATCAATTGATTTTTTTGAAAAAGAAATCTATCTATGAAACCGAAGAATGCACAAAACGTATAATCAGATGCAGACTTTGAATGCAGCAAACGATCGCTTGCCTCACCTGTAATTGTTTTGCTCTTTTAGTGCTGGACAACCCATCACCATGAATATGCAGATCTTTGTAGCGACTGGTCTCCTGGTACACTGTGTGTTCCTGATCTCTATTTTTGACATTTACTTCACCTCTCCTCTGGTCCACGGCATGACTCCCCATCAGACTCCCTTGCCACCACCTGCACAGCGCTTAGTGCTTTTCGTTGCCGATGGTCTGCGTGCAGATTCGCTTTATGAAGTGGATGACCATGGCATTTCTAATGCTCCTTACCTTAGGTATGTTCCTCTTGTTAAGATACTCCCCTAATCCTTTGAACCCCTGAGATTATTATTATTATTTTAAAAATCTCATTAGCTATGGGACAGGGATTTTGCACTGCTGCGCCTGAATTTTGCAACTAGAAAAGGTTATTTCTGCCATTTAAAAATGTGACTTGACCAATAAGACACTTCATATACTTGGTTATCCAGTTTGATCAGTAGTCGTTCTTATTTTAAATATTTTAAATAGCGCCAGTTACTTCCTTGTAAGATTTATCCCCACCCCTATTTTATCTTAATCCCAACTTTTTAAGGGATCACTGAAGGATGTGATAACCTCCTCACTTCCCCCCAGACACATTGTGATTTGTATTGTGAAACTGTAAAATCCATGTAACATTTAATTAGAGTTTTTCTCTAGGAAAAGCCATAGAATATTATAGTTTAGAAATGGTGATTGTTGAATGTGTGGAAATGCTTCCTTAAACTAAGCAGTGGGGCCACTGTTTGTTCTTTTCCCTTTTGAGCCTTACAGGCATGGATTTGGCTTTTAAAAACTGCATGCATTACCACTGTGTCTTATTTCCAGGAATATCATGTTAACCAAAGGCAGCTGGGGAGTATCTCATACTCACGTTCCAACAGAGTCAAGACCTGGGCATGTAGCTCTCATAGCTGGATTTTACGAAGACGTCAGTGCTGTTGCAAGAGGTATGCATAAAATATTTTGTTTGCATGAACAGGCTGAGCTTTAGAATATTTGACCACAAACTATAAAATTATTATAACTTGTATCCTAAGGTAAATTAACTTGTACCAAAAAGTATCAGTGGAGGATTGGTAGTGTCTCCTGACCAATGTGTGTTGTAGGTTATGGGGTCAGAGGTCCTCCCAATTTGGGCCAATTCTTTCAGCAGACCCCTTGCTATATCCCATAGTGTGTAAGATGTCCTCTGACCCTTTGGAAATGATTTTCGGTGGGTGGGTGTGCCATTCTTTCATTCTATGGACTTTCCTGAGTTATCTTATTTTTGGATCCATGCCTATACCTCCAAGCTCTGTAAATTTGAAAGTCTAAAATGTGAGAGTGAGCTTTATACTTTGCTACCAGGTCTCTGATTAGCGTTGTTGTCACCCAAACTTTGTTTTGGCATAGTAGACAGTTGACATATATCTGTTATTCTTCCATTTTCTCCATGGTGCTAGAAAGTTATGGAAGGTTTTGCGTGCACTATTTGCCTAGGCTGAACTATAATTAGTATCATTTTGAAGGCTAGTTTTCAAGGTTCATTCGCCACCTGAGACAATGAACAGTGACAACATTCATGCCTGTCTACTGAGAAGGTAATCCCATTGGGGACTTATCCCTTGTGTATAGGATTGCAACGTTTAACCGTTATCAGTTTTGCATAGGTATTTGGGAATGAGTGGAGTTTATTCTTCAGGGTCTGAGAAAAGGCAAACAAAATTTGGTTTGCTGTTTAAAATATTTCAGTGGGAAGCAAGATGCAAAATACTTGGCACATTGGACCTTCTGTGAGATTTACAATGGTATTAAAGTGGGTAACAGTGGTACTCTAGTTATTTGCGGAATATGTTGACATAAACCGCTTTGGACATATCCTGTGCTCTTAGGAACTGCTTCATACATGAAAATCTACTGATGCAACTTCTGTTTTGGGCAGGCTGCATGTATACTGTAAAATGTAATATCTGTATGTTTGTGTATTTTTCTGACTGTGTTATGTGTTGGAATGCTGAAGCCAATTGTGGTTTCCCGTTATGTGCTCACCTGGTGAAACAGATGTGCTCATCAAAAGTGCCGGTGTTCATTCAGAATGTGCATGCTACCTTTATTTCCCTTCAACAGCGTATCCAAACTTGCATTATCGCCCTTAGAAAACACTACAGTAACAATTGTCTCCCTAACAGGATGGAAAGAAAACCCAGTGGAGTTTGATTCCGTTTTCAATGAAAGTAAATACACGTGGAGCTGGGGAAGTCCAGATATTCTGCCCATGTTCGCTAAAGGTAAGCATGTTTTAGTCTTAGCGATGCATCATTTACAAAGTATCAAAAGTTTTACTACAAAGTGCAATATCCAAAGGAAGTGCTTTGCAACTCTTTGTGGGGTGTGCAGATTTGGAAATCACGCTTTGGTTGGTGGCAACACCGCACAGGGTCACAAACATGTTCAAATGAAGAGCTTCTGTTCTTCAAAATGTACTGTGGTTTCAATTAATCAGGCATCCCCAACCTTTGGCCCTCCAGATGTTTTGGACTACAATTCCCATCATCCCCGACCACTGGTCCTGTTAGCTGAGGATCATGGGAGCTGTAGGCCAAAACATCTGGCAGGCTGCAGATTGGGGATGCCTGCAATAAATCTACATATGTTGTCTGCATATGTTTGTGTATCTGTCTAAAAATAGGTAGATGTAATGCTATCTAGACCAGGGTGACAGGGTGCTGTTGTTTTTTTAAATGCACCTTAATATACAAAGATCAAGAGATCTTGTTTGAGCAGATGACGCTGCCACTTGAGCAAAGGGTTGACCGTTTACGCAGCCTGCTTCTCTACAGCTCTGAAATTATGGCTTCACAAGGTTGGTGGACATTCCAGACCAGTTTTCGGGTGGAAGGGATGGAAGAGATGGAAATTTCTGCTTATTCATAGGTGGGCACCATTGCCTTCTGCTTGTATTGTGGAATCTTGGATCCAAGTCAAATGGTTTTTGCGATCCTTGCTCTTTGGCCTCATGAACAAAAGAAATATGGCTGCAGTAACTGGATTTAGTGTTTTCAGAAGGAGTGTAGCCATTAATTCTTCGTCCATGGTGCACTTTGTGATCTTATGTACTGGACACAATCTGACCTAGTTAGTCTGCAAAGAGCTTTCTAAATTACCATCTTATGGCTATAACATATTGCAGTCGGAACTTCTAACAGCTATGTCTCTTCCACTGTTCCCCCTGGTTCTTGTTGAACATCGAGCCTGGGAAATAATTCTCCTTGCGTTTTGATGAACCCTTGCTCTCAATATTTGTGTTTCTCTTGGGGCTTAGAAACAGAGGGTATCTGTTTCCTTGAAATGTTCCATTTTGCAAAACTGTGCATGTCAGCTAATTAAAGAAGCATCTGAATGGGAATGTCATCACTCTGGCTTCCAGAAGGGCAGTCTCTGTGCCGTGGAGACCTAAGAGTAGGAATAGTAAGTAACTGGTAGGAGATGGGAGTGACAAATGGCAAATCCTTGAGCTGTGTAAATGATGCAGAAGAACCCTGGGGAGAAGAAAATATGTGCTGCTCTGCCTACATCTGAAATCCATGAACCAGAATAATGTGATAAACCTCAGTGCGTCTTCCCCAATACCATTTTAGAACTGACAGAAGGGATTTAAAATATGGCATTAGTTCGAGTTTTACTAAATCTTGTCATTTTCAGCAATTGAAACTTCCCCCTTCTCTTCATATCCTCTGTTACGTATCTTGTATTTTGTGTGCTCAGCTCATTCTCCTTGAAGTATATATTTTGTTTCAGCAGGAAATTGGGAAGGATATGACAAGGGATTGCAGGCTTCCTGTTCAATTGTTTTGCTCTAGCCATGGTTTTCACATTTTCTAGAGTCACATTTCTTTAGTTCTACACTGCACATAGTTGCCGTTGGCTTGGGTGGGTTAATTGGCTTATTGGTGTGGAAAATCAGGGTATGGTATATCACAGGGATGTCCAACCAGTAGATCGTGATCTACCGGTAGATCCCTGGCTGATCCTGGTAGATCACGGGATCCTTATCGTGTAGCTCAACAACTCTGGGCAATCCACCCACCCCAAGCACACTCCTCCTCCCTCCAATGACAATGGGTAGATCACTGCCAGTTTTTTTTATTCTGGGAGTAGATCACAGTCTCTTGGGAGTAATTCCATCCTAAAGCAATCACCCAAAGTGGTCACCATATCGCTCAACCCACAGTCCAGCTCCTTGGAAAGGGACCATGTGTGTGTGGTTGCTCTTTTCTGCCTGGATAGGGGTTTTTGCAAGCATTGACATATGCTAGACATTGAGAGTCCGCACAGGGTCACCTTCCACACATGAAGATCTGAACCAATGGCTAGCCATTTCTCCAGCATCTATGCCAAATTGCTTCTTGTTTCTATCTTTTTTTTTTTTTTTTAAAAAGGGTGGCTGTAGTTGTGTTAGAACACCAGAATGTTATCAGACTCTTCGCCACTTAAAATAAGACGCAGGTTAAACCACAGAGCCTAGGACTTGCTGATCAGAAGGTCAACAGTTAGAATCCTCACGACGGGGTGAGCTCCTGTTTCTTGGTCCCTGCTCCTGCCAACCTAGCAGTTCGAAAGCACTTCAGAGTGCAAGTAGATAAATAGGTACCGCTCTGGCAGAAAGGTAAACGGTGTTTTCGTGCGCTGCTCTGGTTCGCCAGAAGCGGCTTAGTCATGCTGGCCACATGACCCGGAAGCTGTACGCCGGCTCCCTCAGCTAGTAAAGCGAGATGAGCGCCGCAACCCCAGAGTCGGCCACGACTGGACCTAATGGTCAGGGGTCCCTTTATCTTTACCTTTATCATTCTATGAATGCCAAGGAAAGTAACATTTAAAATATTCTTTTATTTAAGTACTTGCCTGGTAGTCAAGAGGTGATGAGGAATTTTATGCAAGTGAGAAGAAAAAAATAATAATGTCAGAATATGTTGTTAAAATTTTAACTACCCAAATCAGGACTGGCTGAACGTTTTAAGGATTGACAATCTCTTTAATGACATCACTGTCGCTTTAAAGGAGGTGTTGTTCAGCCCAGACACTGAGGTCCAGCTCCGAGGGCCTTCTGGCGGTTCCCTCACTGCGAAAAGTGAGGTTACAGGGAACCAGGCAGAGGGCCTTCTCGGTAGTGGCGCCCGCCCTGTAGAACTCCCTCCCACCAGATGTCAAGGAAATAAACAACTACTTGACTTTTAGAAGACATCTGAAGGCAACGCTGTTTAGGGGAGTTTTTTAATGTTTGATGTTTGATATTTTGTTGGGAGCCACCCTAAGTGGCTGGGGAAACCCAGCCAGATGGGCAGGGTATAAATAAATAATTATTATTATTATTAAATATAATTGTTCTCTGCCCCACCCCTGTACCAAACCATTACTCAAGTTATCCTTGTGCTTGTATTGTGGAATCTTGGATCCAAGTCAAATGGTTTTTGCTCCACTGTTTCAAGGTCTGCACCTGAAGTCCTCTCTCTATGCAGGTTCTCTTCCATACAGTTATGCTAACAAGCGTTATTAAGACTTTTTTTCTTGCATAGAGACTGTTTCTTCAGGTTAACTGCCAGCTATTGGCTTTAACTGTCCTGCAGGACTACTGCTGAAGTCTCCCTGTCCCCTTGCAGACCTTCTGAGCTTCTGCCTTCAGAAATTTTAGCCTTGGGGTGTTTGCTTCTTCCTCTTCACCATCTCTCTGCTCCCACAAAGACCCCTGTCTGCGACTGCTCTTGGCTGCAGACATTCTCTCCAGGCTTGTTTCTTGCCTCTTCTTTAGTTCCTTGATTAATCTCTCCACACCACTCTCCCAAAGACTGTCCAACAGACTCTTAAACAGTGCAGAGCTTGCCCTTTTGTTTCCTCCAGTCAGAACCTTCTAACCACTCGCCAGATTCCGATTGGAATTCTGAAACTTCATTGACCCGTAACTCAGGATCAGTAAGTTTGGATGGAATGTCCGCTGAAAAACAACAACACCCTATTGCATTCTGACCTTTTGGATTCCACCGATTCTTATATAAGAGCTGAGTTCTCCCGCCAACTATCAGTAACGGAAGCCTTACAAGTATACATACCTCCTCAGCAGAATTGTGTATTTGTCTGCTGCTCGGCAGACTGCCATCTGAACCCCGATCCCGTGTGCATCTCTGGCTTCCTTAAGAGTAAAATACCACCCGCACGCTTCATATGGTTAACTGTTTTATGTTTACAAAAAAACCCAACAACTTTCCTACATTTAAGTTGAGCGGTCCTTTACTTTTCCCCCCCTTGAAGGTGCTACTGGGGATCATGTTTACACTCATTGCTATGAAGCTGAGAAGGAGGACTTTGGAACAGAAGATGCCAGCTTGCTAGACACGTGGGTTTTTGACCATGTTAAGGTGAATGAACATCTTTGTTTTGCTTAACTAGTTTAGGGTTACCAGGTGTCCCTGGTTCCTGGGGACAGTCCCCGGATTTGCAAATCTGTTCCCGGACAAATTGCGTCCCCGGAATGTCCCCAGATTTGCAAATCTGTCCCTGGGAAATGTGGCAGCAGCAGCCTCAGCGGCCTGGAGCCAGCCTGTTAGCGCTGCCCACTGCCGTGGCACCTGCCATTTTTCCTGCGCCACGGCAGCGAGCATCTCCTGAAGCCAGCCAGAGTCAACTGCACTACAATGGTACCTCTGGATACGAACGGAATCCGTTCTGGATCTCCAGTCGCAACCTGAAGCAAACGTAACCTGCGCATGCACGGGTCGTGATTTGCCGCTTCCGCGCATGCGTGTGACGTTATTTTGACCGTCTAGGCATGCGCGAATGGCGAAACCCGGAAGTAACGTGTCGCCGTGGAGCGCAACCCAAAAGCACTTCAACCTGAAGCATATTTAACCTGAGGTATGACTGTACCCTCTGGCCAACCTAGCAGTTCGAAAGCACGTCAAAATGCAAGTAGATAAATAGGTACCACTCTGGCAGGAAGGTAAAGGGCGTTTCCGTGCGCTGCTCTGTTTCGCCAGAAGCGGCTTAGTCATGCTGGCCACATGACCCGGAAGCTGTACGCCGGCTCCCTCGGCCAATAAAGCGAGATGAGCGCCGCAACCCCAGAGTCGACCACGACTGGACCTAATGGTCAGGGGTCCCTTTACCCTTTACCTATGACTGTACTGGGCTGGCCCCTCCTGGGCAACGGCCGCCCGCCCATGACTCCTGAGCCGCCCCCGATCTGTCAAAACAAAGGGGGAAGGAAATCGGGGAAGGCTGGGAGTCACGGGTGCGCGGCGTGCCATTGCCTAGTTTTTTTAAAAAACTTTGCACATTTATGTTTCACAGGGTGCAACAGAAGGGCTTTGCACCTTTATACAATATGCATGTGTGCTTGGGCCCAGGGTCTTTTGCCTCACCATCCGCACTACTGACTCCCTGTTGCTACTCAGCTTCCAAAAAATAAAATAAGTGTCCCCGGATTCATTGAAAAAAATCTGGTAACCATACCCTAGTTGGCACAGTCAGCCTGGCAAAAGGTTTACAGCCTCTCCTTACCCCCACCCTGTGAGTAATACAGGGTGAGGTAAGCAATACATTTTAAATGTGCTTTTTGCTGCTCTTCAGCCATCGATTAATTCAGCTTCAGTTTCCTGGTGCTGGGTTTTACTGGTTATGCTGGGCTTTGTTCCTTTTCTTCTGTTGAGTATTCGCACATACTGGGTGGTTATGGCATTGTGTATGTATGTGATTGAGAGATGGACAATCCCTCCCTCCCTTTCTCGGGGCTCCCTCTCCTTTCACCATAGAAGTAAATGGGAAATGCTCTGAGGACTCCAACTGGGAAACTGTTATGCCTGGATGGGATTCTCACACTTCCTTGAAATTGAGGTCACAAGCGTCTTGAGCAGGATCCATGCTTCAGTTACGTAGCTCATATAATAACCCCTTCAATTTTTCCCATAGAAGTGGATGGGGGATACTTGTTACCGGGAGAATTTAAGCGAATAGAGAGATCAATCCTAAGGGCTGGCTGGGAGCACCGGGGCTGAATATTAACCAGGGTGGATTTGATTTAAATCAAATTGATTTAAATCATGATTTAAATCACGGTAAGACTTCATTTGGGGACGCAGGTGGTGCTGTGGGTTAAACCACAGAGCCTAGGACTTGCCGATCAGAAGGTCGGCGGTTCGAATCCCTGCAACGGGGTGAGCTCCCGTTGCTCCGTCCCAGCTCCTGCCAACCTAGCAGTTCGAAAGCACGTCAAAGTGCAAGTAGATAAATAGCTCCAGCGGGAAGGTAAACGGCGTTTCCGTGTGCTGCTCTGGTTCGCCAGAAGCAGCTTAGTCATGCTGGCCACATGATCCGGAAGCTGTACACCGGCTCCCTCGGCCAATAAAGCGAGATGAGCACCGCAACCCCAGAGTCGGTCACGACTGGACCTAATGGTCAGGGGTCCCTTTACCTTTAAGACTTCATTTAAATCATTTTTTTGCAGAGAAACTCATTCTTGCTGGTATAATCTTAATAATTACAACCAGATGAAAGTTGTGTTTTTGGAATAATAAATTTTCAGAGTAATTTTTACAGTTATTTCCAAAATTACTGATTTGGCTATACTATTAGAAATACATAGACAGATAATTATGAAATCATTGTAAGGTTTAATAAGTTAACTCTTTATATTTGGACAACTTTTTGCTGTACTTTATTGGAAGGATAAAAATAGTTATTTCCTTAATAACAATTTAAACAATTTATTTAACCAAAACAATAACATTATAGCGTATGTATCCATTTTTGTTAACTGATGTGGTTAAACAATTAAAAAAACCAACAGCTTAGACTGAGCTTTAGCACACATGAAAAACTTAATGAACAGCCTTTGGACTATAATGTACCTTAAATAGAAAACTATCTTTAGAAAGATTTTTCTTCCAAAAGCATTTTATTTTTAAAATCCAATTTAAATTTTAAAAAAATCCAATTTACATTTTTAAAAATCCATTTTTTAAAATTAAAAAAATCATTGATTTTTATTCACCCTGATTTTAACCGCTGTATCCAAAGCCTTGCCAACACACACCAGCCAGGGTGGTGCAGCTGAGGAGCCCGGATTGGGCCCCTTTCTGGAAAATGAATTGGCTTGGGATCTAGTGGATCCCTGGCCAGCCTTGCTCTACCCTTGAGCCATGTAAACACTCTTTGCATTAACATTCGATCCACTGCACTTTCCATGGCTGCAGCCATGGTCTCTCTGTCTGACTCTCTGTCTTTGCTATCCGACATCTCCACCTTGCTCTGACTCTTTCCAACAGCAAGGATCCGGGGGACTAGGACTGCTGCAGAATTCGATTTCCTGCATACATGCTGGTGGCATCAAACAAAAATGTGAAATTTTAGAAGTTTGGATATCTGCTTGCTCTCAGGATAATTTATAACTGTCTTTTCTTATCTAGGGTTTCTTCCGCTCTGCCAGAAACAACGAAACATTGCTTTCTAAACTGCACGAGCGGAAAGTTGTTTTTTTCCTGCACTTATTGGGGATAGACACAAATGGGCATGTTCATCGGCCTCATTCGAGGTACAGTGCATTAATGTCTGTATTTTAAAATATAGCAGATCTCGTCAAAGTTAAGCAGCTTTAAGTGCAATTGATAGCAACGGGAGGGAGTTAAACCAGTACTTTAGAGATGCATAATTAGAACGGGGGGGTCATGCCCTTTGTGAAATTTAAAATGTCACTTTAATATTTCCGTATCATCCATGTAAATCCCTCCTGTGATATATGCATTTAAACCTGAAATGACGACTCTGGAAAAGTAGGCAAACATACTTATTTATGCTAATACAGCGTTTCAAGCATTTAGTTAACATATTTCATCGTGGCCTTTCTAATCGAAACGGCAGCAAACTATTAAATGATTCCGAAAGCAGAAAGTTAGGATTCAGACCTGTGGTTAAGGGAGAAGATTGGTGAGGTTTTCATGTGTCAGAGCACAGAAGAGAGTGGGGCAGAGACTGCTGTTTGAGAAAGGGGGTGAAGAAAAAAGCTGCGCTTTACAACTTGCAGCCCCTTCCACATTTTTCAGGGGTAGCAGCCACATTTTGATGTGACTGTTGTAGGGACTCCAGCGGGCCTAGTTTAACCCTTAATTGCATTCCTAACAAAAGTCTTACGGCAATCTGTAGAACTTTAACATCAAGCAAAAATAACTGCTGAAAACCCAGCACATAATATTTTTTTACATTTGTTTTTAAAGCGAGCTGTCAGGTACTGTTGCGGCTGCTCGTGAGTAACCAGGCAAGACTCCGACCTTTCTTTTACAGGCTTTATTTTGGTGCAAACTATTTACAGCGAAGAGCGTCATAAGTTCATGTCTGGCTCAATCGCTAGCAGAATCCGGGAGTGGTCTGTTTTTGTACCTCTCCCAACATAAAAGTCTCATCACCCCCAGCCTTTTCTGCCCCTCCCTGTGCCTCAAACTACTGCGCAAGAAGGGCGATGGCAAGGGCGTGCTCCCCGCCTCTCCGACTTGCTCAGGCTCAGTGTTAAGGCTCTTCCTAGCATCCTCTGGTCCTTGCACCTCTTCTCCACTGGAGGTGGGGCTTCCCTCCTCGCCGGAAGAGAAACTGCTTCGCAAGATTTTCGGAGGCTCCCTGTAACACAACTGCCCTTCTGTCTCTTGCCTCTGAGCCGATGGCAGTTCCCTGACATGAGCCATGTTACCGTTGCAGGAGATCCGCCATAACAAAAATGCCTGAAGCTGGACAGTGTCTTTTTTTCTGCAGAAGGTGCTACATAATTGTGGCACCACTGTTAAGAAGGCTATATCCCAGACGATGCAATATCTCACTTCCCCACCTTGACATCTCCCCTGGAGCTGTAAAATGTAGTTTGATAAATTCCTTTAGAGCAGGCATAGGCAAACTTGGCCCTCCAGATGTTTTGAGACTACAGTTCCCATCATCCCTGACCACTGGTCCTGTTAGCTAGGGATGATGGGAGTTGTAGTCCCAAAACATCTGGAGGGCCGAGTTTGCCTATGCCAACTTTAGAGTCCTGAGTCCCCTCTTAGAACTGTAATTCCCAGGGCTCCTTGGGTTTATAGACAAAGAGTCATTTTGCAATTTTACATTAGTGTTGGGAAAAGGAGAGAGTGCTAAAGAATCCCGTCAGCTAAACTTTCAAATGCATCTCCAGTTATATCATGGCTGCCTGTACCACAGGAAATAACTTTTTAAAAAGCTAATTGGATAGAGTGCCTTGGATCCAGATTTCTAGTGTAATTTACCAAGGGGATATTATTGATATGGAAACTAAATAGAAAACTTTAATCTTTGTTCTTGCGTTTCTTTTCTTTTCCGCTTTGGTTGATCACCTTGTAACTCAAGCCTCTTGCCTTAATGAATGTCTGGATTCATTTTCTATTATAATCATGTCAAAACATTCAGCTCCTTTCTCTCCTCTCCAGAGAATACAAGAACAATATTAGGAAAGTCGATGAAGGTGTAAAAGAAATTGTTTCGATGGTTGAGGATTTTTATGGAAATGATGGCAGCACAGCTTTCATCTTGACTTCAGACCATGGAATGACAGACTGGGGTGAGGATTTTGCAAACATGACCTTTTTCTTCATGCGCCTTCGCTACTAAAATGTTGACGAACACCAAGGCTGCCTTTACCCCCCCCCCAATTAATCTTTCTCATGGTGATTCTCCTCAGAAGTATTAATATAACTTCAGAATGTACCCATCCACTCAAGTAGGCTTCTTAATGCAAAAAAACCCAGATTGCTTCCCCGGTTTTAGTTAATTTATTGAAAACTCTTTCTCCTTTGCTTAATATATGGAAATGCCACAGATTTCCTTTTTTCTTGGACACATTCTGTGATGTGATAGAGAGGTCAGAGGAGAGAGGTCAAGCAGCAAAGTCTGCTTTGGTGACCCAAGCAGTAAGAAGCGTTTGATAAAGAAAGTGCCCCGCCACTCAAAATGTGTTAGGAACAGAAATACTTGTGCATCTTTCTCATGTAAGGATATTGTTTGCATTTGGTTAGAATTCCTATGGTTTATTACATTTGTAATCCACAGCTCAACCCAGGGCAGTATACAATAACCTATTAAAAAGGCACACATCAACACAACCCCCTCCCAACTCCTATAAAACAAAAATACGAAGCAAATCAGAAAATCCAGCACCAACCTGAGACTGTGTGGTGCAGTGGTTAAAGTGCTGGACAAGGCCCTGGGAGACCGGGGTTCAAATTTCCACTCCGCCATGAAGCTCACTGGGTGACCTTTGACCAGTCACTGTCCTTCAGTCTGACCTACCTCATTGTTGTGCAGTTAAAATGCGAAGCAGGAGAAACTTGTACATCACTTTGACCTCCTTGCAGGAAAGGTGGGCTCTAAATGTAATTTCCATAAATCTGATTGAACAAATGTTGGTTACTCTATGACACCTAGAAGCAGCTAGCATAGGAGACAACAGTATTTTTGTGCCGAGGAAATTCTGCAGCCAGGGTGCCCACAATAGAAAAGATACTGCTTTACATAGGTCCACCTTTGCAGATACTGTAGTAAAGTGTGTGTGTGTGTGTGTGTGTGTGGATAAGACAGAAGCAAACCTTCAAATACCTTGATCTCAAGCCATATGGAGTTTTGCAGACTAACATTGGCAGCTTCTAGACTGTCTTCAATGGAAGCCCCAAACAGAACACATTGTAGCAGTCTAGTCAAGAGCTTCCCATAAGCCACATGGGTACAGATGAATCAGCCAAGTTTCCATACAGAAAAGCAGCATTTGACACATCCGTTTCACATTAGACGTCCTTTGAGGTTCCTGAGTGGGTAACACTAGACAAGTTCAAATGTTTTAAAAAGTACAATCTTAACGGTTTGTTGTTCTGTGTTGAAGTCCATTTTAGGGGCAGCAATTCATTATGAAGTAATTCTAACTTTGTTTTCTTTTAGGGGTTCATGGGGCTGGTCATCCGTCAGAAACATTAACACCACTCATTGCTTGGGGAGCAGGAATCAACTCTCCACAAAAAGTCGCCTCACAACAGTATGAAGACACATTTTTAAAAGGTAGATGTGTGGGTGGGCAGGGCTTTTCAGATGCAACTCGCCGGAACTCAGTTCTGGCACCTCTCAGGTGGCAATAAGGGAACAAGGGAGGGGTTCATAGTGAATTCCAGCACCTATTTTTCTAGAAAAAATAGCACTGTATGCGGGTCATATTTTTTCTGTATGCTTTTAAAATACAAGGGGCGTAATAACCTTTTCTCTTGGGGTAGTCTGCCTGGCACCATTAAGATGTTTGTTGGACCTCAATGCCTGTCAGCCCCAGCCAGGAAGGGCCATGGTTGGAAATGATGGGAGTTGTAGTCCGGAGGGCACCATGTCCCTCATTTTATCTTCTTAGCTGCCACAGGTAAATTGGTATATTTATCAGAAAACGGAAGTCGCTTCATGGCGCCCCAGGGATATGAATGCAGGCATCTGATCCAAGCCCACTGGACTTCACTGTGTACAGTGCTACCTCAGAACTCGAACGGCTCTGTTGCCAAATGTTTTGGCTCCCGAATGCCGAAAACCCGGAAGTAAGTGCTCCGGTTTTCGAATGTTCCTTGGAACATGAACATCCGACATGGGCTTCCGCTGTGCAAAAACCTAGCCAATTGGAAGCTACGCCTCAGAACTTGAACGTTTTGGAAGTCGAACGGTCTTCTGGAATGGATTATGTTCGAGTTCCAAGGTACCATTGTATTACCAAATGCCGTTAGTAAATCATAAGATAAATTAAATTCCACATTTACTTACCAGGGACTTTTTTAAAATAAGGAAACACATTTGGAGCATCCTATATAGTAGGACAATGCAGATGAGGGATAATTAATAAAAACAACAATAATAATTTATGATAAATATGCTAAAATGAAAAGGCAAACAATATAACCAAGGGGCTGCGGTGTTTTATTTTAAGAGCTCAAACTGCTTCACATACATTCTTATAAAACTATCCAGAAAGTAGGGTGGGTAATTTGAACTCATGTTACTGATGGAGGAGGCCTGAGGCTGAAGAAATGTGGCCTGAGGTCAAGATATGGACAGACCCAATTGTCCACACAATCTTTTCTCCCCCCAAAACCCAGAAAATTTAGTTGTAGCTTTGCTTTGTTTTTATTTCAGCTTGGAAACTGGTTCAAGCCATGGCTTGATCCAAAGCATTTAAATTGGCTTCATAGCATGGCATCTACCTAGCCTGTTAACCATACTTTCCCAGTTGAAATAAAAATGGGAAACTAATTATTGGAAGACTTCCTGCTTGTGTGCTGCGTGCACAGCCAAAGGTTTCATTGGTATCTGCTTAGAGTGGCTAGGGAAACCCAGCCAGATCTGCGGGGTAGAAATAATTTATTATTATTATTATTATTATTATTATTATTATTAAGCCCAATATATTATGTGACTCTTGGGTTGGGGTTTTCGGGTTTTTGTTGTTGTGTTGCTGTTATTGATATTAAGCTTTTATATCTTTATTTCTAGTTCTTATAATGATTTACATGGAAATCGTTCGATTACAGTTGTATACTTTTTGATGTGTTTCATTTATGTGTTTATGTGTTTCATTTATGTGTTTCATTTGCTGTGTTTTTAATTATGTACTACAACAACAACAACAACAACAACAACAACAACAAATCTTTATTACAATCGTAGACCAGCATAAGGAGGGAGGGGTACAATCATTTAAAATCTAAAAACGTTTGTTTGTTTGTTTTTAAACTAAACTAAAAGGAGTTAAAACAGAAAGTATATATAAAAGTCTATAAGAATCCAAAAGAAGCTAAGGGAGTCTAAAAGAAGGGCTAGGAACATTAGACAAGAGTGAAAGAGCGTAAAAGGTTAGTATATATATATATATATATATATATATATATATATATGACTACAGCTATCAATCTACAGAGTACTCTTAATATGAGTGCTCATTATATCTAGTTTATGGCACAGATTTAATTATGTAAAATCTTTTGCGTATGGTTTGACGTATGGAAAAGTGGCATACAAATTAAAACTTGTGGATAGGAGCAGGGTAGGATCTTAAAGTGGCTTGAAGTTTTATGCCTCTGACTTCATTCTCAAAACTTGATACATCCGTAAGTAGTTAAAATTTGTCTTTCTGTGGCTTTAAAAAGGTGAAATAGTTTAAGTAAATTTCTTAGATTTTTGTTCTGAGGCAAAGCATGACTCTCGTTTCAGCAGAAAAAAGTGTGTTATGGAGCAGAAGAGACCGACAACTCATTAAGCCTCAAAGGGCTTATTTCCCCCTCAGATCTGTTCGTGTCGGTTAGGCCTGTGTCGCAAATGGTCTTTAATTCTCTGTTTATCCTTTTGTAGATTGGAAACTGGAGACCTTAAAGCGGCAAGACGTCAACCAGGTACCTTACAGCTGGTTAACATTTGTCTTTAATTTAAGCTACCACAAGACATGCAGGTGGGAGAATGATTTATGGAGATAGCAAAAACATTTTTTAAAAAATAGCCAGGTAATTTGATTTTATTTGTTCTGATCAATATGGAACTGGGCAGGCATGACAACATTTTCAATATGCTAACCGGAGAGTAGAGATTGAAAGCATGCCAAACACTTCCTTTCCCTTTTGTGGGCAAAACTCCGCCTCAGTTCCATCACACCTATGGCATAATGTTACTGTCGGCCAGCACTAACGCTATAATCAGGATCACCCTTAACACTCAGAGTTCGTAACTGGGTTTGCAAACCCTTTTAACGGGGCAACTCATGGAACATTTATTTAATGTTTTGTTGTGTTTTCTATACATGTATTGTCAGGGAACTGACATCGGAGCCAGAGGCGGAGGCAAGGCTCCCAAGTGATGCTGGAGAAGGGCCCAGCAGGGAGAGAGGCAGCTCATCAGCTGGGGAAGGAAATCAGCGTAACACCAGGGATAAAGGGGGGCAGATGGGGGAATCGGCGAGGGGGCTCCAGGACTCCTCGCCGGAGACCAGCGGGGAGAGCACGGGTCCTCCGCTACCCACACCCTCCCTGCGCAGAAGACTTCCGCGCAGGGAGAGTAGGAGGAGACTTGGCGTCAAACAGCTTTTATGCTGGAAAAGGTTTAAGAGACGCCCACTGACGGATTCTGTTAGTGACTGAAACAGCCACGAAGTGAAGGGCTGTCCAGACAGAAAAGGTTTAACCAGGCAACCTAGCCAGGAGTGGCGGCAACTTACGCACGAGCAACCCCTATTATTATTATTACATGTATGTTGGCAGCTTCCCCGAGTGGCTGAGGCAGCCCAGTCAGATGGGCAGGGTACAAATTAATTATTATTATTATAAGATGGGTACATCATTCCAGTCAGAATTCTCGTTTTCCATAGTGTTTCCCCCTAACATAATGTCACAATGTATGGTTGCATAGAATTTGTTTAAACAAGCAAAAGCTCTGGAGAACTCAAGATTTGAACAAAGCTTGACTCATTGCCTAGGTTGAGCATGTTCAAAGTCCATTTTGGGGACCTCCTCCGGCCCCTGTGGCAGTTTAAGCTCAACAACTTTGGTCGGTCCTCACGCATGTTCACTTCATCAAATCTGGCCCTCTTTGAAAAAAGTTTGGGCAACCCTAGCCTAGGTCATCTTATTTTATCTCTTGCTTTCTTCTTACTCTTGCAAAAAACACACACAAACATCCACTGCAATCTTTCCCTTTAATGGACTAAGCTTTTGTTCTTTATATATGACATTGATTGTCTGCTGCTGCTGTACACCTGTATTGAACCTACTGCATGGAACTGTACTAAAAGCTGGTAAAAGGTAAAGGTAAAGGGACTTTACCGACTCTGGGGTTGCGGTGCTCATCTCGCTCTATAGGCCGAGGGAGCCGGCATACAGCTTCCGGGTCATGTGGCCAGCATGACTAAGCCGCTTCTGGCGAACCAGAGCAGTGCACGGAAATGCCGTTTACCTTCCCGCTGGAGCGGTACCTATTTATCTACTTGCACTTTGATGTGCTTTTGAACTGCTAGGTTGGCAGGAGCTGATAGTCTTTCAATTAATAAAATTGTGCTCTAATGAATTGTAAAAACGAAAAGAGAAAGATGGCTACCTCAGTGGCTCAGATCAGAAGCAGCATGCTGCTGAATGCCAGCTGCTGAGGAACGACTGTGGGCGAGAGCTATTGCCTTCACATCCTGCTTATCGTTTTTGCAGATGCTCACTGTGGGATGCTGAATGCTGGACTGGAGAGCAGAGCCCTTGCTACTTTTCCCATTGCACAGCCACAGTTAGAAGATTGAGAACATTATGTCTGCAAAGGTCCTAGGCAGCATTCAGTCCTAGTGCGTCCTTGATCGCCTTGTGCCTGCCTCCCCCCGCCAAAAGCACAGAGCCCCTCTTGTTCCAGGCATTACATGACGTATGTCTCCCTTCTGTACTGACTTACATTTCAATTTTCCTAAAAGCAGTAAAACGTGGACAGTATTATTTCGAAGACCTAAAGTCTGCAGCAAGTTTTAAAGGACCTCACACTTTGTTTACATCAAAACGGATTTTTCGACTTTGTAATTTTACAGTCGGGACGCAGGTGGCACTGTGGGTTAAACCACAGAGCCTAGGGCTTGCCGATCAGAAGGTTGGCAGTTCGAATCCCCGCGACGGGGTGAGCTCCCGTTGCTCGGTCCCTGCTCCTGCCAACCTAGCAGTTTGAAAGCACGTCAAAGTGCAAGTAGATAAATAGGTACCGCTCCAGCGGGAAGGTAAATGGTGTTTCCGTGCGCTGCTCTGGTTCGCCAGAAGCGGCTTAGTCATGCTGGCCACATGACCCGGAAGCTGTACGCCGGCTCCCTTGGCCAGTAAAGCGAGATAAGCTCCGCAACCCCAGAGTCATCCGCGACTGGACCTAATGGTCAGGGGTCCCTTTACCTTTACTAATTTTACAGCACTTCGCTTCACAGCCTTAAACTGAGTGTTTTTTTCTCCTCAGGCTGATATAGCACCACTGATGGCTTCTCTTATTGGAGTCCCTTTCCCCCTGAACTCTGTGGTAAGATGCATGCTAGTTGTTGGGTTTTTTCTTCTTCTCCTGGTTATGCAATTAGAATCCTTGATTGAGGGAAGCCTCCAGTGGGGAAGGGATGCAGGAGTCGGAGGATGCTAGAGAGAGCTGCAACACCGAGCCTGAGCAAAGCGGGGAGGAGGCAGGCCCCCCTTTGCCCACGCCCTATCTGTGCAGTCGGTTTACGCGCAGAGAGGGGAGGTGTAGGATGGGGGTCAAAAGACTGCTCTGCTGGGGAAAGTTTAAAGACAGCCCACTCCCAGATTCTGCTAGTGACTGAGCAGACTTGGAATTGAGACGTTCTGCGCTGTGAAAGTTTTGCACAGATAATAAAGCCTTGAAAAGACCAGTGGGGGTCTTGCCTGTTCGCTCTCGAGCAACCACGCCGGCACACATAAAACAACCCTTGCAAGGAAAAATGGGGGCATAAATATTTTTAATAATTAAACTTACCATATCACCAGTGGCGGAGCCAGTGTGGTGTAGTGTTTTGGTGGTGTAGGGTTCATGTCTCCGCTCCTCCACCTGCAGCTGCTGGGTGACCTTGGGCCAGTCACACTTCTCTGAAGTCTCTCAGCCTCACTCACCTCACAGAGTGTTTGTTGTGGGGGAGGAAGGGAAAGGAGAATGTTAGCTGCTTTGAGACTCCTTTGGGTAGTGATAAAGCGGGATATCAAATCCAAACTCTTCTTCTTCTTCTTCTTCATGCTCCGGCACCAGGGGGTGGAGAGCAGGCGTGGGCGTGGCTGGCATGCGTCCTGGGGGCGTGGTGCACGTCAGTTAAGCATGTTGCTCTCTCTTTTTGTGATGGGTCAGCGCGATGCCAGTGGTGTGGGGTCATGGCCATGGGGCAGGGGAGAGACTGGTAGGTGAGATCCTGCTGCCCTTCGGTATATAATGACTTGGTACTGTAGAGTAGCAATTTCTGTTTCCCCGCAGAAACTGCTTTCATGTTTTTCTAGTCTTGGCTTCATCGGATCTTCGAATTGTAGAGGATCATCTAGTCCCAACTTTTTGCAATGCAGGAATATGCAGCTGTCCCTTACGGGGATCAAACCTGCAATCTTGGTGTTATCAGCACCACACTCTTAACCAACTGAGCTATCCACAATGTGTCCATAAAACATGGGTTATTGGTGCCTTTTTCAGGGGAGTCTACCTCTGGAGTACCTGAACAACACGGCTCATTTTAAAGCAGAGAGTATGTTTACGAATGCTGCTCAGATTCTCGAACAATTTAAGGTAAATGAAATATTGCTCAAATGCAAATGTTACACGTCTTTCTAAATACATGCAGTGGAAAAATAACTTATAAAAGCTATTACAGTGGAGAGAGCGAGAGCGCGCATTTAAATACCTAAGACTGCAATTTAAAACGATAAAAGAATTTTTCTAAGATGTTGAATTTATAAATAAGAAGCAGCAGCATCAAGTAATTTTAGTTTAAACCCCTGCATCTGTTTTTTACTGTAACAGCTTGATACTTTTCATTGACTTAAGGAGAAATGTAAATATTTCACGATACTTGTGGTATTGTGTATAATACTGTGTATTATACTGTGTAATATTGTGTATTAGAATGAGGAGTTTAAGGGACAAACTCTGGCTAGCCAGTGTGAATTGTTGCCACTGAAAGCAATGCATTCTACCAGCGGGGTCAGATGGGTCCTGGAATTGAATTCCAATCTCGCTAATGACTATTGCTGGCAATCCTCAAAGTGTTCTGCTGGCACGGGTCCTATTCAAGCAACTGGGACTTGAATCGCCAGCATTTGCAGAGTTGGGGTTTGCATTTCCTCTTCAGCCAGGTTTGGAACATTCCCGTTACAATCTGTGCATACGGCTTCTGGTACATGCCAAAGAAAGCAGAAAAACCAAAAGTTCCCAAGCTTGAGCCATTCATCTGTTTCAGACCAAGAGACTAGCTCCCATAGGTGCCAGTCTGCTCTTTAAGGTCATTAAAAGAGGACCTCTTACGTGTCTGAAGTATGTTTCATTGCAACGAAGGAGGGGGCCTTCTTACAAAATGTGCCTAGATTTTGAAACTCCTCCTGAACCCGCTAACATTGTGCACCCTTCTTGTTTGCTTGTTGGACTTCAACTTCTATCACCCTGGCTGTTGGCCATGCTGTCTAGGGCTGATGGGAGTTGCGAGTCTACCAGCATCTGTATCTAGTTTGTGGTGTGAATTTTAGCCTCTCTGAATGTTTAGGAAGCTCAGGATATAGATAGATAGATAGATATACAGTCGTACCTTGGAAGTCAAACGGAATCCGTTCTGGAAGTCCATTCGACTTCCAAAGCATTTGGAAACCAAAGCGCAGCTTCTGATTGGCTGCAGGAAGCTCCTACAGCCAATCGGAAGCTGCGAAAGCCCTGTCAGATGTTCGGCTTCCTAAAGAACGTTCGAAAACCAGAACACTCACTTCCGGGTTTCGATTGCAAGGCACGAATCTCTCTCTCTCTCTCTCTCTCTGTGTGTGTCTCTCTCTGTATCTATCTGGATGAGAGTGGCTCACACAAAAATGGTCTGCTCCTGGACAGCTATACTGAGGGGAAGGCATAAGTTGCTGCTCCTGGTTCTTATGCCTCTCTTTGGGTAAAATTTTGGACTATATTGCTCCTAGATGTCTTCACTCGAGGAGTCAGAACCAGGTATAACATGGAGTTTCTAGGACACCACCAGAGCAAATTAAATTTGGGTGTATCCATTATGGGAAAGAAAGCTGGTGTAGGTGTAATCTTAGTCGATCTCTAAAGAGACTTGTAGTGATCCACTCAAAGGACCCTGAGGTAATGTCTCACCATGCCTCTCCTAGCTCCTTCCTTCTCAAACCATATATCTGAATCCTTCTCCCCCACTGGCTGTGTTTAGGGCTGCACACTTACTTGGGAGTAAGCCTCACCAAACACTGAGGCTTGCGTCTGAGGAAACATGCTCAGGCTGCATTTAAAAAAATAAAAAAATAAAAATCCTGTGTATGATAGATGCAGAAGGTTGGCATGCATCTCCATATTTTTCTCAATTCATTTCCCTAACAGTATACAGTACACTGCTTTTTGTTTAAACCTGTCGTTCTTTCTCAGATTAAGATGGCACAGAAGAAGAAAAGCACACTCTCATTCCTGTTTTCACCATTCAAGTAAGGATGTCCTCAATGTTACTGTGTTTCCTTAATGACATTTAAAAAAAAATCTCTTTGCTTTTCTGTCAGATACTGATGATAAAGGAATAACCGGACTGATAGGGATATTTACTGAGCTGCGTGGGATCAGTGCTTGGATTGAGAAAATGTAAACACTTAAAAGCAGAGCTAGGTGGGCCCAATATGATGTAAATAATTATGACGTGGTGGGGTGTTGTGAGGATAAATATTTAGAGGAGGTCATGAATATCAGTGCCAGCTGCAGGCTTACCCCAGTTTACTCCTGATTTTCTTATCAATTGCCATGGAGAGTAGGAGAAGATAGACCCAAGTTGTTGGCTCAGGATGATGGCTTGAGGAAGTGGACTGTGATACAGTGGTACCTCAGGTTAAGTACTTAATTTGTTCCGGAGGTCCGTTCTTAACATGAAACTGTTCTTAACCTGAAGCACCACTTCAGCTAATGAGACCTCCTGCTGCCGCCGCACCGCCAGAGCACAATTTCTGTTCTCATCCTGAAGCAAAGTTATTAACCTGAGGTACTATTTCTGGGTTAGTGGAGTCTGTAACCTGAAGCGTATGTAACCTGAAGTGTATGTAACCTGAAGTGTATGTAACCCGAGGTACCACTGTACTCAGAAAGGGAAAAACTGAACAAGCATAATGCTCACTGCTCCTGTCTCTATCCCCCTCTAGAGATGGGAGATAAATTACGAGGGGACTGTGTAGCTGACATCTGCTTCCTATTTACAGCAAACAATTTAATCCTGCTTTTTCCAAGTATTTTGCGACACCAGCCAATAAGACCATAAGAGCGTAGTACAGACGTCGTCAATTAAAACCACTCTAAATTAAAAGAACCACAGAAATGACTGAGTGCTACCAGGTCCCTGCTGGAAGAAGAGGGGTTTTGTGAACCTCTCTGAACATTTAATGATGCGCTGTTCAGAAAGAAGGAAAGCTGTGGCAGCAAATGACTCTTTGCTGTTTACTGTTCTAATATGCTGCAAAGACATAACAGGCAGCAGTGTCTGTTGGCCAGACCTCAGTTGCTGAGTGGGCTTCTTAGAACGTATGGCCATATCTATAGTAAAGCATATTCTAAAGAAGAATGACCGGAATTACAACTCGGAATGAGTGCTCAGAATTCTCATAACAGTTCCTTCAACTCCCTCTGAGAACTATGGTCCGCAGGACTTTTTGTGGAGAAGAAATACCATATTTTTTGCACCATAACACTCACTTTTTTCCTCCTAGAAAGTAAGGGGAAATGTCTGTGCGTGTTATGGAGCAAATGCCTACGGATGGCGGGGGGATCTGCTGCAGTCGTGAGCAGAGGATCCATGGTTCTCCTTCCTTCCCTCCTCCGTGACTTGCTTTGAAACAGCAAAGCGGGAGAAGAGCCGCTGAGTGGGGAGGAGAGGGACAGAGAGCCTGCTTGCTTTAAAGGAGCAAAGCAGGAGAGGAGAGGAGCCTTCTCCTCTTATACCCCTCTTCTGCATTATTAACAGCATCCTTCTCCACCCACCCCACGCGTGTTCCTTGTCCCTTGAGTGCTTTTCCTTCCCTCCCCACTTAAAACGTGGTTACAAAGCACGGATCTACATGGATCCTCAGGATTTTTGCACTGGGTCACCCCAAATTCACCATCAGATCACATAGCATGTCCATGGCTACAGCTTGCACCAAAAAAATCACACACCCACTGTTGCCTGGGGCCGCAGTGGTGCAAAAACATGATTACAAAGCATGGATCCTCAGGATTTTTGCATTGGGCTACCCCAAACTCACCGTCAGATCACATGTCTGTGCCCACAGCATGAACCACAAAAATCATACATCCGCTGTTTCGTTTAGAATATATTTTTTCTTGTTTTCCTCCTCTAAAAGCTACATGCGTGTTATGGTCGGGTGCGTGTTATAGAGCGAAAAATACAGTAATTTATAAAGCAGTTTTCCTTTGTAGTGAACATATTCCCTACAGTCAGCACTTTGAGTATCTCTCTGAATTTTAATAAAGGGGGGGGGGGACAAACTAAAATGTACAAAATAGCCCCATCCACATACATTCCTGATCAAGGAAGTGAAGCTGTCATAGAATTCACATTCATAGAATCCTAGAGTTAGAAGAGACCCTGAGGATCATCTAGTCTAGGATCTTTATTTATTTAATGTGTTATCTGCTGGATCCTCTCCCCCAAAGTCCCTCTGGTCCCAAAGAGATGAACAAGTAGCCTGCAGACCACTGTTAGAATAAAAACAGTGACCAAGATATTTTTCTTAGCGTTATTGCATGCAGTGCTTATATCACAAGAGTGCTATGAATGCGTTAGGTCAGTCAGCCTTACAATAACCTTGTAAGGTAGATCAATATTTTTATCCCCATGTTTCAGTGGAGCTAGGCTGAAAGTTTGTAGTGAATGGCTTGCCTCAGGCCATCATCATCATCTAGTGAGCTCTTCTTGTCCAATATAGGGATTGAATTTGGGAGCGTCCCTTGTTCAACTCCCTGTCTCTTAACCACTGCATTCCTCTAGGCCATGGGTAGGCAAACTAAGGCCCGGGGGCCGGATCTGGCCCAATCGTCTTCTAAATCCGGCCCATGGACGGTCTGGGAATCAGCATGTTTTTACATGAGTAGCATGTGTCCTTTTATTTAAAATGCATCTCTGGGTTATTTGTGGGGCATAGGAATTCATTCATCCCCCCCCCCCAAATATAATCTGGCCCCCCACAAGATCTGAGGGACAGTGGACTGGCCCCCTGCTGAAAAAGTTTGCTGACCCCTGCTCTAGGCTATGTTCTTACTAAATATGCCAAAAGCCTTAACTTTCTATCTATCCTTGATCTTTGCATAAAGGGCTAAAGCCTTAAACAGATTGTTTTTTTTTCATTTATTTTATTTCACGAAATGTATACACCATTCAATTTTTAAAACAACAACAACCCCCAAAGTGGTTTTCAAAAAAACAAAAACCAATAGTATTATTGGTAAGAACAATTAAGATAGCTATTTAAGACATTCAAAAGATTAAAACCAGCAACAAACTAAAAACAACACCACTGTACGCATGTGTACCTGTTTTTCACCGGAACAGCTTTTTTATTTTTATGCATGCTTGGCCTTTGCAACATGGAGAGTTTACTTTAAATTATTATTTGTGGCAATCTTCTCCTGCTTCCCTCATTAAGCCCCGTTCACTCGAAAGTGTCTTGCATCACGTCTTTCAGGCCTTGAGGCTAAAGTTGCTATTTCTAGTCCCTGCTGAATTCTGACTCTGCTGCAATGTTGGCCAGAGGAGTTGCTGTAGATCACATATTTTCCTCCCTCTGGCCTTTAATTGACCCTGACTCTTTAATTTATTTACATGCAAAATACATAAGTGTGCAAATTCTCAGCCTTTTAAAAAATAATCTGCTTTGTTGTCATGAGCGGCTTAGATATTTCATCTCACCAATTTATGCCCATTGAGAAACTTACTTTTTTAAAACTTCTTTTAATGTGTGTGTTTTAAGTAACGGGGGGGTAGAAACAGACTCATGTGTATGGTAGTATGTGCTAAGCACAGATTTCCCACTTTAAAATTGTTGGGTTTGTTTGCTTTTACTTGTTTTATAAGGTTTAGTGACATCCCACCCCACAGGAAGAAAGCCATATCTGCAGAGATGGCCTCATTCAAAAGAGCTCAATAGCCAGACTGAACTCTTGTTATGGTTCTTCATTTTCATCACAGACTTGGTGTCTGAACTGTCAATTTCTCTTTTCTTTATTGGGAGACATGAATGATGTGGTGGAAATATTAATTTTGTCATGTATATTCCCAGTGAGAGCTACTAACATCCCCTAAGGGACAATTTACAAGCCTTTGCACAATTAGTGCTGATGTTTAGTTACATAATTAATTGTTCTTACACAGGAACGATGTTGTTTATATTCTTGTAACAAAGCAGATTCCCTTCCACCCTCCCATTGTTGACGATAAGCCTCTACAGTTTTCAAGGCTATAATCTCAAGCCTCTTGGGCTTGCTCAGTATTACATTGGTGCAGTGATCTGTAAGATGCAGTGAGCATCCATTCAAACCTCCCAGATTTTCACTGCCTACACATACAGTGGTACCTCTACTTATGTTCACTTCTGGTTACGTATCCTTTGGGATACGTACGTGGCAAACCCAGAAGTATTTTTCCAGGTTTCACCCAGCACATGTGCAGAAGCGCTTAACCGCACCACGCGCATGTGCAGAAGTGGTCCCTCTGGTTGCGGAAACCTCAGGATCCGACCAGAGTTCCGGAACAGTTCCTGTCTGCAACCAGCGCTACCACTGTTGCAGATGAGTATTGTGGATTCAGAAGCTTGGCAATTAAGATTTCCTCCCCCAGCCAACCGGAATAAAAAGAAGATGAAGCTGCTCTTCTCTAAAACCCTGTCTAATATATCCTTTACATTGCATAACTTGCTGCTCTCTTTAGCGGATCCCCTCAGGTTCCATGGTTTTCTTCAGACGAAATAAATCTCCTTGCGTTTTGTGGCGCTTCGTAACCTAAAAACTCTCCAGGGAAAATACAGCATTTTTTTCTAAAAAAGAGTTTGCACTGGTCCCTTGTAGACACGCTTTTAAGCAAGATGGCAATCTATAGATGAGGGCATTGTGTGTGTATTATTTTTCTTTTAAAGTAACAATCACAGCTTTTATAGAGCAAAACAGATAGAACACTATATTGCAAGAAGTTTGCCCACTCTTATTCTTCCATTCTCAAAAGAGAAATATAACTGAGACTAAAATAAAATAAAATTCCTCTATCTTGTGCATAGATCTCTCTCTGAATCGAAACAGATTGACATCCTTAGAAAAGCAAGGACTTCTATTCATCATGGGAAATACGAGGAAGCGGTAAGTGAACAGAAACAGTCCCTTCCATCTTCCCTTAGTCTTCTGTGAGGTATTTTAGCGAATTGTTAAAGAGATGGGGAAATAATTTTCAAACTGAGGGCTGCATTTCCCTCTGAGTAAACTTCTGAGGGGGACGCGGGTGGCACTGTGGGTTAAACCACAGAGCTTGGACTTGCTGATCAGAAGGTCGGCAGTTCGAATCCCCGCGATGGGGTGAGCTCCCGTTGCTCGGTCCCTGCTCCTGCCAACCTAGCAGTTCGAAAGCATGTCAAAGTGCAAGTAGATAAATAGATACCGATCCGGCGGGAAGGTAAACAGCGTTTCCGTGTGCTGCTCTGGTTCACCAGAAGCGGCTTAGTCATGCTGGCCACATGACCCAGAAGCTGTATGCTGGCTCCCTCAGCCAATAAAGCGAGATGCAACCCCAGAGTCGGTCACGACTGGACCTAATGGTCAGTTCCATCCTAAGAACTTTTTGATTTGGACTTTCTGTGAACTAATCCACTTGTCAACAGCTGGTTGAAATTTTGCTTTGTCTGCCTTGCATTGCAAAAGCTGGCAAACAGTTTGCAGTAGTTTAAACTGAAACCGCAACCCCAGAGTCGGTCACGACTGGACCTAATGGTCAGGGGTCCCTTTACCTTTAAACTTCTGAGGTCAACTTGCTGGTGGCGAGGCAGCGACAGATGCAAGAGTGGCCCCTTTTAAAAAACCATTTTTTAATACAATAGGCCAGTTTCTTCGCATGTCCCGCTATATTTTCCATCCATACAAGCAAGACGTGTCATCAGAGTCCAAGGACACGTTTCAGCCAGGCAAAAACAGTCAAGTGGGGTCCAAAGCAGGGCTGGTGAGGGGAAAAGGGGTGTGGCTAGGGAGAAGTTGTGCGCTTTGGAGAGTCCTAAGGGCCAGATAGAGATGTCTAGACTAGAGGGTCAAATTTGACCCATGGGGCCTGAGGCTCCCCCTCCCCACCTTATCTGGGCCTTCCTTCCTTCCCCTATTGCTATCTAGTGGTAGAACGTTTACATTTGATGTAACAGGGACACGGGTGGCGCTGTGGTCTAAACCACCGAGCCTCTTGGGCTTGCCGATCAGAAGGTCAGTGGTTCGAATCCCCGCAACGGGGTGAGCTCCCATTACTCTGTCCCAGCTCCTGCCAACCTAGCAGTTCAAAAGCACGTCAAAGTGCAAGTAGATAAATAGGTACTGCTGCGACGGGAAGGTAAACGCCATTTCCGTGCACTCTGGTTTCCGTCATGGTGCTCTGTTGCGCCAGAAGTGGTTTAGTCATGCTGGCCACATGACCCGGAAAACTGTCTGTGGACAAACGCCAGCTCCCTTGGCCTGAAATGAGATGAGCGCTACAACCCCATAGTCTCCTTTGACTGAACTTAACTGTCCAGGGTTCCTTTACCTTTTACATTTTATTTTTCAATTCATTTCTAAGTTTCATCACTGGTAGTTGGGTTTGTCTATGAAAGTTGGGTTTGAACCCAGTTGTGAGTCAGTCTTGAGAGCAATAGGGTTATATTGGTTGTTTCCTTCCTATAGGTTTCTCTTTGCAGCAAGCTGATTCGCCTTGCTCTGGAAGGACTCTCATATTATCATACGTACGACAGGTTTTTCCTGGGCTTCAGTGTCACCATGGGTTTTGTGGGCTGGACACTTTATGTCATTTTGATTATTACAAAGATGCATACTGATCTGACGAGGAGTATCACAAATAAAGAGGTAAGTTCAGCTCTGCCACTTCTGGGGTCTGCCTGCATAATAATAATAATAATAATAATAATAATAATAATAATTTATTACTTATACTCCACCCATCCGGCCGTGCCTTTCCAGCCACTCTGGGCAGCTTCCAACAGGATACTAAAAACACAATAACACATCAAACATTAAAAACTTCCCTAAACAGGGCTGCTTTCAGATGTCTTCTAAAAGTCAGATAGTTGTTTTATTTTCTTGATGTCTGATGGGAGGGCGTTCCACAGGGCGGACACCACTACCAAGAAGGCCCTCTGCCTGGCTCCCTGCTTCTTGCAGTGAGGGAATCGCCAGAAGGCCCTCAGAGCTGGACCTCAGTGTCTGGGCTGAACAATGGGCTTGGAGACACCCCTTCAGGTATACTGGGCTGAGGCTGTTTATGGCATTTTCTGTAGCAAGTTAGCTCAGTGTCTGGCTTGGCAGGCCTACACAGGTATTGTTATTTATTACATTTATATCTTGTACTTTCACCTGAGTAGAGCTGAGAGTGGCAAAAAACACACAAAAAAACAACACACAAGTGTCAAGGGGGGAAAAGGTCTTAAAAACAGTGCTGGATCAACCAGTGTTTTTCCAGCATTTATTCATCTGCAAGAAATGTTAAACCAAGGTTAAGGAGAAGGGGGCTACCTCTTTCTCATACATCTGACACAAAAATAATCCTATGACACGTTTCCTGGTATCTCATGCGTCTATTTAAATAGGGAGGAAAAAAGGTTTTCTCTGACAAGTGCTCAAACACATATGCACAGTTGAAAAGATGAACTGAGAGCAAAGACGTTATGCTGTGGAAAAATTAAACCTCTGAAAACCTTTCATTGTGAAAGGATTTGCTTTGTTTGGTGACACAAATGAAGATCGCTGTTTTCTTAGCATTTCCCAATAAATTCATGTGAGCAGAGCCTTGACCTTTTGCAAAGTACAGTGTAAGATGAGATAAGCTGGGCTGATTAATTATTCTAAATAATTCAAAGAATACTTAGAGACAAAACGTTTCATACCTTGTGTTTAGTCTCAAATATCCTCTCCCTGTACGATTCTGAAGAATATTTAAAGATGTAATTTTAGAGCTGAATTTCTGGAGGTGTTTGAGAGTATTACATATTACATCTCTAAATATTTTTAAGCATCTGAGAGTAAATTATTTAAAATGTTCACATTGCTTTTTAAACAATGGGGTTCGTATCCCTTGGAGCTCACAAGAGCAAATTGGATTTTTTTAAAAAGGTGCCATACCACTTCTCACTACTTGTAATTATATCTGACCTTTCTTTCAAAGAACTTGAGGTAGAATATGTGGCTTCCCTGTTTTTATCCTCACAACAGCCCTGTTAGGTAGGTTAGGCTAAGATGTGGTCATTGGCCAAAGATCACCTTGTGCATTTTATGGAATGAATGGGAGATTCGAACTGTGGTCTCCACAGTCTTGGTCTGACACTCTAACCACCAAGCTACACTGATTCCTTAGAACATGTGTACGCCTTCATTTCCCCACAGATGAATCCTGATAGGGTTTATATTCCTGGATGTATATGGGTACAATTTCACAAACAAGTATCTATCTTTTTTAATCTGCGTTGTTCGGCAGAGGGTATGATATGTGCGTATATAGGAAATTGCCTAGGCCAGGAATAGGCAAACTCAGCCCTCCAGATGTTTTGGGACTACAACTTCCATCATCCCTGACCATTGGTCCTGTTAGCTAGGGATGATGGGAGTTGTAGTCCGAAAACATCTGGAGGGCCGAGTTTGCCTATGCCTGCCTAGGATAACATTAGAGATAAGTAAAAGGTAGATGTTGGATTTTTCTGTGCTCTTTCCTCATATATATTGTGCCTGTTTGTATCTGCCTAGCATTGTTTTTCAAATCAGCATAAGAAATCCCCATATTATTGGTATATACAGTCATACCTGGGTTGACAAACGCCCTGGAACTTGGACGTTTTGGCTCCCGAATGCCGCAAACCCGGAAGTGATTGTTCCGGTTTGTGAACGTTCTTTTGGAACCCAAATGTCTGACGGGGCTTCCGTGGCTTCTGATTGGCTGTAGGAGCTTCCTGCAGAAGCCGCGATTTTGTTTTCGAACATTTTGGAAGTCGAATGGACATCCAGAACGGATTCCATTCAACTTCCAAGGTACGACTGTATTCTCATTTAGGCAGATTTGAATCTTCAGTGATATAAATCCTTGCTGGAAGAAATGTTTTTTTAGAAACTTGAGTTTCCTTAAAGTTATTTACACAGATGCTGGTTTTTGTGATTTGTGGGATGTTTTGATTTACAAGTGCACTGCCAGAATAACAACTAAAAATTAATTTGTTCAAAGAGAAGGAATTCATTCTCTCCCCCCCCAACTCCCTCTCTCTGATCATGATCCCGCAAAGCTGTATACAGTGGAACCTCTGGTTAAGAACTTAATTCGTTCTGAAGGTCCGTTCTTAACCTGAAACTGTTCTTAACCTGAAGCACCACTTTAGCTAATGGGGGCCTCCCGCTGCCGCTGCGCTGCCGCCGTGCGATTTCTATTCTCATCCTGAAGCAAAGTTCTTAACCCGAGGTATCACTGTATTTGGTCTGTCCCATAAATTTTGTTGAGAAAGTGTATATGTCAGATAGATGTATGCTTCTTCTACAGAAATGATCGGGGTAGGCCTTTCAGAGAGCAGAGCTCCATGTACACAACACACGAAGATGGAACTAGATATTGCAAGACAAGAACACTTCTGAAAATGGCAACCTTATATAGAGTTCGCCTCCTCCGTAGGGTATATAAGTGAAACTTGGCAGTGTCCCTTTGTTATCACAGTGGCACTGTTGGATTGTAACACTGATTGGAAAGCCTAGCTAGGCAGATTAGCCTGTGAGCAAGCTGTGTGCTGATGCATGCAGCTCAAGTTCTCCTCGCTTGGCTCCTGCCTTCCTTGAGCAGCAAAACAAAACCACGAGTTGCGGCCTGCTTAGCAATTACATCTGAACCAAAACCTGTGGTCTGCTTCTTCTCAACAAACCTTGAGCAGGAAGCCGAGGTTTGTTTTTAGGCTCTAGGAAGGCCAGGAGCAAAGCACAGGGTGCTTGAGCTGTGTACACGAGTGTACAGTGTATTTACAGAATAATTTCCCTCACTATGCTTTGAGGCAAGAGTTTACAACTGAACGTGGCAGCTGTTTCCCCCTGATTCTGTTCTGTATTGTCGGTGGTTGCTGATGATGCGGGAGAGAGGGAAGACAGGGAAATGAGTGGCTTGGAGATGTCAGGACACAATGGCATTTCATTGTGTGTTACGGAGTTGGCTAATTCAACATGACCCCTTATGATAGTATCTAGTTCCATTCTGGGACGTGGGTGGTGCTGTGGGTTAAACCACAGAGCCTAGGACTTGCCAATCAGAAGGTCGGCGGTTCGAATCCCCACGACGGGGTGAGCTCCCGTTGCTCGGTCCCTGCTCCTGCCAACCTAGCAGTCGGAAAGAACGTCAAAGTGCAAGTAGATAAATAGGTACCGCTCCAGCGAGAAGGTAAACGGCATTTCCGTGCGCTGCTCTGGTTCGCCAGAAGCAGCTTAGTCATACTGGCCACATGACCCGGAAGCTGTACGCCGGCTCCCTCGGCCAATAAAGCGAGATGAGCACCACAACCCCAGAGTCGGTCACGACTAGACCTAATGGTTCCCTTTTTAGTTCCATCCTAAGAACTTTTTGATTTGGGCTTTCTGTGAACTAATCCGCTTGTCAACAGCTTGTTGAAATTTTGCTTTGTCTGCCTTGCATTGCAAAAGCTGGCAAACATTTTGCAGTAGTTTAATCTGAAGCATTAAAATAAAATATTTGCAATGTTAAAGTAATATTTTACAAGTATCTGTTTTATTTTCAGGGAGCCGGTTGTCTTTTCCAGTATACGTTTTTCGCTGTCGGGGTGTTAATCGCCATTTTCCTGCTCATTCAAAGCTTGCCTTGGACTTATTACATATATTGTCTGTTACCAGTCCCGATATGGTACGCAGTTTTGAAAGAGTAAGTTTTCAAAAAGGAGGGGTGGGAGGTAGGGAATCTGTATGGCTTCATTTGAAGTTGATCAAGAGGGAGCAAAAAAGCAAAGAAAGCTTTGGAACAGATGAATAATACCTTCTAAAGTGGCCTGATATCTATTATTTATTTATTTCAAGTGTAATTCTGCTTCTAAGAAATATTGCAAAATGGTTTACCAAGGAAATCAAACAACAAGATTAAATCATATGGCATATAAAGCAAAGGGGGGGGGAACAGATGAAACATCAGAAGTTGTGTGATACAACTTTCAGTCGTACAGTATCCACCCAAATTCTACGTTCACTAACTCTTTCAAGCACTTCAAGTTAATGCACACTAGCAAGTTCCTATTCCCTCACCCTCAGCTTGAAAACCTGCGCAGGAAAAGTTAAAATCTTGCAATATTCATGCGCCATCCACACAAAAATAAAAGCGTGATTACGCTGCTGATGAGCAAGTGCTTTTAATATGGCAGAAAGGTAGTTGAATAACATGATCCCCTACTTTCTGAGCAGCAAATTACCTGATGTGTGCTTTTTTATTTTTGGTTGGGTAAATTGTTCTGTAGACTCTATGCAATAAAATCTGATCGGCATTGTTATTTATGGTTGTTTTTTGTGTGTGGCTCCTGCTGTGCAGTGAACCACATTCTGTAGGCTAGTACAATATGTATTGATTGCGGACAGAGTAGCAGTTCATTGTCAGAAGTGCCAACATTTCGTTTCATTTGGTATTCCGCCTTCGTGGAATGGTTGAGGGAAAGGGCAAACTGGGCATTTGAACTATGTGTAGCGGGAGAGGATGAAGGAAGTGTTGTGTCTGGACTCTGAGTGAGAGATAGGAAAGTCTGCAGAATTTAATTCTGCTCTCTAGCTACTGAAGGCACCCCTCTGATCCAGGCTACATATGATGTCTTTCGTCTTTCTAAGTTCACTGTCTTGTACACTGATGTATACGAAGCAGAAACCTGCGCCACGCAAAATTTGAACTGGCCCAAAGTAGATAATTCAAGTCATGTCGGTAAATAGTTATTCTCTCGTTTCATGCTGCACTGGAAACTGCTGTTTCCAGTTCATAGGCATTGAGGTTAGGTGACAATCTATGTACTTTCTGATCTGATAAAAAATAATAATTGCCTAATGTAATCTTTTCATACAGATACCCAGTTATTCAGAGACTAGTCGCATCTTTCGTGAACTTTCAGCCAGCTCAGCTTGCTGGATTTTTACTCGTTTGCATCCTGGGAATTGAAATATTAGTAAGTGATACACCTAATTATTGATTTTCATTAATTAGCTTCCACTACTTCATTGGAAACCTTTTTTTAAAAAATAAATCATACATTTAAACTATAATGAAAAGGATGAATACAGAAAATGTTTTGAGAAATTAAAACTGGGCTATGAAGATATTATTTGGGATATTATTTGTTTGAGGAGAATGTCAGTCTTGCTAACATGTCTGTATTTCTCTCCTCTACCTCCATTGCTAAATCTAGGTTTTCTCATTTTTCTATCGCTCCTTCCTCAGTTTTGGCCTGATTATCTTTTCCATGTGGCCATTGGTTACTCAGCAGTGGAACCAAGCAAAGGTATTTAATGTGCAGAGAGATTCTGATTCTTTTACTTATTTAAGATATTTTCACCCCATTCTTCAGCCGAAAAGGATCCCAGGGTGGCTTATAGATCCAAAAAACATGAGACGGTCCTTTCCCTCAGACTTGCAACCGAAAAGCCATGATCCAAAAGTGGGGGGGGGGGGGGGGAGAATGAGGATGGAGAAAAACAAGCAAATTCAGGCACCAATTCTTAAAAGTTGCACAATTCTCGTAGCAGCCAGCTGGTCATTACACAAATCCATGTGGCTCCTAAGTCCCTTTCTTGTGGCTCCTAATGTCACAGAGCTTTAAATACGTTCTTGAGAATGGGGTTGAAAGGCTTCTCTAATTTTATGACTGTGTGGCAGGTCAATGGGAAAGTCACTTCACCCCACAATTGTGCATCTGAAGAGTGATTAGTTTTGCCTTTTACCGCACTTCTTAACCGTACGATTTAAGGATGAACTGCAGCTGTATTCACATTTTGACCCCACTACGCTTTGGTAATCCTTAAATATAGAAACCTAGGGTACTGAATTACCGTATTTTTCGCTCCATAAGACACACTTTTTTCCTCCTAAAAAGTAAGGAGAAATGTCTGTGCGTCTTATGGAGTGAATGTGTGGTCCCTGGAGCCGAATTGCCCAGGGGCAAAAAGCACATCATGCCTTTTTTTTTTTTAGAAAGAGGGAAGGGGGTGTTGAAGCAAAACCGCTGAGCAGCTGATCGGCAAGCGATTGGGAGGGATAAGGGACTCTAGAGATAAAGGAGGCTGCCTAGGAGCGGGGAGGTAAAAGCACTTGGATCCTCAGGATTTTTGCACTGGGTCACCCCAAATTCACCATCAGATCACATAGCATGTCCATGGCTATAGCCTGCATCAAAAAAATAATGCATCCACTGTTTCGTGCGGCCGCAATGGCACAGATCCACATGGATTCTCAGGATTTTTGCTTTGGACTACCCCAAACTCACTGTCAAATCACATATCATGTCTGTGGCCACAGCATGAACCACAAAAATCATACATCCACTGTTTCATTCAGAATTTTTTTTTCTTGTTTTCCTCCTCTAAAAACTATGTACGTCTTATAGTCAGGTGTGTCTTATGGAGCGAAAAATACGGTACCTTGTAGTTTATGTGGTGCTGGCCCGGGACATCTTTCCACTAGAGAAAGCAGAAAAGGCTGCCGCCACCCCCCCACTGCCTTTACCCTCTTCTTCTGCTGCGTGCCCACCCACTGCTGCCAACAAAGGTCACCAACAAACACAGGAGGGCTGTTTTATTGGGCTCCCCGATCAGGCAGAAGATCCTATTTGGATTTTAGCAAACCTGAGTAGAAGCCCACTCCAGATCTTTCCCTGCTCAGCCCAGGAAGGCCAGGAACTAAGCAGGCGGGACCATCATGCACTGGGACACTGGGGGAAGATTTGCATGCAGTCCCTAGCCGCCGCCCCTGCTTTCAACTACTGCTTTCAGCCCAATGCCTGAACATGCCCTGAGTGCGAAACGTAGCCTTTCACCCAAAGCTTGCGATGGATAACTCTTAAATGACGTGTGAGGCAGAAGGTTGCATTTGGTGCAGGCATATTTTTATTGAGGATTCGGAGACTTCCAAATGGCAATTTTGACATGACCTCACCTGAACCCTGCTGTTTCCACTTTGTCTTTCAGTTCCCATAATTAGTTTTATTCGCACACATGACTCATTTATTTGGTGTTTCTTTTCATTGCTGTAGACCATCGTGGTAAGCTGGATTCTTTCGTGTTTGCTTCTGGCAGTCTTCCCCTTGATGCCTGTTGTAGGAAGAAAGCCAAGTTTCTCTCTAGTGTAAGAGCACAAATAAAATTATTCCGAGCCTCCTTTGGCATGCACAGATTTCGTTTTCATTGGGCGGGGATTATGTTATTGAAAGCGTATCGCCACTATTGTTGAATTCCAGAATTTAAACAAGGTAATTGTGGAGGAAATGCATGGGTTTTTTTGTTTTTTTTTAATGAGGTTTGTTATTGAAAACTTCATATTTGGAGCACTGCTCTCCTTTTTGCTGGAGAAAGGCATCCTAGAGTGGTTTCTCTCTATAAATGTCTCCCTCCTTGGGGGAAATCCTATCCTTGTTTCAGTCTTCTTTCAGAATAGAGTTAGATATTTCTAAAAGCTCCTACTAGTTGTAGAGCTATGAGCTCTATGGAGACCTTTCCCCCTATCTTTACTTACCTGCCATGAAGAGGGAAAGCCACTGAAACAGCATTGTTGGGGATTGCCTTCTGGGTCCAGGGAGCAGAGGGGAAGAACAGAAGTTAGAGGCCTGCAATCACAGCATTGGTGACATGGTTTGCAGGCTCTTCTCTGCAAACAGAGGGACAGAAGGATCCGCAAGTGGACTTGGGACCTGGTGGAGTTAGGAGATGCAGTCATTCACTGAGAAAGGAATCAATGTTTATACAACTTCCTTGCTTAGTTACTGGAAGGTAATTCTTCCTCTGTAAATTGCCAAGTTAGTGGCTTTTTAAATTTTTGGCACAATACAGGAAATTGTGAAGTTATGGTGAAACAGAGTCTTGTGAAAGGGAAGGAAGACATCGTCAAAACTTCTTGACTCTGTCTTCCTCCTAGTTCCCAAAAGCTTAGATTAATGTTTTATGTGTGTTGTATAGTTGCCCTTCAGTAACATGATTTAAACTTCATGAAAATTATTCCTAAAACTATATATTCTTTAAAAAAATCACACAGCCTCACAAATATCTTATGTTTTACAGAACCACAGCAGGGTTGCTGATTCTGTTGCTGGCTTCATCTTACCTGGTGACATGCCTCTGGAAACAGAAAAAGAAACACATGCCTTGTAAAGAACTCACAATATACCTCTTTCAGGTCAGTGACTTCTGTAAACATGAATTATTGAGAAGTGTAGCTTTCATTTATGCAGTCACTATTAAAAAAAAATCAGTTCTGCGTATTCTTCTGGGCCAGCTTACTTTTTACCACGAGTTTCCCCACTGATTTGATATTTCTTAAGGCACTTGTAATGATTGGCCGCAACACAGCACCTCCAAGGAGCAAGCAGAACTCCAAATGTGCTTCTCTAATCTGTTGTGAATGCTAGAACACTCCACATTTACAATGGAGGATCTCTGTGTAACCAATTCATTTTGAGAACTTGCTGTTGAGTGAAGGGAGCCTGTGTCATGATAAACCATGAATTCGCATTTTTGGTCAATTTCTCTGCTACACCCAAACCATGATCTCCTAGTCTGCATTTAACACTAGGTCAGTAGTTGTAGTTTGTTCCCTCTGTGTGCTATTAATAGGTGGAATAGTCCACACCTATAGGAACCAAGCCATGCATGGGTCTGACAGTATCTTGCACCTGCTTTTGTGATAGTCTGAGGGCTGACTGCCATCCCTCTTTTTGGGGTTTTGTAAAAACGTTTCAGAAGTGTGTGGAGCAGCTGTTCAGCTCATTGTGACCGTGTGGGTAAAACTGGCTTTTTAAAATAATAATTAAAAAGCTCCAGGGAGCGTCTTTAGATTATTATGTGCAGCCCTTTCCTGGGCAATTGTACAGTGGTACCTCAGGTTAAGTACTTAATTCGTTCTGGAGGTCCTTTCTTAACCTGAAACTGTTCTTAACCTGAAGCACCACTTTAGCTAATGGGGCCTCCTGCCGCCGCCGCGCCGCTGGAACACGATTTCTGTTCTCATCCTGAAGCAAAGTTCTTAACCCGAGGTACTATTTCTGGGTTAGCGGAGTCTGTAACCTGAAGCGTATGTAACCCAAGGTACCACTGTACAGAGAAGCAAAACAGTTCTGGTGCCGCTGCAGAAGGAAGCCAGCGATCTTAACTGGGAAACATAGTTTTCCTGGTGCTTTTCTTCCCTTTCCCCCAATTTCTGTAGCAGGAGATGCAGCAGCAGTTGGAAAGCGTTCATGAAGGTGTAGTTAGGCATTTGTATTGGGGAGGTATCTTGAAGCTCACCGGGGGTGGTGTTGGTGTTGGAGGAACAGTCAGACCTTGCCGTGCCCTAACTCGAATTAGCTCAGAATAAGCCTAATGGTTCCATGATTTTGGGGTATGGGTAAATTGGTTTCCGTTACTATTACTTACCCGGGATATATTTCAAAGCTGCATTGAAAATGCTTGTCGGAGGAACGCGCAAACAAAACTTTTCAAAGTTACTCGCACAGATCATAAATAAAACCAATGCAGTCCTCTTTTCTTTCTCCAATTTTTCTCGTGTCTGCTCGTTTTGTAAAAAACTTAAAATATTTCCTCTTTGTCCTTCGTGCCAAGAATTCAGGACAAAGATGGTTGTGCAGGGCTGGCACTGGGGGTGTTGGCGGGGGGGGGGGGAGATAAAGAACATCCTTGGCTTATGGCCCCAAACCACTTTGTCAAAATAGGTTAAGCTTCATCATTATATAGAGAGTATATTTTCTGAGTATCTGTTGTGTGTTATGAAACCAGGTCATTTCAGAATGTAAACCTACTGTTTTTGCATGAGATGCCATTGAAACTTCCTCCATGAGAATATACACATACCCACTTTCTCTTAAAGTTCTTTTTTCCCTTTTCTTAGTAGACTCAAAGAACTCCCCTCTTATGTCTTAAGTATGCGCGACCTCTAAAACGTAAAAGAAGATACCCATAAAATTGTGAAAGCATGCTGGGGAACAGAGGAGGAATTGTCCCACTGATAGATCAGGCCCTGTCCACTGTAGATCTGTGAATTGTGTGCAACCCAGTGTTACACACTGGGACACTCTTTTTCTCGTCATGCCATTAGGCTCAGCTCACTTTGCAGTGATATGAGAGAGGGCCTTTTCTGCTGTGGTGCCTCGACTGTGAAATTCCCTCTCCCTGAAGGTGTAGATGGGATAAATTAGTTGATACTGTCGTTTCAGGGGGTTTCCCCCTGCCCCCTGTGCTGCTGTAATTTTTTAATGGTTGGTTTTCTGTTGTATTTTATTACTTTATACTGAATGTAGTATGTTGGAAACTGGCCTGAGTTCACTGTGTGAAGAAGGATGCTCTAGAAAACCGATAAATAAATAGCAAAACACCAAAATTCTCAGCATCAGCATGCCTGCACTTACCTGGAATTAAGTGCCATTGAAGTCGATGGTGCTTGTTTCTGACTGCACAGGCTCAATTTGTATACTGAGCTTTAGCAAAAGTTCAGCCAGACGAGATGCAAACTTTGGTGTTTAATTAAAAATGCAAACCATCTTGCAAAGAAAAATTAATATTTAAACTGCTAGCTTGAAGTAGAAACCCCATCAAAGAAAAGGAAGGGAGCACCCAGCCTCTACTTGCTTATTTTCTCCTTTTTTTTTTTTTTTACTTCTGCTAATTGGTCACATGCAGATATAAAAGCATTGTTATTTCCTGATTCACTTGCTGGAGTAAAGCGAGTCCTTCAGTTACCTTGATGTACTGGCAGAAAGCGTCATCCCTTCTGCTCTGGAAAAAAACCCCAGAGCTATACTTCCCTTTATCACACCTATCTATAATATGAAAATAAGAAGACTGGCTTATACCTTAACACTGATGCTGTAAGATTACTGCGACAATGTGTATGAAGCACTTAAGCACTTAGGAAAGGTGCTCTGTTAGAAATATTTAATTATTTCCAGTTGGAGATTATGCATAAATCGGAGCTACTGTCAACATATTTCTCATGAATTCTGTTAGAAAATTTTGAAGTGTGGCTCATCACAGGGTTGAAAATGTTCCAGTTCCAGTGGACTGCATATTAATTATTGCTACCCAGTGTATATGTAAAAAGAAAATCTGCTGTAGGCTGGTTCTAATAGGTACTAAATATAATTTTTCAAAACATAGTAGTTCTCGGCAAGAGTTTAATTTCTCCCCAAAGCATGTTCTTCATTGCCACTAGATGTCACTGCAAATGTGGTATTGATGGAAGAATTAAGGAGCTAAACTGATTAAGATAAAAAGCAAAATAGATTGCAACCATGTAATTTGCCACAACCTTGTAATGAAAGTCACCTTTTTACTTTCTTTGAAATACTTCGCTTTATCCTTGTTTTCCCTGCCTGTTTTTCTCTCTCCTCGTGACCTGAGTTGGCTCAGACTGATTTGGCATGCTGGCTTTGCCACAAAACAAACCTCTAGGAATGAAAACAGTTCAAATGACGCCCACAAAGAATCCAAATGGGTTTCCAACCAAGCCATCTCCGGGGGAATTTTATTTGGCTACAGTAAATAAGGACCGTAAATTAGGAGTCAATAACTTCCTGTAAGAGAATTGTGATTAAGTTGTATTATCTTTTAAAGGAAAGCAGTCCTGCCCTCAGGATTAGTGTCTGCAAATCCATCTTCAGTTTAGCTAATATAATAAACTGTGTTTAGCCTTATCTTTTCGCTGTTTGATGCACGCCTTGGCTAAATGCTAAACTGAGTCCATTGTAGTGTAAAAGGTAAAGGTAAAGGGACCCCTGACCATTAGGTCCAGTCGTGGCCGACTCTGGGGTTGCGGCGCTCATCTTGCTTTATTGGTCGAGGGAGCCGGCATACAGCTTCCGGGTCATGTGGCCAGCATGACTAAGCCGCTTCTGGCGAACCAGAGCAGCGCACGGAAACGCCGTTTACCTTCCCGCCAGAGCAGTACCTATTTATCTACAGTGGTACCTCAGGTTAAGAACTTAATTCGTTCTGGAGGTCCGTTCTTAACCTGAAACTGTTCTTAACCTGAGGTACCACTTTAGCTAATGGGGCCTCTCGCTGCCACCGTAATCTGGGGAACCGGGTTCGCGTCTCCGCTCCTCCACATGCAGCTGCTGGGTGACCTTGGGCCAGTCACACTTCTCTGAAGTCTCTCAGCCCCACTCATCTCACAGAGTGTTTGTTGTGGGGGAGGAAGGGAAAGGAGAATGTTAGCCACTTTGAGACTCCTTTGGGTAGTGATAAAGCGGGATATCAAATCCAAACTCCTCTTCTTCTTCTTCACTGTGCGATTTCTGTTCTCATCCTGAAGCAAAGTTCTTAACCCGAGGTACTATTTCTGGGTTAGCGGAGTCTGTAACCTGAAGTGTCTGTAACCTAAAGCGTCTGTAACCCGAGGTACCACTGTACTTGCACTTTGATGGGCTTTTGAACTGCTAGGTTGGCAGGAGCAGGGACCAAGCAATGAGAGCTCACCCCATTGCTGGGATTCGAACCGCCGACCTTCTGATCGGCAAGCCCTAGGCTCTGTGGTTTAGACCACAGCACCACCCACGTCCCTTATTGTAGTGCAAAGCCACAGTCAAATTGGGGTCTGGCTTTGGCTAAATTATCTGGAAGCTCTCAGGTGGGAACGCTCTCCTTATCCTGTTTGTTGCATTAAGAACCTTTAAAGAGCTCCCTCAGCTGACAGTATGGTGCATGAGGTTAACACTCCCAAGGAATGAAGGAATATGATGAGCTGGACAGCCACAACAGCTGTACGATGGCAGGTTTTAGTTGTGAATGAGAAGGGAAGCTGCCTCTGTTTATCTCCACGTCAAGGCCATTTCACACACTGCACAGTAGTAGCAAGCTATCAGGACTTTTTCACGTTATCGCTGCCAAACAAAATCAAGAGCTGCTTGAGGGGCACATGTACTTGTGTGGCAGATACACTTGTAAACGTTTATTCACTGTTTAAATGAACATTCAAAACATCTTGGGGCATAGGTGCCAACTCCTCCCTGGGTGCCTGAGCACCCACAAAATTCCCCATGTGGGGGCCGGGCACCTACAGATTTTCGTGCCAGGGTTATGCACCCTGCATGGCATCCATGGCCCCAGGAACCCACTGTCGCGGGGCCAAGTTGGCAGTCCTTTTTGGAATATTCTAGAAACACTCCTGTCTTGGTATATACCTAGTATGTCATGTGCAAACTGGTCCTACGCTTGCTGAAAGAAGCAAAAGCATTTGTGAGCTGTTGACCTCCCTCTCCACAACCCCAAGGCGATTTAGTTAGCTTTGGTATTTGGAAACTGAAAAAGTCAAATTCTGCAGAGATAATTACGTCTAACTTAAACATTAATCCTATGCCATTTTCCTGGGTTCTTGAATGAGCTTGAAACACGACTACCAAGCCATTTCTGTGAAGCCAAATAAATAGACATTTATTTTATTGTTTGCATTAATCAGGCTGCACAAAATCATACTACTTCATATTCTACGTTTTGTTTCATTTTTTCACTCACAACACCTATCTCTCTTGAATGGCTCTGCAGAGCTTCTCAAGTATATTCCTTAAGAAAGAGAGAGAGAGAGAGAGAGAGAGAGAGCCCAATAAAATGGCAAACTTCTGTTTTTTTGTTGGTACCAACATAGAACACAAATACTGTTGTAAGAACAGCCTTGATCAGCCTAAAACAGGACTGTTTTGGCTTCCACACAGCATTCCCACCCCACCCTCAGTGTGTATAGTACATTTTCATAATGGAAAAGATAAATTTAATGTTGCTCTTTATGTTTGCAGAGCAAACAGATCCACCCCAGCTTCCATCTTTTTGTGGTGTTGCTGAATAAACATGTTTGGGAACAACTGAGTACAGATGCCTTCCAGGTTGGAATTACCTGGGTACATTTTTTGTGTTACATAATTAAATGTATCTAGCCTAGTAAACTCTTCGTATTGACTTCTTCCTCTCCTTATCGGCTGTTATGGGTGAGGTCTGCCATGTAAGAAAAAGGCCTAGTGAAGCCTTCATTTTATTACTGGATTCTTCCAGCCTCCCCTCCACGGTGCTTTTAAATATTTGCCTGTTCCCAAATATTAGCTGCTATTTTCTAAAACTAGATTTAACTGATTTCCTTCTGCTGTACTTGAGGGCATTTATTGGGAATCCCTTATAATGAACAGCTCTGTTGCTGTAAAGATGGAACAAAAGAAAGCAATCATGGCGGCTGCTGTTGTGTGCAATTTTTATAGAAATGAGCGAAATAGAAAATTGATTCAAAATATTTGGGAAGGGGTTTGTTGGCTGATGCTTGGTGACAACACAGACCCACCATCTGGAATTCCCTCCCTTGGGTAATTTGTGAGGAAGAGATCGTAATGGCCTTTAAATGCCTCTTGAAGACTTATACATTTACCGGAGCTTTTCTGGACTCTGACTCTTAATTCTCTGTTGTGTACACTGCTCTGTTTTATTTGTAATCTATAGTTTATATTTACAGTGGTACCTCCGGTTGCGGACGGGATCCGTTCCGGAGCTCCGGTCGGATCCCGAGGTTTCTGCAACTGGAGGAACCGCTTCTGTGCTAGCGCATGGCACGGTAGAGAGCTTCTGCGCATGTGCGCGCGGCAAAACCCGGAAAAATACTTCCGTGTTTGCCGCGTACGTATCCCGAAGGATATGCAACCGGAAGTGAACGTAAGTAGAGGTACCACTGTATTTTGCAAATTTTCTTTACTGCTTAACTGTAAATAAAATCTCTATGTGGATCTTCTCCCCCGCAAATAAAGTTAAATTTTTGGTAAAAAACAATGGGGAAAAAAGTTTAAAAACTGAGCCAGGTGGGCGGGGTATAAATAATAAATTTATTATTATATAATAATAATAATAATAATAATAATAATTTAAAAAGCAAAATGAATAAAATCATTTAACAGTGTACAATAGAAACTAAAGTTACAACTTCATTAGAGATAGGTTTTGTTCTGTTTGATCCTATTTTTTTAGGATTATTGAATGACATTGTTGTACTTCTGTTGTTTTAATGACAACTGCTTAGAAATATTTGTTTTATTAAGTGGTATAAAAGACGACTTTCTTTTTTTAAAAAAGAATTATTTATGATTTTCAGTTATATACATTTAGATAGTTTTACAATCCTAACATTTCAAAACTTGACTTCCTTCCTCCTCTTTCTGTGGTTCCTTAATATATATATATATATATATATATATATATATATATATATGTATATAACACATTTCCTGCATATTCTAAATTAACTTATTCATCAACTTTAAATATACACTGTTGTGAAACTGCAGGTTATTACAATAATCCTGCTAAAAGACGACACTTTCGTTGCGGAGCGAATTCCATAGGGAGCAGAAAGTGCTTTCTTTTTTCTCCTGTCTTGAATCTTCCAGCATCCCATTACTACAAATTTCATCTGATGTCCCTGAGTATTATGAGACAGGAAGAAATACTTCACTCTATCCTCTTCATAGGGACGCGGGTGGCGCTGTGGGTTAAACCACAGAGCTTAGGACTTGCAGATCAGAAGGTCGGCGGTTCGAATCCCCGCGACGGGGTGAGCTCCCGTTGCTCGGTCCCTGCTCCTGCCAACCTAGCAGTTCGAAAGCACGTCAAAGCGCAAGTAGATGAATAGGTACCGCTCCGGCGGGAAGGTAAATTGCATTTCCGTGCGCTGCTCTGGCTCGCCAGAAGCGGCTTAGTCATGCTGGCCACATGACCTGGAAGCTGTACGCCGGCTCCCTCGGCCAATAATGCGAGATGAGCTCCGCAACCCCAGAGTCGGTCACGACTGGACCTAATGGTCAGGGGTCCCTTTACCTTTACCTTTATCCACTTCATATATTAGATACACCTTTATCATGTCCCTTCTTACTTGTTTCCTCTCTGTACTTAAAAGCCCTGATTTGTGTAAGGGCATTACAATACAGGCAGTTTTATCTCACGCGTGTTTGTATAGAATTAAATTTGCTGTTTTACTGCCCACACACCCAATTTGGAGAGGCCCTTTTGGCATGCCTTGCCTTATCCACTCCAAACAGTTCGGTATCACCAGTTTCAGTTCCCTGTAGACTCCAGTGAATAGGTAAATGTGGGGCGTAGGCTTGCTGCTCTACCCTTTACAGCCATCCAGCTGCAAAGTAAGGATGAAGCTGGAAATAACTTCAGTTCCTCTGTAATAAAACTTGATTGATAGACAAACATAAAGTGGAATGGCAGGATGACTCTGGCTAGTGCCTTTACTGGCTGTTGTGGGGAAAAGGTTTGCATTAAATTAATTTTCAAGTCCGAAGTCTAAGCTGTTGTTGTGTAGGGCAGGAAAGAGAGAAAGAGAGAGCCCAGAATATATTACTTAATGCCCTCTCTGTGGATTGTCACATGATGGCACGCCAGGCAAAGTTTTATTGAACCAGCATAAAAACCGGTGCCAGATATCTGCTGCTTTGTGATCTACTCTAATTACCTCTCTAATCTGTAACTCTGTAAGCTTGGAAATGGACTCCTATTGACAGGTCTACCTCTTAAATAAACTTTGTTGAAAGCCTTCCTCCAAAAGTTTGTTTCGTTTCCCTATTTATTCTGCCTAGGTGAAATCAAGCGTGAAATGCAGTTATGCAAGTATGAATCAACAGTTTGCTCTGGGAGTTGCTGAATACTTTACGGTGGCATCCAAAACATAATGGGGTTATACAATACTTAATGCCTCCAAGTAAACATGACCAATTGAAATATGTTAAGCAGTATGTGGTTCCTAGAGCTTCTGCATTTTTAGATTTTTTTATGTAGTTCTTAACTTTTCTTGCTGTGCCCAGGCTACTTGGCAAGCTTTTTCCATAATCCTGAACAGTATTACTGAACATTTTTGCAAAAGAGCACTCTTCCTACATGGCATTGAAACTACTGTATATATTTTTTCCAAGCAAAGAAAACCAGTCTGACAAAGTGAAAGGATAGATTCTGAATTGTATGTTAAGAACCAAGAACCTTTGGGGAGAGGGAGACATCCTACAAGCCAATTCTGCAGAAAGCTAAATTGAGATTGTGCTGAGGGTTTTCCGGTATCATGTAAAACCACAGTAACTGCATAAGCAGTTCAGAACAAATAACCTGACTGCCTCCATATGAGCTACTGAGCTCGTATAGAGATGGAGTTGGGGGAACTGATGCCAGCAAGAGGATGCAAATAGCCTGGCTCCCAACTCCAGCATCACTGTGGGCAAAGCAACAGTTACCTGCGACACTGTGGTCCGATCTGCACCATTTCCCCAATGTTGCCGCTTAGGGTGCTGAATTATTCCAGATCATGGAGCCCAGTGCAGTTTGCACCGAGTGGTAGGAACCCTTGAAGGTCTCTGGTCTTTGCCATCACCTGCTACCTAATCTTTTTTTTTTAGCTGCAGGTGTTGGGGATGGGACCTTTTGCATGCAAACCATTGCTCTACCATGGGGCTATTGGTGTTAGAATTCCTGCTCCATGACCGCAGTCATGGGATTTTTGTCTCTTACATGACGGTGTATGCTTTGACTCCACAGAGTGGGAAGTGATGGAGACAGGATATTTGTGTTACTGTGTTCCGTGAAGTGGGACTATTGTCCTTTGTTCTTTTTCTCTTTGCTGTCTGATGCTAGAGAGAGAGGGAGCCATGTTGCAGTGCTCCGTGTGTGTTTATATGGAAATAAAGTAGATTAGCCAAAATGCTGAGTTGTTGAGGTCTGATACACAAGCTGCGAAGACTCTGCGGATCCCTAGGTGTGCCGATGTCTGTTGGCATCGGTCGCTGTGATGTTCGGGCTGAAGAAAGCTTTTGAAGCTGCCGAACGATCGACCAGGAGGGAGAGAACATGCCAGTCGGGCATGTGTCTCTGCCAGGGTCCTACTTGAGTGTAGGATGAGCTCCTGACAATTATCCCATCCCCTAAGGAAGCAGGAGATGCAGAAAATGTGTCCTTGTAGGAGCCAGCATGCTGCAAAGCTTATAGAAAAGCTGTTGTGACGGCGAACACGTGTCCCACTGCTCTTTCATACTGGGAGAGGCTATTTTTTTCCTGCTGGTTAAATGGCATAGCCAGTCGTATGTGCCCTACTCAGATCAAGAACTTAAGTCATGTAGGGCAAGTGCAGATTCACACATCACATCTTGAATCCTACTGTGCATTTCAATGACAAATATCTCTGTGAAGCTGTCAGTTGTACACGCTCATTTACAGGACCAGAGTTCCCCATAATATATACGCATGGCAGGGCATGATGGGTTACGTACTATTTCGTTCTTCATGGGGGCATTGGGAACCCCAACCATTTAAACACATGTGCTCAGTGGGAGGGCTGTACAAGTGTCTTGCCCTTTAAACATGGGTGCTTTTTCTAGCTAAAAGTGTCAAATCTGCTTCCGTTTCCTTTCTTTTTGTCGGTTTTGGTTTATACGCTTAAGTTTTGGTGCCTTTGCAGAATAGTGGAACCACCCAGATTAATTGCTCCCTTTCCTTTCCTTTATTAGTTTCTCAGTCTGGCACTGTCAACTTACATCGTGAACAGTACTCGCAGTAGTCTTCACAACAAACAAGGCCTGCCTACAACAAATCAGATTATTAGCTGGACAACATTAGGTAAGCACTACTTTCCTTAACTGGGATTATCCTGGTCCGGCATGTAAAGACATGTATATAGACACACATTTCCTGCTATTTAAGAGTTTAACCTGAAGGGACATGTCCTTGACTGGCAGCAGCTGGTTACAGAAAGGTAATGTTCTGTGATTATACATAAATAGAAGCATCTATAAGCATCATCCTGCAAAAAAAAGAAAAGGAGAACATCAGCACCCTCTTCAAGCTCACATGAGCGATATTGATTTAGAAGTGGACCGGCGTTTGGAGATTAATAGCTCAGCCTGGCATTAATGAGATGCATCATTAACTATTGTGGAGTTCAGATGCATAGCGTTGATGCTGCAAAAACTGGAACTGGAGGAATGCTTTTTGTTCTCTTCTTCCAGTTGATATTTTGCTCGGTGCCTCTTACGATAAGGCAGGCTTCTTCCACCCTCTAGGTCAGAGCTTTCCAAACTGTGTGTCACGAAATGTAAGTCTGTTGGCTGCAGTGTATAGGTATGTCATGCGAATGCACTCCTCCTGGGGCTGGAAAGGGGTTAGTTTAACCTCCGGTTTGCTAGTAAAACCGAACTGCTGTGTCGCGAAATGATGCATGTCTAAAAAGTGCGTCACCAGTATGAAAAGTTTGGAAGGCTCTGTTCTAGGTCGTTCCAAGCTGTTTCTCCCTACAACCTAGCAGTTTGAAAGCACGCCAGTGCAAGTAGATAAATAGGTACCACTGTGGTGGGAAGGTAAACAGCATTTCCATGCGCTCTGGTTTCTGTCATGGTGTTCCGTTGCACCAGAAGCGATTTAGTCATGCTGGCCACATGACCCGGAAAGCTGTCTGTGGACAAACACCGGCTCCCTCTGCCTGAAAGCGAGATGAGTGCCGCAACCCCATAGTTGCCTTTGACTGGACTTAACTGTCCAGGGGTCCTTTACCTTTTACCTTTCAAGCTGTTTCCCCCTACATTCCGGCTTGGTCCCCGTTCATATATACATAGTCATTCCAGCACCAAAGTACTCCTTCAAGAGAGACAACTCAGGCATGCTTACTTCAATTGTCCAAATAAGCACGATTGAGCCTGGTAATTGATACTTTTGAATTATGGTGCTGGAGGAGACTCTTGAGAGTCCCATGGACTGCAAGAAGATCAAACCTATCCATTCTGAAGGAGATCAGCCCTGAGTGCTCACTGGAAGGACAGATCCTGAAGCTGAGGCTCCAATACTCTGGCCACCTCATGAGAAGAGAAGACTCCCTGGAAAAGACCCTGATGTTGGGAAAGATGGAGGGCACAAGGAGAAGAGGACGACAGAGGACAAGATGGCTGGACAGTGTTCTCGAAGCTACCAGCATGAGTTTGACCAAACTGCGGGAGGCAGTGGAAGACAGGAGCGCCTGGCGTGCTCTGGTCCATGGGGTCACGAAGAGTCGGACCCGACTAAACGACTAAACAACAAACAACAATATAAGGCTATTGGTTGAGTGGCGCAGAATCCCATGAAAAAAGTTGTATCCAAACTTGGCCACCTCTTTTCATGGGGTAAACTCGGAATCGTTGTAGCAGATGGTCTTTTTGTTTTGTTTTTGCTGTGTGGTGGATGTTCCACTGCATTCAATTCAAAGAGTGAGGAAAGAAACCATTTTCCTGCACCCTAGCTTCTAGGAATGTGAATGCAAACTGCACAAGTCATACATTGCTCCCAAGCTTTGAGAGTCATTGAGGGGGGTATTCAAATATGTTGGTGTTGACAGATGATATTGTGTTTATTGCAGGTTCGTCCTTGGTAGTGCCACTGCTAAGCCCCACATTTCTCTTCTCAAGGTTGCTGAGCATATTTCTTTCCCTGATGTCAACATACCTTCTGCTTAGTACAGGGTAATTCTCTCTCTACTTTGTAAATGAAATTCCAGCATATATATATATTTTGTGTTTCTCTTGACTAAGCAATTTTAAAGTCATGTATTTTCATTTTGCCAGATTCTTGTCATTCTTCCATTGCATTTAACCAGTAAGATGCAAAGTTCCAGATGCTGCGTGTGTTTAAATCTCATTGCCGACGTCGTGGAGTAAACATTTAGCCTGTGATTTGTATGACACTCTGAAACATTTTTTCTGTAGCTCCTTTGATTGCATTGATTCATGAGGACACATATGGTAGCTAACACACACACGCGCACACACACACACACACACACACACACACACACACACTATGATTTCAAATACAGTAGAAACCAGAAAGTAAAAAAGAGGAAGGAGTAATGAGCACAGGGGGATCAAATAAAAACAAGTGTTTGAATCATTCAGTTTTCACTTCTTATGATCTCCAACAGCATTTGGAGATAAACAACAATTCAATCCAAAATTTGTGAATTTGACACAGAAATTTGAAGAGATGAAATCCCTGCCCCCATTGATTACTTTTAAACCTATGCTTTTAAATAAAGCATCTTGGGGGTTGGTTGAAATATTATTACTAAAAGAAAAGGGCGGTGAATCCAAATGTAAAAAAAGAAGAAGTTTCCCCTAGAATTTCAAATGTAATAATAGAGTTGCATGGAATGTCACACTGAGGTTTATATTTTTAGCAAGCTGCAATCAATGCCCCTTCTTTTGTCATAGTATTTTAATACAGTAGCTCTCAAAAAGGGCTGCTGGAGGAACAATCGGTTCACTCTGTAATAGTGTTTGTGTGTTCGTGTGTGTGTGTGTTTTCTGAATGCATTCATCTTTTGACCACTATGAAATTGGCTCCCTGTAGTGGAAAAGAAGGCAGTCACCTTTGATGGCAGTAGCCATTTTGAATTTTTCAAGCATCCTGGCTTTCTGAGAACAACAAAATGTGGCCATCTCGGTTCACTTCTCCCTAAAAATAATTTTGCCACATCCACAAAACGTAGCTCAAACAAAACAGCCAATTTCTAAGGTGACGATAAATTTCTGAGGCTGATAAATAGTACTTGCCAGTTAACTAGAACCCGACTTGAAGGTAACAATTTCAAATGAGGAGAGAATTGCCAAGTAAGGGCAATATTTCTTCCAACTGTTTGGCATTTTCTGTATTAATCGGAACAATATGCAAGTGAATATGGAGAGCTCAGCATGACTGTGGCCAACACAGTTGTTGAACAAGTTGCCAAACCACTGCCCTGCCACACACAAACACCCAACCTAGTAGCATTTGTTATGGAAGGGTAGTGGAAGAAAAATAAATTTGATGCCTGGGTTGCTTTTTTTAAATTTCAAATGTATTTTGACGTAGATATGAAGCACTTTTCCCCCTGGCGTTGGCTTTGTTGATGTTTGTGTGGATAAATATGGAACAAGAAGCAGTACAACGTTACGGCATTTCACCAAAGCCAAAGGTAACCCTTATTTTCACCGTAGGTAAATACCACTTAGACATTTAGTTACTGGGCACTAACTTTGATTAGACTTCATTGCTTCTGGTGTGTGTTGTCTAGGCATTATTTGGCTAGGCATTATTATTCTCAAATAAAAGAAAAAAGGATTCTCTTTTCCCTCAACTAGGGTGGCCCAAAAGGGTCATAGACCAGGGAGTGTTGATGCAAAATCCCAAGTACCAGCAGCCATTTCCACTAGGCAGATGCAAACTGATACCCATAAATCCTCAAATCTTACCATATGTTTAAAATTGATGGGTGGAAGTGATTTTAAACCCACCTTTTAGGCAAGGCATAGGCAAACACGGCCCTCCAGATGTTTTGGGACTACAACTCCCATCATCCCTAGCTAACAGGACCAGTGGTCAGGGATGATGGGAGTTGTAGTCCCAAAACATCTGGAGGGCTGAGTTTGCCTATGCCTGTTTTAGGCTGTGGTCATGTAGCATTCAGGTTGGCTGCGGGGTGAAGACAGCACAGGCAGATCTCATAAAATTCAATGTAGCCCACTGGCGCAAAGTCCCTAGCAGCTACACTGAGAAACTAGAGCAGGTGTGGAGAGCCTTTGGTCCTCCTGATGCTGCTGGAATACAACTCCCATCAGCCCCAGCAAGCACGATGGGAGTTGTGGTTCAGCAATATTTGTTCTTCTTCAATAAAAGGCAGGGGGAAAGGGAGACCAGAACAGGGTATTTTAATGCCAGCACCATCACAGAGGTGTCTGTGGAGGGAATACAGCTATATTGATTGAAAATGTATTTTGTTGTCACTTTTGAATAAATGTTTTTTGAATTTTTTAAAAAGCAATTTCTGGAGGGCCAAAGGTTCCCCACACCTGAACTAGCATCTAGGAGAATGAAAGAAACCAAACCATGCTTACTCTCTCTGGAGCTAGCTCAGTTTGCTCTGCAGTAACCTGGCTGAGTGCTATTATCCAGTTGAGTGCTCTAATGTGGGAGCAATGGAAATAAGAAGTTATTAGGTGCTATGCTGTCAATCCACGTAAATCAACACTGCACCAGAGGGAAGGAATTAACCGGCAGTCGCGAATACGGCACCTCCGTTGCTTCCCGCTGTAGCTCACTAGAGGAGAATGCTTCAGCTGCAAAAATCACCTTTTTTCTGAATTATGAAAATATGTCTCCTTCCAGGACGTTTGGGGAAAAGCAGGAAGAAATAAGAGAGCAAATGGAAAGTTCGGGGAGTTATTTCCTTACCTAAGGCAGCAGAAGCATTTCCACTTGATCATCCTGCTTGAGCGATAACTTTATTGAGAGTCATTAAAGTATAATAAAACTGTTGGGGAAGATGCTATCGTAGCAACAGACATGGGCTTCTCTGAAGGAATAACTCTTTAAATTCTCATTTGCTCCCCGGAAAATATACCTTTAATATCAACAGGATACCAGCTGACATTGTGGCATTGATTTCTCTTCTCTCTTTTACAGCTTGCTGCTCTCAGCTTTTCATACACTAATGATCTAACACAGTTCCGACAACTTCATTTGGATGACGTCCGGCGATCTTTTTTCTTCGTATCCTTTTTCTTCCTTGGGTGAAGGCCTGGTTGCAATGCGATGGGTTGGTTTTTCATTTTCATTCCCTTCCCCTCTAAAAAAGCAAAATCTTGGTTTCTTAGGATGGGCCTGGCTTGGAATGGTGGATAATTTTACAAGCAAAGTGCTTGTCAATGGGACAGGAAGCATACATGCGGCCTAGGACCCACATACCTACGGGACCGCCTCGCCTGGTATGCCCCGCAGATGACCTTAAGGTCCACAAATGACAACATTTTGGAGGTCGCAAGTCACAAGGTGGTTAGATTGGTCTCAACTAGGGCCAGGGCCTTTTCAGTACTGGCCCCGACTTGGTGGAACGCTCTGTCACAAGATACTAGGGCCCTGCGGGACTTGACATCTTTCCGCAGGGCCTGCAAGACAGAGCTGTTCTGCCTGGCCTTTGGTTTGGACTCAGTCTGACCCTTATGTTTCCCTCCTCTTATGGTTTTGATCCATGGGCTACTTTTAAAATGAGGCTGTATTTTAAATTGCATTTTAACCTGTATTTTAAATTGCTCCTCCCCCCCATTATGTTTTTACTGTAATTTTACTGGTGTTAGCTGCCCTGAGCCCAGCTCTGGCCAGGGAGGGTGGGGTATAAATAAAATTTATTATTTATTATTATGAGGAATGAAAGTTTACATAACAATGCTGTTGTTGCTGCATTGAGCCTATGTACTGCGCCAAGTTTTTAAAATTAAAATTTTAAAACGATATCCAGAAAAGTTTAGTAATGAAGCTTCCCAGTTAGGACTTGTGTGCTGGCCTTTGGTTAACCTGATTTTCCATGAGTTGATTCATACTGCATATATTTAGCATACTGGCACTTTTGTGGTTTTGTGCTTTTCGTCTTCCTCTTGTCTTACACAGAAATTGTAGGTATGAATCTCAGAAGAAGAGTCTTGCTCACTATATCGTTGGGCCATTAAACACTTCTGAGAAGTACATGCTTTGGATTTCTTTATTTGCAGTCATGCAGGGGTCAGCAAACTTTTTCAGCGGGGGTCCACTCAGACCTTGGGGGGGGGGGGCGGACGGACTATATTTTGAAAAGAAAAAAAAATGAACGAATTCCTATGCCCCACAAATAACCCAGAGATGCATTTTAAATAAAAGCACACATTCTACTCATATAAAAACACCAGGCAGGCCCCACAAATAACCCAGAGATGCATTTTAAATAAAAGGACAAATTCTAATGTAAAAACACGCTGATTCCCGGACTGTCCGCAGGCTGGATTTAGAAGGCGATTGGGCCGGATCCAGCCCCGGGCCTTAGTTTGCCTACCCATGTAGTTATGCTTTCCTAACAGTGAGAAAGCTACATTAATATATAGAGTGGGGGGACAATTTCAAAGCTTTGCAGGGATGTATATACTTGACGTCTTTATATATGCATCTAAAAACTGAGGGATTTAGGAGAAGGCAGTAAAGATCTTTCTGACTCCTGTTTCCCTTAATTTGCTTTAGTACACATCACCTACAGATAGAGTTTTCGGTTGTTACCTGAATGCTGAATCTAACGAGGTCTTGTTGAACAAACAAATGGGACCTGCTTTCACCCTGTTAAAATCTGAGTAGTCCTACCCCTTTTCCTACTTTTCCTATTGAAAAATGGAAACTGATCGATCAGAACAGGTATGCTTTAAGAATGGTTTGGTTACCCAGCTCCTGTTCACCTGACATGTTAAAAACCATGTGACTCTAACACAATGTAAGATGGGGGGGAAAGGAATGAGCAGATGTTGCTATATAAAATTGGCTATTACATACACGGGCTTTGTCTTCCTGAAAGATGGGCTGCCAATAATATTTAATCTACCCATTAATTGTGATTGAGACAAAGGCATCTATTTGGATGTCTAGTCAAAAAATGTTCTAAAGCCTTTGCAAGCATTATTCCTCTCTTCTCACCTCACATGCACAGCTTGGTGTGTTCTGGATATTTTTACCATTATCTTATACCTGTGGTGCAAAGTTGTCACTGGGAATGCTTATACCGCTAGCATGTGAAAGAAGTGTGACCGTTTGCTCAATAAGGAGCATGTTGTGTTTTCCTTAGCCCTACCCAGGTTTTCTTCCAAGTGACAGCCTTTTTCGGTACTGGAAACATAGCTTCTGTGAACAGGTAACTATTGTGAACTACATCTAGAGAAGTTGGAAGGGGAATTCCATAAGTGGGGTGCCACAACAGAGAAGGCCCTGCCCTATGTCACTACATAATGGATTTCTCTTGGCAGTCAAGTAGCGCCATCCTGTCACATCTTAACACATGAATAGCCTGATACAGAGTGTCTGGAGGCAGTTGGAGGATGGATGGCGGCTAACAGATTGAGGTTGAATCCTGACAAGACAGAAGTACTGTTTTGGGGAGACAGGAGGCGGGTAGGTGTGGAGGATTCCCTGGTCCTGAATGGGGTAACTGTGCCCCTGAAGGACCAGGTGCGCAGCCTGGGAGTCATTTTGGACTCACAGCTGTCCATGGAGGCACAGGTCAAATCTGTGTCCAGGGCAGCTGTTTACCAGCTCCATCTGGTACACAAGCTGAGACCCTATCTGCCTGTGGACTGCCTCACCAGAGTGGTGCATGCTCTGGTTATCTCCTGCTTGGACTACTGCAATGCACTCTACGTGGGGCTACCTTTGAAGGTGACCCAGAAACTACAAGTAATCCAGAACGCGGCAGCTAGACTGGTGACTGGGAACGGCCACCGAGACTTGAAAGACCTACATTGGCTCCCAGTACGTTTCCGAGCACAATTCAAAGTGTTGGTGCTGACCTTTAAAGCCCTAAACAGCCTCAGTCCTGTATACCTGAAGGAGCGTCTCCACTCCCATCGTTCTACCCGGACACTGAGGTCCAGCACCGAGGGCCTTCTGGCGGTTCCCTCACTGCGAGAAGTCAAGTTACAAGGAACCAGGCAGAGGGCCTTCTCAGTAGTGGCACCCGTCCTGTGGAACGCCCTCCCACCAGATGTCAAAGAGAACAACAACTACCAGACTTTTAGAAGACATCTGAAGGCAGCCCTGTATAGGGAAGCTTTTAATGTTTGATGTATTACAGTATTTTAATATTTTTTTTGGAAGCCGCCCAGAGTGGCTGGGGAAGCCCAGCCAGATGGGCGGGGTATAAATAATAAATTATTATTATTATTATTATTATTATTATTATTATACAGAGGGAAACTCTACTTCAGATATCTAGTTCCCAAGTTGCAAAGGACTCCACAAGTGCCTTGAATTTGGTACAGCAACATATTGGTAGCTAGTGCATCTCCTTAAGATCCAGCGCCTCGTAAGTCTAGCATGTTGAACCACTTATCCCCAGCACCTGGCTGAAGCTTCTGGATCATCTTCAAGGGCAGTCTGACATGCAGGTGCATTGCAGCAATCCAGCAGAAAGGTCACCAGAACAAGGGTATCTCATGAGATATTCTTCATGAAGCAACAGCAGAAAGTTGCTATTCAAGTACCAACAGAGCAGTAGGGTATTTTTTGACTCTTGGCAGCCTGTTTAAAAGAACTCTTTGTCTGTCCAAGTACTGACCTGTTGTGAAAGCAAACGGAGGGTGGGAAACATTTTGTAAAACAAAAGGTGCTGCAGAAATAAAACTTTATAGCAATAAGTAGCATCCAAGAACTGTTTGCTTGTTATGTAAAAAACTAGAGGCAGCCTATAAAACTAGAAGCCGTGTGACTTGAAAGGTCGTTGCATGATGATTCAAATGTTGATTGTAGGGGGGTGGGAAAACTCCTGTTTCTTAGTAGAACATATTACTTGCAGAAAATACATAATGTTTGTTTTGGTTTCATTCTTGGTCTCTAGTTTTGATCCAACTTCAGTCCATTGCTTCTTGACTGTGTTCAGCCCTTTCCTGATGGGAGCCTTGCTGTTGTGGAAGGTTAGTACTTGCACCTTTAGGGAATGATGGGATCACAATTTTTCAATTCTAACTTAACTGTTCCTGCACAAATAGCCTATCTGCTCTTGTAAGACTTCTTAAATGCAAAATGCTACACACACACACACAGTGGAACCTCGGTTTTTGAATGTAGTCCGTTCCAGAAGACCATTTGGCTTCCCAAACATTGGAAAACCGAGGATCAATGGGCTGGCTGGAAAGTAAATGGGAGAAAAATGAAAAGCGCGTTTCGGAAGCCTTTCGACTTCCGAGGAACGTTAAAAAATATATATTCATGAGCTGTAAGTCAAGCTAAATAAAGTAAGTCATAGACTCATAGAATCGTAGAATCGAAGAGTTGGAAGGGACCCTAAGGATCATCTAAGTCCAACCCCCTGCAATGCATGCGGGGACCAAACCTGCAACCTTGGTATTATAATCATCAATCTTTATTATGGTCCAGAGACCCAACAAATCGTTACAAAGTAATACACAATTCATACAGCCTACCTCCAGGTTAAACAAGCATTTTGTTCAGAATATAGGGATCATTGGTTCTTGCAACCACCGATAAGAACTTTGCCACTGCTAATGTTCTAGCATTTGTCCGGTCTTCCAACAGAAACCTGACATAGTGAGCCTCTGATTTTCCTGGGAAAGGTACCAGCAAGGGTAGTATCAGTTCAGCCCTGGCTTGCTCATATTTTGCACAGTGTAACAAAATATGTTTTATGGAATCAATGTCTTGAGCACACGAGCAAAGTCTGTCCTGGTAGGGAACTCCTCTCAACCTGCCATCCAACACTGCAGAAGGAAAGACGTTTAGTCTGGCTTTGGTGAAAAGCCTTCAATAGTTTGGTACTGTCAGGTTTTTAATGTAAGAGGTATTATCAACACCATGCTCTATCCAGCTAAGCTATCCAGGATGGCGGATGGTCCTACTGAAATAAGCAGAATTCCATATGAAACCTTGTTTGTTGCTGCTGCTTGTTGAAATAGATCATGATTGCCCTGGGGTGGCCATCTTTTTCTCCCACCACCCGCTATGGAAATCCCTGGGAGGAGGGTTGTTATCCATTGCAGGGACTTCTATGATCACATTTGAACGTATGCATGGCGGTTGTGGCAGCAGTCAAGCTTTCTAGCAGCCGTGGAGCACTTGTTACTTGTGAAAAGATCCTATATTCTGAAGGCAGTCCTTGGACCACTGTGTAAACCTGTAGCTAAAGGGTTGCAAATTTTATTGTTAATTTTTTATTATTTATTGAATTTATATACTGCCCTATACCTGGAGGTCTCAGGGCTATTCACAGCACAAAATCAAAATACACTGATACCTTGGGTTACAAACTCTGCTAACCTGGAAGTAGTACCTCGGGTTACAAACTTTGCCCCAGGATGAGAACAGAAATTGTGCGCCGGCAGCAGCAGGAGGCCCCATTAGCGAAAGCGCGCCTCAGGTTAAGAATGGTTTTGGGTTAAGAACGGACCTCCTGAACGAATTAAGTTCATAACCTGAGGTACCACTGTATAAAACCACAATACACCCACACATACATACACACACACACACACACACACACACACACACATATAATCAAAATAAAAACAACAACCTAATCACACACCCAAGAAGAAAAACAAACCACATTTTAAAAGGGCATAGAATGTCAATCAAATCAACCAAAGGCCTGTTTTTGCCTGGCGCCTAAAGGTGTATAATGAAGGTGCCTGGCGAACTTCCCTAGGGAGAGCATTCCACAAGCGGGGAGCCACTGCAGAGAAGGCCCCATTCTCGTGTTTTAGTGCAGTTTAAAAGAAAGCCGCAAGAAGCGAAAGGGACTGAGAATGAGATAAATTGGGAACTGACTGATCCATCCATTCCTGTTCAGGAATACAGCATGTTAAACTGTGTTGCAGAAGGGGAAGCATTGTGGAACAAGTAATGGATTACCCACTATCATCATGCGCGTCGCAAGTCACACCTCCGGGCCCAATGAGATAATATCTCAGACCTCAGAGGATTGTGTTACATCAGCCTTTGCCAACCTGGTGCCCTCCAGCATGTTCTTTCAGCGGCAGATGGGAGTTGTAGCCGAAAACCCTCTGGAGGGCACCAGGCTCGCAAAGATTGCACACTGGAAATGCCATACATCACTGCAAACCAGCATTTACATTTGGAGAAAAACAGAGATTCAGCAAATTGGGAGAAACACTGTCTGGATTCTGAGGAACGAACAAATGAGTGAATTGTACCAGTCCTAGAGAAAATGACTCAGAAAGTGGAAACACCTAGTGGTTTTCTAACTACAGTGGTACCTCGGGTTAAGTACTTAATTCGTTCTGGAGGTCCGTTCTTAACCTGAAACTGTTCTTAACCTGAAGCACCACTTTAGCTAATGGGGCCTCCTGCTGCCGCCGCGCCGCCAGAACACGATTTCTGTTCTCATCCTGAAGCAAAGTTATTAACCTGAGGCAATATTTCTGGGTTAGCGGAGTCTGTAACCTGAAGCGTATGTAACCTGAAGCGTATGTAACCCCAGGTACCACTGTATTGCAGGGGATGGCGACATTGGAAGCTGCCAAAGTTTCCTCGCTGTGAAGAGCAATAAAGGCAGACAAAATACTGGCAATCTTTCTCGGCAATATGAAGTCGAGAACGTGCCCCAGAAGTTCCTCAGCAGGCAAATTTGTATGGGAAGTGTTCCGTGAAGGTAGAATAATTTGAAGAGCCCTGGCATAACACAGTAGTTTATTTCTAAAATATATACCGCTGTATTAGAATTGTAACAAGGACTATTAATATTCTGATTGCAATGCACAGAACCTACAGGGCCATGACTGAAGGCAACAGGTCTGTTAACTAGATAAAATGTTTGCATTCAAAACGATGAATTTTGTAAAGCCAATCTCAAGATGTGCTTGACTGTCTCTTTGAATACTAGCTATGTTAATTTGTGGCTGTTGGTTGTTTTTTGTTTTCTGCGGTATTTCAATTAGCTTAATGTAATTCCGTGTCCCCGACAGATTGTAATCCCTTTTGTTCTTGTGTCATGTGCCTTTGAAGCTGTTCAAGTCACAACACAGCTATCATCAAAAAGGTACAGTAAACGCTTTTACCGAAGCAGCAGTTGCTTGGGGGTTCATTGGGGTGCATGGAGTAAACTGTCTGCAGCTATTTCTTTGTAAATCCCTGCATCGAGTACAATTATTCTTCATTCACTGGGTTCAAGCTTTATCAAATCTCCGACTATTAAAAAAACACTTTTTAAAAAGCTGGTAGTGACTTGAGTTCCTGTTTGCATCTATTTCACATACAGGGCTGGCTGGCCCTGCCATTTGACAGAGTGAAGCAACAGCAGATTTTCAGTTTAATTTATTATTATTATTATTATTATTAATAGTAATATTGTAATATTACTACAAGGGAAGAGAAGATTTATTTGGGGGGCATTTGCTTCGGTACCCCAGGCTGGAAAATGTCTTGGGCCAGCCCTGTTCCATGGATGTGTATTTTAGATATTACATTAAGACCTGCTCTGAGCTATAGATCTGATACTTGCAGTCCACTACCATAATTGGTACTTCCTTTACAACATTTTGCTCTTTGTCTTCTATATACTACAGCTAAGCACACCTCTTAAGTTAGGCAAAGCATAGTTCCATGTTTATTGAAGGTTCTTGCTGCTGTCACTGCTATTGATCATGTGAACCCATAAACGATGGAGGTTCTATGGTTGACTTCCAACCGTCCTATTGTTGTGGTTTTTACTGTGGTGATCACACAGGGTCCCCGGACGTTTCACCGTCTATTGATCCCTGTGCCACCACTTGATTTCTCGCTGCCACCACCCAGGCCCTACCTGGTACAATACTGAGTCCAGTCAGGGTTAAATTGGAACATAAACTTTTGTTTATTTATTGCAGTTTAACAAGTGTGTGGTTTCATAAAAGGTATTGGTCCGTTACAATCATGGGGTGCCTATCCAGACCTGTAACTTCCACTACCTGCTCTCAGATATTTACTTGTCTGCCTAGCTCCTAACTGTTCCTGACTCAACTTATTTCGCTACACTAACTCAACCTATCCACAGACTCTATCCCAATTCACTCCCACTCCAACCAACCTCCCAACGACCTCTCCTTTCGCCCCTCCCAGAGCTGGTTTTATAGTCCCTCTGACTCCGCCCCCCTGGGTTCTGATTGGGTAACTTGTTTAACTAATTCACCTCCAGCACTCTCATATGTTAACATCACAGGAATCAGTCTGTCTCTAGAGACGATGGAGTGTGCCTCTGGGGGTGAAGTCAAACTGCTGCATTTGCAGCATCAAAGTGACTTCCCTGGGGCACAAGAACCTGCGCAGTGTGTATGCAGGTATTGGGCTGCCCAGATGACAAAACCCACTCACCCCCTTGGCCCCATTGATGTGATCCAAAGGAGAGCAGAACAATACATTTGGCAGGAGTTGCCGAAGTAGGCTACACAGCTCCAGCCAACCACCTTAGGGACTCCACTCCAGACTGCCCTATTAGTTGATGGGTATATGTATTTGCCTCTACGTAAAGTAAAGGTAAAGGGACCCCTGACCATTAGGTCCAGTCGTGACCGACTCTGGGGTTGCGGCGCTCATCTCGCTTTACTGGCCGAGGGAGCCAGTGTACAGCTTCCAGGTCATGTGGCCAGCATGACTAAGCCGCTTCTGGCGAACCAGAGCAGTGCACGGAAACGCCGTTTACCTTCCCTCTGGAGCGGTACCTATTTATCTACTTGCACTTTGACGTGCTTTCAAACTGCTAGGTGGGCAGGAGCTGGGACCGAGCAACAGGAGCTCACCCCATCGCGGGGATTCGAACCGCCGACCTTCTGATCTGCAAGTCCTAGGCTCTGTGGTTTAACCCACAGCACCACCCGCATCCCATACCTCTATGGGGTCGCTGTTAAAAGTTTTGCCAGTAATTTTAATGACATGGTGATATTCAGCTGTGCATCTGCTTTGCAAAGCCAACTAAGCTTGTAAGCTAATCTGCAGGAACTGGATTTGTCAAATTTATAATGATCTTGTAAGGTATAATTAATTTACCAAGCTGACGCTTGGATCACGTGGCCAGATTCTGCTTTTTTCTCGGAGGGGGATCATTTGTTAGAAGCCACCGTAATAGTCTTGCTCTGTGCTATGGAATAGCACATTTTAATGAAATTTCACACTGTAACTGATAGCGCACTTCTAATTATAATTCTTTACAATTAAATTATTATTACAGTTAATGGCCCATCTCCCTGCTACTAGGTCAGCTGTTTGCAGCGTTGTTTCAGTGCAAGTCGCTGGCAGAGCCAGTCATTAGCAATTTAGAGCGGCGCTCAAGTGGCCTAATATTTCAATCACTTAATGAAAAATAAAGATAATGAAAAAGTCTTTAGCTGTATTTCACTTTGCTTGTTCATAGTCCATTTCGTTCCCTGAAATGTGCTTTCCCAAACACAAATGATCTTGTATACCAAAGAGTTGGATAACTAGTTTCTTGCGCCTTGAGGCTAAGTGGAACTCAACCCTCAGCCATTCGTGAACTTGGTGGAGGGTGTCTCTATCAGTTATTGGGGCGCAAAAGAGAGTGGCTGCCTTATCAACCTGGAACAAATAAAAATGAAAAGGTTCAGGGAGGCCATTAAGAACTGCCTTGGTTCTCTTGGGGAGTATTAGAGTTGTGAACAAGAACTTGTCTCTCTGAGTGGTAGGGAGGCTGCAGCCAAGAATCCTTTCTGAGAGGATTCGCAAGGGCTCCGGCTCAGTTGCTTATAGGTTGAACCACTAAAGCCGTTTTCAGTTGCAAATGAGAGACCTGAAAGTCAATAATAATAATAATAATAATATATATATATATATATATATATATATATATATATATATATATTTACTTGTACCCTACCCTTCTGACTAGGTTGCCCCAGCCACTCTGGGCAGCTTCCAACATATATAAAAACATAACAAAACATTAAAAAGCATCCCTATGCAGGGCTGCCTTCAGATCATCATCATCACCACCACCATAATTTTATTATTTATACCCTGCCTATCTGGCTGGGTTTCCCCAGCCTCTCTGGACGCCTTAGGTAAAGGTAAAGGGACCCCTGACCATTAGGTCCAGTCATGGCTGACTCTGGGGTTGTGGCGCTTATCTCGCTTTATTGGCCGAAGGAGCCGGCATACAGCTTCCGGGTCATGTGACCAGCATGACTAAGCGGCTTCTGGCGAACTAGAGCAGCGCATGGAAATGCCCTTTACCTTCCCGCCGGAGCAGTACCTATTTATCTACTTGCACTTTGAGGTGCTTTCGAACTGCTAGGTTGGCAGGAGCAGGGACCGAGCAACGGGAGCTCACCCCGTCACACGGATTCGAACCGCTGACCTTCTGATCGGCAAGCCCTAGGCTCTGTGGTTTGGACCACAGCGCCATCCACGTCAGCATATCTAAAAACATAGTGTCTTCTAAAGGTTATATAGTTACTCATCTCCTTGACATCTGATTGGAGGGCATTGCCACAGGGTGGGTGCCACTACCGAGAAGGCCCTCTGCCTAGTTCCCTGCAGCTTCACTTCCCGCAGCGAGGGAACCGCCAGAAGAATCTCAGAGCTGGACCTCAGTATCTGGGCTGACTTCAGGTACACAGGGCCTGAAGTCAGGCAAAATAATGCAAAGCGTTGCTCTAAAGCATTTCTAATATTAACTTTTTGCCATCACATTTGTATCTTCCAAGGAACTCTGAGCAGTATAGATAGGACTCTCCCTGCTTCTCTAAATACGTTAGACTACATTAGGCTGGATTTCTGTGTTCATTTCCTAACTTAATACAGCCCTTATTATACGCACTTACCTACCTGGAATTATAAGCATCGACTTCCAGCTAAGCTCAACCACGTTTTTAAAGATATAAACCTAAAGGTGCAGCAATAAAATAAAATGTCTTGGGTTTGTTTGGTATAGTACATCATGTAGGCCAGGATGGGGTTTTGTTTTGCCCAAAGTAACTGATTTGGTAATGGCCACAGAACCCAGCTTTGTAAGAGGAGCTTTGCTTTCAACATACAGGTTTCTAATCCCTAAAGCTGTGGAAATCACCTTCACAGCAGGTGTGGTGAGTGGTTAGAGCCACCTTCACCAGCCAGGCTCCTTTCAGACCTTTCGGACTACAATTCCTATCATCTACAGCCACCACAGCTGGAAGGCACCTGGCTAGCAAAGGCTGGATTTGAATGTTGGACAAGGATTAGGAATACCCCGTTTCTTACCTCACAGCAGGGCTTTTGCGAGCATAAAATGTGGCAGGTAGTGAGGGAGAAAACGATTCACACAGCCTTGAGCTCCTTGGAGGAAATGTAAGATATTACTAGGGGGGCAGGAATAAACCTTGAAAAACGTGTGAGCAGTGCTTTGTGACATGTTGGAAATACAGAGAAGCTTAGCAGGGCCACCAGCTAAGCTCTCAGTGCTCTTCTGTTCCTCGTGAGCAGTAGATACAGAACGAAAAATTCAATAATTATCATGGTTTCTTTTTTCTTTTAAACTCACTATGCCCTCAGCGTTGTATTACATTTCTAGAAGCTGCCTTGAGAAGGCTCTGTCCTGAAAGGTGACTTATCAATCCTGTTGTTAAATAGAATAACAAAGGCATCCACATAATTCGCTCTGTGAGCAACTGTAGGGAAATGGCCTTCCTTTTAAGCTTTCCTTAATACAGAATTTTGATCCCTCCTCCTTAGTTAGCCCAGGATATATATATCCCTGGTAACCTAAGACACATAATTCCAAGAAAACAGATGAAAGGAGAACTGAACTGTACCTCTGTAACACTTTTTGTCATATTATTGGGATTCTACGAAGCTTTGTTGTTGCACTGTTGAACTATGAATTATGGTCTTCCTCTGACACACTGTCTCTCTCTCTTTTCCCCCCTCCAGGCTTTTTCTCATTGTTCTTGTGATTTCAGACATCATGGCTTTGGTAAGCTACTGTCGGACATTCTGTACAAATAAGATCAAAACCCAGAGAGCTCTGCTAATTCAATCAAGAGAAATCTGAATTAGTTTCAGACTTCAAAGTTTCTGGAACTAGGGCAGGGAACTGAATTGAAACCCCACATAAATTGCAGATGGAAATCCCTCCCCCACAAACCCCCTTTTCACAATCCTTTGTACATCATCTAATGAATGCATCAGAAGAGACAACATCTTTATTACTTCGGTTCTTCCACAGAGCTATTTTTAAGTTAGCGGTGCTTGGTTTTCACGTATTTCATCCTGAATGTTCAAGCCTGTGAGTGAAAAGGGAATGCTAGATGCACCTGGCTGCCCAGTTTAATTTTTCTTCCTTTTCCTCCCTGCCTTCAGAACAAAAGAAAAATATGTCATGGTCTGCCTTAATTTTTCAAGAGAGATGCCTGAAATACCAGACAGGAAGGGACACAAACACACACACACACACACACACACACACACGAGTTAAGCATGGGGGAAGAGCATATTTCAGTATTCATCCTATAATTTTAGAACCACAGTTTATTAAAATCAAAACTGCTCTCTTTTTTTTAATAGAGAAAGGGGGGGAAATGTCATGCAACTCTTCCCCGAAAGCCATTTTTGTTTGCTGTAACGCAATTTACACTTTATGACATGGCTCGAAGGGATGTGTCTTTAAAGCAGTAAGGGGAAAGGCCTGCTATTCTTCTGAGATTTTGCTTCCCACATCTCTTACCCTTCCCTGAGGACTTACTTGAAGTGACACCACCTTCTGCTTTTGTTATGTCACAACACCTCCTGCTTTTGTTGTGTCACTTACTTCATGGAGCTGCTGCCATCGGAGAAATGTGTCTAAGTGCTAGACATCCAAGGCAGTCATAATTTTAATTATAGAGTAGTTAACAAATGTGATTGGGGAGGGGGGAGTGTTAAAGAAAAAAATAAATCTGCATTTCCAGTCTGGGTCCCATTCCGATATGTTTGCTCTCTCCGTCATAATAAATTGCCAGAATTGCATGGGGAAATTGCCTGACCTGAATCAGTTCAGGTAATTCCATGTGTTTTCCAAGGCCCAAACTACACACTGCTAAAACCAAGGCAATTACTCCTTCATATATTGCCAATTCAGAATGGGATATTTATTGTGTTGTTGTTTTGTGGGAGGAATTGTGGAAATGACCATTTGGCAGTTAGAAAACGACTCTGCAGCCCAGAGGCCCGGCTCAGAGTTGAGAAATGGTTTCGTGTCACAGTTAACAATGTTTTCCTCTCGGAATTTGCCGCGTGTAAAGTGTAATTAATTGTAAGAGATGTAAATAGTTTTATCGTTTTGTTCTCATGGTGTCTTTTTAGTGCTCTACTATATTTTTATGTTGTAAATTGCCTTGAACGGTGTTCTCCAAATGGACAGATATTATTGCAAGATATTTGCAGCTGTTGATGGGAGTCTCCCTCTACAGCCTTGCAAACAGAGCAGTCTTTGCTTCTTCCCCTAGTGCTGCTGCAGGAGATGAGGCAGATCACACTGTATGCATTACTTTGGGTAGCTCCTTAATTGTGCATAAAGGTAAAGGGACCCCTCACCATTAGGTCCAGTCATGGCTGACTCTGGGGTTGCGGCGCTCATCTCGCTTTATTGGCTGAGGGAGCCGTCATACAGCTTCCGGGTCATGTGGCCAGCATGACTAAGCCACTTCTGGCGAACCAGAGCAACACACAGAAATGCCGTTTACCTTCCCACCGGAGCGGTACCTACTTATCTACTTGCACTTGAGGTGCTTTCGAACTGCTAGGTTGGCAGGAGCTGGGACTGAGCAATGGGAGCTCACCCCGTTGCAGGGATTCGAACCGCCAACCTTCTGATCGGCAAGTCCTAGGCTCTGTGGTTTAACCCACAGTGCCACCCGTGTCCCTAAGTGTGCATAGGGTTTTACATTATTGGTGTAACCAGTAACCATTTAGAACACGATGCATGACACATTCCCACCTCTGCAAGCTGTAACCAACAAATTGTGTTGGAGAACCTAGGTGTGATCACATTGTGGGCTTTCCCCCCTTTCTTTCTAGACATTGCTAGGGAGGTACAGGGAAGAGACTCTCAGCAATAGCCATACACACCTTGTAACAACAACAGTGGTACCTCTTGTTATGAATGCTTCTGGTTACGCACGCATTGGGTTACGAGCTCCGCTAACCCCGGAAGTATTTGCTCCTGGTTGTGACCTTTGCCCCAGGATGCAAGTGGAAATCGCACGCCGGAGGCACACGTGCAGCAGGAGGCGCCATTAGCGAAGCACGTCTCAGGTTGAGAACGGTTTCTGGTTACAAACGGACCTCTGGAACGGATTAAGTTCATAACCAGAGGTACCACTGTACCTTGGTTCAGAAAGTTCATAGCACAGCAGGAATTTGAACCTAGCCCTCTCCTCTTCAAGTCCACTTCCTTAATTGCTTGTATCCTGACATGTTTGTTGTTTGGTTAAACATTCTCTGATGAAGCCAGGTCACCTTTTACTTCAAGAATTAAATGCCCCCAAATGAACGCCTGAAACATGCGTTTGAGTCTTGTGATTCTCATTGTGCAACGTTTATTTACCAAACAACATGGTGTTCTTTGTTTTTCTCTCTCACCTTAGCACTTCTTCTTTCTGGTTAAAGATTATGGAAGCTGGCTGGATATTGGAACAAGGTACAAAGCATTTGCTTTCCCCATCCCCCATCCCCCCTCCTGCCCTGCTTTTCCTTCCTCTTTAGCTGTAACACTGCCTCTAAAATAAACCCAACGATTAAGCTGTGTATTACTTAGTTCAATCCCTATAGTTAAATGCTGTCTACAGATCAATCAAGGCAAGTGCTTCCATTCTGTTTCTACCATCTCCCTTCCTTGCCTATAAATGTTGATGGTGATATATTTTATTTATTAGTATCCGTTTCTTGCCTTGTTAAGTTGTTTAGTGTTTAACTGCTGTGAAACACTTTGCCTGATGTCCCTTCTCAGCCCAGGTCATCTTGAGAATTTTTATTTCCCATTATTCCCCTTCAGTCATTGTCTTAAAGTAAATACCATTTTTAACAGAATCGCCCCTCCTCCCCAGCTTAAGAGCTTCCAGTTTGGTTTTTTTAAGTTCACAGAGAGGAGTTTGCTGAATGTTCACAAGGCTTCTGGTTCTGGGAATTGATCCCCACCCCCACCCCCGATAAATAAAAACAGAAAAGATTAGTTGGATGCGGAGTGTGTTGCTCACAATCAAGTATGGTAAAATAAGTGGTAAATAGGAAATTTCGTTTCCGAAAATTGTGCAGTTCCCTTTCCTGCTTCCATCAGTACCTTCTTCAATCTTGTTCACTTTCTCCCAGAGGTGTTTTGCCCTGAGGGAGATGCACACAGCCCCGACATCAGTGGTCATTTAGTTGGGTCCAGGACATGGAGGACAGTATATAGAAGTTATTTCTAGTCAGGCCATCTATATCACCTGCTCCACGCCTTTTGAGTTATTTATCAGTTGGCAGCGACTTTGGCGCACATCCTGCAACTACGAAACACTTTGGACCATTCTCCTCAAAACAGTTTTCTTAAGGTGCCATATAATTATTTTATTCAGTGAAGCCATTTCAGGAAACTGGTCAAAGCCCAGAAAACAACAGATACTCTTTCAGAAAGATTCTTTCCTGCCATAATTTTATTTGGCGGTTGGAAAAAGGTCAGTGTTTGTTAAAAAGGGGGTGGGGGTGGGGAATCCAGTGATTATGTGTGGGGTGAATTTTCCAGAACAGCTAATGATCTCACTACTTCCTTATTATATTTTATACAGTGTATTATTGCGGCATTTATGATCTGCAATATATTTCTCTTATTACTTAACAAGCCTGCCATTTTTTCTGCTTCTCACAGTTCATAGATGGGGATGTTAAGTGATACCATACCTTGCTACCAGTCTTAGTGGTACAGCTGAGTACAACAGCCAAGCCAATGCAAACCCCCCCCCCAACCATAAATTCTCAACTGCCTCTTCAGATATAAGGACAGAAGTACATATCCCAATAAATATGGGGCTGTCTCATAGCGATTTCTCCTCTGTACTATGTAGTAAAACTGATATACTGCCTGTTTTCACCATGTTGTATGTTTCCCCAAACTTGCCATCATCAGCCAGTGATAATGAACATGATGCCTTTATGACATAGGCAAAGGTTTGAGGGTGGGGTGGAGGTTTTTTTTTGCACATAATGGAAGGCAAAAAAGAATGCATCCATCCAGTGTCTTCCTATCCCATAGTCATATCTTCCCAGCAAGTTCAATCCCACTGAATTATATACATTATTAGTGACCTTCAGCCAAGGAAGAAGTTGTATATTCGACGTTATTGTAGTTGTGAACCCCGTCAGATGTACAACATAAAAGGAAATCAAACCTTGCCAAGCTGTTATAACTAGATACTGCCTTTTTGTTCAGCAAACGTGGCTTTTTGTTTCCCTTTAAAATTACAGTGCTACTCCTGCATGAAAACTAATTTTCCAAGCAAAGCTGCCTGCAGGCATTGCAGTACTGGTTGCTGATAGCCTCAGATATATTGGCAGGCTGCCATTATGTGATAACAAATGGAGTAGGAATTGCTTTTAATTGCATTCTATTTGTAGCATGATTTCTTTCCTTCAGCAGCGTTTTTGCTGAACATTTGTGTGTGTGTGTGTGTGTGTGTGTGTGTGTGACTAAATCTAGAGCAGCATATAAGGGAGGAACGAGTGCCACACAGTACTTATGACTCCCTCACACCAGTCCTTTCCAGATGCATTGGTACTGGTTCACACTGTTCATCCACTGATGGCTGCAGCGTTGAGTTGGGTGTGTGAGTGAGCCGTTGCAGATTAAACGCTGCCGACAGAATGATCACATCTCATAGAAATCATAGAATTGTAGAGTTGGAAGGGACCACGAGGGTCACCTAGTGCAATGCAGGAATCTTTTTGCCCAGCGGGGGCTCAAACCCACAAACCTGAGATTAAGAGAGCCAGTGTGGTGTAGTGGTTAAGAGCGGTAGACCCGTAATCTGGTGAACCGGGTTCGCGTCTCCGCTCCTCCACATGCAGCTGCTGGGTGACCTTGGGCCAATCACACTTCTTTGAAGTCTCTCAGCCCCACTCACCTCACAGAGTGTTTGTTATGGGGGAGGAAGGGAAAGAAGAATGTTAGCCGCTTTGAGACTCCTTCGGGTACTGATAAAGCGGGATATCAAATCCAAACTCCTCCTCCTCCTCCTCCTCTTCTTCTTCTTCTTCTTCTTCTTCTTCTTCTTCTTCTTCTTCTTCTTCTTCTTCCTGCTCTACCAACTGAGCTATCCCAGGGACAGATTTAGTTTCAGCCAGCTGGTGCCAACCCAGCACTCACCTGTACTCCACTCAGCTGCCTCCTATGCCCCCCCCCAATAGGCCTGACTTCTCACTTAGAGAAAGCCTGACTAGCACCATCAGTAACACATACGTATCATGTGGCAGAGAATAGGGAGAGCAAACCATATCAAGGTTTTCATCATCCAAGGTGTTATAAGGCAGTGGGAGTTCTGCCACTCACCTTTGAATGATCGCACGTCATAAGAAATCGTAGAATTGCAGGAAGGGACCATGAAGGTCATCCAGTTCAATGCAGGAATCTCTTTGCCCAATGTGGGGCTTGAACCCACAACTTTGAGATTCAGACTCTCATGCTCTACAAGCTGAGTTCTCCTGCAGGCATCTCTACAAATGCAGCATTTTCCACTAGAACCAATTCATGCTTTTAGCCGTAGATCGTCATCAGATGATATGTGCAACAGCTCTTACAGGAGTTTTGTTTGATGGAAGTTTTGAAGGTGGGACGTTGGAGAAAGCAAAGTGAGGTTTGTTGTTTATTGGTCATTTCTTATTTGGAGTCATTGCTTGTGTGGTTTGTTGCCCCATTTCCTTCACCAGTTACCTACTTTTCCCATTCAGTGTGCAGTGTTTTTAGTAGTCACTCCTCCCTCCGTAATGTTTACTCCCAAAACTTCTAACACTTATCCATCCATCCTGCCTTTCATCAAAATGACCTTGCTGCAGGTGACAATTCAGGATACAATAAAAGCCAGAGAAGATGCATTCAATTAAAAAAGTAAAACAATACAGTATATCTCCCCATCTGTTCCAGCACAAGCCCTATAAAAAACATCCTTGAAGTGCCTATCGTAATATAAACATCTGCAGCTAGCACCAAAAGACAGATAATATGGGTGCCAGCCAAGGCTTTAAAGTTGACGTTCTAGTGCCAAGAAGACCCTCTGGTAGGTCACAACTCTTCTGATCTCATGGAGTGGGGTGTTGTAAACAACAGGAGTATGGTTCTAAGCAACTCAGGGGTTAAGACTTCAAAACCTACACCCTGCATTGATCTTGGTGGTGATCAGGCAGCCAGTGCAGATCTTTAGGGACAAATGTAACATGGTCCTGGGCAGAAAGCTTGATCAGCAGCAGTTTTGCAGTCTCTGAACTATCTTCAAGAGTAGCCCTACATTGTTGTTGTTTAGTCGTTTAGTCGTGTCCGACTCTTCGTGACCCCATGGACCAGAGCACGCTAGGCACTCCTGTCTTCCACTGCCTCCCACAGTTTGGTCAAACTCATGCTGGTAGCTTTGAGAACACTATCCAACCATCTCATCCTCTGTCTTCCCCTTCTCCTTGTGCCCTCCATCTTTCCCAACATCAGTGTCTTTTCCAGGGAGTGTTCTCTTCTCATGAGGTGGCCAAAGTATTCCAATACTCCAATACTTTAGCCCTACATAAACGTTCTTAAATGTACAAGGCAAACACACACATAAGTATATAAACCATGTGCCTGAAATAGTACGGGAGAGCAATCCTGAAGCCATTTTGACTCTCCCAAACCATTCTGACCTCAAATATTTATCTGCAAAGAGGGAGCAAATTGGAAAGCCTCTCCATTCTCTTTTGCTTACCTGTCTTAAGGGCATATTTGTGTATGAATAGGGTGAGCCTGTGACCTGGATTCAGGAACCAGACAGAGGGCCTTCTCAGTAGTGGCACCCGCCCTGTGGAACGCCCTCCCATCAGATGTCAAGGAAATAAGCAGCTATCCTATTTTTAAAAGACATCTGAAGGCAGCCCTGTTTAGGGAAATTTTTAATATTTAACATTCGATGGGGGAAATCAGCAAGGTGGGTGAGGTATAAATAGTAGTAGTAGTAGTAGTAGTAGTAGTAGTAGTATTTACCATCACAAAAGAATGGCCAGGCTGCCCAGGTAAAGCAATCAGTGACCATTAACAGATATCCTGGCAGACTGCCTCCTTCTGTGATGTACGTATGATGTTTTTGGGGGTGGTCTTGGCTACAGGGCGGGCAATTTCAAAGGTCTATATAAGGGCTTGTGCACCGTTGTTCTGGGCTCCTCCTCCCTCCTGCATGTGGTGGAGTGAGGACCCTGTTGCAACAGTTTAATAAAGATCAGGCTTACTAGCTGCTTTGCTTCTCAATATTCTCTGGTTGGCCTATTATTTTCTCCTTCCAATAGGGAACCCACTGAAGGACTCTATACTGGCTCTGGGATACCCCATAAGGAAAAAGGAGCAGGTTTTTTCTGTAACAAGTCCAAGTGTCCCATCACTTGAGCATGGCTAACAATAACCAGGCTATTCCTGCCCAATAACAGCCAGAGCTGGAAAAGGGCACTTCACATCACTGAAACCACTTGGGCTTCAAGTGACTGCCTGAAATCCAGAGCCAGCACCCCTAGATTACAGATCTGATCGTTTAAGGGGGCGCACCTCCATCCAGAACAGGCTTCATTCATTTTTCCTGGATGTGGGAGCCATCAAGCCAGAGCACCTTCATGTTGTCAGGATTCATTTTTGGTTCATTGGCCCTAATCCGACTTGTTGCCATTGCAACAGAGGGCACATCGACTCTTCCACTCCTGGCTTTTTAAAAATTATTTTTGTGTTAGGGCTGATTTACTTCCCTCTTCTCTGCAGCCGCTTTATATAGCAGTAGTTATGTCAACATTCTGGCCCACTGAGAAGGCTGAAATCCAATGAGTATTACACAGGCTTTCTCACTTCTCCTTTGATCATACTTTCTTAAACCACATAAACGGCTTTTCAGGTGGCTCAGCTGTTTTTGTTCTCTTATTTCATTTCAAAGCAGTTACTTACAAGTGCCACGCTCCTCTTTGCAACATGCACGATTTGTAAAGTTCCCCATTCTACGTGTGTCCACAACTTTTTTTGCATAGACATTTAATCTTGTCCTTATTTTCTTTTTCTTCCTCTCTCTTCTCTTGCGTTCCTTTTGCCAGATAGTAAATACTTTTTGTTGTTTATCAAAATTAAAACCTGTTGCGCGAATGATGGGTTGGATCTAGACAGCTGAGTCTAGGTCTAATCCTAGGTCTAGGTCTAATCCTAGGTCTAATGATCCTAGGTCTAATCTAAACACGACAGAGTCTGGCTCCAGCCTCTATCTGGCACCTAGCAGTAGTGTTGTATTTCCAGAGCATCTTCTCTAGGCGTCCAGAAACAGCTTTTTAATGTCCATCCTTTTTTGTAATGAGAAGATAACAAAAAGTGTGAAAGCCACCTCTTGGGGGTTCCCCACCACCACTAACGTGTCCTTAAAATGTTACACTAGTGCTATGGGGTGTGCTTGAAACTCTGGATGAACCCACATAGGGGGTGACAAGTTTTATGGGTCTTTCCTATCAGTGCCGGATTTACGTATAAGCTAAACAAGTGATAGCTTAGGGCCCCACTCTCTTGCCCCCCCCCCCAATTTCACTATTAATGTACTTCTTCTTAATTGTATTTCAGTTCAACAATTACTTTTATAAAATGCATATTTTGTTATGTGCAAATAGCTTTAGATGCCTATTAGGTCCATAAATTACCATTATAGCATATATTCAACATAAAAAACAGCAACAATTTGTTGTTGACAAAGGACAGCAGGACATATAAAGGGACCCATTACCATCAGTAGCTTAGGGCCTCATCAAACCTAAATCCGGCCCTCTTTCATATAGAAGTGGCCACACATATGTGGTTGCTAGCTTTTAAATGCTAGTTTGGGCCTGTAGGATAAACCTATGGGGAAGTACCTTCCATGTCACCAGTGTGACATGTAAAATGTCCCAATTTGTGTGCTCTGTAGTACACAAGTAGTGCAGTGCCATCTCCAACAGCGTCTTACTTTCCCAACTTTGTGAGCCGGGTGTCCATTTTGTCTTTGGTGGGATGAAGGTGGCCATCTTGCATTGAACCCAAGTGAAATTCTCACTCCAGAAAGAGAGTCAGTGCTGAACTGACTGCATAATTCAAGCTTCTGGTTTCATGTGAACTAACAACCCTGAAGACTTAATATCTAAAAGTCTAAAATGGTGTTTCATTTGTATCTTTTGAATGAGGAATCCCGCAATGGGAATCGGAAGGTGTTTAAACTTCTAAGAAAGGTGGTTCCGTGATGCAGTAACCAGCCTTCTCAAATCCCACTGATGCTCATCCTGCAGTCCTGACAATGTGAGCAACCTCAAAATCACACTGGGTCCTTTGTCCTGGTTAGCAGCTCCATTTGCAAGCTTTAATTAGCATGAGGGTAATGTATTGTCCGGGACACGGGTGGCGCTGTGGGTTAAACCACAGAGCCTAGGACTTGCGGATCAGAAGGTCGGCGGTTCGAATCCCTGCGACGGGGTGAGCTCCCGTTACTTGGTCCCTGCTCCTGCCAACCTAGCAGTTCGAAAGCACATCAAAGTGCAAGTAGATAAGTAGGTACCGCTCCGGCGGGAAGGTAAACGGCGTTTCCGTGCGCTGCTCTGGTTCGCCAGAAGCGCCATAGTCATGCTGGCCACATGACCCGGAAGCTGTACGTCGGCTCCCTCGGCTAATAAAGCGAGATGAGCACTGCAACCCCAGAGTCGGTTACGACTGGACTCAATGGTCAGGGGCCCCTTTACCTTTTAATGTATTGTCCAGGCTCTGTTAAGCAGCTATAGCTCAGCCGTAGAATGAACGCTTTGTATATATGCAGCCCAGATTCAATCCCTATTCTCGAATACAACTATTTGCCATTCCAAATAGTTCTCTTCCTCTTTTAAGGTTCCGAATTGTTGCTCTCGGTAAAAGGTGGATACTGGCAATAGATTTTCACAAATTTAAAATTACCATTAACAGAAGAAACCTATTCTCTCAATTCATTTGGGAGGCCCAAGATTCTTACACTTTGGATCAGCATAAAGTCTACAGGCATCTTACTTTCACTGTTAACACCATCTCTCTTTGTAAAGACAGTTGGATAAATTGAACACTTGAATCTATAGCGCACCACAATTTCTCACAACTAGCGTGGCAGGTTTAACAAATTTTAATAGATGTTTGCTTCAGCTTGTGGTCCATCTCTGACATCCGTTGTCTTTGTAGCATTTCCTGCTACAGTTTTCAATTTTGTGTTCCGTTTTGGCAAATTTAGCCATTAAGTACGATTGACTTGCATCCAGCGCTTGCAAAAAAAGGAAAGCAGGTTTCACAACCAGTCTTTCCCTTTCCCTCTGCCCCCATGCAGCCACTTGTAATTCACAGAAAGCCTCTCCAGATGTGTCTATATGTCCTGATTAGCATGGGCTGTGTTTCACAGAACTGCAGTGCTAGGTGGAATCGCTTTAAATCAGATGGAGACGTCTTTTCTGCAGTTCTGGAATAGAGTTCTAGACATAAGATGGAATGAACGAGAAAGGGTGGAGTTGTTTAATTTATGATTTAAAGTAATAAACCTCAATTACTACTTTCTGGGTCCATTTCAATGCTAAACGCCGAATAATCAACACAGTCAATTATGAGTAGAATAGCTATTTGTTATTGGACTTGGGAGTCTCAGTGGTGTGCCTGGCATTTAACTGAATTCTCCTGAAAACAACAGATATTTTCCATTGACTGAGTAGATTCTCTAGAGCTGTGTAGTCTGAACTTCTGGCTCCATATGAGCGAACAAACTATGAAGTCATGAACTCCTTTTAATTATTCAAAGTAATTAAAATTTCATCCAAGTTCTCAAAGGATAAAAACACTAATTAGAATATTCATCAAAGGATCTGCATTTTTTAAAACAAACAAACACACACACACACACACACACACCAAAAAAACACACCCTTGATTTGTGAATGTAAAGCGTTGTGCTTTCCCCCCCCGGTTGGCAGCTTGTGCTTTGGGGAGGTGATGAAGGCTAAGATGAAATTCTGAGGATAAAACTCCATTGAAAGCTTTAAACAAAAATCCAGCAACAATTCTCTTTTAAGCCATTGGGGGGGGGGGAGAGAATTCAGCCTAACCAGCTGGGTTGCAAGATTAGCTTTTTCTCCCAAGACAGGCTCACATTATCAGTTCATTGTAAGCATTCCTGTGAACTGCAAAGTCCAAAGGGTGCTGACCAGGCTGTTCAAGCAATGCCTTCTGCACTTTGACAAACCAGGTTGAATATTATCAGCCTCTGAACTTGCACCTTCTCTGTGGAATTGGAGTGATGGCAGCAGCAGGTAGTGGCAGCAGCTAGCAGTTCTATGGGCTGTTTCTTTTTAGCTGTAACTGAGGGGAGGGAGGGAGCTCCATAGTTTTCTTAAAGAACAATGCGGCTCATCGGCTAAAAGTTCAGCTAGAGAGTTCTTCTCATGCTTGATTAGTTTGCCAGCGATTCAGATCAACTCTCATGAGGCCACCAAGTGTCCTAACTAATAATATTGGAGCTAATGTTCTTGTTTCGTTCTGGTCAGTATTTCAACTTCTCCCATTAATGACTATCTGCTTCAAGGAACTGTGTTTATTCCACATCTTAACCATTAGATAATCTGTCTTTGCTTTAGGAGGACAAAGAACTGCTTAGAAGCATATATTGGCATTAATGTCCAAAACTGGTGTTGGCTTACTTTAGGGACTTGCCATTAATATATATAGGATCTAAACCTTTAGGCAGAAACCCATAGAATTGTGGAGTTGGAAGGAGAGTCATGTATTCCCACCCCCTGCGATTCAGGCATCTCAACTAAGTAACACATGACAGACGGCCATCCAACCTCTGCTTAAAAACCACCAAGATCATGAAACTCTCATGTGTTAATGGAGTGCACTTCCTTCCTGCCCAGAAAATAAGCTGTTGATACTTTTGTCTGTTGAATCAGAGTTGGAAAGTGTTATGTACTGAAGTTCTCACCCTGGGCCAGCAGGGGGATACTGTAGATAGTTTTCACTCAGGTCCACATATGCAAATAAGGGATTGAAAGTGACGTTCAGTGATTGGATAGTTACAGAAAATAGTTACAGTTGCGTTGTAGTGGAGCTCTATATAAGCAGGCTGGCTGAACCCTTCAGTTCAGTTCTGTTCTGGCCTGTGAATAAACAAGAGCTGTTTGAAGAATCACTGTGTCGTCTGATATGTTCACCCACAACTTAACAGAAAGGACCCTGAGGACCATCTTACTCCAACCCCCTGTAATGCAGGAATATGCAGCTGTCCCGTACGGGGATTGAACCTGCACCCTTGGTGTTATCAGCACCATGCTCTAGCCAACTGAGCTATCCAGGCAAAGTCTGTATTGCTATGGCCAGTGATGAACACAGCTAATAAACAGATGCTCATTATTGAACATCCTGTTTAGGAGAGCGATCAATATTGTGTCCCTCTAATGTTGTCGGTAAACTTTGTTTCCTCTTGTCGATTTAAAATCTGTTGCTGTCTCACCCATGATTTTCTCTCTGTTGCAGCATTAGCCACTACGTCGTTGCAATGTCGTTCACCATCTTCCTGCTGCTTTTGAGTGGAGTGGCTCAGCTGCTCACTACGAAGAGACTAGCACTTTGGAAAGAAGCTAAGCACCATTCCTTGTGACGAATGGGGTAGAGAGGTCCGTATCGTTGGAAACTGCAACCTCCCTGAGTGACAAGTGGAGTTATGAGACTGGCTGCCAGAAACACCGAAAGAACTCGATGCTACAGGCAACAACACCTTGACCAGCTCCTTTCTCTTTGGAATTGTACCTTGTCTCCCTCCCCTCCCCCCCGAAGAGAGAGACACAGCCACGAGTTTTTTTTGCCAAAAACTGAATATATGGTCCACTTCAATGTTGGAAGATGAGTGCTATGTATGGTTTTTCCAGAGAGATTCAAATGAGTGACAAGGAAATAAACTGGCTCTGTAACTAGGCCCAAAAGGCACAGGAGAGCAATCCCAAGGCCGACAGAATATTGCCCTTTGTCCACAGTCTGCTTCTGGACCAAATCTTGGACTGGTCAGCTTGCTTTGAATTTCTTTTGGTGCCTATTTCTCACTTCTGATGTGTTAAGATCAAATTTAGAGGCTTGTGTATAATGGGAGGAGACTAAAACTTGAATTTTGCTACCTTTTAGAAAAAACAACAACACCCAAAAACATATGGGTTGTATGTGCGAGTGAGAGATGAATTAATTCCTGTTTTAAAAGAAGATGCTGTAGATTATTTTTTCTATGATTAATTTTATAGGATGCACTTGAAAAGATCTCTCTCTGCTCAAACTGAAGCTTAAATAAAAGGAGGAGGAACCACAACGACAAAAGAGAGATTTCATTTGTCATAATCTCAGCAACAGTCCTGTGAGCCAAGTTAGGCTGAAGGACAGTGACTTGCCTAAGGCCAACTTAAGGAGCTGCAGATCTGAGCAGAGATTGAAACCCAGCCTCCCCCCCCCCCCATTCAAGCTCTGTTCATTACACTGAGACAACATGTGCCCTCTTAAGTAGAACTGGCAAGCTGTTAAAGCTCCGGAGAATGAAAAGCTTTTGCATTTGGAATCCCACTTCACTTGGTAACCAAACCTAGGAAGCATACTGGAATTCACAATGCAAGCAGGCTGAGAAATGGTATATATTTTGCACCTAATGCTTTCATGGGTAGCTGCTCAGATAAACACTTTGCCATCAGCTCGTACACAATGCACCCTTCAGACAATAGGAGCCTTTTTGTGCCTCAGCTCAACTTGCTCTTATTTCAGTGCAGGTTGGCATGATACTATACCTGAATATTCAGAAGTAAGCCCTCATTGAGTTCAATGGGACCTGCTTGCAGACAAGTGGGTGTTGCAGTAGGAGGCTTAGAACGCATCTGTACAGTAGTACCTCGGATTAAGTACTTAATTCGTTCCGGAGGTCCGTTCTTAACCTCAAACTGTTCTTAACCTGAAGCACCACTTTAGCTAATGGGGCCTCCTGCTGCCGCCGTGCCACCAGAACACAATTTCTGTTCTCATCCTGAAGCAAAGTTCTTAACCTGAAGCACTATTTCTGGGTTAGTGGAGTGTGTAACCTGAAGCGTATGTAACCTGAAGTGTTTGTAACCCCAGGGACCACTGTATTAGGTTATCTTGCTTTCTGTATCTAGACCTGTTTGCTTTTGCTGTGATGAACGAGTTGTGGGTATTGTTATTTAATTTCTGTGCTGCTTAAAGCCAAAATAGCCATTTACCAAGCACAGTGGTACCTCTAGATACGCACACATCTGGTTGCGTATCTTTCAGGATGTGAACTCGGCAAACCCAGAAGTATTTTTCTGGGTTTCGCGCCACGCACATACGCAGAAGCAGCACCTCTGGTTGCGAATTCCTTGGGATGTAGCCAGAGCTCTAGAATGGATCCTGTTCACAACTGGAGGTACCACTGTATAAAAATCTGTTACGCAGACGTTAAAATATCCCGAATCAAAATGCACAATAAAACAATCCGATTTAAGACACAGCTATTAAAATGAACAGGTGGCCCTAGTTCAAGTGATCAAAGGAATGCCTCTATTGTATGATTTCAATCTGTCTTGGACATACAATATATGGAAATATTGTTTGTATATAAGTGGACGTTCGCCTAACCAATCACAACAGATGGCAGAGTCATCTGTAGGAATAGAGACTGTAGGAATAGTAGCCTGCCACAGCTCTGAGAAAGAAAGTACATATAAAATCCATGAAACATGCATGCCAGTATTGGAGCATGCCAGCAAGGGATCCATCCTGTACCGCTTTAGCCCCTTGGCTCTGTGGCATTAAAGCCATGTCACTACTGCTGTGGTACCCAGTCATCCCAGTAGAAATGTGAGCACTGCAAAACTGGATGCAGACATCCATCTGCTTGTCAGTTACCATCAATCACTTTATCATGGGAGAGCGATCATTGCCATGTTATTTAAGCCGCTGAACAGCAACGAAGCAATTGGAACAAAGTCTTCTAAAATGGTGGCTGCTAACTCATCTCTCCAGTTAACACTTGATACCAAGCTGCAGAATACCTTAAGCTATTCAAAATTATAATAAAGCAATTGACGTGTTTCAATACCGGCATTATGAGTGTCCTTGGGCGGATCGACACTCGTCATTTGTAACATTAAAAATACGTTATTAAAATGTGACACCAGAGGGTGCTGCAGAGCAGCAAGCCGCCGGCAATGGAAAACTGCCATTAAACGTTCTAAAGGTTATTCAATATAATGTTCTATAAGATCAGTATAGATCCAGCCCTGAATAGTAGGACCCTGAATAGATAGGACCCAGAAGAAGATCCTATTTCCTACCTAATATATATATTTTTTTTCTGTAATTGTGTGTGTTTGTCCTAACCATTTGTATTCCTGGCAAAGTTGTATGGAGGAAACTAATGTATGAAAAAAATAAATCCAAAATAGGGGAAGGGCTTTTTTTTAGACAGAACACACCAAAACTCAGTTCTGGCACCTCTCAGGTGGGCGCCATTGCCGTTACAAGAAAACATGGCAAGTTCCAGCACCTCTTTTTCTAGAAAAATAATACTGGCTACATAAGAGGTTTGACATGAAAAATGACACTGATGCATCTCTTCCTATTGGCTTTAACCATGCATTGGGAAAGATGGTTTTGGTTTCCACCCTGTTTCACCTCCACTCCTGTGATATGCCCTGATAAGATTAATTTTCTGATTCCATTGGCTTTGTTCTTAGTTGGGCTGCAAGACCAGTGACCTTAGCTGACTCCCTCTTGACCGCTTTATTAACTCCGTTACTAGCAAACACCCTCTCCAGAGCTATTTTACATGTCCCCTATGGAAAGTCTGACTGGCTATGCTATTCCTGGATTTCCTCGGGGTGGGAGCAGGCAGAAATCTTTGGGCTGCCTGTTTGAATTTTCTCCAGCGCTGGAAGCTGGCAGAATTCTGCCAGTTAAGCAGTCTTATTTGATTGTGTTGTGGGATTATGTGCCTCTTTGTTCTGCACATAAACAAGCTCCAAACACAATATTCTTTAATCCAAGGCCAAGGCAATTATTGGAGAAAGTTGGAAAGCACAGGGAAGCCAGGTCCCTCATTCTCCATCTTTCACAGGGAGTGGATAAGCATCCTATCAAGTTGGGCCGCCTTAATTGTAGTTGTGAAGCTCAGAAAAGCTGTTTGCATGGACATATGCATGAAAACCTCTCAAAACCAAATCTTGCAGAAAGCTAATCTCATTAGCATCCATCACTTTGTAAATCCATCAGTCAAGAGCTGCAGGCTATCCATTGGTAGTCTGATCAACAGAACATTTCTGTTGCCATTTGGGAAGGGAAGAGGGGCTATTGGTTTGGTCTGGGTCTTGTTCTTGTTCTTATTGTTGATTTTTCAGCTGTTCTTCCTTCAGTGATCCTGTTCCTTGCAGAGGGTCCACGATAGACAAACCAGTGTCAGATGTTGCGGAACTGCAATTCCCATCATCCCTGACCATTGCGTTCCACAGGGTGGGTGCCACAGCCGAGAAGGCCCTCTGCCTGGTTCCCTGTAACTTCACTTTTTGCAGTCAGGTGTCCCGAATCCCTGGCCTACCTGGCAGCAAGTCAGTATGCCAAGTCTGAAGTCCAGCAGTCAGGATACAGTTCAGGGGCCAAACCCAAAACACAGTCTGTAGAGGTCTAGTAGCATCCAAATCAAGATCTGTCAACTTGGGCAGGTGAGCAAACCCAGCACCTCAGCTCTGCTGACCTTTTGCACTTTGCCTGCTGATTGCAGCACCTGAGCTTGATGAGGCAGGTGACCTTCACCTGTTCCAGCTGAGGAATCACAACCTTCTTCCAGAGCTAGCGAGCCTCACCTGGCCAGCTAGTGAGCTAGTCTGTGGGCCCTTGCCTGCCTCAGCTTACTAGAGCGCCTTTCCTGCAGCTCCCTCTGCCCCAGAGACTGCTGTGTCCATGGGGACAGGGGCCATCTGGTGATGGGACCTGCTGCTCTTGTTCCTGTGCGCTGACCTCTATCTCTTCACCATTCTCTGTCAGTGAGTACTTCCTTCCCTATCCCCTGCTTGCCCCGGTGCATCCCAGCTACACCCCTCACCAGGATCATCTTCCTCCTCCCGACCGTCCTGCCAGTTCATGACATGAGGGAATTGCCAGAAGGTCCTCAGAGCTGGACCTCAGGGTTTGGGCTGATGGGGGTGGAGACACTACTTCAGGTATACAGGGCCAAAGCCATTTAGGGCTTCAAAAGTCAACACCAACACTTTGAATTGTGCCCTGAAATGTACTGGGAGCTAGTGTAGATCCTTCAGGTGTTATATGCTAGCAAAGTTCCATAGTAAGTAGGAGGACTTAAGTTATGACTAATTTTGCCCTTTCTTTTGAGGGAAACTTGGTGGCAAGTAATTTCAGGCAGGGCAGATCCTTTAAGTCAGGGATGACCAAACTTTGCCCTCCTGATGTTTGGGGACTACAACTCCCATCATCCCTGACCCCTGGTCCTGTTAGCTAGGGGTGATGGGCATTGTAGTCCCAAAACAGCTGGAGGGTCAAGTTTGGCTAACACTGCTTTAAGTTGTTGAACTGGGGCCCCTTTTTCAAATCACCAAAACAAGCCCAGCCCTGTAATAGGCGAGCCAAACTTGGCAGGCTGAATTCTAAGTAAATAAAGTAGGAGGAATACTTGGATCTATTAAGCAGGTCTTTTGTGTTTATGTTAGAGGAAGCGTTGTTGAGATGTTATGCTTACACAGAAAGTACGGTACATGGGGAAAATAAGGGGAGTGTTGCACAAACAGTGTTTCTTCCACAGAGAGCAGCAGGGAAACATGGACCCTCTCCTGGAAAACAGGGTCATATTTACCGACTTTTAGTGAAGGTGGTTCGTCACTCTAAAAATGTTCATAGCTGATGCTCTCTGCATCATCACCAGCTTGCGATAATTAATTTGGATAATTACCACATTGGTGAAATCAATTCCTCTCATCATTGTTAGTGCCACTGGGGTACCCACAACAACTATTGTGGTAAGTGGGCTTACATGGGTCTGAAATTCTGCAGTGTTGAAAATGGCAGCTGAATGATTTGGCCATGTAGATGGGAGTTTTGCGGCCCGGTCCTAGCCATTTCTGTTGATTCTGGCAGGACAGCTTTCAAGCATGCATGCTTAGGACTGCAGGAAATACTTGTAATAGTATTTGTTCATAGCTTCCTGGTGGTGTTAGTGTTTACAGCGTCTGTTCAGTATATGTTCTGCTAAATGCATGGCTTGCAGCTTCCACCATCAGTTTTTTCTTTAACTACAGGCACAGAGGGGGCTCGAGTCTTATTGAAACTGCAGGCACATTTTCAGCTCTGATATTGATATATTCTCCCCCCCCCTCTCTCTCTCTCTCTCTCTCTCTCACACACACACACACACACACACACACACACCTCCCCAGAGTGTGGTAGTCCATTAGGGCAACCAAGGCTCAGCCCTACCAAGTGAAATGTCCAGCAATTTATTATTATTATTATTATTATTATTATTATTATTATTATTATTAAAAGGCTTCCCTCAAATCTCAAAGCCACACTCTTCCCTGTCTCACAAAATCCTTCCACAACCCATATCAGTGTAGAGAGTTCTGGGTACTTTTCTGCCAATCTCCCTTTCTCTGACCTATCAGCTCTTGGCACCGCTTAGCCAGTCTGATTGATACTGACGGGAGATCCCATTCTTCTGTCTTCAGGAAGAAAAATCATTTTTTCTCTTACTGAGTCTACTAGCTATTTGCCCTGTCCCCACCCACTGTCATTACCTGACCCCACTTAGGATATATCTGAGGTTAACTTGCCTACTTGTTTATTTTTTAAAAAGTTTTTATTAAATATTTTCTTGTGTTACAAACATACGTACATCGTTTCTGTTTTCAGATAAAAGTCCTTTCTACAGCTCAGTTTCAATCTTTTACATAGTCTGTTTGCAAGGTTTTTGTGTCAGTGTCACATGGGTAGGTTCTTTTTCTATTAATTTTTTTTAGTTTTCATTGGTGGTGAGAGAGATTTCGGGGGGCAGGGCTTGGTTGGTTACCTATAGTGGACTGCAGTGAGTTTTGTTTGTGTGTAGCAGGGAGAGGCCTGTTGTTGGGTCGACTTAGCCATATTGATGGGGGGGGGGGGACTAGCCAGGGTCAGCTGGTGTGTTTCATGACAAAGTGAGAATTTGAACCTGGATCTCTGCAGTTCTAGTCCCATACTCTTATCACTACACTGTACACCACACTGCTGGTAAGTTTCCACACTGTGCTGCAAGGAAGTGGTTTGCTAAGGAAATGGAACTGGGCAAGAAATGGTCAGTTTGTCACCGTTTCGTTTTATTTATGTATGTTGTTTTGTCATTAGCCAAAAGCCTGCGATTCCTGAAATTTAGTGGCAACTTCCAAGATATTAAGAATTACCATTAAATGCCAGCATCTGCCGAGTTTTACTGTAATAGTTTTGTATTTATCGTAACTACATATATAAATATGTATCAAAGTGGAGATGTCTAAAATTGGCTGCAGTGGCATGGAAACTATTTTGTTTAGCTTAGGTTTGGACTACTATAAACATATTGCTCGCTTTAAGAAAGATGTCTCAGCTAAAGATTTGGGGGAGCAACTGACCTTCTGTTTGATGTTTCCTGCCATGACCACAAACATAAATACATTTATATAAGTTTTCAGAAGCTCAACAGAAGCCCTGAACCCTTCAAGTGACATTATACTATGAATGGAATGAGTGGAAAACACGTTACCCAAGACATTTCATTTACAGTAGTACCTCGGGTTACATACGCTTCAGGTTGCAGACTCCGCTAACCCAGAAATAGTACCTCGGGTTAAGAACTTTGCTTCAGGATGAGAACAAAAATCGTGCTCCGGTGGCGCGGCGGCAGCAGGAGGCCCCATTAGCTAAAGTGGTGCTTCAGGTTAAGAACAGTTTCAGGCTAAGAACGGACCTCCGGAACGAATTAAGTACTTAACCTGAGGTACCACTGTATTTGCCTCAGCACTGGTTATATTCTACCAGAGATGTAGTGGCTTGTTTTAGTTTGTAGCAAAGGGAATTAAATTTGTTTGGGGGGGGGGGTGTGAGATGAAAACCAAATGAGTACAGTACGTTTCATTCTTCCCTGTAAAGGGTTGTGTGGCCAGGGGAATCCTGTGCCCTAACTCAGGTCTCCCGAAGAAAACCCTATATCCTCCCCTTTTTGTAAGTGCTTGCCAAAGTGCTTGTCAGGCTTCAGGGACTCAGATTTCTCCCCGCCCCGCCCCCACTTTGGCAATAGATAAGCAGAACAAGCGAAAGGAGTCTCTTACCGGTTAGAATTTTTTAATGATCACAGCAAAAGAAGAAAGAATCCATTTCTAGGAATGAAGGTGCTCCCAATTAAGGATTCCACCCACTTCCCTCCTAGTCACCCATGTCACTTCCGTGTCTCGAAACCTGATCTCGCAACCATTGTGCTTTCTGTGCAGCCACCTTATCTGCTCTCCTTGACCTTGGGCTGAGCGGATGGACGCTTTCCAGCAAAAGGGAGTCTGTTAGCTTTCTCTCCCCCAGTTCTTCTTCTCCTAGCTGCTCACCACCCAGTTCTTCCCAACTTCTGTCTTTTGAACTGCAGGTGAAACTCAGAAAATTAGAATATCATGGAAAAGTTCATTTATTTCAGTAATTCAACTGAAAAGATGAAACTAATATATGAGATAGACTCATGACATGCAAAGCGAGATATGTCAAGCCTTTATTTGTTATAATTGTGATGATCATGGCGTACAGCTGATGAAAACCCCAAATTAACAATATCAGAAAATTAGAATATTAAATGAAATCAGCAAAACAAGGATTGCAAATAGACCAGTATTGGACCTCTGAGAAGTAGAAGCATGCATATGTACTCAGTGCTTGGTTTGGGCCTCTTTTGCATCAATTACTGCCTCAATGCGGCGTGGCATGGATGCTGTCAGCCTGTGGCACTGCTGAGGTGTTATGGAAGACCAGGATGCTTCAATAGCAGCCTTCAGCTCTTCTGCATTGCTCGGTCTCATGTCTCTCATCTGTCTCTTGGCAATGCCCCATAGATTCTCTATAAGGTTCAGGTCAGGCATGTTTGCTGGGCAATCAAGCACAGTAATCCCATGGGCATTGAACCAGGTTTTGGTACTTTTGACAGTGTGGGCAGGTGTCAAAGTCCTGCTGGAAAATAAAGTCAGCATCCCCATAAAGCTCATCTGCGGAAAGAAGCATGAAGTGCTCCAAAATCTCCTGGTAGACAGCTGCATTGACCTTGGACTCAGTGAAGCACAGTGGACCAACACCAGCTGATGACATGGCTCCCCAAATCAACACATATTGTGGAAGCTTCACACTGGACTTCAAGCATCTGGCATTGTGTGCCTCCCTATTCTTCCTCCAGACTCTGGGTCCTTGGTTTCCAAATGAGATGCAAAAGCTGCTCTCATCAGAAAAGAGATTTGGGGAGCCACGCTTGACATATCTCGCTTTGCATGTCATGAGTCTATCTCATATATTAGTTTCACCTTTTAAGTTGAATTACTGAAATAAATGAACTTTTCCACGATATTCTAATTTTCTGAGTTTCACCTGTATGTCCCTCTGCAAACCACTGTTCCAAATCTATACTGTCCTCCTGCTCCTGGGAAGATTCAGGATCCTGATCAGGAGCAGGGGGAGGGGGGTGGGGAGGCTCCCACCATTCCCCCTCAGTGCAGCCCGATCTCTGTGCAGCCCGATCCCTGGCAGTACTGCAGGACCGACGAAGTGGAAGAATGTCCACGAGTGTAACCAGACCAAAAATAGGACAAGCCAAAGGACAAGAAGAACGGAGAGGTTTCCTGCAAATTCCACAGATGAAGAGTACAGTACCCAAAGGCCCCAGGACTTATTTCCCTCCAGCAAACGTTAAGGCTGATTTTCCACCACAACTGTAGAGTAGCGCTTATGAAGATTTGGAAGGAACTCGGGGTTCCACTCAGAGAAAAAGTAGCTGATGTTGGGAAGAGGATAGATGAGGTTACAAAAATGGCGCCAGCAGCCATGGATCAATGTACCTTCAACTTAAAGACTCTGAAATGAGTGCAGAAATGAAATCTGCTGAAATGAAATCTTCCATCTAGTAGAACTGCCTTGGTCATCTTCCCTCTGGAAATGCCCCCTGAACTGTTGGGTTTTTTTAAAAAAATTATCCTCAGATACCTACCCTAGGAGTATGATGCTCCCACCCTGCATTGGTGAAAGTGAACATTTGCAGGAAACTATATGGTGATTTCATGGCTTTTGAGATTTATCAATAAAATGTCTGGCAGGACTCTGTCCAATGACTTTCTCTGAGTATTTACTAGGATGCCTTGGTAAATATTGATATGTACCAATACAATAGTGCAGCGTGGATCAAATTAGCACCTGTTTGGCAAAGCAGGTCTTTAGAGCGAGGTAAAATACATCCCAGCGTTAGAAATAGACCCAAGATGGCGCTTGTGCTGCTCTTTCACTTTTCCAGTCGTACTTGGGTTTTATGTGATCAGCACAGCAGAGCAGTGACTCTTAGCCAATTATTATATGGATCCAATCATATTAATTCAACAAAACTCTCCTCCGAGGCTGCCTTGCATGGCTTTATGCTTTCAGATGTCGAGTAAGGCTTTGTGGAAGAAGGAGAGCCTTAATCAATCTCAATAGAGAAGAAAAAAATGTTTTAAAATATGAAAGAACAAGGATTTATTTTCCAGTAAATCATATCAGGCCTCATTCGGTTCCCAGCAGATTATCCTCACCTCAGTAAAATGTGACTGAACCCCTTTATCAGTATTGATCTGTTTAGGAATGGTCTGGAATGTTTCCTAGCATCTAGCAGAGATTAATTCTATTATCTGGTGTGAATACAGATAGCTGCTTCCTCCTACACCGAAGCTTCATTATACCAGTGTGGTGTAATTCTCCTTACTAGTTTACTCTGGAGTAGGTTAGTCATCTGCAGCATCCTGTGAACTTGTACAGGTCATCTGTATTCACCCAAGACTCCCCTAGACAAGCAATTTAGTTAGCATCTGTTCTGATTTCCTTGCACAAAGCTTATATGGACGTTAAGACTATGTCTGGTCATTTTGAATTTGATTGCAGGGAGGTTACCTGACAATGAGCATTCACCTTGATTTGCTTGCGTCTTCCTGTTAATCATTAGCGCTTACCCATGTTTTTCAGTGCATTTTCCCATGACTTTCTTAACAATGATGTAAAAATTGGGGTTTGGCTTTTGCTGCCCATGGGACTCTGGGTCTCCTAAGTCCATAATCAGTTGGAGAAGAATGGATGGAGGCAGGATCCAGTGGAAAGCAAGGCAGATCTTTATTTTCTGTTGCAACAGAGTTCCCTCCCCTCCTTGCAAGGAGGTAGGAGAGACCCTGAACAAAGGTATGCAAGTCCTTTTGAAAGACTTTTGAAATTGCCCACCCCATAGTCGATCCCAAAAACATCATACATACTTCACAGGAGGTGGTCTCCCATTGATATTTGAGCATGAGGCTTCTCTCCTGTCTGCCATGATAATGTATTTCCTGGGTGGGATGCAGGTGGCGCTGTGATCTAAACCACAGAGCCTAGGGCCTGCCAATCACAAGGTCGGTGGTTCGAATCCCCGTGATGGGGTGAGCTCCCGTTGCTCGATTCCAGCTCTTGCCCACCCAGCCGTTCGAAAGCACGTCAAAGTGCAAGTAGATAAATAGGTACCGCTCCAGCGGGAAGGTAAACAGTGTTTCCGTGCGCTGCTCTGGTTCGCCAGAAGTGGCTTAGTCTTGCTGGCCACATGACCCGGAAGCTGTACACCGGCTCCCTTGGCCAATAAAGCGAGATGAGCGCCGTAACCCCCGAGTCGTTCGGGACTGGACCTAAAGGTCAGGGGTCCTTTACCTTTATATCCTGGGCAGCCAGGTTATTCCTTTGAAATGGTAAATACTTTAGTTTTTACAAACTAACACTTATTGACAACTTAACATGAGGCAACGTGAGGTGACTGTCTCAGGTGGCAGGATCTACAGGTGAAGCAGATCAGGCCCTCCAAGGAATGCATTGCCTGCTTTTGTATTTGGCTCCTTGGAGGCCACACCTGCCCCTTCTCCCTGCTGCCTCTACAGGTGCCATTAATTTCAAGCGCGGAAAGTTACCGTAAGCTGGTGTGAAAATTAGTAGTACTTAAAACATGCTCCCTTTCGGCTGCATCATTCTCAGCATTAGGCATTCTCAAATTTTTTAACTTCACTGTTAAGGAGAGAGATAATGTTGCAGGGGCTAAGCAGAGGAAAGAAAGAGCACATAGATGACCGAAAATGATGACTCAGGCGGTGAGTGAAAAGATAGATGGGGGGGAGTTAAAACAGGAAGAAATGTGGGCTACAAGAGTGGGAGGAAATGACAGCTTGGGATGTAAGTGGATGAGAGCAGTACAGAGCCTTGAAGGTAAAGGGCAAGATATTTGAACTGCATGCAAACAGTGAGAGCAAACAAGGACAGGAATTCACAGGCAGGTCGGGAACAATGGAGAGAGGCAAATTAGTATGGTGCCTTGAGTTTTTGGCAAGGCTGGGGTGAAATTAGAGAGAGGTTTCTGCGACATATACATATGTCTAATATAATATGTTTATGATGTTATATATAAGGAAATCAGCCCTGAGTGCTCACTGGAAGGACAGATCGTGAAGCTGAGGCTCCAATACTTTGGTCACCTCATGAGACAAGAAGACTCCCTGGAAAAGACCCTGATGTTGGGAAAGATGGAGGGCACAAGGAAAAGGGGATGACAGAGGACGAGAGGGTTTGACAGCGTTCTCGAAGCTACCAGCATGAGTTTGACCAAACTGCGGGAGGCAGTGGAAGACAGGAGTGCCTGGCGTGCTCTGGTCCATGGGGTCACGAAGAGTCGAACAAGACTAAACGACTAAACAACAACAACAACAACAACAACAACAACAACAACAAATATAGTCAGTGCTATTTTTCTAAAAAAAGAGAGCTCACCACGAACACCTCCCTCGTTCTCTTAGAACCTCTCACCTGAGAGGTGATGGAACTGAGTTCTAGCTGAAAAAAAGCCCTGAATATAATGAAATATGCCTCTTCTTGTTATTCCGTTTTTTCTGACCAAGAAACAGAACACAGAGTGGGGCTAACAGGCAAAAGTGATTGCTCTCTTACTTAATGTAGATAGGTCCATTCCATCTCTTTGATGATGTGCGCCTAATCTATGGAAGGTTTTCAGAACATAATTGTAAGTGCTGTGAATTGTCAAGAGATGAGATTACTTAAAACCAATCTGAATACCTGGGAATTAATTGAATACTAAGAAGGAAATACGATACAGTTGGCAACAGAGACTGATTAAATACTGATATTTATTGATGGCTGTTATAACTATTGAGAATGGGTGTGATCCAGTATAGACATTGGCTTGTGTAGTGGGGCTTCTCCTTCTGCTAATCCCTCATGCAGCCCCCTTTGCAACCCAAATTATTTTAGGAATGTGCAGAGGGGCTGGAAGGGGAGATGAGATACAGGATGTCCTGTTGCCCAAGGAGATTTCCGTTGTCCAAGGTGGTGGACATCATTGGGTGTCAGCCAGTTATTTTAACTAATAGTTTATCAGGATTATTATAATACACACAAAACACCCAGGAAGCATCAAATGGAGATGACAAAAAAGTGAGAATCCAATTCAAAGACCAGCATTATTGTGAACCATCAACAGCACAGCCTTCCTGTACAGATATATTCAGAAATAAGTCAAATTAAATTCAGTGTGGGACTTACTCTCGGGTAGATGTGTGTATAGAGTTGTGGCCTAACCTAATAAAAAAAGACATCTGGTAATGGAAAACATTGAGAAGGTAATTAATCAAAATGAGTGCTCTGACAGAAATTAATATTAATTTCCCAATCATTACCAACCTGTATATTTAAGGGAAAAAAATAGATGAGTGATGGAGAAGTATAATAATGCCCACATAAAACAAAAGGCGAGAATTAGCTCAAAGCAGCATAAAAATAATTCAGGCCAACCTTGTATATGACTTTTCATGATACTAAAGGTTGGTGGACTAGTTTAAAACCTCTCATATGTATTGTTGTGCTAATAAAGCATGTTTATAGTAAGACTCCCTTAGGTGCTCTTCAATTAAGGAAGTAAGAAAATCCCCAGAATAAATTTGGAAAATATAGTGCTATAGTGTTTGTGGGTGCCAGACCTCTCTAAATTCCTGGATCCAGTAAGCGTTAGAATTTCATCAAGGCTTGGGGTGTTAAGATGAGTGCTAGACACTTCCTATTCCTGAATTTGGCAAGTGTTAGAAGCTAATCAAGTCAGGCTAACCTCCCGGGTGATGGACCAGTAACAGGACAAAGCATGAAGGGCTTGAGCAAGACAGCAAGTGGATGGGAGTTATTTGTTCAAGAAGGAAGGCAGCAGACAGAAGTAACAGAAGCAGAGGAATGTTTGGTGTCTGTTTGAATCCAAGGCTGTGGTTATGGGAGAAGCAAGACCCCTCCTCTCCATCATAGGCTCAGGTTGTATTTATGCGTAAATTAACCATATATCATAAAGACACTGCAGTCTCCTCTGTGCCTTGTGCCCAAAGGAAACACAAACTATTCCTGTGGAATCTTGCGGAGCTCGGAGATTGGGGTGGCATGCAACAGTAGTTAACAGGTGGCGTTCAACATCAAAACAGCACAAGAATTGTAGCTTGCCAGACATAGCAATCCCTCCTCTCCTCTTCTGTGTGATGTCTGGGAGTTCTCCTGGACCCCCCAAAAAAACCAATTTTAGGGGCTCAGGGGGAGAGAGGAGGGGAAAGTCATGAGGTGAATCCCACACATGGTTTCTATACTGAAGGCTTGGTATTTGTATAAGAAAAGCATGAGCCCACAATAATGAGTGTCTTGTATGAGCTGTGTTTTTAAACTTACAAAGTATACGGTCGATTTTTACTATTGGCAGGAAGGTTCAGATCTTGCTGATGAAAGCAATGTACCAATATCTTATAAATAAAATTAAAACTTGATTTGATTTGAGCATGCCCATTTAAAACTCGCTTCATAAAGATTTTGAGGACAAAGCATATATGGTCCGATCAGATATATATTGAGGAAATAACAGAAGTGAAAGATGAGAACCGTAAATGTCAGTATTATATGAAATGTCACTGGAAATTGAAAGTAATGGAATGTATCTGATATAGAAAGATGAAGGCAAGATATGTGGTGCAATCATATGTCTGCTTATGTGGAAATAAGCCAAGCTATATTCACCAGAGCTTATTCCTAAATAAGTATGCAAAGGAACGCATAATAGAAAATTCTCAGCGGTAGAACAGACCATTGCTGTGTATGGAAATATTTGAGAATTGCTTGGGCACTTCGTGTCTGTTGCTATTTTTGTGGGAGATTTAATGTATCGCACCGGCAAATTCAGGTTGTACAGTCGACTCGCAACTTACGCATGTTTAACATATTTTCTTCAAATTCAATCACCTCTGAGAGTAGGTTTAACTCTCAAGATTCCCTCAGGAATCGACAACCCTCCAGTCCACTCTGCTGGAATTTGGTTGTCAAAGGCCACACGAATAGCCTTTTTGTTACCTAACCTAAAATTAGTAACACAATCGAAAGAGCGAGAATTGATGCCAGAACAGTAATTATTCAGCTAATAATAAATAGATGCCATGACTGTTATAAAACTCGCTGTGTGCAGCCCTCCTGTTTGAGCAGCTCTCTTTACAGCAGAGGGCTGGAGGGTTAGCAGCTGGAGACTAGCTTCAGTTGCATGTGTACAAATTTATTAGCAGCATTAAAATTCAGTGAATCATACTGAATCACATCTTCATAGTTTTCAGAGCAAAATTAGCATATAATTTCTCCAGCCGCCATTTATAGCCAATTTAGATGATAATATTTTGACATCAAATCTAACCATTTCTCCTCTGCTCGTTGACATTTAATACATCCCATCGATTTCACTAGAACAGGTTTCCAGGTGTGCTTAGAGAATCCTGCCCATGCAAAATATTTACCTCAGCCCTCCCACTCTTAAGCTCAACTGAAGAAATATTGTGGGTGGGAGAAATGGTTGAAACAGCACGAGAGAATGGGGACGTGTCTCTAGATGTCTTGGGGTAGATGTAGGATAAAAATAAGCAAGGCCCCAAAATAAATGTGTAATTTTGCCTACTCCAACAAACATTGAAATAGCAACCACACATTCTATCATTGGCTTGGGTCCAATGGTAGAGCTACTAAGAGCAGACCCAATGGAACTTGGGCACCATAATTTCAATGGGTCTACTCTGAGTACAACTTTGTTGGGTACTGTCATGGGTTGGCTGAGTCCGGATGATGCCAACTCATGACAGATACATCCCAGCGTTTCTTCTGTAGGATAAGAACATCAATGTAATTTTGTCACGGACTGGCTGGAGACAGAGGAGTGGCAGGAGGTACCAGCAAGGAAGCCCCCGAAGGAAGAAGGCTCAGAGGCAGGGGAATGGTGGTGGAACAATGAGGGATGGTCAGAGGAAGACGAGGGAGCTGGAAAAAAATGGTGTCAAGTCTTGGGCAAGCTCTCAGTTCTTTGGATCCAGCCCAAGATTTCTAAGCATTCGAGATAGACTCTCAAATTGGTCCATGGGTGACATTCAAGTCTAAAGAAGCTATGATGTGCCTCTCTTTGAATTGGAAATTGTTACCATTTGATTTATGAATCACCTTTCCTTTGATTTCAAGGCAATTTGCAACCATACAATGAAACAGCAGAAATAAACACCCTAGGACACATTTTCCATCCAGCTGGAAGAGCTTGTTGAAACAAGAACTTATTCCATAGATTCTGGGAACTACAAACAATGGATGCCAATAATTTCTCAACACACACACACACACACACACACACACACACACCCCAGCAGGAGAACCACAATTTCCTCATGCTAGATTTGGTTACTGTGGTTTGCTAAGGGTTTCTGGGAATTTCAGCTGTTTCTTTGAGGAAATGAATAATAATAATAATAATAATAATAATAATAATAATTTATTATTTGTACCCCTCCCATCTGGCTGGGTCTCCCCAGCCACTCTGGGCAGCTTCCAACAAGATTTAAAATACATTAAAATGTCACACATTAAAAACTTCCCCGAACAGGGCTGCCTTCAGATGCCTTCTGAATTTCAGGTAGTTGTTTATCTCTTTGACATCTGATGGGAGGGCGTTCCACAGGGTGGGCGCCACTACCGAGAAGGCCCTCTGCCTGGTTCCCTGTAACCTCACTTCTCACAGGGAGGGAACCGCCAGAAGGCCCTCGGCGCTGGACCTCAGCTTCCGGGCAGAATGATGGGGTTGGAGACTCTCCTTCAGGTATACTGGGCCAAGGCTGTGAATGTGTTTTGAATGTGCTTTAAACATACAGTGTGCACACAGCCCCAAAGAGAACCCTTCTCTCTATCTTGCTAGTTTACTTTGTGACGAGAGGGTTGTTGTTTTCCTTGTTTCAATGCGGAACGGAATCCCAACACTTGTACTTTGATGCACTCCTGTCTAGCAACAGACGCGAGACATTACACAAATCTGCTGATCATGTAGCTGAGCCCTCAGCAGATATGATGGGATGTATTGCCAGTTCAGTGGGGAAGAGATTATTTGGTGAGGTTTTCTGATGCTGAGATAGGCAGTCCTTATTATTCATGCACAGGGTAGTGGTGTTAAAGACGCCTTAAATACATGAAAGGAAAACGCACTTTCCCCAGCAGCCACGTTTACACATTTGCAATATTCATTATCCACCCTTTTGTCCTGTAATGGCAAAACTGTCACCTCCCACTTCCTTCTCCAGGCACTTCTGACACATCCGTCAGCTGCCCACAGCAAGTTCATTAGAAAATGCCTTTTGACAGGAGTGGCAGTTCTTGACCCAGAGGTATGAAAGCTGTTAGGATGATCAGCATAAGGACAGCCTGTGGGGCAAATGCTGAGGTAATAACAGACATCGGGCTTTACATAATATTATCCAAGACATTCTTAAAGGGGTTGTTAATACTCCTTCAGCCACAGTGCTGGTTGACATTTTAATTTCGCTGGGTTTAGAAAAACTGTCTTTGCATTCTGCAAAAAACCAAAACCAAAACCAAACCCCTCTTTTGGGGCATTCCTATTCCCAGATCAACATTCGCTGTATTTTCACTTGCTAATAAGCACTTCCATAGTTTGTTGCAAGTAGAGTAGATGACAGTTTTATCTGAGCTTTCCTTACGTCATTGATTTGAGAGGCAGCAAGGCAGCAACTTGTGACTTTATTTACTTTTTTTTCAAAAACAGGGTGCGGGGAGGGGGGAGGAATATCAGTTTAAAAGACGAAAAGAGAGAGAGGAAAGAAACGAATGTGTTGAATAATAATAGTAGGCATTACTATTATTACTTTGATACATTTATTTATTTTAAATTGTTTATTAAGCCTTAGGTGCTGTACAATAATTTAAGTTTAAAAGGAACAAACACCCTCAGGCTGACAATTCCTCTTACTAATAAATATATGACTTTGAAACAAGGGCTCAGTGGAATCAAATAGCAAAGGCAAGTAAAAACAAAACTGTACTGAAATTGTATATATTTTTGTGGGCGATTGAACTTTAGAAATCACACTGAGGTTGATTCTCACGGAGATGATTCTTTTCCATCACAGTAACTTTATTAGTTAGTCTGGGTTGCCTAGTCTGCAGAGGGAAGGGCTGTAGCTCACTGGTAGAGTACCTGCCTTGCATTCAGAAGGTTGCAGGTTCAATCCCTGGCATCCCCAGTTAGGGCTGAGAAGGGCCTTGAGCAGGGTTTCCCAAAGCTGAGTCTCCAGCTGTCTTTGGACTACAGTTCCTATCATCCCTGACCACTGGTCCTGCTAGCTAGGGATGATGGGAGTTGTAGTCCAAAAACAGCTGGAGACCCAACTTTGGGAAACTCTGCCCTAGAGAGTCACTGCCTCTCAGTGCGGGCAACATTGAACTAGATAGATCCAATGGTCTGACTCTGTATTCTTATGGAGGTGGTTAAGCAATCAGTTCACACATGCAGGATCATCAGTTGGGGAAAGCAGCATCAGGTGGTGACGTCTGCCTAGGACCCACGTACCTACAGGACCACCTCTCCTGGTATGCCCCGCAGAGGACCTTAAGGTCCACAAATGACAACACTTTGGAGGTCCCAAGTCGCAAGGTGGTTAGATTGGTCGCGACTAGGGCCAGGGCCTTTTCAGTACTGGCCCCGACTTGGTGGAATGCTCTGTCACAAGAGACTAGGGCCCTGCGGGACTTGACATCTTTCCGCAGGGCCTGTGAGACAGAGCTGTTCCGCCTGGCCTTTGGTTTGGACTCAGTCTGACCGTTATGTTTTCCCTCCCTTTATGCTTTTAATCCATGGGCCACTTTTAAAATGAGGCTGTATTTTAAACCCCCCCCCATTATATTTTTAGTGTAATTTTACTGGTGTTAGCCGCCCTGAGCCCGGCTCTGGCCGGGGAGGGCGGGGTATAAATAAAATTTTATTATTATTATTATTATTATTATTATTATTATATGAACCAGCCACTGCACAAGTACCACGGACAGCACTCTCATGCCATTCCACATTGCTAGGGTCAATCAGCACCCAGATTCAGCCCACTGATGGCAACAGGAGAGAATTAAACATGTTCTTAATAGAGCAATCCAAAGGGAGAGTGGGTGGTGAACCCAAGGCAGAGGACTAGCCAAAGTCATGTTGGCCTCATGTGGCAGCTTTGGGGTGGCCCCTGTTCTGGGTGCATTTCAGGGAACAGGAGAGCTCAATCCACCTAACAGAACCCCACCAATGGTGGAGGAGAGGCCGCCATGGAAACATCCACAACAGCAACAAAGAGACCTCCACGAACGAGGGAGATCCACAAAGTCCTATGGGTTTTTTTGGGGTTGCCCTTCTGGGCTTTGTAGGATTGCACCCTAAATCAACCACTAAATTCTGTGAGGTGTCAAAGCACTTATTCTTTTGTTTGACTGTCCCCTTAGCGTGTGTAAGAATGCATAACAGCAAATGTTACAAATGATGCTATAAGGGCTGTTTTGCTTTTGTAGGGATGTCCTTAGGAGAGCAGAAGCACATCTAAGCAAGTTCGGAATTATGACCAATGCATTTTATTATTAAATATTTACACTGAACATTTTCAGGCTTTAGACGTCTAACTGCCATCAGCGTAATAGCATTGCGGCTATTCAGGGCATATTTGAAGTACCCATTTGGAGTAGCTAAAGCACATCTCCAGCAGATTATTAACATTTAATTGTTGCATTCCATCCTCTTGTCTTGTCTTAACATCATGGATCATGGGGCCGGGGGGAAGAACCGCCAGGTATTGTTAGAGTTGTGATGGCCTTTGGAAATAAATCATTCAAAAGCAAAGGAAATCTTTTACTGAAAATAGCAATAATGGTGACTAAGTGAGCTCATTCTACTTACCTGTCATGCTGTTTGCTAAATGCATGCATTTAAAAAGAAGGAAACGAAAAGCTAAGACCATCATAAATCTTCAACTGCCCAGCTAGTTAACAGGCGCTCTCTCTTACAAAAAAGTGTGTTCAATGTACAACATTTAGTCACACTATCCAGACTTAAAACAGGATGTGTGGATTATTCTTAACCTTTTAAGTGATGTTTAAAAATATGTACCCAAATGGGAGCCCCGTTCAGATGGCCTTTGTTTCACATATTCCCATGCACTAAATACGTAATAAAACACAAACTAACCAATAACCCCCCCAACCCCCCACATTTAAAAGGCCATAGGATGTTAACCAAACAAAGACCTGGCTATAGAGAAACATCTTCACCCAACAACAAAAATAATGTAATGAAGGTGTCAGGCAAGCCTCCCTGGGGTAAGCATTCAACAAATGGGCTGCCATTGCTGAAAAATCCCCCCAAGTTGGTTCATGTTACTGGAAAGCAGATGTGTTCAATAGTAGACCCACTGAAAGTTATGGACTTTTAGTCAAGTTCATTAATTTCAGCAGGATTAGTGTTGGGTATAACCCATAGGCTAGTCTGGAGGAACAAGGAAAGAAAATTCCCTATGTGGACAAATGAACAAATGACTTCTCCAGACAAGCTAGAAAGCAGAATCACACCACTACAGCAGAGTTAACTGAATCTGCAGAAATGAGATACCAGGATCCCTTTCACAGAGAGGCGAAAAGAAGACCAATTTTTCTGACACGTATATGTAAAAAAGCGCCACAGACATAAGTGGAGGCAGACACATGGAGGCACTGCATGGCATCTGATGCACTGTTTCTTTTATGAAAATGCTTCTTCTGTTGCTGCTTTTAAATAGGTATATATATGCTCAGACATTTTTAACAAGTCAGAATAAAGCATGCAAGTCTCCTGCCCATAGCACTGTGGCTCAACCGTTTGTCATGTTGTGCTAATACATTCTTGTGCATGATAAAATCCCAGAAGAGCGTTTAGATGGGAGCTATCATAAAAACGAAATGGTTGAGAGAGGCTCAGAAAGTGGCAGAGATGGAGGGCAGGAAGGCAAAAGTGTCTGAAGGGATTCCAGAAATAGTTATTTGGAGCAGTCGTTTGTATTACTGAGACGGGTCTGGAGGAAAGCAAGTCATCCGCCGGGGAACAAGTTCAGTTCTTCTACATCTCGATCCTGATTCCTGCAACATTCTGCTACAAAACCAGAGGCCCGTTCAAGACATCGTCCTTCCCAGCAATACTGAGCCTGTCAGTCTGGAAGTGAAACACGGCCAACCCAAACAAGGCGCTGGGTTCTGTACTCTTGAAGGACTTGCTAGGAGAGATGTCCTTGAATTTTGTAAGTGTTGAGTTTTCATTCCAATGGGGCTAAATTCGCTTGACCGCAAACATCAGGGACAAGTTGCCAAGTCAAGGCCACACTCTTAGTGACTGCTTGATATTTAGAGGAACTTACTGCTGCGACCACTAAAAGAAATGAGTTGGGCTGAATTTTAGCAAACACAGCAACTCCAACTGAGCAACCAATTTCTATGTGGGATCTGTTTTCCCCCTTTGAAGTGCATTACGGCAGCCATTCACATTCTTTGTTATTGTTATAAGAATTTTAAGGTCATATATAAAAGATAAATGTTCATAGCTGTATATATAAACCACATGTCTGAAACCCCACAGAAAAAGTCCTGAAACCAGTTTGTCCCTCCCAAATTGACCTCAAATATTTCTCTGCAAGGCTGAAGGAAAATGGAAAAGCCTCCCCATTGTCTTTTCGTTCACAAATCCTGTCTTAAGGGTATGTCTGTGTATGAATGGGGTGAGCCTGTGACCTGGCTCAGGAACAAAGTATTTATCATTACAAAAGACTGGCCAGGCTCCCCAGGTAAACCAATCAAGTGACCATTAACAGGTAATCTGCCAGACAGGAGATAAACAACACACTCAGATTTCTGTTGTAGACCGCCTTTTCTGTGATGTAGGTATGCTGTATCTGGGGGGTGGTCTTGGGCTACACCCCTTCTGTGATGTATGTATGATGTTTCTGGGGTTGGTCTTGGACTCCAGGGCGGGCAATTTGAAATGTCTATACAAGGGTGGGCACACCTTTGTTCTGGGTCCTCCTGAGGGTGAGGGGAGCACCCTGTTGCAACAGCTTTAATAAAGATCAGGCTTACTAGCTGCTTTGCTTCTCAATATTCTCTGGTTGGCCTCTGTTATTTTCTCCTACCGATAGGGAACCCACTTAAGGACTCTATACAGACTCTTGGATACCTTATAAGGGAAGAAGGGCAGATTTTGTTTACAACATTATCTCCTCCTTGTTGCCTTTCAAATCCTGGTTGCTAGCTAGCTGGCCATTTGCATTGTAGATGTGCCTGGTTAGGTGGAGCTGTTGGTTAAGCTAAATGGTGGCAGCCTAGGAGCTTCATAAAGAAAAGCGAGGTCATTCTGCACAAGTTTCGTTCAGCGTTCTCATCCCTCATCCTCAACAACATGTTTTTCATTAATTTCTCATACAGAAGAGGAAACAGTGCAGGCCCTTTTTGCCGTTGAGAAGGAAGGAAAGTTTATGTTTTTATTTAAAACACGAATGTTACTGTCAGGGAACTGACATCGGAGCTAGAGGCGGAGGGAAGGCTCTCTAATGATGCTGGAGAAGGGCCCAGCAGGGAGAGAGGCAGCTCAGCAGATGGGGAAGCAATTCAGTGCAACACCAGGAATAAGGAGGGGCAGATGGGGAAATCGGAGAGAGGGCTCCCAGATTCTTCACCGGACACCAGCGGGGAGAGCACTGGTCCTCTGCTACCCACGCCCTCCCTGCGCAGAAGACTTCCGCACAGAGAAAGTAGGAGGAGACTGGATGTCAAACAATTTTTATGTTGGAAAAGGTTTAAGAAACGCCCACTGACGGATTCTGCTAGCGACTGAGGCAGCCACGAATTGAAGGGCTGTCCAGACAGAAAGGTTTAACAAGGCAACATAGCCAGGAGAGGCGGCAACTTACGCACGAGCAACCCCATACCATTATAGTTACTGAACTCTTCAAACATTTCCTTTTTTATATTGAGCAAGTAGCTTTTTTTTTTTCCTTCAAAAAAGAGAAAGACGCAGAATTTGTGAGGACACACCCATATCCTGTCTTGTCTCTCCGCTTTCTTGCCATTTAGACTAGTCCTCATCCATCAGTTCCCATCTGCGTTGTCTGCCTGGGTATTTATTCTATTTTATTTTTTGCAGCGAGGAAGGTTTAAATTATTATATGGATATTCATGTGGTAAAACAGGATTTCACAGTATAAGAAGAAAGCATCCATGTATGACTAAAAACGTATGTTTTCCTGTGCAATCTCTTATACAAAATTGTGAACGAAAGGGGAGGAAATTGCAAGGAAAGACTGTAGTAGTTTACTATGGCACTGACATGTAGCAGTTGTAACTTGGCACTTAGTCTGCATATCTGAACAGTAGCAGTTTGGACTTTTGTCAGGTAAGGGCAATTACTTTAAAATGCAGGGAGAGCAGCAGTACTTTAAAGGAGAGTTATATTTTGTTTTATGGCCTGGCATGTGGGGGATGGGAGGGGCTTGTCCAGAAAAGCTACTGCATTGTTACAGCTGCCATCCTAAACACATTTACGACAGAGTAATCCTCACTACATTCTGACTTACTTCTGAGTAAACACATGCTTGTGCTGTGGACAATGAGATCCTTCGGAACATCGAGTCAGATGCAAGTTGACTAAAATCCACCTCAAGGTGGTGTAGACATTCAAACAATAAAACAATCGCGCAGTAAAATCACTGCAATGCAAATAAACTGTAACTGATATATTGGCGCCTGAAGCAGAAAAATCCCGCAAACGCCTTTTCCTCCTCCCCGGCAGTAAAAATGCAATAAACTGAATGGCGTACAAATTTGCTGCCTGGCATGATACCCCAAACCAGCTGGCTACCTTTGACCTTCTTTGTTACTTAAAGCGATCAGAACTTCTCAGTCCACGCCGGAAAGCAATCATAATGAGTTGTGAGGCTGCAGTGGGTCTCAACAAACACCAAGTCTCCAGGGCCAGATGAACTGCATCCAAGAGTATTAAAAGAACTGGCAGATGTGATCTCAGAACCACTGGCAGTCATCTTTGAGAATTCCTGGAGAACAGGCGAAGTCCCGGCAGACTGGAGGAGGGCAAATGTTGTCCCTATTTTCAAAAAGGGGAAAAGAGAGGACCCAAATAATTACCGCCCAGTCAGTCTGACATCAATACCAGGGAAGATTCTGGAGCAGATCATTAAGCAAACAGTCTGTGAGCACCTAGAAAGGAATGCTGTGATCACCAATAGTCAGCATGGATTTCTGAAAAATAAGTCATGTCAGACTAACCTGATCTCGTTTTTTGACAGAATTACAAGCCTGGTAGATAAAGGGAACGCAGTGGATGTAGCCTACCTTGATTTCAGCAAGGCATTTGACAAGGTGCCCCATGATATTCTTGTAAAGAAGCTGGTAAAATGTGGTCTTGACTATGCTACCACTCAGAGGTTTTGTAACTGGCTGACTGACCGAACCCAAAGGGTGCTCATCAATGGTTCCTCTTCATCCTGGAGAAGAGTGACTAGTGGGGTGCCACAGGGTTCTGTCTTGGGCCCGGTCTTATTCAACATCTTTATCAACGACTTGGATGATGGACTCAAGGGCATCCTGATCAAATTTGCAGATGACACCAAACTGGGAGGGGTGGCTAACACCCCAGAGGACAGGATCACACTTGAAAACGACCTTGACAGATTAGAGAACTGGGGAAAAACAAACAAGATGAATTTTAACAGGGAGAAATGTACAGTATTGCACTTAGGCAAAAAAAATGAGAGGCACAAATACAAGATGAGTGACACCTGGCTTGAAAGCAGTACATGTGAAAAGGATCTAGGAGTCTTGGTTGACCACAAACTTGACATGAGCCAACAGTGTGACGCGGCAGCTAAAAAAGCCAATGCAGTTCTGGGCTGCATCAATAGGAGTATAGCATCTAGATCAAGGGAAGTAATAGTGCCACTGTATTCTGCTCTGGTCAGACCTCACCTGGAGTACTGTGTCCAGTTCTGGGCACCACAGTTCAAGAAGGACACTGACAAACTGGAACGTGTCCAGAGGAGGGCAACCAAAATGGTCAAAGGCCTGGAAACGATGCCTTATGAGGAACGGCTAAGGGAGCTGGGCATGTTTAGCCTGGAGAAGAGGAGGTTAAGGGGTGATATGATAGCCATGTTCAAATATATAAAAGTATGTCACATAGAGGAGGGAGAAAGGTTGTTTTCTGCTGCTCCAGAGAAGAGGACACGGAGCAATGGATCCAAACTACAAGAAACAAGATTCCACCTAAACATTAGGAAGAACTTCCTGACAGTAAGAGCTGTTCGACAGTGGAATTTGCTGCCAAGGATGTGGTGGAGTCTCCTTCTTTGGAGGTCTTTAAGCAGAGGCTTGACAACCATATGTCAGGAGTGCTCTGATGGTGTTTCCTGCTTCGCAGGGGGTTGGACTCGATGGCCCTTGTGGTCTCTTCCAACTCTATGATTCTATGATCTCTAGGAAGCAACTCATTTGGTCCAACAAGGAGTTCCTTGAGGTTAAGGTGTTCGAGTCAGAGGAAGGGCGCTAGGCCAGGGCTCAGATTATACCTTCTTCCCTTTCGTCCCAGAAGCCATTGCTGAAGCTTCCACTGGGATAGTGGGCAAAGACTAAAAGGGAGAGTTCTTTACCCTTGTGCCTTCTTTGCTCTTCAAACTGAAGGTTCTGTCTAAACTCAGAGGAAACTCAAAGCAAAAATTTGCGGGAAAATGGGATGGTTATAGAAGATATGTTCAAAAATACAATAATAGTTTTGACTCCATGCTAGCATTCGAGTGATAAAGGAACTAAAAGGAGGTGGACAACAATTAAGGATTTATTATGTTTTCAGAATGTATTGGACAAATTATACAGAAAGGTTTATTGTTATGTGTACATTCAAATGTAAGATAAAAAATATGCAAAGGGACTTGACAGGAAGTCAAAGTTGAAGAAAAGATTTTGGAAGATAAAAGGGGGAAAAATATTTACTTTCATTATTATCATTTTGTGTGCAGGTATGTGGGTGTCTGCACATTTGTGTGTTTGTGTATGCAATGTTTGGGAGGAAATAAGACGGTAAATAGCAAATAACAAACTAAATATTGATGTTTGTAATTTTTATTTCTTAATTATATTTAGTGGTAGTATGGCTGTATTGTTTTTTGTAACACAAAATCATTCAATAAAAATTATTAAAAAACAAAAAACAAACTGAGGGTTCTGTCCCCACTTGCCACATTATTGCAGCAACTTTCGGTATAAACTACTCCAAACGACTACCAAACGTTGCTCAAAGCTGAGGATTCCTGTCCAGAGCGCATCGCCTAACCTGTCAAGTGTCCCTATTCAGCTGGGACATGCATAGAATTACAGAAGCAATCCTGGCTTCTGATTTCATCTGTGAATGTCTTGTTTTTCCCCTCCAGTGCCGCCATCGCTGAGCATGAACTTATGGTCTGTGTGTGTGGTTTGGGAGCTGCACGGTCAGGGAAAAAACAAAGCTGTCCAGGGTTGTAAAGACTGCGGAGAGAATAATTGGGTGCACTCTTCCCACCTTGGATCAAATCTATGCTTCCAGGTGCCATAAGAAAGCTGCAGAGATAGTGCAGGAGAGTGCGCACCCCGGAAATGATCTCTTTCAGCTTCTGCCTTCTGGAAGAAGGTACAGGGTTATAAAGACTAGGACTAGCCGCCTGAGAAACAGTTTCTATTCAAATGCACTTTTGGTTTTAAATGCAGTGTAAGGTAGTCTCTATGGGAGTATGTTGTATTTAATTATGGGGTATCAGAGTTTTTAGGGGGCTAACCAAGCTGGGATAGCTGGGATAGCAGGCTTGCTGGCTTTTGAATGCCTGATGTAGATTTTTTCAATTTTGTTGTTCTGTATGGGACAATGACAATAAAGATTATTGTATTGTATGGGAGGAGGGTGAGCCAGAGGGGGGAGCAAGTGAGCGAGGAGGGAAAAGAGCAAGTTGCCACCATGTAGGCACTGTGGCAGGGGAGGCGGCCAACTGACTCTCGTGCCTTTTGGTGGCTGCGCTTCTGCGCAAGCCAGCTGACTTGCGTGGCAGCGCAGCACCGAAAACCTCACATCCTGATTTTTTGCTAGAAAATGTTGGGAGGTATGCATCAACAACGCTTTCAATGGTAAACAACTAAAACAATTCCAGCCATTCAACAAGAAAAGTGTAAGAACAATTAAACACTGTTCCGTGTATAACATAATTTGAAATGTACTTCCGCACGTGAAAACAATCCAAACATTTAAATGCAGTTCTATATACAAAACCGGTTAAAAATACTGTACTTCGGGTACAGATGCATAGTGGGATAAAGATTTCTACTTAAAAGGCTTGTTGGGAAAGGATGCAAACGACCCAGAAATGCCTCATGGCTGATGTGTAATTCACTTGAGTCAACCACAGCCACAGGGAACAACACAGTGACACGCTAGGGGAACTCTGCGCAAAAGACTTTTGCTTGACTCATTGTACAGCCTAGACTGTCACGATGGGTTTTTGAGGCTGAATTAGAAAGTATCTAATGCAGGCACAATTAGGGATGGAGAAGAAACTGCATTCAGCTCTGGTTTTAAAGCCTACCAAGATTTTCACTTTCCAAAACAATATGTGCATTGAAACGCAGTCGTCCTTTGAAATCTGCACTTCTCTGAATCTTGCAGTGGAATTCTCCAGCCAAATAATGTGCACTCAAAATGCACACGCTAGGGTAAAGCGTGCATAGAAATGCATATATTAGTGAAAAGAATGTAGAAAAATATTATCCCAAAACATCTGGAAGGCATTGGGTTGGGGAAGGCTGGTTTAAATGGGCAGCTCCTTACTATTCCATAGTGAGTCAGATCTGAAACTCTTTGGCAAATAAAGACACTAGTGGCTGTTGGCTTAGCCACAGTAGCTGCTCTCCAACTTCCTTGCATCCAGACTGGTCTACAGTAGTGGAATTTGCCATACTGTAGGGCAGGGTTTCCCAAAGTTGAATCTCCAGCTGTTGTTGGACTACAACTCCCACCATCCCTAGCTAGCAGGACCAGTGCTCAGGGATGATGGGAATTTTAGTCCCAAAACATCTGGCAACCCAAGTTTGGGGGATCCAGCTGTAGGGTATCAAGTCACATCCACACCACACATTTAAACATTATTATTATTATTCCACATCCACAATCCTGGGGAATCTTGCGAACTGCCGTTTGTTAAGGCTACAGACCTCACAGAGCTTGGAATCCCAAACTTCAGTTCCCAGGATTCCCCTTGACTGTTAAAGTGGTACAATGGTGTTTTAAATCCAGACACAAAGTTGTTGAGCTTTTTGGGGGCAATTTTTTTTGTTTGGTTTTTGATCTATGTTTTCAGGAAATTTGCAGAAAAAACCAACACTTCTGATATGGATTTTGCTGGGCATTTTTACCAATTACTGAAAATTCCACCTGGATGCTATTTTTGGTGGACGAATCCCGGGAAATTCCGGACGTTTGTCATACTGTGGATGTGACCTCAGCCTGTAGCCATAGAGCCAATAAGAAACTACTGAGGTGCCAGGCCACTGATTGCTAGTCTCCCTACTATCTGGCCTCTTCTCTTCCTTCAGAAGAAACATAGAAACCTGCCTCATATTGAGTCAGATCACTGGTCCGTCTACTGGCACGCAGAACATGCACTCTGTCTGCAACTGAGCCTTGTTCTCCTCCCTTGAAAATATGTCTGGTTGTTTCAGGCTGAAAGGAAACCGTTACATAATCCAATGGTTAAAAAATTCCCTGGCCCGTTTTGTACCTCCGTTTAAGTCGAGCTTGGGACCATATCACCCCACACCAACTATTTATATCGGACTTTACGTACACATTTGAGAAGAACAGATCTGAAAATAACACACGGATGTGGTTGCATGCACAGAAACACTGCAGAGTCAAAGCATCCTGGGCCCTCTTTCTCTGGATCGGGGCCAATGTATTAACAGCAGCTGAAGTCCCTTGGGATACAAAGCAATCATGGGAACTGCCAGCAGAAATTTCTCTGTGCTCATAGCATTTTTCAACCTTTGATGTTGCCATTTTCCCAGGATTTCCTGCATCCCTTCCAAGAGTCTGATTGCTTCAATCCTGTCTTTTGATGATGTGCTACCCAGTTCACTGGGTTCTTTCCTCGTAATCAAGCATGATGGCCTGGTCATGTCACAGAGATTAATCTCCTAGGAAAATATGCAAGTAAAAAACTCGGGAAGATTAGGGGAAATGTGCTTTAATGAGAGCTGGACCATAAAGAAGGCTGATCGCCGAAGAATTGATGCTTTTGAATTATGGTGCTGGAGGAGACTCTCATGGACTGCAAGAAGATCAAACGCATCCATTCTTAAGGAAATCAGCCCTGAGTGCTCACTGGAAAAACAGATCGTGAAGCTGAGGCTCCAGTACTTTGGCCACCTCATGAGAAGAGAAGACTCCTTGGAAAAGACCCTGATGTTGGGAAAGATGGAGGGCACAAGGAGAAGGGGACGACAGAGAACGAGATGGTTGGACAATGTTCTCAAAGCTACAAACATGAGTCTGACCAAACTGCGGGAGACAGTGGAAGACAGAAGTGCCTGGCGTGCCCTGGTCCATGGGGTCACGAAGAGTCGGACATGACTAAACGACTAAACAACAACAACAACAACAACAACAACAACAAAGCTTTAATGAGCTGCAGAAATCTCCAATAGTTAAAATGTATTGCACTGAAGCAGGGCTTGCTAACATTATTGATTGGGGATCCTGTTATCCCAGATACTAAATCCTGACTTAAGGCACTCACTCTGAAGTCCAGTAATGGCTACTAGCAATAATGGCAACACACAGTTATTTTAAAATTTAAATCCTACCTAACTTGACTCCATGGAGCCCTCATGGAATAGCAAAAAGACTATAAAGCAATATAAAGCACCAGTTTTGAAAACGTTTTGTAATGTTTTGAAAACATTAAATGTAAGCTACTAATCCCTAGCCTCGGCCCAGTATACCTGAAGGAGCATTTCCACCCCTTCGTTCTGGCCGGACACTGAGGTCCAGCTCCAAGGGCCTTCTGGCAGTTGCCTCACTGCGAGAAGTGAGGTTACAGGGAACCAGGCAGAGGGCCTTCTCGGTAGTGGCACCCACCCTGTGGAATGCCCTCTCATCAGATGTCAAAGAAATAAAAAACTATCTGACTTTTAGAAGACATCTGAAAGCAGCCCTGTTTATGGAAGTTTTTAATGTTTGATGTTTTATCACTTTTTTATTATTATCATTAATTCTGTTGGGAGCCACCCACCCTCAGTGGCTGGGGAAACCCAGCCAAATGAGCAGGGTATAAATAATAAATTATTATTACAGCAGCAGAGCAAATAAAATAAAAAAACTGCCCTGGAAATGCTAGAAAATATGTGCTAGTTCAGTGATCAACAAGACCCTTGATGCTTCAGCTTCCAAGTGCCAAAAACAAAACAAAACAAAAACCACTTCAACAAACAGTACAGTACCTCAGGTTACATACGTTTCAGGTTACAGACTCCGCTAACCCAGAAATAGTACCTTGGGTTAAGAACTTTGCTTCAGGATGAGAACAGAAATCGTGCAGCAGCTGCGCAGCAGCAGCAGGAGACCCATTAGCTAAAGTGGTGCTTCAGGTTAAGAACAGTTTCAGGTTAAGAACGGACCTCCGGAACGAATTAAGTACATAACCAGAGGTACCACTGCACATAGAGTTATATCCTCTGTAAATGATATATAGTTTCCGCAGGGCTTGTCAGGGTGGATGGGATGGGCTTTTCACTATTTTGAAAATAAAAACCAAGCTGACCATGTGGACTTTGGGAAGGGTGTTCCTCAAGGATAGGGCCAATCTTCATATTAAAAAGTCCTGCTCCTTCTTACCCATCAATCTAGCTCAGGACCAAACTGTTACTCGTGCGATTAGTCATTGCATGGATGGCTCCAGACATTTCTGTTTCTCAGACCCCACCAGGAGGCAGATGGTTCTCTCAGGACAGTATTGTATACGGCTTAATACAGTGGACTGCTGCTTCCCTCCCCGCCTGGGGGGACAAGACAAGTCCTCATATATTTACAGTGAATGGAAAGATAGGCCTATACCTTTTTAGTGTTGTTTACCTTTGAGAGATTGATTACACAGAACATTAACCACCGGTTGTTGTTTTTTAAAATCTTTCTAAGATGTAAAATCAGAGGCAGCACACTTGAAACTGCATTTTCCATTTGCCTCAGGAGTGTGCAGTTCCTGATCATGCTTAACTCGTAATTCTTTTTACCGAATATGTTCAAACCAAAAGGTAAGAAAAGAAGCCAGCCTTTTTCTCATTCTGCCTCAGGATATTCCTGAGTTCCTTCCACTTTATTCAGAAATGCTTGCGGATTTCTAGGAATTTAATTTTAACCTTGCAGAAGATGAAGGATTGCCTGACAGAGTGATTTGTATCTCTTAATACAGTTCAGGAAGCCTTTGCACAAATAATGGCGTGTTTTGTTTCACTGAGAAGCAGCCTTTTTATATATATTGAAGAAGAAGAAGAAGAAGAAATATTGGCCACTGTTTATAAGAAGACTTAAGAAACTATCTTAGCCTAAGGACCTCATCCACTTCTGGCCAATGTGCTTCAACTCTACCTGTGTTGATTGCTAGAACATAGTTTTGTAGCCCTCAGTTCAGCAGGGATCAGGAGACTTGAAGGGTCATTAGGATTCTTCCTAGTCCCCAAAACCTGTTGAGGGAAATCTGGCTCATTTTGATCAACCTGTTACCTGCCGACCTAGCAGTTTGAAAGCTCACCAGTGCAAGTAGATAAAAAGATACTGTTGAGCCAGGAATGCAAACGGCGTCTCCGTATGCTCTGGTTTCTGTCTTGGTGTTCTGTTGTGCCAGAAGCGGTTTAGTCATGCTGGCCACATGACCCAGAAAGCTGTCTGTGGACAAACGGCGGCTCCCTTGGCCTGAAAGCAGAGATGAGCACCACACCCCATAGTCAAATTCGACTGGACTTAACCGTCCAGGAGTCATTTAACTTACCTTTGCCCAGACAAAGTCTGAGCCCTCCCAGCCTGCCTGCTTTCAGAGACAAAGATGAAAGATAACAAGGAATGAATGTGTGTAAATGCAGTTATGCTACATGTACATAGGCTTTGCTTCACATTATTTTTTTTCCAGCAAAATAATAATTTTGCAATTTATAAACTTGTAACAAGAACAGTACAACATGAGAATAAATATGCAAAATGTTCCACATTTTTAAGCAACCGACTAACTTTTAAAAACCAGTGCTCCACTACATTCCTCTCTCTTAAACTTTGTTTTCACAACTTTCCTGTTGCGTAACACCCATTTATGTGGCTGCCAAGCCACTTGCCCATAAAAGGCGACCCAACTGTACCGGCTTTTGAGATAGGTGACTTCAGAAGATTTTGTTGTGGGTTTGCAGTCTGGCTATTGTGATCAGGTCTATCACCATGCTTTTGCCTTGAAAACAAGGTCTGATCAAAGGCTGGAGTTTGACAGAAGAATGCTAACGTTCTTTAATGGTGAACTGATGTCTCCGCTTGGGAGCTAATAATTAGAAGATTGTTTCCTGATGCAGAGATCTCTCTCTGGAATGTTTGGAGTGGGAACTGCTGTTAGAGCCTGGGGAAGGCGACAAATTCCACTTAAGAAAGTGTGTGTGTTTGTGTGAACAAATGAAACAGTTTGGAACTGCCCTTGGGATCTGTGGTGTGGGATCTGGTGACTGATAGGAGCACATGGTATTTAATTCCACTTACACTCTACTTATAAATGTCACAAACCCAGTACTCTTTCTGTCAACAGAGACCAGGTCTGGATGGAGCTTGTCTCTAAGAGTTGCCATATTCCCTGGGACATGGGTGGCACTGTGGTCTGAACCACTGAGCCTCTTGGGCTTGCCAATTGGAAGGTTGGTGGTTTGAATCCCTGTGACAGGGTGACTCCCTGTCGCTCTCCCCCAGCTCCTGCCAACCTAGCAGTTCGAAAGCACACCAGTGCAAGTAGATAAATAGGTACCGCTGCGGCAGGAAGGTAAATAGCGTTTCATGCACTCTGGTTTCCGTCATGGTGTTCTGTTGTGCCAGAAGTGGTTTAGTCATGCTGGCCACATGACCTGGAGAGCTGTCTTTGGAGAAACGTCAGCTCCCTCAGCCTGAAAGCAGAGATGAGCACCACAACCCATAGTCACCTTTGACTGGACTTAACTGTCCAGGGGTCCTTTTTGCCATATTCCCAAAAGTGAAAATCTGGTGAAAAGTGGAAATGGGGGGGGGGGGCTTTTGGGGGGGACATAGCCCCCCATTAGGTTTTGGGGCTTTTTTTGGATTTTTAAAACATTTTTTAAAAAATCACCCCACTTGCCATACGTCTGGGTTTTCTGCCAATTCAGCAAAAATCTGTCCAGGCGCCATTTTGGCAGCACGATTCCCAGATGTGTCCAGGAAAACCCAGACATATGGCAGCCCTATTGTCTCTACAACCTCCCACTACTTGGGCAAGTGCTGAGGCCACACAACAATACAAGCAGCAAAGAACTGGGGTTCCTTCCTCTCACACATCCCCTTCCCCCCTCACCCTCAGTTCCCTTCAAGGCAAGCAAACTAGTAGATTAGGAATAGTTAAGGGTAATTAAAATCACTGAGGCAGACTATGGAACAGATGCTCTTTCCCCCCCCTCGCCAGAGGTAAGGAGGGACTGTCTCGTTGGAGCCGCTCTTTGTGAGAGGAGTGAGATGCGTTCTCTGAGAGGCAGCTTTTATTCCGGTGACGTTCTAGTCCCCTCTGTGTGAGCCGCTGCTTGCTGATGCATTCATAACAAATGTTATTAACGGCAAGAGACTTAACAGCAAGATGGGGATAATTTGGAAGTTGCAGCTGCACCCAGGGAGTCAACGGCATTGTCATTTGAAGTCGCTGCCTCAACATGGCGGAAAAGATAGAAGGTCTTAATTGCAGCGGTCTGTCATCTCTGCGGGCTTGTGCTCGGTTGCAGGTCACAAGTGAAGATAAATAGCATGCTACCTGCTGTTTTGCTCAAACCCCAGATGGCTCCACGATGTGTGCAGACCGCAAGGTCTGGGGGGAAAGCTGTCAAAGATCACCAGGAAGAAGTAATGGCTAAGCTGAGCACACAAGTAAATGCTATGATGCTTTGAAGGCCGTGGTTTTGCTTTGGGAAATGTCTGTGGTCTCATCAAGTCCGCTTCAAACCAAACATAGAGAACCCCAGGTGATTTATAGTGCAATCCTAAGCTTGCTTACTCAGATGCAAAGCCCGCTGAATTCAATGGGAGTTAATTTCTAAGTCAGGGTGGTTAAGATTGCAGCTGTAGAGAGTTAGAATCATTCCAGCCCAGACACTGAGGTTCAGCTCTGAGGGCCTTCTGGTGGTTCTCTCACTGCGAGACGTGAGGTTACAGGGAACCAGGCAGAGGGCCTTCTTGGTAGTGGCACCCGTAAGATGTCAAGGAAATAAACAACTATTTGACTTTTAGAAGACATTTGAAGGCAACCCTGTTTAGGGAAGTTTTTACTGTTTGATGTTTTATCTTGTTTTTAATATTCTGTTGGGAGCCGCCCAGAGTGGCTGGGGAAACCCAGCCGGGTGGGTGGGGTATAAATAAATTATTATTATTATTATTATTGAAGCAGGGGTCACACATGATATGGCAAAGGATTTCCTAGCCAACCTGGGACAAGGGCGTGAGGAAGTGTGTTTTATTTGTTTTAAACACTTGTGTTATAAGAATTTAAGGTCTCGTATAAATGTTCATAAATGTACAAGGTAAACACATACATAAGTATATAAACTACGTGTCTGAAATAGTACAGGAGAACAACCCTGAAACCATTTTGACTCTCCTAGTGACCTCAAATATTCCTCTGCAGTAAGGAAGGAATTGGGGAAAGCCTTCCCATTGTTGTTTTTGCTTACAAATCCTGTCTTTAGGGTGTATTTGTGTATGAGTAGGGTGAGCCTGTGACCTGGATTCAGGAACTAAAGTATTCACCATCACAAGATGGGCTGCCCAGGTAGAGCAATCAATGACCAGTAAGGTTTCCTGGAAGACAGGATTTCTGCTGTAGACCGCCTCCTTCTGTGATGTATGTATGATGTTTTGGGGGAGTGGTCTTGAGCTTCAGGGTGGGCTATTTCAAAAGTCTATATAAGGGCTTGCGCACCATTTTTCTGGGTCCCTCTCCCCTCCTGCATGTGGTGAGTGAGCACGCTGTTGCAACAGTTAATAAAGATCAGGCTTACTAGCTGCCTTGCTTCTCAATATTCTCTGGTTGGCCTCTGTTACAGTGGTACCTCAGGTTAAGTACTTAATTCGTTCTGGAGGTCTGTTATTAACCTGAAACTGTTCTTAACCTGAAGCACCACTTTAGCTAATGGCGCCTCCTGCTGCCGCTACGCCACCGGAACACAATTTCTGTTCTCATTCTGAAGCAAAGTTCTTAACCTGAGGTAATATTTCTGGGTTAGCGGAGTCTGTAACCTGAAGCGTATGTAACCCGAGGTACCACTGTATTTTCTCCTGCCGATAGGGAAGCCGCTGAAGGACTCTATATGGGCTCTTGGATACCCCATAAGGGAAAAGGAGCCGTTTTCTCTTACAACACTTAATACTGTATGCCCATCTTTATCAATTATGCAGCTGCACAAAGAACAAACGAGAGGTCGCTTACAAAAGTTAATTCTTAAATAATTATATCAGTCAGTCTGGTTTGCCACATCTCATTTGTGGCTTCAGGCACTGGGCCCATTGGCAGACCAACTCTGTGTCGCAAAGATGTCTGCAATCGTGACATGAAAGTTGGCTGCGTCAACCCCCCCCCTTGAGGTAATCCCTTGCAGACAACCGCAATGCCTGGAGACAGACAGTCAGGTTGTGTATCCACTGTTGTAACCACAGGAGGAATGACTGCCGGGAGGAGTGCAGAGAGAAGAAATACTGTGGTGCCTCTGTAGCAGCACAACCGGACACTATCATCTGCCCCAACTGCAATAAAACAGGTCTCTCCCGTATCCGTCTCTACAGCACAACAGGTGCTGCAACCTTCCAACAGTTTGACTTCACCCCCAAAGGTGCACTCCTCCATTGTTTCCCGAGACAGATGGAGGGCAAGAACATTTATCTATTTTAAAGAAAAATCCAGAGGCACCGAACCTCTTCAGAAAGATAATCTGTCCCTTCCAGGTCCACGGAACCATGGATTTTTTAGCAAATCCTAATGCAGATCGGATGGAATGCGAGTGGCGCTGTGGTCTAAACCACAGAGCCTAGGGCTTGCCGATCAGAAGGATGGCGGTTTGAATCCCCGCGACGGGGTGAGTGCCCATTGCTCGGTCCCTGCTCCTGCCAACCTAGCAGTTTGAAAGCACGTCAAAGTGCAAGTAGATAAATAGGTACCGCTCTGGCGGGAAGGTAAACGGCGTTTCCGTGCGCTGCTCTGGTTCGCCAGAAGCAGCTTAGTCATGCTGGCCACATGACCCGGAAAAACAAACACCAGCTCCCTCGGCCTATAGAGCGAGATGAGTGTGCAACCCCAGAGTCGTCCGCGACTGGACTTAATGGTCAGGGGTCCCTTTACCTTTAAAGCAGATCTGAGGAACCAAAATGGATGGCCAGAGTGGCCAGGATTAGGACTCTATATAACCTTTGTCTACAGACGAACTGCCTGTGGGTCATGGTGACCTTTACTGAGAAGCCAAAGCTGTGTGCGTGCGACCTGTTTGATATAGAGATGTGAAAGGCCTCGACGGTTATAAAAAGGGTGGAAGAGATCTTGCTGATAGGAAAGAGAATGAGAAAGAACTTGTTTGCAGTGTCTGCAGTTGGCGAAGTCATAACAAGACTGGCAGCAGTGGTATTTGTTTATGAAGCAATGCTGAAATGCAATGTGCTTACAAGACAATTATTTGGCAGGAGATCACTTATGGGGATACTGGGAATGTTTCCCCCTGATAAAATTTGGGTAAATGAGAAGGTGGGGGGGGGAGGGAATCAATGAAGACAACCTCTTTATGCTCCCCTGTAAGTAACCCAGAAAGTTCTGGCCCCACCTCTGATCAATATAAAAAGCTCAGGATGGATGAAAAGGGGCACATTCCCTTTCTCTCTTCTTAGGGGTCAGATGAAGGGTAATGAGCCATCGGCCCCTCTGGACTGGGGTGTAGGATCTGCTTTAAAACTTAGAATGCTATGAAACTCAAAATGGGTTATACTGTTTTAAGGAGTTGTTCTGGAAGGAGTTCAGGATGATAGAGCATCATTTGCTCCAACTAGACTTCAGTTTTAATTCTTCATGTATTTGCTGTATTATATTTTCATTAGTATTTGCTGTATTATATTTTCATTTCTCTCCAATTCTTTATTGTTTCATTATTTCTTTTCCTTATGTGCTCATATGCATTTATAGGGGTAGTTTTTTGCTGGCTCAGCCTTAACCAGTGGGATGCAATTTTGAACCCAGGTTTATGCAGAAGATAATGGATGCTCCTTAACACATAATACACAGGACTGGTTCACACATTATTGATTTCTCAGCACCTGACGGATCATAGCTGAATGTTTGACCAAACTGAAAGGCACTGTGAGTGAGGGGCGATGCACCCATCAGTAATGGAATGGGTATTAAAAACTTGGGGCTTGGACTTCCGGGGGCGGCGCGAACGGCAATGGCGGTCCTCTTCTGAACGGGAGAGGAGGCTCCGCAGACAACGGGTCGTCCGCTACGGCGAAGCGGAGACCCACTTCGGAAAACCCCAGGCAGCAAGAGCCTGGGGTCTTGAGGCTCGGTGGGCGCCCTGAGCGACCCTCCAAACGTGAAAGGAACCCCGTAAGGGGCTCCGGACCGTGGAGGGGGGTTGCGGCGCTGAGAGCCGTTTCACAGCCTGTGGAGCGAAGCCGCGCTGCTGCTGTCGGTGAGCGCTGATCCCTTTTCCTGTCAAATTTGGATTTGGATGAAAAGCAACTTATTCGTGAGTAAAGACTGAATCACTTGAAATTAGAGACCTTAAATGAAAAATCTTAATTTGTTTGAACTTGGCTGAAAGCGGAGAGACGTGGAAACAGGAAGTCCGTCTTCCGCAGCCATTGAACTTGAAAAAAGCAACTAGTTTGGAGGAGTGGAGGCTGAAAGAAAGAGATTTTAAGCTTTACAGATCTAAGCATCTACTGAACTTGCAACTTAAAGTAAAGACTTTAAGTCAAAGATTTGGAAATATTACTTGCACTTGACTTTCCTCCTTTTATTGGATTACAAATTAGAAGGTGAAACCCAGAGTCCGGAGCTGCCTGAGCATTGAGAGATTGAGCTGTCAGTACTGCAGATTTGGATACTGTATATTGGAACTTGCAACAATCTGAGGGTACTGAGACCTTTTAAATTTGAAACATTCTTTTTGGAGACAAATAAGCACTGTCTGTAACAAAGTGACCATTTATAAACTCTGTTAAACATTTGTATCTGAAGGTTCTTGGATATTAAATTAGACTCTGAAAGACATTTTAAGCTCCCTCTAGAGGATTGGATTAAAACAGTGACTTTACATGTACATTTACTTTCGATTCCCTTATTGTTTGCTTGCTCTGGGCCTTTCAATTCCCATGGGAATAACTCAGTGTGACCTTGACTGATAGATAACGTTGGAATGAGTGGCACAAGAAAAAGAGGGAGAGTTAGACAAACAACTTTAACAACTCTAACCTCAGCCTCGCAGACACGTAGATCATCTGTACCTACTTTGCCCTCAGAAGTAGAAGTTGAAGAAGTTGCCTTGTCACAGGCAAAAGAGGGAGAGGGTGAAGCAGAGCAGTTACAATTGGAAGATATGGCCTCAGGAGCATCTGTTTCTGTTCTAGACAAAATCTTTGAAAAATTGGAAGCTTTGGACAAGAAAGTAGATGTGCAATCAGCAAAGATTGACAAAAATACAGAATGTTTAAATAAATTAACCATACAAGTGGTACAGAATACACAAGCAATTGGACAGTTAACGGAGGCCTCAGCAGAAAATCGGAAATTGGCTGAGGATACCAGACAAAAATTGGAAAATTTAGAGCAAGAGGTAAGACCACTCACTAAACAAGTTGGGGAACATCAGATTTATCTTTCTATGATAGAACTGCGAAATCGTGAGAATAATTTGAGGATTAGATCATTACAAGAGGCAGAAGAAGGAAATCTAACTGAGTTTTTGACCAAAGAATTCTCCAAGTTCTGGAATTTGGAAGAAAAGGATTTTAAAATTGTGTCAGCTTTCAGACTTGGAAGATTCATAAAGAAGGAGAGGCCCAGAGACTGTTTGATAACATTGAGATCAAAGGAGGAAAGGGATAAGATTTTGGGCCTACATTACGGAAAGTCACTGGAGGTTCTGGATAGAAGAATTGAAATTTATAAAGATATTCCAAGACAACTGCTGGATCTTAGAGCCGCCTATTCTGAACTTGCTAAACTACTAAGGAGCAACGCAATTCCATTTAGGTGGGAATTCCCCCAAGGAATATCTTTTACCTTTAGAGGGAGAAAGGTTAAAATTAGAACATTGGAAGAGAGAGACAAATTTTTGGTTACATACGGAGAGGACCTTCAAAAAGGAATTGAATTACCCTCTGGGCCTGGGGCAACGCCAGCATCAACACCAGCACCTGGGGAACCTGAAGATTCAGAGAAGATACCACCCCTGGAGAAATAACCAGATTAATCCAGGATGTCTCTGCAATTGCTGAGTTGGAATATTAATGGTTGTAACATTCCGGAAAAAAGGAAGAAAATATTTCACATATTAAAAAAAGAACAATTGGACATTATCTGTCTACAAGAAACACATGTGACGAGGCTCCACAGAAAAGTGTTAATAAATAAAAGATTGGGCCAGGAATTTGTATCGTCGGACAAAGTTAAGAAGAGAGGCGTGGTGATATATGCAAAAGAGAGCCTGTCACCTAAATTCTTATTTAAAGATGAACATGGAAGAATCTTGGCTATTGAGATACAATATCAAGGAGAGAAACTGTTGATATTAGGAATCTATGCACCAAATGAAGGGAAATCGGAATTTTACAAGAAGTTGCAGGAGACAATGCTGGACTATCTGGACTACAACAACATCATAATGATGGGAGATATGAATGGGGTCGTATCAACTAACATGGACAAGTCACAAAGTCAAAATGTTACAAAAGACGGCAGACTACCTAAAACCTTTTTTGAAATGACTGACAATATGGATTTGATTGACATTTGGAGGACAAAGAACCCACTAGGAAGAGAGGGAACATTCTTTTCTGAAGCCCAACTGACCTGGACAAGAATCGACCAAATATGGATTTCTAGAGGCCTGGCACCTAAGGTCAGAAAAGTGGAAATCTGCCCAAAGACCTGTTCCGACCATAATGCAGTAAAGATGGATATGACACTACTACCAACTGGATCCTTTAGATGGAAGATGAATGACAATTTGTTCAGAGATCAGGAAATTACCAAGAAGGCCCAAAAAGTTTTGAAGGATTACTTTGAGATAAATATGAATACTACGGTGGAAAAAAGAATCGTCTGGGACGCAAGCAAAGCTGTAATGAGGGGATTCTTGATACAACAGAATGCAGTAAAGAAAAGAACACAAAATGAGAAAAAAGATAAGATCTTGGATAAAATAAAAGAATTAGAGAAGAAATTAAGAGTGAACCCGAAGTCACAGCCAACTCTGAGAGAAATTAAACTTTATCAAACACAATATTCTAAATTGATAAATCAGGAAATTGAATGGAAGGTTAAATTAATGAAACAAAAAACGTTTGAGTCGGCGAATAAATGTGGAAAACTGCTAGCTTGGCAGTTGAAGAGAAGACAAAGATTAAATACGGTTACAAACTTAGAGGTTGATGGAAAAAACATTCAGAATCCAGTGGACATTAGAAAGTGTTTCCAGAGATACTTCAAAAAACTATATACCCAAGGGCCGCAAGACGATGTTGAGATTAAACAATTTTTGGCAAAAAATGGACTATCTAAATTGTCACAAGAAAATAGGACAATCCTGAATTCTAAAATAACACGACAGGAGATTGAACAAGCCATTCAGAACATGCAACTTGGCAAATCTCCAGGGCCAGATGGGCTGACCTCCAAGTACTATAAGACTTTAAAAGACTATTTGATACAACCTTTGATGGAGGTCAGCAATGAAATTATGGAGGGGAAGAGGGCACCGGAGTCGTGGAAGGAAGCGTTTATCACATTAATACCAAAGTCGGAAGCTGAAAAGACACAACTTAAGAACTATCGTCCCATTTCCCTTTTGAATGTGGATTACAAAATATTTGCAGACATTTTGGCAACTAGATTTAAAAAAGTTTTAAATGAAGTAATTCACAAGGACCAGGCCGGCTTTCTCCCAGGTAGACATCTGTTTGCTAATACAAGGAACATTATTGACATCTTGGAACTTTTGCAAACAGATATAAATACAAAAGCAGTTTTAATTTTTATAGACGCGGAGAAGGCCTTTGACAATATCTCCTGGAAATTTATGATGGGAAATTTAAAAGAGATGGGAGTGGGACGGGGTTTTGAGAATGGGATTGAGGCGATATATTCAGAACAGAAAGCTAAATTGATAGTTAATAATGTGGTTACAGAAGAGTTCAAAATTGAAAAAGGGACACGACAAGGTTGCCCTATCTCCCCTTTGTTATTCATTTCGGTTCTGGAAGTGCTATTGAATATGATTAGAGGGGATCGGTTGGTGGAAGGAATCCAGGTCGGACAGAAACAATACAAATTAAAAGCTTTTGCAGATGACCTGGTTTTGACTCTGCAGAAGCCAGAGCCTAGCACGAAAAGAGTATTACAATTGATTAATGACTTTGGTCGGGTGGCTGGGTTTAAATTAAATAAACAGAAAACTAAGGTCTTGGGAAAAAATTTGACTGATACAGAGTCAGAACGGTTTCAGAATGAGACGGAACTTAATGTGGTTAAGAAAGTAAAATACCTAGGGGTAAACATAACAGCAAAAAATCTAAGTCTATTTAAGGACAACTATGAAAAATGCTGGACAGAAATTAAGAGAGACCTAGATAGTTGGTCAAAATTGAAACTTTCTTTGTTAGGCCGAATAGCTGCTATCAAGATGAATGTATTGCCTAGGATGTTGTTTTTATTTCAAACACTTCAGGTTTTGGACAAAAAGGAGTGCTTTCAGAAGTGGCAGAGAGATATTTCTAAGTTTGTCTGGCAGGGCAAAAAGCCCAGAATTAAGTTTAAGATATTAACTGACGCAAAACAAAGAGGGGGCTTTGCCCTGCCAGACCTAAAGTTGTATTATGAAGCCGCAGCGTTCTGCTGGCTAAAAGACTGGCTACTTCTTGAAGACACTGATGTGTTAGATCTGGAAGGGTTTAACAATGCTTTTGGATGGCATGCATATTTATGGTATGACAAGGTTAAAGCAAATAAGGCCTTTAAGAACCATATTGTCAGAAAATCACTGTTTAATGTCTGGACAAAATATAAAGACTTGCTGGAAAATAAAACACCAAGGTGGCTTTCACCTTTGGAAGCTAAGGCCCGAAAAAGACCCAATATGGAGGCTAAATGGCCAAAATATTGGGAAATACTAGAAAAGGATGGAGACAATTGGAAATTGCAGAGTTTGGAGAAAATGAAAGACAAAGTGCGAGATTGGTTACATTACGCTCAGATTAAAGAAGTTTTTAAAAATGATAAGAAACTAGGGTTCCAGGTGGAGAAATCGAAACTAGAAACAGAATTGTTAGAACCAAAGATCAAGGTACTTTCAAGGATGTATAACTTGCTGTTGAAATGGAATACACAAGATGAAACGGTTAAATCAGCTATGATAAGGTGGGCACAGGACATTGGGTATAATATCATGTTTGAGGACTGGGAAAGGTTGTGGAGTAATGGATTGAAATTTACTGCATGTAACGCTTTGAAAGAAAATGTAATGAAAATGATTTATAGATGGTATATGACCCCAGTCAAACTTGCAAAAATTTACCACCTGTCTGATAATAAGTGTTGGAAGTGTAAAGAGTGTGAGGGAACGTTCTTCCACCTCTGGTGGACTTGCCCTAAAGTGAAGGCGTTCTGGGAAATGATTTATAATGAATTGAAAAAGGTATTTAAATATACCTTCACTAAGAAACCAGAGGCTTTCCTTTTGGGTATTGTCGGCCAAGGGGTGGCAAAGAAGGACCAGACATTTTTTATGTATGCAACAACAGCAGCAAGGATACTTCTCGCAAAACATTGGAAAACTCAAGAACTACCCACACTGGAAGAATGGCAGATGCAACTGATAGACTACATGGAACTGGCTGAAATGACCGGCAGAATTCGTGACCTGGGAGAAGAGAGGATTGAGGAGGATTGGAAGAAATTTAAGAATTATTTACAAAAACATTGTAATTTGAGTGAATGCTAAATAAGATGCTAGACCAAAATAACTGAGCACCACTAAATTTAGAAACTTTTAAGAAAATAAGTAAGATTGTGAAAATTTAACCCCTTTCGAGAACTATAAGATTATGAAACATAGAAGGGATATAAGAATCTAAATAAGATGATAAATTGCTGACAAAATGTTATAACGATGAAAGTGGGAGCGGGAGATGTGAGGAAGTCCAAAGAAAATGTGAAACTATGTTAAGACAAATGTTATATTGTTTATTATGTTTATTTCTATTGTAAAATCCAATAAATTGCTTTAAAAAAATAAAAAATAAAAACTTGGGGCTCTGTGCATATGGTTAAATTGACAAACTTTGTTCGGATCAGAGAGGCTTGACAATCATGAAATAGGTTTATTGAAAACTGGAGTATTTCTTTATTATAATGCATTGGAACATGAAGGTTTCAGATTTGATATCACCATATGGAAAATTGGGTGCAGTTTCTAAAAGTTTGCAAGCTATGGTACACAACCATAGTTTAAAGTTATTTAGGAATGAATTAAGGTAAATTCTGGTTTTTCACTTGTTAGCTTTTGTTCATTTTCAGATTTGTGATTTGATAGCAGATTCTACTAAGTTTAAATAGGATAAATGCATAATAGCAGTGAAATGAAAGCAGCAGGAGCGCTGATGTTCAATCTGCGATGGCTCATTCACATGTAAAATTCAACACTCAAAACTGCACTCGTCAACTGAGTGCACAAACTGGCTATTTTGCTACCCCCATCCCCCATAATAATGCAGTCTGCCTAAATAAAATCCACCCATATACTCAGCTTTTGTTCCATGTGCCAAAAAGCAGCTCAGGAGGGGATATTTTGATTGGGAAGACGGCATGGAGACAAAGGATTTAACTAACCACATTTATCCCTACAATGCAGCCCTGATCACAAATAAATATTGATGACTGTATTTACTTTTTAAATAAGAAAAAAATCTCACATGCGAGATCAAATCATGGATCTCCCACTATCTCATTTTGTCCTGCAGAAACTCATTTTGAAATCTTCTTCAAAATCTTTTAATGCATAAAGGTGCCAATGCTGTCAGGAAAATTTCCTGCCTTGGGCAACAACGACTGAAGTCCTTCCCTTTTATATGAAAGTAAAAAATTAAATTAAATTAAAATGTGCAGAACCCGTGATCACAAATAAGTACTTTTTAAACATTCTGTTGAAACTCAAATCTAAGCATGTGTTTTTCATATATGGGCCTGCTTCCAAGATATTAGGGACAGAAGTGAACTCTACCATCCAGAGTGTCTGCCTTGGGGCATATTTGCACATACCTTGCAAATTGCTGGACCAAATATTTCTAAACCTAGCCCAGCCCTAAGGCTGGATGAGCTGGTTCCCCCGGACTGCGGAATGAATGTTATGCTGCAACTAATTTAGACCTTCCTATTTATTTAGCAAATTTGTATCCTCTTTAATCAAAATGGTCTCCAAGAGGTGTGTACAAATAAAATTACAGGTTTAGCCACACTTGTGGCTAAATTCCACAAAACAGTTAAAAGCAAAGATGCATAAGACCATCATAATTTTTTTTTAAAAAAAAAAATTAAACGATGAAATCAGTAAAACTTTAAAAGCAAATATAGGTAGAGGCAATGACCATTTTAGGTGCATCTGATATGTGCATGACTGCATCATGCTGAACATGGAAGTGACCTGGAAATGTCACGAAAAGGGGTACAAGGGTGGGTTGGGTAGGGGCAAAATTGAGTGTTTGCAGGCTTTTCCAATGGGGTTTCAAATACACAGAGTTTCACATAAATTTGTGGTGCCTTGTAACCTCCATGTAAATTGGGAGCCGCCTGTAACTAAATCATGTGTCCGGATACACTTGGTAAATCAGGAGTTTTCAGCAGGTATCTAAAACAACATAGTGAGGACACCTGCTGAATGTCAATAGGTGTCAGGCTTCAGGGAATCGCCTTCCTCCCCCCCTTTGGCAGTAGATAAACAGAACAAAGGAAAAGGAGTCTTCTTACCAGTTAGAAACTTTAATGATCACAGTGAGAGAACAAAGAATCCAATTCCTAGGGATGGCGGTGCTCCCAATTAAGGGTTCCACCCACTTCCTCCCTAGTCACCCATGTTACTCCCGCATCTTGTAACCTGATCTCATCACCACTGTGCTTTCTGTGGTGCTACCTTATCAGCTCTTCTTGACCTTGGGTGGAGCGGATGAATGCTTTCCAGAGACAGTGAATCTGTTAACCCCCTCTCTCCCAATGCTTCTTCTCCATCCAGTATTTCCCAGCTTCTGCCTTCTGAACTATGTCCCTCTGCAAACCACGGTTCCAAATCTATACTGTCCTCCTGCTCCTGGGAAGATTCAGGATCCTGATCAGGAGCAGGGGGAGGGGGAGGCTCCCACCATCCCTCTTCAGTGCAGCCCTCCTCAGCACGGTCCCTGACATTAGGCAAGGGAGTTCCAGAACACAGGTGCTACCACATGAAAGCAGTTCCCCCTTGCAAATGTGGACATTGTGTGGCAGTTCTGAAGTGCAATTATTCCCCAATCTCCTGCCCCCACTTTCTTTTTTCCTCCTTAACTTTCCTGAATGCTGAGGAACTCTAAAAAGGTGTATGTAAACAGGAGAAGTGGACAACACGAACAGACTGGCTATAGACATATTTATCCTGAATGACTGCAGTAAACTGGGGCCCCCTGTGGATCTGTCCACACTGTGTCTGGGTTGTATCCAGTCCTGCCCATAGCTGTCAACCTTCCCTTTTTTTGCGGGAAATTCCCTTATTCCAGCGCCGTTTCCCGCTGCTATCCCGGATTGTTAGATATCCCGTAGACTGTCCCCGGGACAGGTAAGGCTGCTGATCCCTTATTTTCAAGGCTGCTGATCCCTTATTTTTTTTCAAATCTGAAAGTTGCCAGCTATGGTCCTGCCTGTGTGTGAGCAGTGGGACCCCACTTTCCTTTCTTCCCCACAGCAGCCCTCTGCCTGCCCCCAAAATCTGCTCTGAAGGGTTGAGCGACCCTCTGGAGATGATTTCAGGGGCATGGAGGGTGGAGGAGAGAAAGTTGAAGGTGCATTGTGCTGGCGGAAGTCTGCTCGTGCAACACTGCATTCTACCTCCTGCCTTCTTCCAACCAGGACATGAGATGCAAGAGAATTGGCCTTGAGCAGGGATCATCCAAAAGCAGAAGCAGGGTCCAAGTAGGGTCTAGGTTTGAGGAGGCCCTGAGTAAAGTGTCCCTAGGTGGGACCTCTCCTCTGTCAATGGGTTCTGGCAGGCTTACTTGTATGTGGTGCCAGCGCTCTGAGAAATGTAAAGGACTCTGTGAGGATTATTTTTTAATTTTTTAAAAAAGGTAGGACCTTAATTGATGCTAGCTGCTGATGTGGGCCTTATCAATAGCAAGTGGGGCGCTCTCGCTTGGAGCCATTGTATCCAAGGCTAGTCCTGCTCAGAGTACACCCACTAAAATTTCTGGAACTAAGTTTGTCATGTCCATTGATATCAGTGCGTCTACTTTGAGCAGGAGTACAGCCCATGAGTGTCAGTGTGGTGCAATGGTTAAAATGCTGGACAATGACCTGGGAGAACCAAGTTTTTTGAGTGTCCACTCAGTCATGGTCTGGTTACCATCTCTTGGCCTAATCTACCTTGTTGTTGTGAAGTTCAAATGAGGGAGGAGGAGAATTATTATTTACACCACCTTCAGCTCCTCAGGGGACGCGCGTGGCGCTATGGGTTGAACCACAGAGCCTAGGTCTTGCCAATCAGAAGGTTGGCAGTTCGAATCCCCGCGATGGGGTGAGCTCCCGTTGCTCGGTCCCTGCTCCTGCCAACCTAGCAGTTTGAAAGCACGTCAAAGTGCAAGTAGATAAATAGGTACCGCTCCAGCGGGAAGGTAAACGGCGTTTCTGTGCGCTGCTCTGGTTCGCCAGAAGCGGCTTAGTCATGCTGGCCACATGACCCGGAAGCTGTATGCCGGCTCCCTCGGCCAATAACATGAGATGAGCGCCACAACCCCAGAGTCGTCTGCTACTGGACCTAATGGTCAGGGGTCCCTTTACCTTTACAGCTCCTCAGAGGAAAATGTGATGTATCAAACAAGCAAGCAAGCAAGCAAGCAAGCAAGCAAGCAAGCAAGCAAACAAACAAACAAATGACGTTTAACAGCCTCAGATTGTGCCTTCTGCCCTCTGCATTGGGAACCCCAGAAGGACTGGGGATATAGACGATAAGAAGTCCGTGAACACAAAGAGCCAAGGGAGCAACCACTAGGTAGTGACTCTCCCCAATAACAAGGGGGAGAGAGAGAACTGAAGAGTAGAGCTTCAGAGAGTAGAGGAATTGAAACAGACAGGTTTAATTTTTTTTAAGTGTTTGTTTGGCCTATAACTGGTGGCAAACACTTCTTGTGACACTCAGGTAATGGGTGAAGCAATTCAGACTCTTCACTCAAATGTTTGAGCTGTTCCTTCCGGAGCTGAGTCTGACCTCTCATCCTCCAAAAGGTCTTTCGTAGTGATGTGGAATCTTCCTTGGCTTCCCAAGTCTTTTCAAACTTCTCCAAGAAAAAGAAAAATGGGTGCACCATGCCCTTCACCTGTTGAGACTCTCCACTACTTTCCCAAGCCAAAGAACAGAACAGAACCCTTACCATTGAAAGGAAGACGCTTAGCAGAGACACAAGAAGCCTTTTCCAGATTTAATTTGGAGGTAGATGAAACTCAACCATTGAAACACAAATTCACAATTTGATGGCATTCCCATCTGTGGTGCTTGTGATCCTTGCTTTGGAAAAAATACGATATGATTCAGCACTGTCTAGCAGTGTATTCCCCTCTTCTCCAAAAATGGATATACACAAATTAGGATTATGTTTCTTTCTTTCTTTTAATGGGCAGAGTATCAGCCATGTAATGAGAGAGAAAGCACTTCCCAGCACCATAGGTCTACGCCGGTAGACTTCTGCTTTTAAGCCAAAGCTTCTATCAATAAAAAGGCAAACATTCAAGCACAAAGTCTCCAACACTGTTTCAAATGAAGCTTGAGGCAAACTGGAAAATCACACATATGTTGACCACTGTGTGTTGACCAGGACGCCAAAGGGCCAACAAAGACTTATGTCTTGCAAAAGTAGCTGCTTACAATGTCAGCTTTTAAAGTGGCTCCTTTAATTTTGTCTTTATTTTTTATATTTTTTTTTAAAAAAGACTGCTTATCCTTTCAACATCCGGAATATGCCTTTGATGAAAAAGCACATGCAGAATGTTTATAGTCTTGGCGGCAGTTGTTGAAGGTGCGCCACCCTGCTTTTTCTAAAAATAAAGGATGCCTGCGATTTTTCTCCCCGAGGTCCAAGGTCATTGTAAATGTAACAAGGCACGTCCTCCACCCTTGTTATTTAGGCACAAAGAATGCCTGAGGTTGGCTGCTTTGCTTTAAGAGTACACTTCATATGTCATAAATTGTTGTAGGTTCCAGCTTATCTTAGTTTATGAAGTAACGCGGCAGTTGTTAACTGATATCTGAAGCTGTACAGTCTGGTTACAAATCAAGGGCACATCAGCCCTTTGGAAAACGGGTATCATAGCATGCAAAGAGCCCTCCTGGATCAGACCAAAGATCCATCAAGCCCTGTGTCCTGCTTTGTACAGTGACCAGACATTTGCTTCTGGACTGGGAAGCCCAGAAGCAGGGCTGGCTGTTGTTAAGCCCTTAAAAAAGCAGAAGAATTTAAAGGGACTTACAGTGGTACCTCAGGTTAAGTACTTAATTTGTTCCGGAGGTCCGTTCTTAACCTGAAACTGTTCTTAACCTGAAGCACCACTTTAGCTAATGGGGCCTGCTGCTGCTGCCACACCGCCGGAGCACCATTTCTGTTCTCATCCTGAAACAAAGTTCTTAACCTGAAGCACTGTTTCTGGGTTAACAGAGTCTGTAACCTGAAGTGTATGTAGCCTGAAGCGTATGTAACCCGAGGTACCACTGTACTCAAAAAAGTATGTGTTCATAGCAATAGTTCCTGATTGTCCATGAACAATAGTCCAATAGTCCATGAACCCCAGGGGATCTGTGTCACCATTCATGTAACAAAAATGTGATCATGGGCGTAGCCGGGGGGGGGGGGGTACAGAGGAGGGGGAATACTGCACCAAATCATCTATGACTCTGAGTGCAGCTGTTTGGAGCCCAATTTCCCCTTGTTTATCAGATTATTCCCATGTTGGGTAAACACTAGTTCTCATGGGGAAAGAATTGACATTGTGTTGTTTGAGAGTAATGTCACGTGGAGTATACAAAATAACTGGGAATGCAAACAGTGGCAAACACACAGTCAACTCCTGCGTGGACGAGCCCTTACAGTGCACTATAAAATGTTTTAAAATGGATTCATCTCATTCTAGCCAGTTAACAGACAAAATGTCACAACCCTACAATAAATACGCGGGCATAATAGAATCATAGAATTGTAGAAAATAAAAGTATAACGACAGAAAATAGCCTTCATCAAGACCAGTCCAAATGAAAGGCTACTTTTTAAATGAGGTTGTGATGGCATGAAGGGGGGAGAAAGGGAAATTAGGCATTGTGTCACCCTCCCCTCATCATCGTTGAATGAATTCTCACCGCACCTGTAAAGGTAGGGCAGGCATTAAGTTATCTCGTTCATGGATGAGAAAACAGAACTAGAGTAGATTAATGGCATACCCAAGGCCACAGGGAGTATCCGAGTCAGAATTTATATTCACAATTCCCCGAAGCTTCACGGTGTGCAAAAAGAATGAGTTTATACTCCATGCTAGTTCCCCCTCCATAAACAGCAAGGCATTCAAAATTTTGTTGTTTTGCGAGTGCATTGGACCCAACCGACTGGTCAAGGTATTTCTCACAGAGGCGTGCCAAAACCACAGAAGTTATACCAACAACAACAACAACTTATTATAATTATTATTATCATTATTTATACCCGCGCATCTGGCTGGGTTTCTCCAGCCTCTCTGGGCAGCTCCCAACAGAATATTAAAAATATGATAAGGCGTCAAACATAAAAAAAACTTCCCTTCAGATGTCTTCTAAAAGTCAGATAGTTGTTTATTTCCTTGATATCTGGTGGGAGGGTGTTCCACTACTGAGAAGGCCCTCTGCCTGGTTCCCTGTAACCTCACTTCTCGCAGTGAGGGAACTGCCAGAAGGCCCTCGGAGCTGGACCTCAGTGTCCTGGCTGAATGATTTGGGAGGAGACGCTCCTTCAGGTATACTGGGTTGAGGCCGTTTAGGGCTTTAAAGGTCAGCACCAACACTTTGAATTGTGCTCAGAAACGTACTCTCGATTATCATGATATGTGCACATTTCACAGCAGGTCTTGAACTTTTAACTTGCAGACTTGTGAAGAGTAAATTTAGTAACACCAGGATGTGCAGAGAGTGTGTGTGGGGGGGACTCCAACCCATTTTCCTTCCTATATCATGCCCTAGCTGAGAAACATGATGAAATTACAAACTATTTGTCTTTAAATGCCCCTCTAAATCTAATCTTAGCAGAAATGTAAACAACTTGGATCTCAGAGAAAGGAATTTAGATGTCCCCCCTGCAGTCGTCTTCTTCAGATGCCTACGTTTCTGCTATTCATGGATTGCAGTGATGTATTAGCTGAAGCTAAAACTCAATAAGAGACTCAAATTAGATTGGAAGAAAGGAGTCAATAGGTACACGGAAGGAAAAAGAGCAACTAAGTGCACACAGTCCAGGGAATGAATTCAATTGGGCTCCCGGAATTGTGTAGTGGTGAAAGCGTGGCCAATTATTCACTGCCCTCAAAAAGAGGATTTGCATCACCACAAAAGAGGACACCAACGTGCATAAAATGTCCATACGGTAATTCCTTTTTTATATATATAAAAAAGTATATACCATCATCTCATAAAAGATTACGGAGGTCTACAGCAATATGCATGCGGTAAAATGCAGAACGCTACATGTACAGATGCAAATTTGCAAATCGTTGTTGTAATGCGAATAGAAATACATCTCACCATAGCAGGGAAGACAAAAGGTGGCCCCTGCATGCAGGGGCATACGAAGGGGGGGTGCGCCCCGGGTGCCACCCTGGGGAGGTGACAAGATGGCCCGCTGTCTCCCCCCCCCCAGCGGCCAAGGGCACGCATGGCGTCTGTATGGGCTGCCGCACATGCGTACCTGGCCCCCGGGTGCTGGATCTGTTCAATCTGCAGACAAGGTTCTTCTAAGTGTGGATGGGCAACTTCAAAGCCTCTGCTCTCCATCCTTGTGGCTTCTTATCTTTAAGCCAGACCTGGATGGGGCAGTCGTCAAACAGAAGACAACTTCCAATGTTTTCCCTTCAAAACAGAGGACTATCCTCTATAAATTCAGACCATGGCAGCTTTGAGCAGTGAGCAAACCAAATCCAGCCAGATTTGGAATCGGGCTCAACAAACTGACCTCTCCCCCAGGAACAGGATGTCAATACGATACTCTTTATTGTCATTGTCCCATACAGAACAACAAAACTGAAAATCTACACCAGACATTCAGAAACCAACAAGCCTGCTATCCCAGCCTGGTTAGCCCCCTAAAAACTCTGATACCCCATAATTAAATACAATAGACTCCCAGAGAGACTACCTTACACTGTGTTTAAAACCAAAATCGCATTTGGATAGAAACTGTTTCTCAGGCAGCTGGTCCTAGTCTTTATAACCCTGTACCTTCTTCCAGAAGGCAGAAGCTGAAAGAGATCATTTCCGGGGTGCGCACTCTCCTGCACTATCTCTGCAGCTTTCTTATGACACCTGGAAGCATAGATTTGATCCAAGGTGGGAAGAGTGCACCCAATTATTCTCTCTGCAGTCTTTACAACCCTGGACAACACTGTTTTTCCCCTGACCGTGCAGCTCCCAAACCACACACACAGGCTATAAGTTAATACACTCTCTGGATGAAGCTGGGAGTGCAACAGGTTTTGCACAACTCCTTCCCTCAAATCTTGCTTGCCAGCCCTGCACTCCTTCTGCATTTACCATTATTTAACACATTTCCCCCTCCGAAGTACCCTGAGAACTCTAGTCCCCAGCACCCTTAACCAACTACATTTCCCAGGGGACATTGCTTTCGTTGTTCTGTAACTGTATGTGCCACGCACCCCACCAGAGACAGAAAGGCCTTCCAGCTTTCCTTGGGCAGCGGTGTTGTGTCAGGGCTTCTTGCTAGAAGCCTCCTCGTCTCCCTCCGTGCTGGAATACAGGAAACCCACGGAAACAGAGGAGCCTGAGTCTTCTGTGTAGATGTCAGGCACCCTGAAAACTATATGGTCTCAGGGCTTCAGGTAAAACGATAGAATCAGAGGTAGAGCAACAAAGGAAGCGAGGAGGTTTGCAGAATGATGTACGCAGGTGGCAGTAAGGATTTATATAGCTGGAGTGGAGGCTATCTCTACCCACAGACAAAGGTGTTAATAAATCTTCGGTTCTGCCATAACGTGAAATAAATATTGAGCGTACCAGCAGATGCACGTTCATTATCCAATTGCCAGAATTTAAACATCTAGGAACAGCTCATTTTTAGGGGCAGGCAGAAAAGTTGCCTGATTGTTATTTTTTGGCGGCATTTTAAAACTTGTGGCCCAAATTATCAAACTATAAATTGACCAATACTTATTATGTAAATAAGCTACCGCTCGCGGTAAATTGTAGGTAGAGCTCTGTATGCACTATAATCTCTAATTTGCCTCAGCAATGTGAGCCTGATGATATAACTAATTGCAGTTTGACTGCTGAAAATAATAAAGCCATATGTACAACTGCTGTGCATATTTCATAAAACGAGGCAGCCCTGCTATAAACTGTGAAATTAAGTACAGTTTCACAGAATGAGAGTGGGCTAATGTGCCAGTGCCCTGCAGGATTTTTTCCGCTCCTCCTTCCTAGAGTTAAGCCATTGCTTCAGTCCAGCTTCCCAGTAAACATTTAGACAACGCTTATAGGATGCTGGGGACAGTGTGGGTCAAACATTTGTTTGTGCAAAAGCAGTAAGCTTTAACCCTTTTGTCAGACCAGAAGCAGGGAGCAGATTGCTCTTCACAAGAGATCTGGACTGATGGTTTGTGGAGAACTCTTGCTACTCCTTCTAGTTTGGCTTTCTCACCTGCTCTTCCTCCACCCCCCATGTTTCCCCTCTCTCCTTCTGGGCTCCCCCACCTCCCAGCCCCACAAAATTAGGCTGGGAGTTACGAATTGCCACCCAGATCCTTGGGCACCGAAAAGCTAGGGAAGCACAGACATCTTCCTTCTCCTAGTGGCCCCCTCAGGTGAGTTTGGCTTCTGCTTCAGGAGAAGCCATCTGCCTTGGCTTCAGCCTATCATCCAGCAGTGCAGCGTATCAGTTATAGAGACAAATATGTACACTGGCTGGGTGAAATGAGCACATTTAGGATGAACGTCCTGTTGCGGCAGATGCCTCTGAGTAAGATCCTCCTGTTAATATTGGGGTTGCTATCCACTGAAATCTGAACTAGTAACATGAGCAAAGCACACACGGACAGACAGACAGACAGACAGACAGACACACACACACACACACACAATTAAACTCTGAAGGGAAAATATTGGAGGGACATAATACAGTGGTACCTCGGGTTAAGTACTTAATTGTTCTGGAGGTCCGTTCTTAACCTGAAACTGTTCTTAACCTGAAGCACCACTTTAGCTAATGGGGCCTCCCGCTGCCACCGCGCCGCCGGAGCACAATTTCTGTTCTCATCCTGAAGCAAAGTTCTTAACCTGAGGTACTATTTCTGGGTTAGCAGAGTCTGTAACCTGAAGCGTATGTAACCTGAGGTACTACTGTATTTTAAACCCCACACCAAAAAAAGAAAAAGAAGAAAACCTCAGAGCAAGTCATGCCTGACAGGGGGCAATGGAGGTAGAAATATTCATCCTGCTGCGATGATTAAGTTCCATACTCTAAAGCAGGCTTCTTCAACCTTGGCCCTCCAGATGTTTTTGACCTACAACTCCCATGATCCCTAGCTAGCAGGACCAGTGGTCAGGGATGATGGGAATTGTAGTCTCAAAACATCTGGAGGGCCGAGGTTGAGGAAGCCTGCTCTAAAGTAATCAGAGAATTAGAAGAAAAACTCATAGCATTATGATCTGAAGCTGCAAAAACAAAAACAAAAAAAGCTTCAAGAGAATGGTTCAAAGGCAGAACCAGCAGTGGAGCAAGCTGATCGGGCGTCTGTGGTGGCGCACGTGCCCTGCGCCCGGAGTGTGTGCAGCTGCCCGTAGGGTGAGCCGGGGCAGGACGCTCCGTGAGGCCTTCAAGGAGTCTGCCTACCTCCTCCCACTCAGCCACCCTACAGCTGAGGGGAAGGCGGCGGGCGCCCAAGCCACTGCGTCCCTCCCAGGAGAGACGTGTGGCTCGGGCACGCTGCAGGGCCTGCGGTGAGTGCTGCCTGGCATTTTGTCACCCCCCCCAGTGTAGACCACACCCACAACCCACCCCTTCCTCCGCCCCTGGGCAGAACTGCATTAAGTGTGAATGGCTCTTGGTGCTACTTGCATGAGAAACTATCTGAGAACTAAGTTTGGCATGCTGGTCAAATGTCAGGTAGAATATTGTCAATTGACCAGCCAACGGATTGCCCATTGTTCGGCTGTAATCAAATATTGTCAAATATTCCAAGAATGCCACTGTGAATATGGCAGCTTACCTTGGCTTGCCCTATCGGCCCGCAGCAGTCAGGGACAAATGTAGCAGAATCTAGAAGTGTCTCCTACTGACTGACTATCTGCTATAGTTGCAGGCATCTCCAAAGAGGGACATAAGGGTACACAACACTACCGGCTTAAAACTCAAGGAAAGCAGAAGGGCTGAGGCCTAGACCAGCCTTTTAGGTGGTCATAGTAGTTGTTCCTTATCTTACAGTGGTGCCTCGCAAGACGAAATTAATCCGTTCCGCGAGTCTCTTCGTCTTGCGGTTTTTTCGTCTTGCGAAGCACGGCTATTAGCGGTTTAGCGGCTTAGCGGCTATTAACGGCTTAGCGGCTTAGCGGCTTTAAGAAAAAGGAAACAAACTCGCAAGAACTCGCAAGACGTTTCATCTTGCGAAGCAAGCCCATAGGGAAATTCGTCTTGCGGAACGACTCAAAAAACGGAAAACTCTTTCGTCTAGCGAGTTTTTCGTCTTGCGAGGCATTCGTCTTGCGGGGCACCACTGTAGATTAGATACAGGTACAAATATATAAGAAATAGCTATGATCATTTCTAATATAATCATTACTAACATAAATGTATCAAATTAAACTATTTTAAAACAAAGGCACGTGATAATTTTTAATCGTTACTAAAATGATTATCAAAAGGAAAAAACTAAACATTTATCTATGTACATCTCACTTCATTGCAATTTAAATTACATTTTAACTCAATGGCCGTAATAATTTTTTTTACCTTTGTATTCGTGGATATAGTGAATGATTCATACAATACTCGACAAAAGGATTTCAATTAATAATAAAATTATCATTGTCTCTTTTCCTTCGTTCTTACACACTGAGTTAATTTAGGTATTAAGGCAAACCCTCAGAGTTTGTCTGTCTATTCCTTCATTGAAGGGTGTATTCTATGACCCCCCTTTTGGGGGGGCATATAATATCTTTATTACTGTGATTGTATCAGAAACTAATTATCTGTGCTCCTGACAGACTGAGCAACATATATTGTTTCTCTCTCTCACACACACACACACGTGGATCCAGTGGGATCTCATATCCCCAAATCTCTTTTATGAAGTTATTAATTCTAATCCAATACATTTTACTTGTGGGCATTGTTGCTGTATAATAGATGATTAAAAGTCTCTTTCCTCCTCCCGCCTTTCAGGCATTTTCACCAGCCCTTTAAGGTGATGATACAAGTTAACAGGGGTCTGGAAACCAAGCTTTATGAGGAATGGTTGAAGGAGCTGGGTGTGTTTAGCCTGGGAAGGAGGCAACTGAGAAGCGAGAGGATAGGCATCTTCAAATATCTCAAGGACTGTTGCCTGGAGCAAGTTTGTTTTCTCCTGCTCTGGGGGGTAGGACCCGAACCAATGGCTTCAAGTTACAAGAAGGGAGATTCTGACTAAACATCAGGAAGAACTTTCTGACAGTAAAAGCTGTTTGACAGTGGAAGGGTCTCCCTTGGGGGGTTATGGACTCTCCTTCCTTGGGGGCTTTTAAGCAGAGGTTGGATGGTCATCTGTCATGGATGCTTTAGCTGAGATTCCTGCATTGCAGGGGGTTGGACTAGATGACCCTCAGGTTCCTTTCCAACTCTATGATTCTATGAAATACCTATTTGGTATTAGCATCCAGTGCTGCCCTTTGCCCTCACATGTTTCCCATCACCTAAGGGGACAGAGCAGAAACCTGCTCACCCATTCCATCCTCCATGACTCAGGGCTGAATGTTCGCAGCGAGGAACAGACTTATGGAAGCATGATTTAGAACTTTGATTTTGGAGGATGCTAAATTGCAAAGGAAGCTTCCTAAAGCATGAGGGGTAACAGGCAGTGGGTCCAGGCCATTGGGAATGCAAAGGAGGGGACAGGACCAGGAAGAAGCAGCTGGAGGCCTAGTTTTTCACTCAGGCTTTTGTGGACTCTGGTGCTGGTACTGATGCTATTTTAGTTTGCTGGTGGACGGATCTGCCTTGTTTTTCCTCCTTGTACGATGCATCTAAATTTGTTTTAATATACACCCTCGTCTGGAATTGCATTTGCAATGAGTAAGACATGTTTTAAATAAATACCTAAGTACATGAATGCTCTCTTTCTTCACACAGTGGGAAAGATACAAGGGAGAACATCTGAGTTATTAAATAATACAAGAAGTTCTGTTCTTGCTGACAGGTTTCCTTTTCTGGATACCTTTACCCACGATTGCCTGTGCAATGACATTCACTGATGGAAAACCATGGCATCCCTGAACAAAACAACCAATTCTCACACTTGTGGGATATTCCACATTGTGGAAGAATCTTCAGTTCATCTTTGGTTCAACACACATGCATAGTGCCGTTATACAGTGGTACCTCCGTTTATGAACTTAATCTTTTCCAAAAGTCCGTTCTTACACCAAAAACATTCTTAAACTGAGGCTTCCTGCCGCCGGTGCCCTTCCACCAGTCAGCTTCCCTTCATTTTCCAGGGCAAAGTTTGCTAGCCGGAACACCTACTTCCCGTTTTGCGGAGTGCGTTGCCCGAATCGTTCGTTAACAGGACTGTTCTTAGACCGAGGTACGACTGTATAGCATTGTCATTAGGTGTCCCTGGATTTAGTTGTAGCTGGTGGAAGGCAAGACATGCCTGCTTGTTTCCTATCCTTTTTTTAAAAAAAGAAGAAGCAATAACTGAAAAAATGAGCCTTGCCCCTACAGGAAGCCCATGTCGTAGGAGTGATGTTTTGACAAATGTGAGAGGATTATGCTCTTTTGCTATTTCTAGTGGGCCTTACCTCTTTATCCTAAAAGGCAGAGGGGTATATGTAGAAGCTGGGGGATCTGCCTTTATCTAAAGAAACTGGGGCAGAATATATTTGTCTTTTCTTTAAAGAAACAAAACAAAAAACTTTTTTATTTGATTTTACAAATACAAAATTTAAACAAACCAAATACATCTCTGAATCTCACAACTTCCTTCCCTCCGTGGGTCTTATTCTCAGCTTTTATAACCGCATATTATTCCATAATTTATATTTTATATCAATCCATATTATCCATAGTATTTCTTACATTACAAGTGAAATTAAAATCCTGCTAATGTTTCCATCTGCTTGCAGTGGTCTCCTAAACAACTTATAAATTTTTCCCATTCTTAACAGTTTTCTTGGTCTTCTTGGTTCCTGAGTTTTCCAGTCAGTTTTGCCATTTCAGCATAGTACATCAGCTTAACTTGCCATTCCTCTCTGGTGTGGACTTTTCCTTCTTTCCATCTCTGGGCTAGTAGCATCCAAGCAGCTGTTGTCCCATACATAAGAAGTCTTTTCTGATCTTTCAGAATGTTGGTACCTATAATTCCTAATAAAAATGCTTTTGGTTAAAAAACCAGAATATATTTGTCAATTTTCCCCACTGACTAAAACAAATACTGTACTGAAGAAAATTTTGTGAGCAGACTGTATCTGAAACTACAGTGAATTGTTGGTGGCTGCCAAAATGGCTGCCAAGATGGCAAACTAGTGGGGCAGTTCGGGTGAACAGATGGACATTTATTTTTGGCAATATGTTTTGTTTTTTAATTTTAAAAACCCCACCAGAAGCACAATACTGATCCAAACTGTAAGGTATAATTAGGTTAAAGTTTTTTTTCTTCCCTGAAGCACCAGAAGTTAACCAGATTTTTGTCTGGTGACTTTATTTTAAACTGAGATTCAGTGACAAAAGCAACTCCGAATAGCCAAAGCCTCTGTGACAGAATTATCGCCGGTTGCACAGGGATGCGTCTAAATTGTGGATTTGTCTCCATAATGAGAAGGCGGCAGGGAGGTGACTTATCACCCTTAGCAATCCTTTTTGGTGTATGGTATGGCTGAACAGGTCTGAGAAATATGGGTCTCTAGCAAGCGGCAACTTGCAAGGGCAGCTGTTTTTGCAGCATAAAAATAATCTAATAGTGAAGGAAGAGAAGGCTGAGCCGGCTGAGAGCAAGAAAATCGAGAGACTTGAAGCTGATTCCCTACTCAACAGAGGCTTACAATGTGCTCCTCTTTCAAATAATAAGCAACATTCTGGAAACTTCTGGGAAGGAAGAAAACCAAAAGAGGCCTGGACAAAGGGGTCAGCCTCCTTTCTTTGGCCTTTGCCCCAACCCCGGCCGGCTGGCCATTGTCCTCCCTGACCGAGGGCAGCTCAAAGGCCGGCCCAAGCAGGTGGGAGGCACCTGCCCAGGTGAGCCCTCGCTCGGTGCCGCAAACTCCGCCCACCTGTGGGGAAGGGAGGGCGGAAATTATCACTGTGGTATTCTTTGTATACAAAAGGAAAGTATCTGCAAAATAAGTGTTTTTAAGAGATGGGCCCAATTCCCTGGTTCTTTCTACTGAGCAGGTAACACTGATGTTTTCTGTGATTTTGCTGTTGAAGGACCAAACTAGATGTTGATGTTAAATGTGCGTAGCTCCCCACTTCCTAGATAAAAGTTGCGGTGGGAACCGTGATCAGAGATGAGATGGCATCAAGGATGAGGGGTTTTAACACTTCTCCCCTGCAGTCACAATGATACACCCTTTGTGCATACATACATAGGTAAAGGTAAAGGGTAAAGGGACCCCTGACCATTAGGTCCAGTCGTGACTGACTCTGGGGTTGCGGCGCTCATCTTGCTTTATTGGCCGAGGGAGCCGGCGTACAGCTTCCAGGTCATGTGGCCAGCATGACTAAGCCGCTTCTGGCGAACCAGAGCAGCGCACGGAAACGCAGTTTACCTTCCCACTGGAGCGGTACCTATTTATCTACTTGCACTTTGACGTGCTTTGGAACTGCTAGGTTGGCAGGAGCAGGGACCGAGCAATGGGAGCTCACCCCGTTGCAGGGATTCGAACCGCTGACCTTCTGATCGGCAAGCCCTAGGCTCTGTGGTTTAACCCACAGCGCCACCCGCATTCCTTTTTGCACACATACATGCAAAGCTCCAATTAGTCCTGAGACAAAAGCTCCCATTGGCACCCGTGGAAGCTTGCCTCCTGGAGCTAGCAGCATCCCTGGGGAGCAGTTTCCATCTTCATGTGGTTACAGCTGATCGGCTCTACTGCAGTTACCGTTATTTGATGCAGGGCAGCGTCTGAAGATATTGCATTGCACCTGTTATGTACTGAGTTGAATAGGATCCAAAATGCAGCAGTCTGATTGGTCCTAGAACAATAGGATTCAGAATGCAGCAGTCTGATTGGTCCTAGAACAATAGGATCCAGAATACAGCAGTCCGATTGGTCCACAGGAGCCACCCAATCCAGCTCCAGGTGGAAGTGAATCCACAAACTGATTGGCCTACAGGAGAATCCCGGAATTAGCCAATCACATGGGGCCCACTGTGTAAATAATGTATATAAAGCAGAAATTCTGGGGGAAGAAGAAGAAGAAGAGTTTGGATTTGATATCCCGCCTTTCACTCCCCTTCAGGAGTCTCAAAGCGGCTAACATTCTCCTTTCCCTTCCTCCCCCACAACAAACACTCTGTGAGGTGAGTGGGGCTGAGAGACTTCAAAGAAGTGTGACTGGCCCAAGGTCACCCAGCATCTGCATGTGGAGGAGCGGAGACGCGAACCCGGTTCCCCAGATTACGAGTCCACCGCTCTTAACCACTACACCACACTGGCTCCCCACACTGGGGAACTTCCATTCCTCCTCACCACTATGAGCTGAATAACGAGCATAAAATCCACTCTCGACTCCGAGTATATTTCAGCATCCATGCATTGCATGTCACTCCTGTTTTGCATTTTCCTCTGTGCAAGTCACGAGGCACGTGCGTGCGAGTGCACACACACACACACACACACACACACACACTGCTTTCTCTAGCAAGAAGCACTAGCAGTTCAGTGGTCCCTTCACACACACAGTCCCTGTGTAGCACACCCACTTGTGTAGCAACGGCTCAGCATCTGGTCTGCATGAAGAGGACAGTGGGACAGGGAAGTGATTTCAAGTCTGCTGGGGGAATAACAAGTAATGGACTGGCAGTCCGCCCAATAAACTGATGTTGGGAGGGAGGGAGGAGGTGTGTCTCAATGATGGGAGCTGGTCAAAACTGAAGGCATCCTGAGCATGAGTGAGTTGCGCCATTACCTAAAGGCAATGTGTCCTTTTTGGCGCCAATCACTCTGATTTAGAGTTCTGCAAGAGAGCTCAGTCGGTAGAGCATGAGATTCTTAGGCTGGATCTAGACACATTTTGGAAGAGCGATCTGAAGTTTGCAGCTTGTTATTCCTTGGAGGAGAACTACCTGAAAATGATTTACAGATGGTATCTAACTTACTAAGATGTATAAGACTGAATCAGATAAGTGCTGGAGATGCAATGAGACTGAGGGTACATTCTATCATATGTGGTGGACCTGTAAAAGGGTAAGAGTATTGGGAAATAATTCATAATGAATTTAAAAAAATGTTTAAAAATACTTTTCCCAACCCCCCCCCCCAGAAAAAAACCAGATTCCTTTTTGTTGGGGATAATTCAGACGGAAATTCCCAGGTGTCAAATAAGGTTATTTATGTATGCCACTACTGTGGCCCGTGTTTTGTTAGCCCCAAAATGGAAATCGAGCGAAGTCCCAACTAAAGAAGAATGACAACTTAAACTGATGGAATATGCACAGCTTGCAGACCTAACATAAAGAATAAGAGAAGAAGAAGAACATACATTTAAAGAAGATTGGAAAATGTTTATTGAATATATTGGGGGGGGGGAATTGTGTATATTTGAAAAGGTGGGCAGCATTAAGATAAATTGAACTGTGTAAATAAGTTGTGTTGGATGTAATAATGGAATACTGAATGGTTAAGAAAGAAAGAAAGAAAGAAAGAAAGAAAGAAAGAAAGATGGGACTCCATAGTGCTATTTGGTGTCACGGTGTTTTAACACATATAAAGCACTTTATCTTTACCAATGTAGCCAAGTCCTTAATCTCAGGGTTGTGAGTTCAAGCCCCACGTCGGGTGAAAGATTCCTGCATTGCAGGGGGTTGGACTAGATGATCCTAGTGGCCCCTTCCAATTCCAGTCACTCTGATTTAGCCCTAGCACTGTACCATTTCAGCTTTGGGCCTCTTTCTCTAGGTAGACCACAGGCAGTGACAAAATAACTTGTATGCTAAGCTTGTGCTTGTTTCCACTGAGCAATGGCTCCACTTATGGTGTTTTACCCACTTTAGAAAGCTTTAGACTGTGAGATGAAGAAGTCAAAACGGCTATGATTCAATGGGCCAAAGACTTTGGTTATAATATTCAATTTAATGATTGGATAAAACTGTGGAAGGAAGGAATGAAATTTACTGCATGCACTGCAATAAAGGAAAATGTTATGAAAATGATACATAGATGGTATGTAACACCAGTAAAGCTTGGTAAGATGTATAAAGTTAGTAATAAGTGTTGGAAATGTCAGGAAAAAGAAGGAACATTTTATCATATGTGGTGGGAATGTAAAAAAGTGAAATGTTTCTGGGAAATGATTTATAATGAGTTGAAGAAAATGTTGAAGTACACTTTTGTTAAGAAACCAGAAACATTTTTGTTGGGAATATTAGGTTATGAAATTAAAAAGAAGGATGATAAGTTATTTTTGTATGCAGTAACAGCAGCTAGAATTTTGTTGGCCCAGAAGTGGAAACAGGAAGAAATGCCTACGAGGGAAGAATGGAGAATGAAATTGATGGAATACGCAGAAATGGACAAATTAACAGGGAGAATCCGGAACCGACGAGACCAGAGATTCACCGAGGACTGGAATAAATTTACAGAGTATATGAAAAATGTATGTGAGGAGCAATTAACGTTTGTTGGTTTTCAAGAAGCTCTGTGAAAATAATTGGTAGAAATATTGCTTAAAAAATATATGATAAGATTAAGATTGTTAGAGTGCAATATAAAATTGAGAAATGTGAGTAAAAGTGATAATACGGAAAATTGTCAGACATGCTGAGGGAAGTCTAAAAGATGTAGATGATAGAAATGGATGTTAAATCTTGGTGGAATGTATACTGAAAATTTAATAAAAATTATATTAAAAAAAAAGAAAGCTTTAGATTGTGGGTGGGTATGGCACCCTGAACTCCTTTGGGAGGAAGGGTGGGATAGAAATTCAATGTGCAAATAAATAAATAAACGCTTGTGCCCTGCACATGAGTGAAGCACAAAGGGGCCCAAAGTGTAGCATGATTATAAGGTGGGTCATTTTCCGAGGGGTTAACCACAGAGCTTATCTCTTTACCCTGCTCTTTAGCTGAAAAGACTCCAAGGGCAGCTCACGAAAATTAGTTTCGAGATAGTGCCTGCCCTTGGGTTTAGTCTAAAAGACACAACACACAAGGAAAAAGGGATGGGGCGGGAGGAGGGGGCGGGAAATGAAAGCTCAGCCACTAGTTCTTATACAGTCGTACCTTGGATCCTGAATGCCTTGCAAGTCAAATGTTTTGGCTCCCAAATGCCGGAAACCTGGAAGTTTGCGAACGTTCTTTGGAACCCAAATGTCTGATGCAGCTAACGTGGCTTCCAGTTGGCTGCAGGACCTTGGTTTCTGAATGTTTTGGAAGTCAAATGGCTTCCATTTGACTTCAGAGGTACCACTGTAATGATGATTTAGGATGGAAACATTCAACAGAATGGAAAGGCTGCTGAGAGAGAGAGAGAGAGAGAGAGGGAGGGAGGGAGGGGGGAGAGAAAGGCAACTGGTCTATCTCCTCTGCTTCTTTTCCATTGCTCTGTTCTGCAACCTGATGGAACATCTGTTGCTAGGTGACGGTTGGCAGGGGCCAAGGGCTTCTGGTTTCTCAACTGATGCGGTGGAAAAGCCCTACTTAACTTTGCTTCCCTTGCTGAGCAGGGATTTGAATCCAAGTCTCTCTCCTCATCTGAGTCTCCCGGTTCTCTTGCTGCTAGCCGTCCTGGAAAGAAAAAGGAGGCGGAAGAATCGGTACCTGCCGGCATTGTTGCCTGGGTAAATAGAAATGGAGGTATCAAGCATGGGTGCTGTTGCAAAAAGAGCTAAAAGCAATAGCAGCACTGCGCTGACCATTGATCAAGGGTTTTTAAAAGCTGCACATATATGTTGTCAAAAACAAGAGTCAACAGTCTCATGGGTTTAGGCCTGCTCTTTATTATAAGCCACTACTTAGGCCCTTAATATGCAACATAAACAAGTCAAGGGAATGGCCTGCGGGCAAATTCCTGACTCGCTTCCTCGTTATTATAAAATGTTTATTCTCCCTGTCAAGCTATGCTGTGTGCCTAGCCCTTTTAAAGCCATACGAAGCATAAATGGGTTCTTAAACACACAGGCTGCCTCCTATTTATAACAACAAAACGGCATGTAAGAATTTATTCAGGCAGGGTTGGTTTTCATAAAAGCAGCATGCTTAGAATTCTTTCACTTTCTTATCATTTCTGGATGGCCCCGGGATCCGCATTTTGAACCGTTAACTCTTTGCAAGTCCGTACGGTTGCGCCGAACGTGGTCACAATCCCCAAATATGGTCTTGTCAGTTTGCAGAACATTGCAGATGTGACCTGCATATAATTTCTGTGTCACCCATGTGGAATTTGTGCAAGCTGAAATATTCCTGAGGGGAAATAGCTGCTTGGAGCATTCTGCAAGGAAGGCGACTAGTATAAGATACCTATCAACAGTGGGCATTAACTCGTGAGAAAGGATTTTTTTTTTTTTAAAGAAAAAAGAAAAGGGGAAAAAAGAAAAAATGATCTGAGGATTGACAAAAGGCCTATGAACAACAATACAGTGGTACCTCGGGTTACGAACTTAATTTGTTCCAGAGGTCCGTTCTTAACCTGAAACCGTTCTTAACCTGAGGTACCACTTTAGCTAATGGGGCCTCCCGCCACTGCCACGCGATTTCTGTTCTCATCCTGAGGTAAAGTTCTTAACCCGAGGTACTACTTCCGAGTTAGCGGAGTCTGTAACCCGAAGTGTTTGTAACCCGAGGTACCACTGTATTGTAAGAGAGCCAAATGGGCAGTGGTTTAGGCTTACAAACCCTGGGATAAAATAAATCATTTGCAGGGTTAAAAACCATGAGCTGAACTATCTGCTTCCTTCTCCCACCCACTGGACCATGTAGCTAGGTAGGTCCTCCTGACTGACATCCATCCTGCAGCTGGAATGGGACATCTTCCTTCAGCTCCCACTTTGTGGGCCTGTTAGTAAGAAACAAAGGGATACTTAGCAGTATTTACCTGAATGTAATGCGGAATCGAATCTAATGCTCACCTTCATTTTCACAATGTAATTGGACCAAAAAAGGGGAGCATTACATTCAAGTAAATACGAAATCTCTTACCACATACCTGAATGGACAGTATCTGTTCAATTCCTTCCATACAGGGTGACTTATCCCTTGTAGCGGCTGTCTCAGGGTACCCCTCTCCTTCTCCTCTCAACCTCCATGGGGAGCAGCAGGTGAGCCAGGTACAGTGATACCTCGGGTTAAGAACTTAATTCGTTCTGGAGGTCCGTTCTTAACCTGACACTGTTCTTAGTCTGAGGTACCACTTTAGCTAATGGGGCTTCCCACTGCTGCTGTACGATTTCTGTTCTCATCCTGAAGCATAGTTCTTAACCTGAGGTACTATTTCTGATATGGAAGTGAGAGCTGGACCATAAAGTAGGCTGATCGCTGAAGAATTGATGCTTTTGAATTATGGTGTTGGAGGACACTCTTGAGAGTCCCATGGACTGCAAGAAGATCAAACCTATCCATTCTGAAGGAAGTCAGCCCTGAGGGCTCACTGGAAGGACAGATCCTGAAGCTGAAGCTCCAATACTTTGGCCACCTCATGAGAAGAGAAGACTCCTTGGAAAAGACCCTGATGTTGGGAAAGATGGAGGGCACAAGGAGAAGGGGACAACAGAGGACGAGATGGTTGGACAGTATTCTTGAAGCTACGAACATGAGTTTGACCAAACTGCAGGAGGCAGTGGAAGACAGGAGTGCCTGGCGTGCTCTGGTCCATGGGGTCATGAAGGGTCGGACACGACTAAATGACTAAACAACAACAACAGCAACTATTTCTGGGTTAGTGGAGTCTGTAACCTGAAGCATCTGTAACCCAAGGTACCTCTGTATAGGGGACGGGGGGCAGCTTCAGCTCTTCCAATATTGTGAGGCAGCGGGGCCGCGGCCCCCATATTGGCGGGCTACCATCCTCCACTGCTGCTGGGCACCCTCTGTGCGCCCCAGCCTCTGGCAGCCCAGGAACCGGGTAGCAGCTGGGACAAGCGAGATCTTTGCTTTCATCTCAGCATCCGCCCAGCAGCTTGAGAGCCCAGGAGCGCAGGGCGGCAGTGCAAAGATCGCCCTCCACGCGTCCTGCCTTGCCTCAGCACATGTGGCACACGGCATCATGTGGCATGTCATGTGGTTGCTCCCCCTCAATGTGGGGGGCAAGTCGAAGCCCCTGGGGAGGGGGATTCCTTCCTCTTCAGGAAAAGATCCCAGCCAAGTCGGGCTCTGAGAGCTGGTAGGTCCTGACAAGTAGCAAGACGGACAAATGAAACCTGGGTTTGTGCTGATATAGCAGCCAGGTCTGTAAAAGGTTGGTGATGTTGATTTCTTCAGCATATTTCATGGCATGCAATCATATCTGATCAATGTCAACTGATATGACTTTAGTGAACTAGTAAAAACCATGACCCTTCATTTCATGTGCAAAACTGCTCTAGCAGACACTCGTGCTGCTGGGAAACTGTGTTGTTTTTATTTTTCCGTTGCAGCTGAAATGGAAGCAACTGTTATGATCACACAGAATTCATGTCCATGAGGAATATACTGACCCGTGTTATGTGATGTCAGTTCCATAGAGCCAAGGGGTTTTTGTCAAACTCTGCCGAGTTTTTCAGAAATGAGTGCATTTCTGGACTTACAATCCTGTGTCAGGATTTACTTGTCTTTCTCCTTCTAAGGATGTTGTGTGTGTGCATGCACGTTGAAGAAAACCCTGGCTATTTTAAAATTGTTGTTGTTATTATTAAAACAAACTTCTTTGTCTTTAATCGATTAGAATTTGTCTTTTTCTATGTCAGTTTAGGGAGTTATCAATTGAATATTTTGACAAAATTAAGATTTTATTTATTTCCAGGTATTTGAATACATATTTTGAAAAGGTCTAGCATGTGCAATCCCTGCACCACAAAACACTACACAAGAGTAATTTTTGTTACCCAGATCGAGGGAAGTAATAGTACCACTCTATTCTGCCTTGGTCAGACCTCACCTGGAATACTGTGTCCAGTTCTGGGCACCACAATTTAAGAAGGATGTTGACAAGCTGGAACGTGTGCAGAGGAGGACAGCCAAGATGATCAAGAGTCTAGAAACAAAGCCATATGAGGAACGGTTGAAGGAGCTGGGTATGTTTATCCTGGAAAAGAGAAGTCTGAGAGAAGATTTCATAGCCATCTTCAGGAAGAACTTTCTTACAGTCAGAGCTGTTCGACAATGGAACAAACAATGGAGAGGTTATGGACTCTCATTCATTGGAGGTTTTTAAGCAAATGGCCTTCTGTCATGTATGATCTAGTTGAGATTCCTGCATTGCAGGGGGTTGGACTAGATGACCCTCGGGGTCCCTTCCCATTCTACAGTTCTATGATTCTGTGTTGTAGGAATCAGACAACCATTCACATCTCTATTCAAAGGCACGTAGCAACTCTGATATTAAATGCATATATGAACAGTCTGATGCTGCAGAGATTAGTGGTAAATGGCCCACCCAGGTTCCAAACATATGTAGATTTCTTATATTGTGACAAACCATGTTCCGTCTAACTCAGTCATCTCTGCTTGTCTGACAAAATAAACACAGCTCCTTGCAGGTAGAGATGGCAGAGACTCAACCTATGACACTGAAAGCACGCTGTATATCACTCATCTGCCGTACCTCACCTCCCAATCTGCCTTGTTCCATGCACACAAAGTCTTATGCATATGTAAGCGGACCTTCTCATCAGTGCAGAATCTCTGTTTTGCTGCTCACAGTGGGATCCTGCATCAGAATGCAGAACAGACACCAGCTGTTCTGAGCAAGCAATAACCTCCCGGTGTATGGCAGGATTGGATCGTTAGACCTGCCCAGAGTTTAATTTTGGAGGGGGGGGGGGTGGAAATAGGTGCTTATGGCTCCAAAAGTCATTTCCTCTTATTTGGAGCCTTGCTGAGGCTCAGGCTTGGTGATTGTTGGGTCAACTGTCAGGACACTTTAATTAGAAACCTTTCCTCTGCAGACTCAGAGGAAAGCCCCAGTGACAGAGTGTATATAGGACTGCTGCCTTAAATTACATCCTGGCCACCTTTTTCATAACAAAACAAAATATTTAGGGCTGACCAAATATTCATAGGTGGCATCAAATAACGAAATAAAACAAATGGATATTTGAATCAAACATAACGAAAATCCATTCTGTAATTCAGAGACACTGCCAATGGTTAGGCCTGATGATAGATCGCTCCCCTTGAAAATAAATACTGTGGGGGATGTGGGTGGTGCTGTGGTCTAAACCACTGAGCCTTGGGCTTGCCGATCGGAAGGTCAGCAGTTCAAATCCCCACAACGGGGGGAGTTCCTGTTGCTCAGTCCCAGCTCCTGCCAACCTAGCAGTTCGAAAGCACGCCAGTGCAAGTTGATGAATAGGTACCGCTCTGGCAGGAAGGTAAACGGAGTTTCCGTGTGCTGCTCTGGTTTCGCCAGAAGCGGCTTAGTCATGCTGGCCACATGACCTGGAAAAACTGTCTGCAGACAAACTGGCTCCCTCAGCCAGTAAAGCGAGATGAGTGCCACAACCCCACAGTCGTTCGCGGCTGGACTTAACTGTCAGGGGTCCTTTACCTTTACTTTTAAGCAAGTGAGAGAAAGAATTGAGGCCCTAAGCAAGACACACCCAAACACGAAAAATTTCATGGAATAATAAAAAATGCTTAATATTGTAGATACAGTTATTATTTTATTTTGAGAATTAGAATTTGCCAATCTACATATCTAACAGCCTTTCGAAACATGATTCCTGTATTAAGATGGGACGCTAGTAAATTTAAAATATATAATGTATGTCTAATATTTACACCACTAAAATAATGTTATTCCTATGGAAAGAATAATCACCAAACAGAGAACGTTCCCTGAATGATGTTCAAAGTCAGGCTTTGACAAATCTCGGAAAGTTCTAGAGCTGGGGCACTGCAAGTGATTATTTCTGATCACTTCTCAAAAGAAACTCCTAGAATAGTCAAATTCTTCCATTGTGTTGCATGGATGCATGCCCAATTGGTTTCAGTATAATGCAGGGTTAGTTCACAAATACATATTCATCATTAAGTAACTGCAATTGCAAGCAATGACTTTGGAAGTGTGAAATTAGCCTGCAATCCCAACAAAGTAAGTCTCACTGAATTCAGTAGACCTTACTTCTGAGTAGACATCACAGGCGGAATGTTCATGTTACTCAATACCAAGCAATGTTTTCTGTTTCACGACGCTGCCAATCATGTGAGTGACTTTTAGATTTCCAGTCATTCTGGGTAAAATATTTTTTAGAAAAATCTTCCACCTGCTACCTTGTCTTTCAGAAAGAGAATTATGCCCAAATTGCTCGTGCAATATTTATTTGCAGGAGTTCTGTTGGAAATGTGAAAGCAAAAAGGAACTAAAAAAAAAAAAGTTCTGTCTGGCTATGGTCAAGCCCTAGAGAAATCATTCCTCCTTTTCCTGGGTCACTCAAGGAAGCTCAATTCCCTGAGAACGAACACAAAACAAACATCCAAGCTTTTATGACAAAACAAATGGTCTTAAAATTAATTCTTTAATCAACCCTCTGGCTAATGAAACTCTACAGAGAAGAAGTAGCTCTTCTCAGTACTAATTTGAATAGATATTTTTGGTATTTAGAGGTGATAATTAATGTAGCCAAAACAGTGACAACCACACACAGGAGGGAGATATCAGCAGGGAGGGGGGGGTCTAAGGTACAACAAAAGAAAAGAAAACCCTAAGGGGGTGGGGGAAAATCTCCCAAACAGCCCGTTGAGGACTGAGGATGCATGCAGTTCAGTGTTTATTATAGAACCACATGCAAGTTTTTCCTAGCTGATGTCAAAATCCCAGTCTGCACTTGCCCCCGCCAATCCACACATTTAATCTGGATTTACCCTTTCCATAGAATATCCAGTAAATTAAACAACAACACACTGTTGCCGGTGACCCATTAACCCCCCTGAAAGTGTGCAGGATGCTGACTGACACTTGGGGCAGACAGTGGAACAGAATGGAGTATCCTGTAGGAAGGCATGGATGGCTGGCACATTCCACATTCCACTTGTTCCAGCTAACCTGAATGGATACGAGGGCAAATTATGGGATGCAAAGCAGGGCAAAGAGCAAGCTTGATTCTTCTTACGATCCAGGGCCAATTCTTATGTTGCGGCTATTACATGAAAGCTCACACACGGGTCATAAATTGCTAGAGCCACTAATCTTGCGTATTGGATGTGTGCACACATTAAAATGAGTTCAGGGCGAACTAGGATATACAATCTTGCAAACAGGGCCTGCTGAAGCTGTTGCAAACATCCTGTTAAGTTGTGGGTGAACATATCAGACGACACAGCGATTCTTCAAACAGCTCTTGTTTATTCACAGGCCAGAACAGAACTGAACTGAAGGGTTCAGCCAGCCTGCTTATATAGAGCTCCACTAGAACGCAACAGTAACCATTTTCTGTAACTATCCAATCACTGAACATCACTTTCAATCCCTTATTTGCATATGTGGACCTGAGTGAAAACTATCTACAGTACCCCCCTGCTGGCCCAGGGTGAAAACTTCAGTACATAACACATCCAGCATCCGAACAAACTCTTGGCAGCCCAACACCCCCTATAGTTTTCTGAAATAGTTTTATTTATTTATTTATTTTAAATAATTTTTATTAACCGACCAATCAAATCAAATCAAATCAAATCAAATCACATCACATAAATTCCGAATTACAAAGCTGAATTTTAAATTTTTGTTGAGGGGACCCATATTTCAAGTTCCGAAGGGGGATTCTGATCATCTTCTTGCTACTGCGTTAATATCCAAATCAGTCCAAATAAAGTTCATAATTCTATCCAGTCTTATCTTGCTGTTTCCACATCTCATCTTGTTCGTATATTTTTTCTTTTCTTCTTTATAATCTCTTCTGATAATCTCCTTAAGCAGATAAACACCAATTATATCCTGTGTGGATTTTCCGTTCGTCCAATCCTCATACTGAGATGGTTTCCATATATCATTACTTTCATACATAACATCGCTCTTTCCATCATTAATCTCAGGATCTGTCGTTCTTAAGTCCCACTGAGGAGTCTCACCCACAATATAAAAACAGCTCTTTTCCTCCTCCCAGACTCAAGTCCTCCGACAGAGCTTACCAACATGGCGACGGTATTTTTAACTGCGTCATTCCAAAACTCTTAAACTTTCCACGCTCTTCTTAAAACATGCTTTGGTTAGAAAATTCATCTCCACACAGTCGTAAATCCACAGCTTAAGTCATTAAAACGGCATTTCTGACTTGTGGGGGGGGGATTCTTGTTTAATCACATAGAGGAAAGAAAGGAAAGTTTTTTTCCCCTCCCCCATCCAGTCCCTTTGCCATACCGAGTCTTGGCATATCTTCTCATGATTGATTCTTGTTCCTCCGACTCGTCTTGTTTAGTTTTATTTTAGCAGATTAGCAGATTAGCGCGTTTGCTTAAATATTTGCTGAGAGACACATATACTGTATTTATTTTGAGCACTTTTCCCTCCAAAGAATGCTGTACTTTGTTAAGAGTGCTGGGAATGGTAGCTCCATGAGACGTAAACTACAGTTTCCAAGATCCTTTCTGGGTATGTGTGTGGGTGTGTGAATCCTAGTTTATGGTGCATATGCAGGCTTCAGCATATTATATATAACTTGCTTTGAGTTCGGCACCTCTGCTCTTATCTGGCAGGTCTGTTGCCAAGTCCACGAAACATATGGACTTGGTACCTCCAGCCTTTGTTTCTCGTCCATATTTTCTGCTGACACAACTCCTATCTTTCCATTCTATAGTCTACTTTCATTCCCACACCGTGCGGCCAAATCCAGAATAAACAAAACCTGTAGTAGCAAGCAATGCTAGAATTCTTCCATAACAGCTACCACAAAACTAATACTTCACTGAGCACGGTCATTTCTGTCTCTTCCTCTCTCTCTCACTGTGCACTCAGACTGCCACTAACTATTTTGAGGGAGTGATTCAAGCACATACTGAATCACAGAATCATAGAATTGTCGCGTTGGAAGGGATCCTCTGGTGGTCATCTAGTCCAACCCCCTGCAATGCAGGAATCTCAGCTAAAGCATTCCAGAGAGATCGCCATCCAACCTCTGCTTTAAAATCTCCAAAAGAACTAGAGTCCACCACCTTATGAGAGAGTTGTCTCAGTTAAAGGGCTCTATCACCCTAAGCTCAAAACAGATCTATTAAAAAAAAACACCACCCAGACGTCTTGCAGTTAGGAAAGGGACTGGGAAACTGGACCGAGAAGTGTGGGTTGAACAAATGATTAACAGGAAAACGTGTAAATCTCCCGCATGCAAACAAGGACGAATGCTCATGGTACTATGACTTCCCCATATGGGCAATAAAAAGCAGACATATTCAACGAAGGTTTATTCGCAGTTGACCCAATGAGCTTCCAGATAGCTCAGCTGGTTAGAGCTTGGTGCTGGTAATGCCAAGGTCGTGGGCTCGATCCCTGCACGTTGCGTATTCCTGCATTGCAGGGGATTGGACTAGATGATCCTCAGGGTCCTGCCAACTGTATCATTCCATGAAATGACTAAACACGACTATGTTACGACCATTACTTACACATCAGCTGTGGGTAAAACTTAGCTGCATGCCACCCCATTTAACCACCGCATTGTGCAAGCAAATCAGGACGAATGCTGAATTCACAGGTTATCTGGATGAGAGCCCTCTATGCGATGCTCTGCTTGGTTACTCAGAAGCAAGTTCCATTCTGTGGGGCTGGTCCACTGGGGCAAATGGGGCATGCCTCCACCAACCACAATTTGCCCATCATCAGCCCCCAGCTGCCTGCCATCTCATGCCAGCACTCCTCCTCCTTAGTCTCAATGGTGCCTTTCTGGAAGCAGAATAGACCCAGATTTAGTTGGCTCTGGCTCCACCTACTGTTGGCCTCCTTGCCTTGTGCCCTACCAGTCCACTGCATCCAAAGAGAGACACACATAATTTGTTTCTTTTTCTCTGCGCTTAGGGGTGATTGCAGGTTACAGACGCTTCAGGTTACAGACTCCGCTAACCCAGAAATAGTACCTCAGGTTAAGAACTTTACCTCAGGATGAGAACAGAAATTGCCTGGCAGTGGTGCGGTGGCAGCAGGAGGCCCCATTAGCTAAAGTGGTACCTCAGGTTAAGAACAGTTTCAGGTTAAGAACAGACCTCTGGAACGAATTAAGTTCTTAACCCGAGGTACCACTGTATAACGATTACAAATATTACATTTTGTGGAGGACTGCGATTCTGAACAACGGTATTGAATAAAAGTATTCTGAAGAGTTAAACAAAGGTCCCAGCTTTGTTTTTTTCTGCCACAACGATATGTTACACCCGATGGCAGGAAAAGCGTCAGACACAACTTCCCAGTGTCAAGTGGCCCCTACTCCAGTGGCAACATTTTGAACAAGATGGATGGCCACCATCTTGTTGAGAATCTCTATGTCTCCATTGGGGTGGTCCAGGCTGCTGCCAGCAGGGTGTGAGAATTCTTGAAAGGTGGCGTCGAGCTCTGTGAAATTCAACAGGCAGCAGCAAGGAAGGATAGTGATGTGGGGAGAGTCACCTGTTGAATATCTGGCTGCATGATGCAGCTGGTGAATGACTGAGGGTGAAAAGTGAGAAACCAGTAAAATAATTTGCCTAATCATAGGGTTGAAAGAGGGATCGCAAGGGTCATCTAGTCCAATGCAAGAATCTTTTGCACAATGCAGGGCTTGAACCCAGAACCCTTGAGATGAAGAGTCTCCTGCTCCACCACAGTCACTGTCTTAGTGCGCAACTGCTGCAGGCGATGCGTTGCAGACATGCTCAGAGGCACTCTCTCCTTTTTTACGTCCCAATACTGAATGGAACTTAAGGAACATCCTCCTTTCCTTGCCCGCAAACGAAAAACAGGGATGGGGAGATTGTTAGCTGCATGCAGCTGCAAAAGCAACCTGATTTACAATGTGTTAAGATTTATTTGTTTTATTATTATTATTATTAATTTATTTATACCCTGCCCATCTGGCTGGGTTTCCCCAGCCACTCTGTGTGGCTCCCAACAGATTAAAAACAGAATAAAACATCAAACATTAAAAACTTCCCTTATTAATTTTGTTCTCTGTGTTGTCTGATGTGTCCACCCACTACTTAATAAATGTCATTCCTATCCCACAGGGAGCTCAAAGTGGTGTTGTACATGGGGCTCTCCTTCCTCACCCCATCCTCCTTCACGGCTGGGTGGGAATTTGAACGCTGGTCTCCCCAGGTCCTGATCCAGCCACAGTAACCAACTGCACTGCACAGCCACTGATTTACCACCGAATCATGGAATTGTAGAGTGGGAAGGACCCCTGAGGGTCATCTAGTCCAACCCCCCTGCAATGCAGAAATCTTTCGCCCAACATGGAGGTCAAACCCACAACCCCGAGATTAAGAGTCCCACAGTCCTTGGTACTTTTATGATCGCCCAGAATTAGCAAACTATATAACATGATGGCTTTTAGGATGGTCACAGGCAGCCTGTTGGCATTTTTGCACGCGCAGAAACACACGTACACCACATAAAATTGCCCATGGCAACTGTGAACAACACCTCGTGCGTCTGATGAAGTGAACTCTGGCCCCCGTATGCTAATTACGCTACAATAAACATGTTCTTAAAAAATAAAAAAAGATGCCACACGAGCTGTTTGACAGTGGAACTGCCTGCCACAAGACTTGTTGGACACACTCTCTCTCTCTCTCTCCTTCCATGATCCAGCTGAGATTCCTGCATTGCAGGGGGTTGGACTAGATGACCCTCGGTGTCCCCTCCGACTCCACAATGCCGCGACTCCTTTGAGATGCTTCCTCTGCCTCTGTCGCTGGCAAAAGCCGGCGGAAGCTTGAGTTGGATGGGCGGGAAATGGTTTGTTAGTGGGGTTTTTTGGGAAACTGGGAGGGAAGGTGAGAGAGGTGCGGGGGGGGGGGGATGTCAGGAAAGGGGCGGGACGCGAAGGGAGGGGGCGGATCCTTCCCGTCCCGCCTCCAGTTTCTTGTACATTCAAGGCTCTCTCCGGCAAGCATCCCCCTCCCTCCCTCGCCTCCTCCGTCTTCAATTTGCTGCCGACGGCGGATCAGGCAAGATTTCAGAGGCTGCAGGCTGCATGAATGGGTAGGAGCTCTGCGGAGCTGTGCAAAACGTGTGCTTGCTTTTAAAACCATTATATATATATATATTTCTATCTGAAAACCAGCCTCCAAAGTCATATCCTGCCTCAGCTCCAGCTGGCTTGCTAGCAGGGGGGCTGCATTTGGACCCCCCCAAAAAAGGGGGGGGTGGCGGCGGCAGAAATAAGCGCACACTATGCATATCTCGGACATCTATGCAGAAAAAAGCCAGCGAGCGTCGATTTTCCTCTTCCCTCCCCCAGCTTTAACCTTTTAGCCTTCCCATCTAAACTGTTGAATGCAGCAAAGGCAGCGAGAGTCTGTCTGGAAAGGAGGATTTGTCATGCAAGGGGGGGGGGTGTGTTGGTGGAGGAGAGTTGTTTTGTAATTTCCAAGAAAAGCAACAGAAAAGGGTGGGGGAAAATATACATATATATTAAAAAGTCTGCTTCCTTCTCCTCCTCAGGTTTTCTGCATATCAGGGTTTGCAGGAGCAACTAATGACCCAAACCTAGCACTGTCTACTCGGAAGTAATTCCGTGGGGCTCACTCTCAGGTAAGCGGGGCTTGGGGTTGCAGCCTTACCTGGGAGTAAGCCCTACTCAGCAGGGTTTATCCCTTGAGGAGGCATGCATAGAGGGTTACTCCGCTCATAGGCATATGGGGGGGGTGTCTGGGGATTGGGGGGGGCGCTGGGCACGTGCATTGGGGTTTGAGTGCTGGCAAGTTGCTTGTGTGAGAGAGAAGGGTTTTGGTGCGATGCAATATGTCCTTAGATGCCTTCTCTGGAGCAGTGGCCAAATCTGCGAACCGGCAAGCCTCTACTCCCCATCCACCCGGTTCACTCTCTAGAAACACTTAAGGAGGCATATATATATATATATGAAATCACTCCCTACTTTAAAAGCAAAAAAAGAAATGCAAGCGAGCTAGCTTGTAAGCCACCCAGCTGCACATTGGGGGGGATGGTTGTGGCTGAGTTATGTTTTCTTTTTGTACCTCCCAGCATGGATTCTCTCCCCCCCCCCAACACCTCTCAGAGGAGGGGCCAGCACAAGAAGAGACAGATGTTTGGTTTTGTGTGTGTGACCCCCTTTCTTTTTCCATTTGGCCAGATTCTGCTTGACAGGGGTGAAGCCGGAAGGGCAAGGCAAAAGAACAAGAGCTTAGGGTATATGAAGCATTGTGGGTCGGGTTTTTTTTGGGGGGGGGTTGTTTTTGTTTTAAAGAAAGAGACAGAAAAGGGTTTGCGTGTTATCTTTGGGAGGGGGGGGGTAAAAGGCTTTTGTGCCTTGTGCCGTTCTGAAAACCCACGCACCCTTTTCACCTTTTATTTTATTATTTTAAAAGGGGGGACGGAGCTGGTGGTGGTGAGTTGGGTTGCTAGGGAGTGGAGGTGATGGTGACAGAACAGTCTGATTATGCAAGTTGATCAGCGGCTGTATTTATATATAGCTTCATCCAGGCAGGCAACTATATTCTGTCCACATCAAGTCTAATCTGTAATAGCTACAGGGTGTCTGTTTCTCTTGCTGGCGAGGAGGGGGATTGCCCGAAGGGTAGGCTGCTTCACGAAAGAGCGATGGAGAAGATTTCAACTTGCTTGCTCGTTAAATAGAGATCCGGCAAACATGCAATGGAATATTCTCCCGTCAGTCCCGTTTCATGACTCTTCCTCCCCCCTGCCCCCCCGCCCCTTTTGGTCCTCCGTCTCCCAATAGATGTGCAAATCCAGGCTGAAAAAGGGACACTTTGGTTTTTTAATTTGTTGTTGCTGCTGCTGCTGCTGCCTGCTGCTGCTGCTGTGTTGTCTAACCCTGGCTTCCTGTAATTCACTGCAGGCAGAACAAAGCTCTGTCACAACTGTGCTTCCTGGCTGTCGCCTCCGCCTGTGAGCAGCTGAACAGTTCGCCTCCTTGATATCATCATGCAGAAAAGGATGAGCGAGACGCAATGAGAGATACAGGTAATGCCGCCGAAAATACGTTCCGGATCTGTTGCTGCGTTAATGCTGCTATCTCTGGAGCAACGCCATGCGCCGAGATCTTGTTGAACTCTGTGTCTGTGGTTGCATCACCGCTGATTTTTAACTGAGCAATGCTGAGCCCTACAGTTCATTAACACATACCGTAAAACGAAGCCGGAGTAGAGACTGGTCTCTCTTCCTCTTAAAATGCCTCTCAAAAGAGGCAGACGTTCAGCAGTCTAATGGGCTGCTTTCCTTCCCCCCTGAAGCTCTTTTGCTTTGACAATGGCAAAGAAATGAAGGCAACTTGAAATCTCTCTTCCTTGTCCATCTATTTATGGAAGCAAAATTCTGGTTTTGTTAAAATCGGGGAGGGGGGTGGAGAGAGGATATACTTTGTCTCATTAGGAAAGGTTGCTGAGAGAAAGCAAACCGGATTTTAAAAGGTAAACGGATGACTCTCGCTGTGGTGTTTTGTTCCAACAGGCAATTTCACCGAAGTGACTTTCTTTGGAAACAATTCAATCTTTTGCTGGAATAGGCTTGAAAATTGGTAAAAAATTTGAATGCAGCAAAGTTGGGGTGGGGAAATGCAAGAGGTGTGTTTGGCCAATATGTGGTAAAGGAAATACAACAAAGAAAGCTGAGCTTTTATTTGTTAATTAAGCTGTCGAGCCTTTGAATTCACAAACGCGTTTCATTATTGACTTGGCAAATTATTTATGATTTGTTATTTCTCTTTGTCCTTCCTCAAACCGACGGTTCCAGGTTTGAAGAATCTTGCTCATGCCTTTTGAATTATCCCCTTGGCATGATTCTATAACATACATATTTTTAAATCTGCAGGCTTCACTATGTATACAGGTCTTCTGCAACCTTTGTACCTAGGTTGAGGTCACAGTCCCCTCCAAGGGATTATCACCAGATCTCCTCTCGCTGGTTTTCTTTAAGTACCATTCTTGTCATTGTGCTTCTGCACTCACTGAGTCTTGTATTGGTATTTTTTTTTAATTACTGCTCTCTGTTAGGAACTTTTTGTGGGGAGAATTGAGGAGTCTTGCAACATTTTTATTAAAAGAAATAAATGTACCATTAATAAGATTGCAACCAGAACCTGGATCTATGCGAAACAAGCAAATAAGAAAGGGGGGGGGGGATGACCAAATCCACCCTCCCCCACTCCTCTTATGCTCCTTTCCCACCTTGTGCCTTCATTTGCAATAAAATTAAAGAACTCGGGGGAGAGCTTAGCTAAGTGGATAATTTGTAACAGCTGCCGCTTTTCCAAGGTGACATTTCTACAGCTGTCAAGGAAAGCAGAGAGAGAGAGAGAAAACTTTGGGTGCAGTCTGTAATGCGCTGCTCCTACATAATCAGCATTTAAATAACTACGACTTGCATGGGACCTGTTCTCAGTGGATAATATGGCCCAGACAGGAATGTGTTCAGGGGAAAATATGGAGGTAGTTCGTGCAATGACCTCTCTGAAAACCAGTAGCCTTGTGCTCTGGGAATGTATTGGTTGTCCAAAACTTGGTGTGAATGTTCACATCTCAGTGGCAACAATCTCAAATGAATTTTGTGAATGTCTGAAAGCAGTCTTATTTTCCTATTTTTTCCCGGTTATCACTAGTGAATCCTGACCAGCTCATCCGGGCGACTGGCAGCATTTCCTGGTGTGTCTCCGGGTTCTTTGAATAGTCATGAGGCCTGTGGAGAGTTCACTAAATTGTAAAAACTCACATAATGCAGAGATGAAACCCCGTACTGAAAACGGTTGCTTTTCACAGTCCATGACGTGATTTCCATTAACTTTAATGGGATTAAAGGTCATCAAAGCACACAATGCAGCAACCTAGCTGAAGCTAACGCAGTTCTGGATCTGGTGAACGCCTGGATGGGAACCACCTAGGAGCTTTGTGCATGAGCTTGCTAGAAGAAAGGTGCAAGAGAAATATTAGAGTAAGAGCTTCTGTAATTTAGTGTGAGTGCATAAGTTGTAGTCTACGTTTGCATGTGATGCTAAGCCATAGATGAGCCGCAGCAGAGGTGGTTTTAGAATGGTGCAACCAGGGCAGCCATACTGTAGGGGGCACCACAACAACTTTGTAGAACGGAACTTGAGAGGTGGTATGTGCCAAATTGTAGTGTTTCACAGGGCCCTGCCAAAATTTGAGAGCCCAAAGTCTGTCACTGACCACAGTGAACCTTTGGCTCACACTCCTCCTCCTCTTGAGGAGCTTTCACTTGAACCACAGTTGAACGCTATGTCTGGCAATGTTGATCTTCCAGTTCCTGAAACAAGCCAGCCGTTTTAAACTTTGGCTTGAAGTTGGCTTGTTTCAGTGAGCTATTCTTATCTGGTTTTGCATGTCACAGCAAGCTGTGGTTAATCCGAGGGAGAGATCTTCTGAACTCCCTCTCTGGAGGTCCAGTAGAGTGGCCAAGGGCAGGGAAGGCATGCAACCCTATGGCTCGCTTTTAGAGATCCTCATAATACTAAACCGTGGCTTACCGTGGTACACCGGGAATGTGCTGGTGCTCAGAGAGGAGTTGGCAGCCTCTCCGGTCTGTACTTCTGCCGTGGTTGGATTATATCGTAAGCCAAGTCTTGATGGTGGCGTGAGAGTGAAAAAGACCAGATAGCAGACGTGGTGGCTGTGAGCTCCATGGAATCATGGCAACCCCTTATTTGGCTTACTGTAATGTGCAACCAGGGCCTAAGTGTAAATGAGGCCATAGCCTGTTTTCTGACTCTGTACTAACTTGATTTCAACATTTTTAGACTCGCTGTGGCTTAACTGTCCCCCAGATGTAAGAAACTTTGCTTGCACAACTCACAGGTTTTGAGCGAGGACGGAAGTCACCTGGGCACCTACATAATTTCTGTTTCAGTCCTGTTTCATCACCTGTCTAAAACTTGAAATGTATGCTGGGCTGTTTTGTTGTCCGGACCACATGCATTGGTTGTGTGTGTGTGTGTGTGTGTGTGTGTGTGTGTGTAGGCAGTCGGAACTGTTTGTTATGGGGCTGAAAATGTTTGTTATGGGGTTGGAGCTGTTTGTTATGTGGCAAACACAGGTTTCCCAACTTTGGGTTTGCCTCGTGATGCCAATGCAGGGCAGGGAAATTTTTCAGGAGAGGATTAACAGGTGGGAAGGAGTTCTTGCGATTCCACCCTACCAGTTCTCCTCAGCAAGTTCCCCCTGGGGTCAGTTTACTTTTTTGCCTCCCTCCCTCCCTGTGCGACTCTGCACAGCTTGCTGATCTGGGTGTGCTTTCTGACTGGAAAAAGAGGCAAGGCTTGAGCAGTGATACCAGCAGCCACCTCTGGGCCTGGCAGTTCTGCTCTCTATATTGAGTATGACTGAATGGTCCATTCAGCCACAAAAAGGAAGTTGAACCATTCAGTCCAACATAAGCTGAGGGGAAGCAGGCAACACAACAGCAGTGAACCATTCAGAAATGTTGTGGGCTTTGGGCTTCCAGAAACTTCTATTTCTTGTGTTGTGCTAGGAGTTCTCTTGTAGGGTACTCTAGCACAGAGTTTTGGAATTACGTATACAGATACTTGTGCCTTCTCTCCCTTTCACTCTGTCCCCAAATTTGTGAGCAGTGTTTACACTAGATGTTGCAAAGAAATGATGTGCTCGTGGACAATGGAGACATGCAACAACTTGGGAAGATTTCCAGGGAGTAGTCTTGGCAAATTTGGTGACCCCACATGGCTGCTTGGTTTCTGAAACATACCATACTTCAGAGTTCCTGTTAGTTCAGAGTATTCGCTCTTACGGGTAAAGGTCTACCTCAGATTGTGGCAAGTAGCTGAGTTTGGAGATTTTTCTCTCTCTCTTTTTCGTGCATGCAAATCCTACAGTCTGCAAAAACTCTGTGACTGGTTTTGATCCCAGACTGCTCGTCTAACAGGAGGCTTTGAAACCCTTTTGCACCGTCCATCAAAGGAAACGTCATGAAGTGAAATGCATGTAAACCTCCGACTGAAAAGCTCCGACTTCTTAAACTAATTATGTAGAAAGAGATTTTAAAAGATGAGTGATGTTTTCCAAGTATTAGCTACTGTGACTCGTCTGCAGAGCTGACCTCTTTCAAATAATCTCTCACAGTGTAGAGCTTGGTACATACCGCACTAATCCTCTGGGGTAACAATTGTACCCTGTACAAGTAGACTGACTGACATTTTATACAGTCTTAAGACGGAAAGTGTTGGGGAACGAGCAAAGTTGAAACGGGGAAAATATTTCACAGTAGCCAAAGCCTTCCGACTAATTTGGAGTTGCTGCCTCACTAGAGTACCTTAAAGTACGGTGGGTTTTTTTAAAATGCCAGCGAGGCAGAGAGGTGGGAGTGAGGGCAAAGAGGAAGGAAGCTGTGATGAGATGGAGGACTGGGTTTTCAAAGGCACAGTTGAGAAGTTGCAGAACAAATTTGGAGGAAGTGCGGAATAATTTCTCCCAGACTTTGCAGGCAACAGGAGTTACTGCTTGCAAAGTGGGAGAAGCAAGAGTGGGTACCTTTGCCTTTGCTATGTATGGTGATTATATATATATATATATATTAATCACTTTTTGTTTGCTGCTATAAAGGTGGGATATAAGTAAACCCTAAGTGAAAACGATGTGTTTGTTTGAAGACCATTACCCGTAGAGGATTCTTCTGCAGATTAGGCTGGACTGGTTTATTTATTTTTTTAAAGCAAGACAATTTAAACCATTAATTTAGGCTTCAATCCTACACATATTGGGAGCAGTTGAATAAATTGTTGACTTAAACTGAGTAAACCTTCACGGAATGGGCTGCAATATCACAACCGAGTTTTGAAGTGTGATTTGTGTTTGTGTAAAAACGAGCCGTGGAGAAAACTTTGATTCAGGTTTAACATCTGCTTAACTCTCTTGAACAAGTTTGCATAAAAACTTGTTTTAATTTGAACTAGTTTGTTGTTTTTTTAAAAGACTATTTTTAAAAATCAGTTTTAAAACTTTATTATTATTATTAAAGTTAATACTTTTGAAGTTTTTAAGCTTAAAAATGTGATTGATTTTTATCCATCTATGAAACACAAGCTGTGGTTCAAATTTTGTATGGTTGGAATGTCCTCTTGTCAAACCTCAGAGCTGTTCCTACCCATAATAACTTATTATGCTGTTCTTGAATAACACCAGCAGGCCACTTCAAGGAAGTTCTCTTCAAACGTTGAAATGTTGACTCATCCTGAAAGTAAAAATTAATTGCAAGGTACAAAAGTTGCCTCAGTGAAGAAAGAACATTTGCAAGTGATAGCTCAGGGGGCGATAGCTTAGTTATTTCTCGGTCACAATTTTCACAGCAAGCTCTTTTCTTTTTACATCAGGTTAAGTGCAAATCATATTTCCGATGTACAGGCTGTGAGTGCTGCTTATTATGTAGCCGAAAGGGCACACTGCTTATACACAAGAGAGATGTACAGACTGGCTTAGGGAAGCCTAAGTTTGCAGAACTACCAAAAAAACCCACCCACGTTTTGGTGAAAACCTCAAGGGGGAGATCCGAAAACAGGGGCTTGAGTGTATTCAGCGACTGCAGAATATTGGCGGGCAGGGGGCAGAATGGATTGGAGTGTATTCTATGTCTGCCCTAGGAAGGCATGGCTGGCTGAAGCACAGAACAGCAGGCCTGCACAGCTGCAATGTTGAAAATTTCGGGAGCACAGAAGATTAATGTTGACCAACGCAATGTTTTGGGCGGCAGTGACCACTTGGAAGTTTGCACTTCCAGTTTTTCGTGTTTGTGGTCGCCCGTTGCTCAGGGGCCCTTTCTGTAAACAGAACTTAAATGTTGTGACAGAGTGGAGGGATGCTGCATACAAACTCTAAAATTATATAAGGTCATGCCTGCATTTTCAGATTCTGATAAGATGACTTTGCATTCTTAATGCTAAACTGTTGGACTGTGCCAGGCTGACAAGCAGCCACTCTTCCGGGTTGGCTATTATGGGTAAGAATTGCTCATAGGCAATCAGGAGGGGAAGCTCTTGTAAATTGGGAGAGAGTCGGTCCTTTTTTTCTCCCCTTCCAGAAGGTCAGATTGACACTGATGCATGTGTGGGCAAGTAGGGTAGATAACTCTTTTGTTGAGAGAGTATCTTTATGGGGCTGATCTTAAACATATACCGCTGTAGGCAGAGACTCATGTGCCTGAATGCTGTCTGCATGTGGAGGAAAATAAATATTATATATATACCTACACACAGAAAACAAATTGTATTGGAGAGAACATCCTAGTCTTATCCATGTAGAGATCTTTTTATATCTATATAGGGGAGATTTCTATAATCCAGTGGTGTCCAAACATTTTTCAAAGAGGGCCAGAATTGATGAAGTGAAGGGCCATGAGGGCCGACTGAAGGGACTACCAGAGTTGTTAACCTTTTTTTAGGATTGAAGTTGTTGAGCTTTTCTTATGATTTTACCCCAAAGTTGTTGAGGTTTTTTTAGGGTTGAAGTTGTTTTTAGAATTTTACTCCAGGAAATAAACTTACACAGGGACTGGATTAAACTGACCGGTGGGCCGGGTTAGGCCCAAAAACAGACTAATCTGATCCTTGACCTTTGGTCCTCCAGATGTTGCTGAACTACAACTCTCATCAACCAATGGCCAGCACCATATGCAATGCTAGAGGTTCCCCAAACCAGATGTGGTACAGTCCAATGTTCCCCATTGAGATTTTTGGCTGGGTGAGCTTTGGAACCTGTGTCTCCACTCTAACCATTATACCACTGCAAGTTTTTGGTTTTTTTTAATCTGGACGGTAAGGACGGGTTCTTTGACTGCTCTGCCGTTAAGAAATTCTTTCCCACTGAACAGAGCCAGAATATATTCCAGAACTGATACCAGGCATTTTGGTTGGCATTTGGTGAATGTTGGCTTGTTGCTTCTACATTTATGCTTCCAACTTTTAAAGCTACAGTGGTACCTCGATATACGAACTTAATCCGTTCCGGAAGTCTGGTCCTAAACCAAAGTTGTTCTTAAACCGAGGCACACTTTCCCTAATGAGGCCTCCCGCTGCCAGTGCCCTTCTACCATTCGGCTTCCGTTCATAGACCGAGGTAAAGTTCGCTAACCAGAACACTACTTCCGGTTTTGCGGAGTTCTTATACTGAATAGTTCATAAGGGCTGTTCTTAAACCGAGGTACCACTGTATTTTTTATTTTGTCTGGATTATGTAGGTGAGAATGCATCTTTCTGTAAGTTAGCTGATTTTAAAATTCTTGTATGATTTTTATTGCATTATGTAGAACTGTTGTAAAACATAGATAGATAGATGATAGATAGATAGATATCAATATAGATCTATAAACATGATTACAAACAAATACGTAAAATAATATCTAGTGAACCAGATTTGGTCATATGCCACTGATTGGTGATTGGTACCCTGGAGATTGATAACAAATGGTTTCAGGGGGGTTAATATACCTCTGTGCCTTACTTTGCTCGTCTTCCTGGTCATGCTTGGTCTGACAACTATGCACACAAGAGAAGTGAGCATGGGATAAATATGTGTGGAATGGAGGTGGGGACTGCATTTCCACGGATTGGATGGAGCTGCTCAGCTCTCCTGCTTGCTCTCACTTCAGAGGACACACAGGACTCAGCTATACAGCTGCAAACAAAATGTTTTAAGTGTGTTGTAAAGCGCATTATACGAATGCGACACTAGATGGCGATGGTGAGCTATGGCAAATTCCATATATTTTTCAAATTTATTTTTTTTAAAAGCATTTTTACAACTTTTTTTTATACATGTCTAGATTCCAGCATAGAGTGAGCTGATGGTACAATGTCTAGAAAGAGAGGGAAATGTGGAAGGACTGAAGCAGGGAAAATTAAGGAAAGGATAAGGGAACAGGGCTAGAACTCCTGCTTTCCCCAAGCAACCTATTCCAGTCTGTGAAATGTCATGTAGGCAGTATCTAGTTTTATACATTGATCATCCCAAAAGCAGTGATAGTGCAGTTCTGCTGGCACAGTGGCAATTCCACTTGCTGTTCTACCCCCCTCTTGCACATTCCCCAAATCTTATTCAGTGGTTTCTCACCATTGGAATATTAATAATATTTTTTAAATTTATATCCTGCTCATCTGGCTGGGTCTCCCCAGCCACTTTGGCCAGCTTACAACATGTACAAAAATACTACAAAACATCAAAATATACATAAGCAACAAACAAATAAATCAATAAAAATCAATAACAAAAACAACCTAATTATAAATAACAATAATAACAACAATACTCAAATTAAAATAACTGCCAGTTCCAACTAAACATTTAACCAACACCGACCCGACAAAAACAAACCAGAGGAACCAAAATTGGAATCGTTTAAAACATTTAAAACATTTTAGCTAGTTGTCCCAACCCAGCAATGTCCCAGTGGCCTTCCAGGAGCCCCTTTTAGCTGTTCAAGGTGAGTCTGAGCCCCGCCCCAAGTCAGGTGGAAATGGGCCTTGCAGCAGGGAGCAGGTCTTCCTTCCAGGACTCACGGCAGCAGCAATGTCGCCCTCAGCTTCCCAGGAGCCTTTGGAAAGGCGTGTGGGGAGCTGCAGAAGAGAGACAGAGAAAGTTCTGTTTTCATGAGCACATGCGCCTTGCGCTAGCAGAATGAGATCTTTGGATAGCACCTCAAGTCCTCCATCTCATTCCTTCTGCTCAGTCTACCTTTGGCGACTTGATGCCTCTTCTCAAATTCAAATGGTTGGGATAATGGCAGAGCTCATGGTGAGAACATTAACACCCACCAGATCTCTGCCCCCATCTGCGTGATCTATGTTGTAATTTTAGTTATAGGGCATTTGTCTTTGTAAATACCACATCAGAGAAGCTACCCCGAGAGAACTTAGGCCAAGGCAGTCTTGCACATTGTTAGCTATTCAAAGACCATTTTCATGTACCAACTGTTAAGACCATTTTGTTATTCAGGGACATTTTTACTTATGTATCCGTTGCCTTAACGCTGTCTGTTTTGCAGCGTTGACTTGAGCACTCTCTGGCTCCCCTGGGTCATGGGGTAATTTTTCTGTGTGCAGTCTCCTGCAGAGCTAGAAGGATGAAGGGTAAGCTGAAGTTTTGACTTCTACAAGTTTTACATTAAAAAAGGAAACTCAGTTATGTGTAATATTGGAAGGACAGGCCTGTGTGTCTGGTAAAGGTAAAGGGACCCCTGACCATTAGGTCCAGTCGTGGCCGACTCTGGGGTTGCGGCGCTCATCTCGCTTTATTGGCCGAGGGAGCTGGCTTACAGCTTCCGGGTCATGTGGCTAGCATGACTAAGCCGCTTCTGGCGAACCAGAGCAGCGCACGGAAACGCTGTTTACCTTCCCGCCGGAGCAATACCTATTTATCTACTTGTACTTTGACGTGCTTTGAACTGCTAGGTGGCAGGAGCAGGGACTAAGCAACGGGAGCTCACCCCGTCGCAGGGATTTGAACTGCCAACCTTCTGATCGGCAAGCCCTAGGCTCTGCGGTTTAACGCACAGCGCCACCCACGTCCCTGTGTGTCTGGTGCAGTATGATAAAAGCTATAGGTGGCAACAACAAGAGACATACCCTCAGTTTAAATTAATGGACCTAAGCCGGTCATGCCGATGAAATTTCAATGGGTCTACTCTGTGTAGGTCTAACATTGGCTACAGTTCTCTCTTTCCACCCCCTTGTCTGAATACCTGCATTCTAAGTAGGACCTGGTTTTTCTAATGTGTAATCCGCTGGGTAATTTCTGAACAGCAACTGATTTTTATTTCCAGAAACTGATTTTTATTTCCAGAAACTGATTTTTATTTCCAGAAACTGATTTTTATTTCCAGAGAGTCTTGCGTGTTACTGTTTGGTACATACCCCACCAACCCTCCATTAGCAACTAAAACAAGAGAGCAGGTTTCTGTAGCTGTGAATTGGGTAGAGGCTGGCAAATTAGCACAGATGATCCTGTCTGGCAACTCTCCCAAAACCCTTGGCCCGCCAGTTAATTTGCTTTTTAATACCTAACAAACATGTACTGAAAATTAATGCTAGGCCTAGCCAGAACACCTGTAGGCATTTCTGTAGCACAAGGCTAGAAATTTGTGCGGTCTTGAGCTTACTGATAATGAGAACCTGCAGCAGCTGATCTGCTTCAACCTGCAGTAGAGAGAGAATAATTCAACATTTTAAGTAACTGAGTGGAGAAGGAAGCCTTAAAAGCAGTAGCCTCGAGAAATATGTGTTTGCTGGGATGCTTGAAGCCCGAGTCACAGTTTTGTGTTGTCCGATACACTGTGTATGCTTTACTCGTACTTCATTATAGGTCAAACACAAGTGTCATAGAATCATGGAATTGTAGAGTTGGAAGGGACCTTGAGGGTCATCTAGTCCAACCCCCCCTGCAATGCAGGGATCTCAGCTAAAGCATCCATGACAGATGGCCATCCAACCTCTTGCTTAAAAGCCTCCAAGGAAGGAGAGTTCACAACCTCTCCACTGTTTGTTCCATTGTCGAACAGCTCTTACTGCAAGAAAGTTGTTCCTGATGTTTAGTCAGAAACTCCTTTCTTGTAACTTGAAGCCATTGGTTCAAATCCTTCCCTCCAGAGCAGGAGAATACAAGCTTGTCCCCCTCTTCCACGCTCCCCTTGATATCAGGGAGTCAAATAATTATTTAGCAATATCGACTTCTAGCCTTGGGTCTGGTGTGATGGTTGCTGCAGTGTGACGGAAAAATGTTGTGCCGGACTGGCTTGACACACGGAAGTCTGGTCCCGTTCCAGTTTGTGCAGGGAGGTTGAAGATTCCTGTTGTGGTGTGGAAGGTAGAACAAGTTTGGATTTGGATTTGATATCCCTCTTTATCACTACCCGAAGGAGTCTCAAAGCGGTTAACAATCTCCTTTCCCTTCCTCCCCCACAACAAACACTCTGTGAGGTGAGTGAGGCTGAGAGACTTCAGAGAAGTGTGACTAGCCCAAGGTCACCCAGCAGCTGCATGTGGAGGAGCAGGAAAGCGAACCCGGTTCACCAGATTACGAGACTACCGCTCTTAACCACTACACCACACTGGCTCAATTCACCCAATCTGTTTAGTAGGCCAGTGTATAGTCCGAAGAAGACCACCACTCCTATCCCTGCCCCCAAGATAATGGGACTGGAGAGGGGCTGCTGTTGCTGCCACCCCTTTAAATTAAGTAGAAGGGTCAGTGATGCTGCTTTTCCGCTGCTTTTCCGCAGGTTCAGCTGAGGAACACTGCCTTAATTTGGGGCGGACGTAGATGGAAAGTTGACTTGTTTCTTTTTTCCTGTCCTTAACCCATTTGCCTTGAAGCAGCTTGGAAGGTTGCACTGCTGCAACTTTTTTTATATATAACTTAATTTACCTTCACTGGCTTCCTCTTTTTCAGGACTTAAAAACATGTTATATTTACTGCACAGCAGTGGAATGAATACTGCCAGCCAGTTCATAGGGCTCAAGCTATTTCATATGTTTGTTTTAGCTTTTGGAGGGTCAGGGCAAGAAGGTATTTTTTTAAAATCCTTTTCTTTGCCATCTTTCAAAGCAGGTCTACGCTTTGTGCCCTGTTACTATTATTATTGACATTCACTGTGGTGTGTGTGTGTATGTTTTAAGTAAAATATCTTTAGAGCCTTAATAGTATACCATTTAATCTGCTATTGCTGGTGTTTTTCTTCCAAGGTCATTAAATTTTTATCGGTTCCTCACTGACAAATTATAAGGAGATTGGCATAATTATAGGGAGATAATCACCTTTCAACCGCAGGAAAGATTTCTCATGAAATGCTTGGGAATACATTTTAAGGAAGGCATTGAGCTATAGACATGGTCTTGGGGTTAAGGGAGGCTGAATTTCTTCTCTCTGCCCCTCCCTTCTCTTAAGAATTTACAGAGATTGTTTTGTAGATCACAGAGCACTGGGAGTTCTTTGGTTTCCTTTTAATCCCAGCCAATTTGCTGCACTACCTATTGTTTTGTTAATAACCGATGTTTGTTTGCTGTTCAAAAACAATACTTGAAAAAAGTTTTCTTCTCCAAGAATCCCAGTCTTCCAAGGAACTTAAAGGGTAGAATTTCCTGCCAAAGTTTTTGTCCTTGTTAATCACTTGAGTGAAAGGGGGGGGGGGGGGACAAGTGAAAGAATTGCAGATGCACAAGAGAGCTAGGAACCATAGAATTGTAGAATCCGATATTTTGGTCCAACCTCTCAATGCTGGAATATGTAGTTGTCCCATATGGGGAATCGAACCTGCAACCCTGGCATCATAAACACCATTCTCTAACCAACTGAGCTATCCAGTGGTGAGAGAGGAAAGCTTCAGATAATAAAAACTTAAGAGCAACTGGATATAGCTGGCATATATACCCACCTTAACCCCAGCCAGCCATGGTATTATCTTTAGCATTTGCATGTAGACAGGACCGCTTCATATGTTACTGCAGCAGACATGTTTCTTGTATTTATACTGGTGCCCACATCGAAAACACGTGGCGTGGAGATGCACTCCCAAGTGCAACTGGTTCCTTAGCTCAGGCCTAGTACATGGTTGGATACATGACTCCCCTTGGCTCTGTACCTGCCTGCTCAGCAACTTGTTTCCCTCTGAGGATAGTGGGCCAGCACCTACGATTTTCACTGATTACTTCCTGTGGTGATCACACAGAGTCCCCGGACGTTTCACTGTCTATTGATCCCTGTGCCACCACTTTATTTCCTGCTGCCACCACCTAGGCCCTACCTGGTAAAATACTGAGTCCAGTCAGGGTTAAATTGGAACATAAACTTCTGTTTGTTTATTGCAGTTTAACAAGCGTGTGGTTTCATAAACGGTATCAGTCAATTACAGTCATGGGGTGCCTATCCAGACCTATAACTTCCACTACCTGACTCACTCACTCACTCAACCACCTCTCAGATATTTACTTGTCTTCCTAGCTCCTAACTGTTCCTGACTCAACTTATTTCGCTGCACTAACTCAACCTACCCACAGACTCTATCCCAATTCACTCCCACTCCAACCAACCACCCAACTCCCAACAAACCCCTCCCAGAGCTGGTTTTATAGTCCCTCTGACTCCACCCCCTGGGTTCTGATTGGGTAATCCGTTTAACTATTTCACCTCCAGCACTCTCATATGTTAACGTCACACTTCCATGTTGCTTTTCTGTGCCTGGAGGGAACACTGGAAGTGAACCTCATACAGATCCTGTATGAGGATCACAGCACACTTAAGCCAAACCGTTGTTTAGCATGGAAGTGTGGGCTCTGAGAAAGGCAATCTGATTTTTCTCTTCCCCTGTCATTCTGCTGCTTTGCTGAGTTGAGCCATAGCCTAGCTTAGTGTGCTGTCTGAACTGCCACGAGCCTTGGTTTGGGCAACTAAACAAGCCAAACCATGGTTTAGCTCAGCACAGCGGCAGGACAACTGAGGAGATCCCAGCCACTAGGCCTCTCCCATCTTGGAAGCAGGAAGTAGCCTACTGAATTTCACTTCTCTTGCACGCAAAGCAGATGCTTTACCACTGAGCTGAGGCCCTTCCTGAACTCACAACAAGCACCATCAAAATACACAACATTTGTGTGTGTGTGTGTGTGTGTGTGTGTGTGTAGGGGAACAATTTGTTGCAAGACATCGCATAAGACAAAACTCTCAATTCAGTAAATGTAATGAAAGCTTAATCTCTTTGACTAGGTTTTGTTGTTGTTGTTTAGTCGTTTAGTCGTGTCCGACTCTTCGTGACCCCGTGGACCAGAGCACGCCAGGCACTCCTGTCTTCCACTGCCTCCTGCAGTTTGGTCAAACTCAGGCTGGTAGCTTCGAGCACACTGTCCAACCATCTCGTCCTCTGTCGTCCCCTTCCCCTTGTGCCCTCAATCTTTCCCAACATCAGGGTCTTTTCCAGGGAGTCTTCTCTTCTCATGAGGTGGCCAAAGCATTGGAGTCTCAGCTTCACGATCTGTCCTTCCAGTGAGCACTCAGGGCTGATTTCCTTAAGAATGGATGCATTTGATCTTCTTGCAGTCCATGGGACTCTCAAGTGTCTCCTCCAGCACCATAATTCAAAAGCATCAATTCTTCGGTGATCAGCCTTCTTTATGGTCCAGCTAGGTTTATGGTTGACTAGGTCTTTATGGTTGACTAGGTTAGTGGTCCTCAAAGGGTGTGGCAGGAAAGAATGGCAAATGTGGGAGGAAGATTCAAGGACAACCAGTATTATATTTGGGGAATGCTTCATGTTGTTATGTAGTGACATTGTTTTATACCTTCTGGATGCCTAGTTGTCATATCCTAGTTGTATTCTGTGTTATAAAACAAGCACTGCCAGTTGCTTCTTTTTTGTTTTCTCACCCATTTCTTATCAATAAAAAAAGTTGGTGGAGCATGAGCGAATTTTTATTCGGAAAGTGTGGCCAGGAGAAAAAAGCGAGAGAACCATGGGACCTCCTGGTATGCCCCGCGGAGGACCTTAAGGTTTTGGAGGTCCCAGGTTGCAAGGTGGTTAGATTGGTCTCGACTAGGGCCAGGGCCTTTTCAGTACTGGCCCCGACTTGGTGGAACGCTCTGTCCCAAGAGACTAGGGCCCTGCGGGACTTGACATCTTTCCGCAGGGCCTGCAAGACAGAGCTGTTCCGCCTGGCCTTTGGTTTGGACTCAGTCTGACCTTTATGTTTCCCTCCCCTTACGGTTTTGATCTATGGGCTACTTTTAAAATGAGGCTGCATTTTAACATGTATTTTAAATTGGCCCCCCCCCCCATTATATTTTTACTGTAATTTTACTGCTGTTAGCTGCCCTGAGCCCGGCTCTGGCCAGGGAGGGCGGGGTATAAATAATTTATTATTATTATTATTATTATTATTATTATTATTATTATTATTTAGCTCTAGTCTTCCTGCAGTCCAAGGAGTCCAGAGCAGCTTGGCCTACATACAATTCAGATTGGTTAAAGCCTTATCCCTGGGCTAGAAGGGGAAGGGGCAAGGATTGCTTGGGGAAAAGTCTGCCAGGCCTTCCATCTGCTTGGTGCTGTTGTTATGGTGCTTCCTAAGGCTGGCAAGTCACCTGTGGAAAGTCACCTGGTGACTCTCTGGGGATGGGTGTTATCCCAGAGGCTTCCAGTTGCTGATAGCTATTGTAAGAACTCCCTGTAGGGAAGTGGGGTGTAAACACAGTCTGCTGCTATAAAGATCTCTGCAGAAGACACTGGTGTGTAAACACAGACTGGTGCCAAAATCTAATGCTGGGGCTTTGGTGATCGACACCCCCCCAAAGAAAGAAGATGTTTAGGCTGAAATCTTATACCAGCTTACCTAAGTCCTCTTTACCAAGGAGACTTGCTTCTAAGTGGAAACATATAGGATTGCACTCTTAGTTTGACAAAGTTTGAGCCCTTTGGAAATCTCCTGTCCGCTGCTGCAATGACCTTGGTTAAAAACAAAACACCGTAATAACATGGTCCGAAGCATGCTGAAGGGATAGCTTTAGGCATGCTGTAATTTTCTAAGGACAATACCACAGTAATAAGCCAAAGCTTATTTAAATCATCTGTCTCAATTTCCTCGGTTGATTAGCGATAAATTACCTGATTAAATGGATTTGCATATTGCTGAAGCATTTTTTTTGTAGGTGGCTCTTTGATGCAGAAGGGGAGTGTGGAAACTTAGAACGTATTAAGCAAAAGCCACCCGTAATTGTTACATGGACAAAAATATAATGATAATAATAATAATCCTTTACATTCCACATTAGAGTAATTCACAAGAACTCACATAGCATCATAAAATATGCAAGTGGGCTCTTTAACACTCAGCCCTCCTTAATTAAACAAAGAAAGCTTTAGTTGATCACCGAATTAAAGGTTCCGTTCTAAAACTCTACACAGTAACAGTTAAAGTAAGTCAAGTATCCGTCCATCAAGAACTGTCCATGGTTTGCTGTATAAAATGTGAGGATCACAGCAAACCTACAGAATCACATTTTTAAAACATTGACAAGCTTATGCCCCAGCAAAACCAACAGCACAGAGCCTAAGTTCATTTCAGCTAGGACTACAGTGCAGTTCTATATAGTACATTGCTCCCATATTGTCGTTGTTGTGTTTCTGTGTGCAGGCTATTCAGACAGGCCTTTAGCGGCTTATGAGGCTGACTGCTGAGTCGCTGCCAGGGCAGTTGGTACATTAATGCTGGCTTTAAATGTATTCTAATGCATTTTAACTATTGTTTACCAGTTCGTTTTTATTCCTTTGTATCTTATAACAATGTTTTAAAATATTATAAGCTTCCTTGAATCCCAGCTTGGAAGGTGGGATATAAATACATTAAACAACAACAACATATAAGTCTACTTAAAGTAAGCCCAATTGATTTCAGAGGAATTCAGTTAAGTGTGTGCTTAATATGGTATGTGCGTACTTAAAATGGAATGTTGCGTTGAATTAATTGGATTGCACTTTAGTAACTATGTAAGACTGCAGTCCTGTATGAACTTACTGGTGGGTGAACCTATTGACCTTAGTAGGACTTATTTATGAGTCAGGTAAAGGACCCCTGGATGGTTAAGTTCAGTCAAATGCGACGATGGGGTTGCAGCGCTCATCTCGCTTTCAGGCCGAGGGAGCCAGCGTTTGTCCACATACAACTTTCCGCATCATGTGGCCAGCAGGACTAAACCGCTTCTGGTGCAACAGGGCACCGTGATGGAAGCCAGAGCACATGGAAACACTGTTTGCCTTCCCGCCGCAGTGGTACCTATTTATCTACTTGCACTGGTATGTTTTCAAACTATTAGGTTGGCAGGAGCTGGGACACAGCTCACCCCACTGTGGGGAGTCGAACCTTCTGATCGGCAAGCCCAAGAGGCTCAGTGGTTTAGACCACAGCGCCACCCGCATCTCTATTTATTTATTTATGAGTAAGTATGTACAGGCAACACTCTATTTGCACACAAGTCGTTTGCGTGTGTCAGCGGTCACACATAAGCCCGTTCTGCCCTGCCTTGCCCCCTTCTGCAGCCGAAAGCGGCACACATGTCAGCAGTCGCATGTCACTTGGAACACACACAGAATGGTTGCCCCCTGTGTAAATTTTATGGGGTGTGTGGTATCTCCTGTATTAAGAGATTTAGCATTGAATAATAATAATAATAATAATAATAATATATTTATATCTGGCTGAGTTTCCCCAGCCACTCTGGGCGGCTTCCAGCAGAATATATAATGATTCATCCTGTATTAAAAGCTTCCTTAAACAGGGCTGCCTTCAGATGTCTTCTAAAAGTCCTATAGTTGTTTATTTCTTTAGTCCCATGTGAACTGGTGGGTGAGCCTGTTGACCTTAGTAGGACTTACTTATGAGTAAGGTAAAGGTCCAGTCAAATGCGACTATGAGGTTGCAGCGCTCATCTCGCTTTCAGGCCGAGGGAGCCAGCGTTTGTCCACAGACAGCTTTCCTCCAATATTCTTGATGTGCAAATGATTTCATAGAAAAGTTCTGACATTCCCTTTGACCTTATTATGTGACGGTGTGCCTGCACTTCCAGCAATTGTGATTTGGGCCGGGTGGCGGGAGAGTCAAGCTCTGATCTCAGTAAAAATTCAAATCCACACTTGCCGCTGAGCATCAGAATTCGTTTACAACCTGCTCTCTGCGTCTTGTGCGTCTGTTCTCACAATACCATTGCAGAGGAAGACTATATCTGCCTTGGAGAATCACAAATAAAAATCTGAGCCGTGACTCTTCAGAAACTATCGTGGATCCTGAAAGACTGTGGCAGCGAACTTCAGAAAAAGCTAGCTCAGCAGATGAGGTGGGGATCAGCCAGTGTCAGTATTAATACTCTTTCAAATTTGATGGATGGGAGGATTATAAAACTGCAGAGGGAAGTGGAAGCCTAATAGAGCCCGTTTTTTAATTTGTATCCCGTATTCTTTCAGTGGCTCTATGCATCGGATAGAGAGGAAAGCGCAGGTGAGGATGCATTGCTCTGCATTAGCATTATTTGTTGTTGTTTAGTCGTTTGGCCGTGTCCAACTCTTCGTGACCCTGTGGACCAGAGCACGCCAGGCACTCCTGTCTTCCACTGCCTCCCGCAGTTTGGTCAAACTCAGGCTGGTAGCTTCGAGAACACTGTCCAACCATCTCATCCTCTGTCGTCCCCTTCTCCTTGTGCCCTCCATCTTTCCCAACATCAGGGTCTTTTCCAGGGAGTCTTCTCTTCTCATGAGGTGGCCAAAGTATTGGAGTCTCAGCTTCACGATCTGTCCTTCCAGGGAGCACTCAGGGCTGATTTCCTTCAGAATGGATAGGTTTGATCTTCTTGCAGTCCATGGGACTCTCAAGAGTCTCCTCCAGCACCATAATTCAAAAGCATCAATTCTTCGGCGATCAGCCTACTTTATGGTCCAGCTCTCACTTCCATACATCACGACTGGGAAAACCATAGCTTTAACTATACGGACCTTTGTTGGCAAGGTGATGTCTCCTTATGCAGGGAGGCGATTTCTCTCTCGCACCCCTGAGTTAGCATGTTCTAATGTGCCTTATTATGCATACTTATTCCCATGCAACAAGAGGTGAAGGAGCATGCCCAAAATTACTTTCCTCATTTTCCTTTCCCCCACAGGGTATTCTGAAGTTGCAAACAAAACAAAACTTTTTTTTTGCCTCCTCTTCCACATTATACAAGGTGAAGGCTCTGAGCACCCTGCCAAATCAGAGTCCTTGGGAACATGTTCCGTTAGATCCAATCTTACCTTCCAGTTGCCAACACTCCCTGCAACTATTTGGCTTTAGTTTCTTACTTCTAGTAATGTCGACAAATACTTAATTTTCCACGCGGCAAGAAAATGCATTGCATGGGCCATTTAAAAAATAAACTTTCTCTAAACTGAAACTGTGACAGATGCCCAAACCTATTAGTGCTGCAACCTCCTGCTGTCAATTTTCTGGTCTTTATCTGCCCTGTTGTTAGAATTTAAAGACCCTATTGCATCCAGTGTTCCTGTCCAGAGACTATTTTGGTCCTTTTCAGCCCTAGTGAAACTGAATCATTATTGATGGAAGAAGACTCAGCCTGGTGTGTCTGTTCCTGAGCAACTTTGATTCCTGAGTCCTCTGGCGGCAACCCAACAACTGGTTTCCTCCGTTGATGGGGCAGGGTGATTGTGCCACACCACCACAGTTGTCACGGAAAGTGTTTTTTGAATACAGGGTTGTATTCAACTTTTACTCAGAGTCAGCCCGTTGAAATGAATGGACCTAACATTGTGAATTTTGATAGGGCCTAACCCGAGTAAAAGTTAATTGAAGGCAACCCGCGGTTTCCTAGTTTGACAGATGGAGAAGGCGGTGTGCCAAGAAAGAGTGGATTATTTTGACTTAGGTTAGGCTAACTCTGATGATAGCACATTTGACAGGCTCATTTTTTTGCCAGTGTTTATGCAGTTGCTTCCTATAACAGTAGGGAAAGATTATACAGCTTGTATGCTACCTGCTGTCAGGAGCGGGTGCCAGGATGAGGTCACCATTAACTCACACAACTTCAGTGAAGTTAACTCTTTATTCAGAGAAACAAGGCAGCTCAAGAGGCCAGGCCTAATGGGCCCAACAAATCTTCCTGTTGATCTTGCCCCAGTGAGGCAGTTGTGGGGACTGTGGGTCCCTGCCTTCCCACAGTTCCCTAAGTCTCCTCCTCCCCAAGCAATCTGAGACTTCTTTGCCTCTACAGCATTTGCTCCACCCTCTTCATAGCTCTTCTGGTTCTGGGAGACCAGGGAGGAGGGGAGCTGGTCGCAGCATGACGGGGAAATACCCTGACTTCTTCATCAGCCTGACTCAACTCTGTCTCTTGACCTGCTGCTGCCTCCAGTTCTGGACTGCTCTCTTTTACCACTTCAGCTTCCGACATCTCCTCCTCCCAGTCTTCTCCCTCTTTTCCCTCTGACATCCACCACCAATCCCTTGGCTCTGAGTCTTCTCCCCTTGAGGGTCTCCCAGCTGGTGCCTTCCACCACTCCTCTGCATGCAGCCAGTCCATGATACCTGAATGTCATGCCTTGAAACAGCTCCTTCAGTCACTGGTAGCTAAAAGTATACTATTTAAAAGGAAATGGTTAATTTTGTTTGTTGGTTGGTTTGTGTGTTACCGTGAGGGAGAATTTGAGCTACAAGTGCCCATACAGTACCAATCACGAGCGATTGGTACAAAAGATCTGGAAAGTAAGAGAGCTTGTGATTTAGAGGTTGCTGACCCTCAGTGTTCTTGGTTGCAAGCTTGTGAGTGCCTAGAGGGGGTTGGAGGAAGGATGGCGGCCAACAGATTGAGGTTGAATCCTGACAAGACAGAAGTACTGTTTTGGGGGGACAGGGGGCGGGTGGGTGTGGGGGACTCCCTGGTCCTGAATGGGGTAACTGTGCCCCTGAAGGACCAGGTGTGCGGCCTGGGAGTCATTTTGGACTCAAAGCTGTCCATGGAGGCGCAGGTTAATTCTGTGTCCAGGGCGGTTGTCTACCAGCTCCATCTGGTATGTAGGCTAAGACCCTACCTGCCCACGGACTGCCTCGCCAGAGTGGTGTATGCTCTGGTTATCTCTCGCTTGGACTACTGCAATGTGCTCTACGTGGGGAAACCTTTGAAGGTGACCCGGAAACTGCAATTAATCCAGAATGTGGCAGCTAGACTGGTGACTGGGAGTGGCCGCCGGGACCACATAACACCGGTCCTGAGAGATCTGCGTTTCCGAGCACAATTAAAAGTGTTGGTGCTGACCTTTAAAGCCCTAAACGGCCTTGGTCCTGTATACCTGAAGGAGCGTCTCCACCCCCATCGTTCAGCCTGGACACTGAGATCCAGCGCCGAGGGCCTTTCCCTCATTGCGAGAAGTGAGGTTACAGGGAACCAGACAGAGGGCCTTCTTGGTAGTGGCTCCCACCCTGTGGAACGCCCTCCCTTCAGATGTGAAGGAAATAAGCAGCTTTCTTATCTTTAAAAGACATCTGAAGGCAGCCCTGTTTAGGGAAGTTTTTAATATTTAATGCTGTATTGTTTTGAATACTCGATTGGGAGCCGCCCAGAGTGGCTGGGGAAACTCAGCCAGATGGGCGGGGTATAAATAAATTATTATTATTATTATTATTATTATTATTATTATTATTATTATTTAGGACGCTTCCTTACTGCGATACAGGCAAACGTTCAGGAACGGGGTATAAGTCATCCCTCACTTTAGAGCCTCTTGCTCACTCCTAACAAATGGCAGAGCACAGCATCATCGCTGTTGGTGCCGAAACCTCTAGCGAAGCGAGCGACCGAGAGCACCCAAAGTGAGTGGCAGAACTCCCGCTGCCTTGTGACACCTTGGTTGATGATAACCTTGATGTGGTTTGCAGTGAAATTGCTCTCCCTTTTCTCTGCCACAGGATGCGGATGTGTTACTGATGGTGCTAGTCAGGCTTTCTCTCTTAAGTGAGAAGTCAGACATCTTTTTGGGGGGATGTGGGAAGCAGCTGAGTGGAGTACAGGTGAGTGCTAGGTTGGCACCAGCTGCCTGAAACTAAATCTGTCCCTGGAGTAGCTCAGTTGGTAGAGCAGGAGACTCTTAATCTCAGGGTCGTGGGTTTGAGCCTCACGTTGGTCAAAAAGATTCCTGCATTGGACTAGATGACCCTCATGTTCCCTTTCAACTCTACAGTTCTACGATCTATGATTCTGTATTGGCTTAACTAAATTAATATTAAATAATATGGGTATAATCCTATTAGCCCTGCAGCTAATTTCTAAATCAAGACAATGCCTACAAGATGCATGGAGTTAAAAGATACATTTCGATGTCAATGGAGAATTTGATCATTTCTCAGGTAGGGATGCTTGCACTCTACCTGCCAACGGAGGAATTTCATTTACATCTAATGAAAATAAAGTGCTCCTGTCTGCACGATAACTATCAGACTTTACTTCTGCCTATCAGTCATGAGCAGTTCAGTATAGTTTGCAGCTTTATTTTTGCAAGGGTGGTGCTGGGCCAAGGCAGAGTGACCCGGAAAGGAGCAACACTGGAAAGGAGAGAAAACTGTCAGCAAAAGTGTGCAAAGTTCACCTCTGTTAGCTACCCTGGGAACATAAATCTTTATCGGCGGTGTGGGATTTAAAATTTGTAAATAAATAAAACTATCCTGGGTGCATGTTGTAAAAAGAGATCCCATTTGGGCATACAGTTGTACCTTGGAAGTTGAACGGAATCTGTTCCGGAAGTCCATTTGACTTCCAAAACGTTCAGAAACCAAAGCACAGCTTCCTATTGGCTGCAGGAGCTTCCTGAAGCTGCGGAAGCCACATTGGACGTTCAGCTTCCAAAAAAAAGTTTGGAAACCGGAACACTCGCTTCCAGTTTTTGATCATTCGGGAGCCGAAACGTTCAGCAACTAAGCCGTTTGAGATCCAAGGTATGACTGTATTTTAAATACATTTTTCCCCCTCTAGGCAAGAAGGAGCTGCACAGTCAGCCTGGTTGTAAGAATGAAACATTAATGTAAATCAGGGCCTTCTAGCTAGGGATTATGGGAATTGTAGTCCAGAAACAGCTGGAGACCAACGTTTGGGAAACCCTGTTGGCAATAATGCTCTAGTTACATACTGTCATTGTAAGCAACGCAGCCATGCGACTAGAATTGAAGATCGCATCCTTAGAAACTTGCCTGTGGAAGCAAGTCTTCAATTATTGGTTATCATTGTGGCATAGATTACCAGACCATTACCTTGCCCAATGCTTATGGCGAGATGAATTCTCCAGCCTTTGGACCAGTAGAATTCATGCCAAACTCCTGAGCTATGGAATCTCTCCCTTAGATTCCCTAAAACTAGATCAAATCACTGCTCAAAGACTGATCCGCCAAAGACTGGATGACATCGATTTACAGCGAAATTATATGCTGGGGGGAGGTGTTTGTTCGCCCCAGAACATTGGTATCACTTTAACTTACTGCGTTCCATCATACCTCTCCTCCCTTTCGACTGTTGCCCATAGGCTGGCCTTCACCAAAGCGAGGTTTAATGTTTTTCCCTCCAATGTCCTGAGACATAGATTCTCAAAGGGCCAAACCTCCGCCATGTGCGAATGTGATAAGGAGACGCCGGAGTCGCTTCAGCACATTATGTTCACTTGCCCCTTATTCAAGGTGCCACGGGCAAATTTGTTGGGATCAATCATACAGAAACTAGAGGGTACTCCACCAAAATTCCACCTTGCCCAAATCTTGCAGGATAAGGATACCCATACGACCCTGAAAGTGGCTAGGTTCCTGGTCGCTGTCCTTACCCAAAAGCGTTGCCAAGGAGCACCACAAGCTAATTAAGGCGTAGTATGCCATTCCATCTTATAGTATTTTATTGTTATAGTAGTGTTTTAGCGGCTGTTTTTTCCCACGTGCACAGGCTGTTATTTATGTCTTGTTTTTATCTGTATGGGCCTACGGCCGTAATAAATTATTATTATTATTATTATTATTATTATTATTATTATTATTACTGTCATTGTTTAGTGGTTAGACATGCACCATTGTTTAGCAAGTACATGAAGAAGTCTCAATGGGAAACTTGATTCTAAATTGGCCTTCTTTTCTCGTTGATCCAAAGTGCCTTGATTTAAATCAGTCCAGTGACAGGGTGCGTTGCCAATTTATTTTTAACTAGTAGGACGCGAAGGCAAATGATATGCTTCTGAGCTTTGTGCATCGATGCCTTCTTGGTCTTGAAATCTGCGGCTGCGGCTACTTGGGTTTGTTTGGACACAGCATGGCTTTTGAGACCCCACTGAGACTACAGTTTTTCAGCCACAGATATGGCCATGAGGGCACTGGACCTCTTCTCTCTGACTGTATGTTTCCCCTGCCAAAACGAAGAGAGTTTACTGTAATCCAAGTGCGGCTATTTTAATCACTGATTAGCTCATTAATGGAAGTTTTGCATTCACGATACTCGTTAAAAGACTGTGTCTAGTTACAAAAGGTTTTGCAGTTACGTACATAATTCGTTCCAGAGGTCCATTCTTAACCTGAAACTGTTCTTAACCTGAAACACCACTTTAGCTAATGAGCCCTCCCGCTGCCGCCATGCCACTGCTGCACAATTTCTGTTCTCATCCTGAAGCAAAGTTCTTCTGGGTTAATGGAGTCTGTAACCTGAAGCGTATGTAACCTGAAGCATATGTAACCCGAGGTACCACTGTATGCAATTTATCTTTAAAAAAATAAAATGAGTTCCGTATTAGTAAACGGATCTATGCATCGTGTATCTTTATGCTTCATGTCTTTAATAACATTCTATTTACTCATGATCAGAGCTGTTTTTCTAGAAAAAGAGGTGCTGGAACTCACCATGTTCTCCTGTAATGGCAATGGCACCCACCTGAGAGGTGCCTGAACCGAGTTCCGGAGAGTTCCAGCTGAAAAAAAGCCCTGCTCCTTATGCTAAAAGACAGTAGTGAAAGCTCCAGAGACTTAATGCCCCATCTGCTTTTATACATTTAAAGTAGGCATAGGCAAACTCGGCCCTCCAAATGTTTTGGGACTACAACTCCCATGATCCTTAGCTAACAGGACCAGTGGGCAGGGATGATGGGAATTGTAGTCCAAAACATCTGGAGGGCCGAAGGTTGCCTATGCCTGATTTAAAGCATCATCACACCACTTTAAACAGTCATGGTTTACCCCCTCCCCAAGAATCCTGGAAAATGTAGTTTGTTAAAGGCGGCGCTGAGACCTCTATTCCCCTCATGGATAGTGCGGGTGGGACTTTTAAGTTTCAAGAAGAGCTTTACAGCACAATGGGTTAAAAAAGAGAAAAGAATCATCAGACTCTTCTGGTGTTGAAAGGTTTTCTGTTTGAGCCACCTCAGTTCCTGAGGCTATGTGGGAGGCCTTGCTCAGGAAACTTGCTCCTTTTGTAGTAAAAAGGGATGGTTACAAGGAACAGCACTTTAGCAGCACTTGCATTGTAAAACTCTGTTTTGAGAAAGGTAAACAGCCTTGGAATATAAGGAGAATGGTTAGGATTAACCACTCTTCATGGATATCTTGTCTCTGTCTGTGTCAGGGTCTCCCAAACTTGGGTCTCCAGCTTTTTTTCTTTTCTTTTTTGGGGGACTACAACTCCCATCATCCTTAGCTAGCAGGACCAGTGTTCATGGATGATGGGCATTGTAGTCCAAAAAACAGCTTCAAGTTTGGGAAACCCTGGTATATGGTGGTATTCATTGCTTTCATTGTAACTATCCAATATATGGTCCTTGTACCTAATTGAATGTTGTGAGCCTATAATAGAAGATCCTTGATTGGCCATCTATACATTTGAACGAATGAAAAATGACTGGAGGTGAAAAATACAGAGGACCGTTCACATCTCTCTATCTACTTGTTACGGTAGGCGATGGGTAGGCTGAATGTGATTTTGTGAAAGCTCTGTCAAGAGAGAGGAAACATAGAACTTCTTAAATCGAAGGCTAATGGCTCCTCCAAATGGTTGCCCTTTCTAGTGTTGACCAATATTGTATCCCACAAATAGAGCTTTACCTTCTGTAAATCAAAACAAGTTATAAGTGGGGCAGTGGCTCTTCACAGTATTTATTTCCTTGCACTGAGAAAGCATGGGAGACTCTGCATGCCTTTTGTAATATCTGTTTGGTAGCTCACTCGGTAAAGCATGAAACTCTTCATCTTAGGGTTGTGGGTTCGAGTCCCACATTGGGCAACAGATTCCTGCATTGCAGGGGGTTGGACTAATTGACCATTGTGGTCCCTTCCAACTCTGCAATGCTACGATTCTATGAAATATAGAAGCAAACCTTGGAGAGAAGGTGGTAAGCAGATTTTTCGGCTAATCCCGCATTGAATTCCCAAAGAGCAAGAGTTGCACCCTCTCCAAGCTCACGGCATTCTGCCTAACATAACTGATTATCCAAGGAAGAGATGGTCAAATGAGGCCACCTAAAGTGATTTCACTTGGCGGCTGGTGATCTTATGAAACTTTAATCAAGGTATGGTATACTGATTGCTAATAATTTTACTGGGAAAGAGCATTTCAAATTGTGGCAAAGTCTGTACTTTAATGTGGCGTTTCGCCTTGAGATTTTGTATGAACCATGATGAAAAATTGACCCAGCTTAATTACGGAGCCTGACTTCACAAGGAGTTCAGTTAGTGCTGCAAATATACCTGGCCCTTGGATCTCTGCCTGGAGAATAGAACAGACCATGAGAACTCTGAGGTTTGCCATTTGTGGGCTAAGTAACTCTTTAACATTAGCATGGGAATATAGCCAAAATCACTAGTAATATCTCTGGGATTTAGCATAACAGTCCTAGGACCGCATTCTTTGGTATTCCAAATCATATAAACTTTCTGGAAGATGTCATCTGAACTACCAAATAACCTGGTCTCTTAACACTATGTTGAGTATCCAAAAAAGCACAAAACCCCTTTATCTTTCAGTAAGCAATTTGTTAGTGGAGCATGCATCAAATGCATATCGTTACTTTCCCTGCAAGCTGGCAAGATACGTCTGGGGCAAAAGCCAAACACAGTTGTCAAAAGATGCTGTAACTTGTACGGTATCTGAAATACTCCCAAGACACTGCAGATCACCTTTTTGCAAATTGGCTAGGACAGGACGATGCAAGAGGGTAACAGATCCTCTGATGATGATTCCTGTCTCACTTGTTCTTGGTAACGGAGACTAGAAATCCATACAAACATTTTGACTATCTTTTCTGTGACTTCTCATTTGCCAGAAATTAGGTTGTAACATGTAACTTAGATGTGCTCATTGATTGTACTGTATAAATAGGAGATCTGGAGAGAATGCAATAATAAGGGAGGTGGCACATCTTGGTATAGCCTGATGCTTTTAGCCCAAAAACGTTTCTGCACCACTTCCACTTTAGATGCTCCTTTGACAGTAAAGGTAAAGGGACCTCTGACCATTAGGTCCAGTCGTGACCAACTCTGGGGTTGCGGTGCTCATCTCGCTTTATTGGCCGAGGGAGCCGGCATACAGCTTCTGGGTCATGTGGCCAGCATGACTAAGCCGCTTCTGGCGAACCAGAGCAGCGCACGGAAACGCCGTTTACCTTCCTGCCAGACCTATTTATCTACTTTCACTTTGAGGTGCTTTCGAACTGCTAGGTTGGCAGGAGCAGGGGTCGAGCAACGGGAGCTCACCCTGTCGCGGGGATTCGAACTGCTGACCTTCTGATCGGCAAGTCCTAGGCTCTGTGGTTTAACCCACAGCACCACCTGCGCCTTCGACAGTACATTGGGCCAAATAGGCTGCAGCTCTTCACTGCAGTGGTCTTCCTACAATATCCTCTAGAAATAAAAGCTTGCGGGCAAGACTGGTATCTTATGAAAGGATGCTTCCAAATATGCGTTAATACTATAAAACAATTAAATGTCTTCCCAATCCTGCTTCAGATTCCTGATGTCAAATATGCAAACGATGGGCAGTTGTTCCATCTGATTTGCTACTAATAAGCAGCCACTATATGGAGGCACAACCCGTACCTCAGGCTACTTCACTATGGGTTGTATCAAATGCTGCCCATCAGATACAAACCATAGTTCTCCTGGCGCAATGAGGCTTCCTTTTCTCTCTCCCCCCACCCAAAAATCTGCTGTGATTTTGAGGATGATGGGGGGGGGGTAGGCTAGAGGTGAAGGAGGAGGAAAAATATCTGCTACATGCTACAAGTCTTCTTTACTGGAACTGCAGTGTTGGATATGGTCCTGTGCCTTTTGTGTATACATGCGAAATTTTGCACCCCATCCACAAAGCTTTTTGAATGGATTGTCTCTTTCTCTTTCTTCCAGACCCCTAAGTCTTCTTTACTGAAGCCTTTTACATGCTAAACTTGCACAATCACACCCACACCCTCAGCCCCTTAGCAGTGGTGTCCAAACTTTTTTCAAAGAGGGCCAGATTTGATGAAGTGAAGGGCTGTGAGGGCCGACCAAAGTTGATGATTGAAGATTGAAGTTATTGACCTTTTTTTAGGATTAGGCCCCCAAAATGGACCTTGGACATGCCTGCCTTAGAGATTTATTTGGTTTTTGAGGGGGTGCATGTCAATTTTTCTACTTCGGCTTAGTAGAAGCTGAACCTAGATACTTTATGATCCTGAAGTCTATGTTACTTGACAATACTGTCTCTATGCCCCCCTCCCCAATTTTGTTATGATAAATCATAGAAATGCAGCCTTTTTAAAAGAGACTGTTATTACAAGAGGTAGGGGACACGGGTGGCGCTGTGGGTTAAACCACAGAGCCTAGGACTCAGAAGGTCGGTGGTTCGAATCCTTGCGACGGGGTGAGCTCCCGTTGTTTGGTCCCAGCTCCTGCCAACCTAGCAGTTCAAAAGCATGTCAAAGTGCAAGTAGATAAATAGGTACCGCTCCAGCGGGAAGGTAACCGGCGTTTCCGTGCACTGCTCTGGTTTGCCAGATGCGGCTTAGTCATGCTGGCCACATGACCCAGAAGCTGTACGCCAGCTCCCTCGGCCAATAAAGTGAGATGAACACCGCAACTCCAGAGTCGGCCACAACTGGACCTAATGGTCAGGGGTCCCTTTACCTTTACCTTTAAAGGAAATTTTTACACAGAGGAAGTGGGTGCTGGTGGGGGTGAGTGTTTCTGGGGACTGTTAACTCTGCAGACAGGAAGACAAGTTCTTGTGAGTTCTAGTAGACTCTTTCAAACGACCCATGTTTTGTTCTGAATGCCTCCAATTAAACAAACCAACTAAAACCACCTCTCACTTAGACAGCCTGCTGTTTCCATGCAAAAACACACTGCAGTGGCTCTGGGGCTGCACCAATAGCCCATTTCGTACTACAGTATATTACCCTGAGGCTGTTGCTCATTCTTTTGCAGAACTAATGATTCTCAATGACACCTCTAAAGATACTTTATTGCCATGCAAATGGGAGCAGGAGTTTTCCACCAGCCCACCTCTGCAGCAAGAGAAAGGAACTTGCATGTGGAATGCCAGCAACCAAGAAAGTTACTTTAAAAAGCATTAAGAACTTGGGTTGGGGAAAAAGTAGCTTTCTAAAAATGAGGAGCCCATAATGAGGAATTTTTGATAATTCTGGAGTTCTCAAATCCAGCAAGATTGTTTTAAAGCCCATCAAAAACAATGCCTATCAGAAACAATGCATTTAAACATGCTTAACTGCAGGATTACAAATAATTATGCAGAAGCTACTAATCCATATTGTTTTAAAAAGTCAATCTGCCTAAATTTGTATTAAATTTTGTATTGTATCAACAGGTTGGGAGGAGGTGAAGCTTACAACACACACATGACAAACTTATAACTTCCCACCCCAGCACACACAGAGTTTACAAAAACCCATTTGTTTTGTTGTATGGACGCAGTTTTTATTTCCCGAGGGGGAGCTATTATTTAAATATTATTAAATAAATAAATAAATATTATTAAATATTATTAAAATAATTTATTATTTAAATATGGTTTATAGTTGCCATATAGTGAGATACTCATAAGTGAGTTAGAACTTTGACATCAAATAATTTCCATTTAAACTGCATGAATTGGGAATAGAAAATAGCTTTTTGATAATTTCCTGAAAGTGTGATTCCTAAAAGGGATGAATATGGGCTATGCATATAAAAAGAGGTTATTAGCAACGTCACTTTTAGAGGAAACACCACATTCTGAGCATCAGAGAAGACAGCCAGTCTAGATTGTAGAAGGCAACTTAATACCTCTGAAAGCTGGATTGCTCTGAGGTGATTGATATGGTTGAGGAGCAGCAAAACACCCAGAGACCTTGTTCAGAGCTCACATTCGCCTTAGTTTGGGTTTGTCTGAACCCATAGTTTGCTACACTGTACCAAAAAGAAGACAGGTATGTTCTGGTTTGCACGCCACATTAACTGTAGTTTAAAGCTAAACTGGGTTTCTCTCCAAGCAAACCTCTAGTAAGCCTGAGTTTTGGATGACATTACAAGCTAGACACTGGCTTATTTTGTCTGTGGTGCAGCAGGAGCTAGGGAGATGTCCTGTAGGAATTTTTGAGCAGCCTGCACAAGCACACAGCTCATTCACATTAAGCTATAGTTGGTTTTTAAACTGTACGTGCCACAAAAACTAAGCCAGAGCCAAATAAAATCTTGTCTACTCGTTTAGTTCAATCTATGCAATCAATCCGCTATCTGTGCCTACAGAAACAGAAGAGGACATCTGTGTGTGAGAGATAAGAACAGTCACTATTCAATTGGTGATTAAGTCAGCATTTCCAGAATTTAGTGGATTCAGAATTGGAGAATGGTGACTAGTTGTGTTCCTTTGATTTTAGGTAATTGTATTGATAAGTAGATTGTTATTTGGGGATTGCGGTTTCTTTTAACTTTTTAGAAAGCAGTTTTTGACAGCGAAGATCAAGAAGGCAATGCACAATGCTTTCATGCTATTTGCATTGAGGACATTGCGATCATATTTAGATTACCGTATTCTTTGCACCATAACACTCACTTTTTTCCTCCTAGAAAGTGGGAAATGTCTGTGCGTGTTATGGAGGAAATGCCTACGGGTGGCATGCCTACGGATTTTCCTCCTCTAAAAACTACGTGCGTGTTATGGTCGGGGGCGTGCTATAGAGCGAAAAATACAGTATATACTTAACAGTTCCTGGAAAAGGAGTATCATTATGCAGGAGAAATACATATGCTGCTTAGAGAGGTTTGAGCCACATTGTGGATTTTTGCATCCTTGTTTTGTAACCTGCTGGTGTTGTGGATAGTAAATTTCTGCATGCCTCCTGCTTGTGCAGGTTAGATGTGTACATAGGGAGCCATTAGACAGTGCTTGGTGTTAAAAGATTGCAATAGAGTATATTAGTACCAAGTGATTTTGAAGATCATTTAATCGCCATAGCTATTCAAAGGTAGTAAACCAGTGCCTCTTGGAAGTTAAAAGCATATGGGAATTACTTATACCAGACAGCCCCGTTGCATTTGGGAAACTGTGTGATCCGTACTGTGAATTGCCTCTAAAATGTGGTCAATGGTAACCCCATTTATGTTACATAGTGGTCAAACTTGATCATCATCATCATCATCATCATCATCATAATTTATTATTTATACCCCGCCCATCTGGCTGGGCTTCCCCAGCCACTCTGGGTGGCTTCCAAAAAAATATTAAAATACTGTAATACATTAAAAGCTTCCCTAAACAGGGCTGCCTTCAGATGTCTTCTAAAAGTCTGGTAGTTGTTGTTCTCTTTGACATCTGGTGGGAGGGCGTTCCACAGGGTGGGTGCCACTACCGAGAAGGCCCTCTGCCTGGTTCCCTGTAACTTGGCTTCTCGCAGTGAGGGAACCGCCAGAAGGCCCTTGGTGCTAGACCTCAGTGCCCGGGAAGAACAATGGGGGTGGAGAAGCTCCTTCAGATATACTGGACCGAGGCCGTTTAGGGCTTTAAAGGTCAGCACCAACACTGAATTGTGCTCGGAAACGTACTGGGAGCCAATGTAGGTCTTTCAAGACCGGTGTTATATGGTCTCGGTGGCCACTCCCAGTCACCAGTCTAGCTGCCGCATTCTGGATTAGTTGTAGTTTCTGGGTCACCTTCAAATGTAGCCCCACGTAGAGCACATTGCAGTAGTCCAAGTGGGAGATAACCAGAGCATGCACCACTCTGGTGAGGCAGTCCGCAGGCAGATAGGGTCTCAGCCTACGTACCAGATGGAGCTGGTAAACAGCTGCCCTGGACACAGATTTGACCTGTGCCTCCATGGACAGCTGTGAGTCCAAAATGACTCCCAGGCTGTGCCCCTGGTTCTTCAGGGGCACAGTTACCCCATTCAGGACCAGGGAATCCTCCACACCTGCCCACCTCCTCTCCCCCAAAAACAGTACTTCTGTCTTGTCAGGATTCAAGCTCAATCTGTTAGCCGCCATCCATCCTCCAACCGCATCTGTTATTGTTTGTTCAGCATCTGTTATTGATCAGCGTCTGTTATTGTTTGTTCCCTCCAGTGCCCTGTCAATACTACCAATAATAGAAGAATCCATGTAATAACTTGAAAGGTAAATCAGGACAGTTCAAGGTAGCGTTTTAAAGAATTTACATTGCTTGTGTTATGTAATGTAAAAATTGGGGTTTGCCTTTTGCTGCCCAACTCCCCACTAAGTCCATGTTCAGTCAGAGAAGAATGGATGGAGGCAGGATCCAGTGGAAAGCAAAACAGATATTTATTTTTCTGTTTCAACAGAGTTCCCTCCCCTCTTTCCAAGGAGGGAGAGACCCTGAACAAAAGTGCGCAGGAACCTTTAAAGACTTTTGACATTGCCCAACCCCCTTAGCCAAAGACCACCCCAAAATCATCATACATACATCATAGTCTACAGCAGAAATCCTGTCTACCTGATAATGAGTGTTCTCTGATTGCATTACCTGGGCAGCCTGGCCAGTCTCTTGTGATGGTTAATAGTTTAGTTCCTGAATCCAAGCCACAGGTTCACCCTGTTCATACACAAATACGCCCTTAAGACAGGATTAGTAAGTGAAAAGACAATGGGAAGGCTTTCCCCATTTGCCTCCCAGTGAGCACTCAGGGCTGATTTCCTTAAGAATGGATAGGTTTGATCTTCTTGCAGTCCATGGGACTCTCAAGAGTCTCCTCCAGCTTTTGAATTATGGTGCTGGAGGAGACTCTTGAGAGTCCCATGGACTGCAAGAAGATCAAACCTATCCATTCTGAAGGAAATCAGCCCTGAGTGCTCACCTGAGGGACAGATCCTGAAGCTGAGACTCCAATGCTTTGGCCACCTCATGAGAAGAGAAGACTCCCTGGAAAAGACCCTGATGTTGGGAAAGATGGAGGGCACAAGGAGAAGGGGACAACAGAGATGGTTGGACAGTGTTCTCGAAGCTACCAACATGAGTTTGACCAAACTGCGGGAGGCAGTGGAAGACAGGAGTGCCTGGCGTGCTCTGGTCCATGGGGTCATGAAGAGTCGGACACAACTAAATGACTAAACAACAACAACACTGCAGAGGAATATTTGAGGTCACTGGGAGAGTCAAAATGGCTTCAGGATTTCTCTCCTGTACTATTTCAGACACATGGTTTATATATTTAGATATGTGAGCATTTATGAATATGTATTCTATATTTGAGACCTTAGAATTCTTATAACAAATGCCACTTGCAAACTACAGTGGTACCTCGGGTTAAGTACTTAATCCGTTCTGGAGGTCCGTTCTTAACCTGAAGCACCACTTTAGGTAATGGGGCCTCCTGCTGCCGCCACGCTGCCGGAGCACGATTTCTGTTCTCATCCTGAAGCAAAGTTCTTAACCTGAAGCACTATTTCTGGGTTAGCAGAGTCTGTAACCTGAAGCGTATGTAACCCGAGGTACCACTGTATAATCAATGAGTGCCAGACTCTGACATACAATGGAAAATGCTTGCTGGCTCTCTTTTGCAAACCATAAGACCATGTTCATTGACCATTTTGAAGGTTTTCCCCTTGAAATCTTTCATAGATTCATAGCAGCTCGTAAAACCCGGGCTGCATTCTGCATAAGCTCTTTGCCTATTACACAGCAGTTAAGCATCTCATTTTTGTCTCTGTCACCAGGGTGTCTCTTTGATGCATGTGTTCCGCACACGACACATACTGAGTTTCCGCTTTCGCTGCTCCCCCCCTCCTCCCGCTACTGCTTTTAGTGTTTTGGCTGTGTTTACCCGTTTAAAAAATAAGAATGAAAAATGCATTGACACTGTTGCTTAACACAGCACTATTGATTTATTAGCAGCAGGTTTTCCTTTCTGCAGAAAAGGTGCTTGTTGAGTTCCTGCATCCCTGCGCCTCAATACCAAAAATATATATATGCGGGAGTACCAGCAAAGATTGGTGTGCCAATCTTTTATAATCTGGCTAAAGGGAATTTACAGAGTCATTCCCTGCCCCCATAAAAAAGATAAAAGTGTACAATATAGGGTAGAATAACCCATTTATTGGTTTGAACTCTACTCTCAAGTAGGAAAGAAAGGAGAGGGTTGCTGGACTCTCTAAAACACCCACACTGAACCTCTGTTATAAGTTGTCAGTCACACGACTGCAAATTTATGTTGCGATTTTATATTGAGTTCCTCAGGAAAAGAGGCTTCTGGCTTTAAAGTGTGTGTAAGCAGTAGGTTTAGGGATGCGGGTGGCGCTGTGGGTTAAACCACAGAGCCTAGAACTTGCCTATCAGAAGGTTGGTGGTTCGAATCCCCGCAATGGGGTGAGCTCCCATTGCTCCGTCCCTGCTCCTGCCAACCTAGCAGTTCGAAAGCACGTTAAAGTGCAAGTAGATCAATAGGTACCGCTCCGGCGGGAAGGTAAACAGCGTTTCCGTGCGCTGCTCTGGTTCGCCAGAAGCGGCTTAGTCATGCTGGCCACATGACCCGGAAGCTGTACGCCGGCTCCCTCGGCCAATAAAGCGAGATGAGCACCGCAACCCCAGAGTCGGCCACGACTGGACCTAATGGTCAGGGGTCCCTTTACCTTTACCTAAGCAGTAGGTTTATCTGCAGCAAAAACAGTACATGGGACTGCCAAACTTGTCGTCTGTCCTCTTGTAGCTTTTCTTTATCTTTTTAAGGAAGAGATGCCAAACCGGGGAGCTCAGGGAGCCTTCTATTATTATTATTATTTGTCTCCAGTCAACACCAATTGACTTCATGAACTGACCCTCACTCAGTTATGCCTCTCCCACTCTGGATTCTGCTCTGAGAGGCGAGGCTCTTGGGATCTGAGCTGTATCTACGGGGCTGCAAATGACAAAAGCTTTTGCATCACCCGACTCCTGACTCCTCAATAAACGACAAAGCGGCGGAGGCAGCCGCGCAGCAGCAAACACCTTATCGGAAGCAGAGCCCTGCTTTTCAGCATTGCAGTCTGTGATTCCATTGCAGTTTGATGGGCTGGATGCAGTTATGCATCAAACCGTGGGCAGAGGAGGCTTGTTTGGTTTAATACGAACGGAGAGACTTTGTAGCTGCAAAAAGGAGAGCAGACTGACTACTCCTTCGAGCCTTGTGTATATTATCTCCCTATTTCTACTGAAATAGCTGTTGGCCTACACAAGGATTCTTAGCTGCCCCCCCCCCCCGCCCCATTGGACTATAACCAACAGACGTAATAATTCCACGCCTTATGTGTCTCATAGGGACACGGGTGGCGCTGTGGGTTAAACCACAGAGCTTAGGACTTGCTGATCAGAAGGTCAGCGGTTTGAATCCCCGTGACAGGGTGAGCTCCCGTTGCTCAGTCCCAGCTCCTGCTAACCTAGCAGTTCAAAAGCACGTCAAAGTGCAAGTAGATAAATAGGTACCGCTCCGGCGGGAAGGTAAACGGCGTTTCCGTGTGCTGCTCTGGCTCGCCAGAAGCGGCTTAGTCATGCTGGCCACATGACCTGGAAGCTGTACGCCGGCTCCCTCGGCCAATAAAGCGAGATGAGCACCGCAACCCCAGAGTCTGCTACGACTGGACCTAATGGTCAGGGGTCCCTTTACCTTTTATGTGTCTCATATGTGTCATTGAGCACATTAGAGCTCTCTAACCCGTACTTGCTTGCTGCCTTTGGGAATGACTTGCCTGTTGCCTAGTCCTTCCAAGCGTGGCACAGTGGGTTGGTGCATCTGGCTGTTAACCAAAAGGTTGGTGGTTCGAGCCCACCCAGGGATGACTGTGAGCAGGATTCCTGTATTTCAGGGGGCTGGACTAGATGATCCTTGGGGTCTCTTCGAACTCTACAATTCCATGATTCTATGACTCTGTGGAATAGTGGACCCTGGTCCTAACCCTGATCTATGTAGGCTACTGCCTTCACTTCCTGCTCTTTGAAATTTGGGAGCAGCTGGCTTTCCTGAACTTATTTCAGAGTGCAAGAGAGATTGATAAGCCTGTTAAGTCTCCCCAGTGACTGTATGTTAAATGCAAAGATGATTTATATTTATCAAATAAAACTCACTGGGAAATGGAGATGCAGTTTGCTTTTGATCTGATATCAAATGGGCAAGGAGAAGAAATGCCATTGGATGGAGCTATTTATTAATATTTATTTATTCAAAATAATAAAGAAGGCATTTGAAAAACACCTTCGGGACTGCTAGAAGGATTGATTATTGCAAATTTACTGCATTTCAAACAGAAACCTCTTTAGAAGTGCTTTTAAGCCACATCCGCGTCTCTCATTTCCTATGTAGATCCCGTTGCCCTAAAATCCAGTGTTCAAATCTGGTTCTGTGTTTGATAACACAAGCTGGAGGGTTGGTTGGGGGAAATAGCTTGCAAATGGGCCTTAAATCTGGAAAGGACCCATTCTTTTTTTAAAATATATTTTTCAAATTAACTTTTATTTTGGAAATTCTTTTAAACAACCCTCAAAACATGTATCTCATATTCCTTGACTTCCCATCCACCCTTCCAGGGTGTTCTTTTCTTAGCTTATAAAGCCGCTATACTACTTATATGTTACCCATTATGTACATTAATTCTAAATGATTGAACTACCAATTCTCATTGGCTGCTCAAATCCTGCATACGTTTTAACATAACCACGATACCCCCACCCCCCAATATTCCACAAAATAGTTCCATCCTTCAATGGACGTTTTCTTCATTCTGTTCTTTGATTCTCACAGGTAATCTAGCCATCTACGCATATTCCATCATCTTCATAATCCGATCTGGAAACGACTCATTCTAAACTATATGGTAGCGATGTACTAGCCTTGAGAACGGTGGTTTCCTTGTTGCTGACATGTGAAGAGCTATAGAATTAAGTAATTGGTTTTTCTACAGAAATGAACAGCCGCGTTGGAATGTGATGTGTACAGTTTGAATGGCAAAAGAAACAAACCCTGAAGCTCATTTGTACCAGACAAGCCCCTTCTTCTCCTGGTTCCCAGCCCAATTCTGGTTCTGATCTTTATTTCCTGATTTTGATCCTAGACTTAAATAAAATAGACTGTTCCTGGTGTTACAGGAATTTTTATAATGATTGGGGAGGGGGTTGCCGTTTGTTCACACACACAATGTCTCCTCAAAGCACCACATAACACACGATGGAAATGGCTACCAAGGGGAAAGCTTGGGACATGAGTGAGGGCAGCCATAATCCCTAAAGTGTGAGCTCAGGTACTCAGCAGCCCCTCTGCCTGAGTGATAATCTCTTTTTCTTTTTCTTTTTAAATGATATTTATTCCAAATTTAAAGTTACAAAAAAGAAATAGAAAAACCATACAAAATACAAAGAAGACTTTAGCCATAACAAAGCAAAAAATGAACAAGTAAAAAAGAACAATAAGACAGAATAAAAAAGAAGACAACAAAAAATATAAAAATACATTAAATTAAAATAAAACAAAAACAGATTAAACCTTTACATAGCCTTTTCCCTTTACTTATTTCCATGACCTCCTCTCACCTCCCGATTTTGTATTCTAGTTCAGATCGTGTTTCCAGCAAATCCTTCTAACCTTATTTTCATTTACGTATTTTAAAATTAAAATAATGTAATTAAACCTCCTCTATTTCATCAATTTCATCAACTCATTTTTGCTTAGTCCATTATATCATATCTACCAGAACGACCTAATATTCTTTTTCCAACCTCTTTCTAACATTCTTTTATATTGCAGTATTTTTGAAGATATATTTTGAATTTTTTCCAATCTTCTTCCATCGACCCTTCTCCCTGGTCTCGAATTCTGCCGGTCATCTCAGCCAATTCCATGTAGTCCATCACTTTCATCTGCCATTCTTCTCGGGTGGGCAATTCTTGTGTCTTCCAGTACTTCCCGATGAGTATTCTTGCTGCTGTTGTAGCATACATAAAGAAAGTTCTATCCTCCCTTCGCACCAATTGGCCGACCATGCCCAGAAGAAAGGCCTCTGGTTTCTTCAGAAAGGTATATTTAAATACCTTTTTCAATTCATTATATATCATTTCCCAGAAAGCCTTAATCCTTGGGCATGTCCACCAAAGGTGAAAAAATGTACCCTCAGTCTCTTTACATTTCCTGCCTGAGTGATAATCTCTGGCAATCCTGAGTGCCAGACAGGTAGCCATTCCAGAAACAATAGCAAACCCATATCAAGACAAAAGGATGTGATTAACTTGGCTGGGAAACAGGGACATGTAAATATTTCATTTGTATCACTTGAGGGGTGTATGGTGGAGGTCAAGGGAAGGTTGGGGGGCAAGCCCTGATGCTCAGGTTTCTGTCACCAGACCCTCCCAGCATGTGATGTGTTTGTGATATATGGGGTGTTGTGGGTATCTTTGCGGGCACACGTGCTAAACCCTGTCTGTGGTGCCTACCCCTTCCCCGCCAAAGAATGAGACAAGAGACCAGAGTATGGGTTCAAATTGGCCACAACTTTATTGAGCTTCAGAAGTGGGAAACTTGGCACAGGCCTTGGCAGGTAACCCTCTCAGCCCGTCTGGCTGAGGATATGCAGGCTGATGAGGTCCAGTGAGAGGGGACTGCAAAGCACAAACTTACATAGCATGCCCTTCCACTAACCTCAGCCCGGGAGTTTGACCTACATGCCGCTGCTCTAGGGCCAGGGACTCCCGATGTTTTGTCCTTTAACAGGCCCTGCAAGCGCCCCCACATGGGGAGGGAGCATGAATGCATTCCCCCCCAGCTTGATGATAGACTAAAGGATACCTTGCCACGGCCTAAAACCGCCAAATTTGTGACGAAATGCTACGGGGAAGGCGAAACCTGCCAATGCAGGGAAAATTCCTTCTGGTTCTGAATACAGCAACCATCTTACGGCCGCAGCAGTGCCTGCTGACCTGGAACGCAAAACATTAGTCTATAAGGAAAAGGTATCATTAACTTGATGACCGCTGACCTAGGATGAAATTATTTGGATGCAAGGAATTATTAATTTGAGGGAGGGTGGGTGGGTGATCCTGGAAAGAAGGAAAACCAAGTGGGGCTTGGACAAAGGGGTCAGCCTCTTTTCTTTGACCTTAGCCCCACCCCCGGCCGGCCATCCATTGTTCTCCCTGGCTGAGGGTGGGTCAAAGGCCGGCCCAAGCAGGTGGGAGGCACCTGTCCAGGTGAGCCCCCGCTCGGTGCCGCAAACCCTGCCCACCTGTAGGGAAGGGAGGGCGGAAATTGTAAAACTGATAAAAGTGGGAGCCATCCTTTGTTCTGGGCTTCTTCCTGCTTCTCCCATGTGTTAGGTGGAAGTCCTGTTGGAATAAAGACCAGGCCTACTGGCTGCTGCTTTGCTCCTATATTCCTGGCTGGTGCCTTTGTTTGGTAATCCAAGTGAGCCCAAGGATTTTCCTGTAACACTGGAATATAGTACAGTTGCAAGATTATACAACCAAGCTGTTCCCCAACAAACTGCTCCTTGCACTTAACTTCTCAAATGTAGCTTTTCACTCTTCTAAGGTCCTTATTTTCCCTCCTCTTCCAGCTAACTGCTCTATCAATACCCTGCTCATGTTCTCTCTGCTTTCTCCATCTGCTAGTCTTGTTGGGCTCCTGGAGGAGACTCCCTGGATTTGACCTTTCCTGGCTTGCTTGATCCTCTGTTCCCAGTATTGATGCAATTTGGGTCCCTGGCTTGATGCATCTCTCTCCAGTCTTGACCTCTTGGCAAGTTCTTTTGACACTGCCTTGGATTTCACCAGCTATCAGTATTAATGTTGCTCACTTATGTCCTGAACTTTTTATTCTGCAAAGCGCTGGCCATTCCTTGGGCACTTCAAAGACCTGTTTAGTATAAATAACTGGAGTTTTTAGGTCGTGAATGGTCTTCTGTAACAAAACGTGTCACAACCCTGTCTGAATGAGCATGCCTATAGGGAAGTCCAGGTGCACATGTTCATCCTTTAGCAATTCTCAATGGTTGCTGGGAGTGGGATTTCTGTTTTGTGTGTGGAGGTCCCCAAGCCACCCCTCAAATAATTCACAAATCACACGTAATTTTAGTTTAAGGTTTTGGCACTATTTTGGCCACAACTTTTATTAAAATACAAAATCTGTGAGTGGTTGCTTAGACATTGGTTATGATTATCTGTCCCCCCGCCTGGGACAGAACTGACTTTCCAATTCCATCGGAAGCCAGTGAAGGGTAAACAGTGTTGGGGATCAGTTGAGCTGAGCGACAGTCCCTCACCGCTCACCCAACCAGCTCCCCAAGGCTTGCCGGCCCTGGTCCCATTTCAGGGATTGGACGAAATCGTGGCAAGCCCCAGGATTCCTTTAACGGAATTCCCTTCCAGCACCATTGGAGGGGCAGGCACAGCCTATCCTGACCCCTCCACCACCAATTTTTATAACTAATGCCTAACCGCAACCTTACAAGTTGTGATGAATTGCTAAGTAGTAGGCAAAAACCAAATGGCACCAGCCAATCAGCCAAATGGACAAAATTCCTACTAAGTCCCTGCCCCAACGGCAGACGACCCCATGACAGGCATAGCAAGGTCAACCGGAACACAGGGCGGGCGGGTGATCCGATGCACTCTGCAAAAGAGAAAGCAAAAGCCAGTGTGCCCCAATATGGTCCCACCCACCCAATTTGCTACATGCAATTTGCCCCAGTAACCCGGTCAGCCAATCGTTGTGCCAGGCAATAACCATTAACCTGTCAGGCAACAGAGGCCTGGCCCGGCGGCCCCCACCGCAACCTGTGCTCTCATTTTAGGGAGAACACGCTTTGTCATAATCAACTAGGCCTCAGTTCTCAACTGCTTTACCTCTCTGTGAAATATAGTATGCTGCAGCTTTCCCTTAGTTTTTGCATCATTGCTTTTTCCTCATGGCAGTGTGCTGAATACTTATGCTTACAGTGCAGTTCATTAACTATTGTCAAGCAAAGTAACATCAATGAAGTTTAAAAAGCAGAGTGATATTGATTCTGTATGGCTCAAATAAGTGTGAGGTTTACCCAGCATGCACAATAAATTCACTCCTGCCAATTCTGATGTACAGCAAACATAGCTAAAAAGTGGGTGACTCAAAAGTGTGTTTAATAATAATAATAATAATAATAATAATAATAGGAATAGGGGGAAAGCAGGGAGGTTATTTCGCTGTCAGCATGCTACTCTTAGGTGAATATTTAGTGAACTGCATGATGAGATGAATGAGAAAACCAGACTTCTCCTCACTCCTGCTTGTATGGATAAAAAATGTTGATTGTCGCCAGCTTAATCAAGCAGTTTCCTTCAACATAAAAGCTTGAGTCTTGCTGCTAAGTTCTCTTCAACTCCTGGACACACCAAATCGCTTCCTCAGGAAATCATGTTTGCATATGATAGAGCAAGTTCACAAAACCTTGCTCGCAGACAGGAAAACTGAGCAGAGTGGCAAACAATTAAAACTCATCTTAAAAAGCATTATTTCCTTAGGTGAGCGTATATAATGGCACTATTTTTTTGAGGAGGGGGAAAAAACATTTTATATATGGTAGTGCCTTAGTATTTTCTCCATTATTGTGTTCCAGCTGGAGATTTGGATTTGTTTTCTAAATCACTTTGGCCTCAAGAATTGTGCTGTTCTCTCCTATAACAGGTTGGCCACTTCAAGAAAATTCCAGCTCAGTTATCCAGTGATTTGTACTGGTGAGAAATGTGCTTGTAAAGTGGCTTATTTTAAATGAGTTTTCTTTTTCAACCATCTCTTTTAGGGCTGGTATTTATGGAGAGAATACCAAAAGTGGATGTCAGATTAGAAGGAACACAGTGGGCTTTTCTCTGTTCTGTTCGTAAAGCTATTGACCAAGTGAAGGAAAGAACTATACAGAGAACAAAATGTACCCTCCCATTTTTTTTTAAGTAATGTTCTAAAAGGTATAAAATCACATTTAAACAAAAAAGAGGAGGGCAGCGGTATAAAAATTCAGTTCAAAATATTAGCAAAGCAGATGAGGAAAAAACTAACCTTTGCACCATTGTTGATATAACAACAACAACAACAAACAACAACCACCATTCATTCATTCATTCATTCATTCATACCCTGCCCATCTGGTTGGGTTTCCCCAGCCACTCTGGGTAGCTCCCAACAGAATTAATGATGATGATGATGATAATTAATAATAATAATGATAAAACATCATACATTAAAAACTTCCCTAAACAGGGCTGCCTTCAGATGTCTTCTAAAAGTCAGATAGTTGTTTATTTCCTTGACATCTGATGGGAGGGTGTTCCACAGGGCTGGCGCCACTATCGAGAAGGCCCCTCTGTCTCTTAAAAGCTTGGGCAAATAAACCTGTTTCTACCTGGTGCCAGAATTAACATAAAATTTCACATTAGATGACCCTCTGTCATGGGAGGGCATTCCAAAGATGTGGTTATGACTCTAGTTACCACCCATCTCTCTTCAGATGGTGGGGGATTCAGATGATGCAAGCAGTGTTTGGCAAGCAAATGATTCAGTTCAGCGCTGCCAGAGCATTCAGTAGGGCTGAGAAAACTATATCCCTACAGATATTGCTCAGATGCAACCCTGATCCCCCCCAACCATTGGCACTGCTGGTCGAGACTGATGGGAGTTGGATCCAAACAACAACCCCCCCCTCAAATGTCTAAAATAAGCCTCCTTTCTTGTTGTTGTTTCGTGTGTTGATTGCCATTCCTTCTACACAGGGGAATAAATTATTTCGTGTTTGTATACCGCTGAGATACTGTTAGCAGTTGGAGCCACAGGAAAATCTAAACAAGGGCAGTCATTTTCTTTGCAAAGAGTACTTGAAGAAAGCAAACAGTTAACCTCTCGGAGCTGAAAGCAGCAGCAAAGCTTTTGTCGGTTTCAAAATAAATGAAACCCAAGCTCCAGCTCCAAACTCATTTGTGGAAGTGTTGGCAACATTTTAATTTACAGCATTTTCCTCCTGCTGTTAATTTGAAAAGTTCCAAACAGACGCATCCTGTTTATATTTTAGTGCGGGTGATTCTGGCAATTAATTTCTCTGTTGAGAACGCATGGCACCTTCCCTCCTCGATGTTTCTCCCCCTCCCCTCGCTACCGCTGCCTTAGGGCAACAGACGCTGTCATAAATCATACATAGTCTGTAATGGTTCCTAAGGATGCTTAATGCGTTTGGGGAGTTTGCGTAATGAAACTTCCTTGGTATAGGTGAAGCATCCTAATAGGTTGCCTAGCTTGAAAGCTTGATATTAACCTTGTAGAATGATGATATATACGAATGCATAGGCTTGTTCGCGGTTTGCAACTTCAGAACTCGTCGTGATTATGTTAGCAACCAATGTTATGGACGGAAAAGACATAGCGTGGTGGGTAGCCTTTGAAGCTCAGGGATAATATAAGCTTTTGAGCTTTTTCTCCCCCCCCCCCCCCAAAAAAAAAAGAGAGAGAGAGAGTTTAATTCTTAGTTTAAGCACTTCACTATCTAGGCTGGTATTGGTATATTGGTTCCGGAACTAAAAGTATTGGAATTGATGGGGAGAAAAACTCAGCGGAGAAGGGTCAGATCACAGATTATTAGGATCAATGTGCATGACTGACCATTCTGCTGATAGAAATGGAGCAGCCAAGTTTTCTTTTAAGGTGATTTCTCCAGGGCTATCCAGTGATTCTGAGTCGGGCGTGATTTTACTTGTACTGTGAATATATTACTCATCTCAGCTGTAAGGCTCACAGTCGGCATCGTGTATGTGTGTTGTGCTGGTGTTATTAAAGGGAAATCTATCCAGTTCAATTGGATATAATCTAATTAATGGCAAAAGCCCACTGGATGGTTTCATGTCCCAACAGAAAAGGTCTCTTCAGTTGCAGGCTGGCCCTCAGAAAGGCCTGAACATAGCTGTCAACTTACAGATTTGAAATTAAGGGACCAGCAGCCTCAAAAATAAGGGACCAGCAGCCAAAATAAGGGATTTTCCAGGCACAGGTATGTTCAACTTCTGAGCCCCTCCGAGCCAAAGGCAGAAAGCCCAGCCAGCAGCCAAATGAAGCCTCATCAATAAGGGACAGCAGTGGGACATGGCACTGGGATAAGGGACTGTCCCGCCAAATAAGGGACGCTTGACAGCTATGGGCTTGAACCGTCTTGACTTGGTGTTCTGATAGAAAAATTAGAAGGGCACTGATTGGTCAGACCAAGGACCCGTTTAGTCTAGCATCCTGCATCCTCCTGCAATAGATGTGCTCTCTGGCTTTTGCTAAGAACAGGCCCAGTTTGTTATGAAAACTGCTTACTTTAGGATAACACAGCTGAGGCCTGGAGCCTCTATAGTAAGTACAGCTAACCATTTCAGCAACAGCACTTGCCACCCTAGTTCTCTCCACAATGCCCCTGGGAAGTAGGCAGGCTCTCTTCCAAATATCAGCACTCCACAGAACTGTTTTGAACGCAGCTTGCCATATCCGTGGCGGCCAGCCATGCAATTCTAGGAAGCCCACAAGCGGGACGTCCTCCAGAGGGCCTGGTTTTAAACAAAGAGCCCCTTCAGATGGTAAAACTGTTCCACTTGCCAGGTGTGGGGAGGTCACATCTGTGGATGCCAAGAAACCTCCTCTCTCTTTTTTTCTATGCATAAAGAGTTTTGTTTGTGGGAACTTTCTGATATCTACTCACCCAGAAGCCCTGTGAAGCTGTAAATCCATAAAAATTCCTTTTTTTGTGCATATTAGACCTCAGTCGGGGATAATCATGGTGTACCTGGGACAATTTAAAAAATAAATAAATCTCTAAGCCATGCTCAGAACTGGCAGACCGTGGTTAATTGTTTGTGAACCAGGTTTCCCCTTAATATTGCACAAAAGCTTCCCTGCCTACCTGACTCGAGAGGTGATCTTTGCTTAACACAGGTGACCAAATAAGTGGCTTCTTTGCCAGCTGGCCTGCATGCCAAAGCTAAGTTTGAATCAAGATATGCTGGAGGATGCTTGTGCAGATACCAGACCCCTGTTGTAATGTTGTTCTCTCGTCAAGAAGCATCTTGCTCTGCCTGAAGCTTATGGAGAGGTGAAAATGGCAGCCGGCCATAGAGCTTTTCAGTGATGAACTTTAAAGTGTTATTTACTGTTCAGTGTCTAATCCTATCACACACAGAGAGCGGAGGAGAAGCGTTTGTACTGGGACAGAGTAGTCTATTCAACATGTATTCACCTTATAAAATAGACTGAATCAAATTCTTCTCTCAGTCTTGTGTATGGAAAGCAGATTCTATAGTGTGTTTCTTAGGGACGCAAATGGCACTGTGGTCTAAACAATGGAGCCTCTTGGGCTTTCTGATTGTAAGGTCAGCTGTTCGAATCCCCACGACGGGGTGAGCTCCTGTTGCTTTGTCTCAGCTCCTGCCAACCTAGCGGTGTGAAAGCATACCAGCATGAGTAGATAAATAGGTACCACTGCAGTGGGAAGGTAAACAGCATTTCCATGCGCTCTGGCTTCCATCACAGTGTCCCGTTGAGCCAGAAGCTGTTCAGTCATGGTGGCCACATGACCCAGAAAGCTGTCTGTGGACAAACGCCAGTTCCCTCGGCCTGAAAGTAGAGGTGAGCATCGCACCTTATAGTCAAATTTGACTGGACTTAACTGTCCAGGGATCCTTTCCTTTACTTACTCTTAGGTTCAAGAGGGGAAAAAACCGCTTTGAACCAAGTTCTAGCATATTCATCCATTTGCTTTGCTGTGCTGTGCTGCAGAAAGCGTAGTCTTAACTGTTTTCTCTATGTTCTGTTTTTTGTCATCTTTAAATATCGGTGTCTCTGTTTTTCTCAGCTCTCATTTATTGGAGCCATGTTAGCAATGAGCATGAGCATCAAAGAGCAGGGAGGGAAAATCTGTGTCAGGCAAGCGATTTCCCCCTCTCCACTCCCTTCTGCTGCTAATGCATCTCTTTCTATCGCTTGGTGTCTTCTGCCCATGGTTTTTCATACTCGGTTAGCTTTTATTAACATTAGTAGATATAGCTCAGCCCTGCAGAGCTTTCAGCTGCTATCAGATCTGCACTAGCCAAGGATATTAATCATGATTCTGGTTGTCTCTGTCTTTTTGGTCTCACTTGAGTGTTGCTGCCTCCCAGCCCTCATCCCTCCCCTCTCACTGTCCTTTAAAGAGTCCTAAGGATACCCCTGGCAGTCTTCTTTAGCTCTGGGTCTTCTCTGTCAGCAACATTTTCTTGGCTGTCATCAGATAATCCAGAGTACTAATGATAAAACAATGTTTTTGACTGCTGCTGAAGTCAGCTGTGCCCTCATATGAGACCTGGCTGGCTTTCTAAAGTGTTGCGGAAACTTTGTGGTTGGAGAGAGAGGTATAATCGTCACCTCATCTTTGGAGAAGCTCTTTGCCTTGTCACTCAGGTTTTTTGCTTGTTCCTTTGGCCTTTTTATGTGTTAATTAAGAAATATATGGAGCAGCAGCTTTTCTTCCATTGAACCAAATGCCTATAGTAAGTGTGTCACCAAATGCCAGTAAGGGAGAACATTGGGAAGTCCACTTTTCACATTAGAGCCCAGGGCGAATGAATTCGTGAAGGAGGTTAGGATTTGACATTCCAGCTCCACTCTCAACTTCTGTGTACAGTGGTAACTTGGGTTAAGTACTTAATTCGTTCCGGAGGTCCGTTCTTAACCTGAAACTGTTCTTAACCTGAAGCACCACTTTAGCTAATGGGGCCTCCTGCTGCCGCCACGCCGCCAAAGCATGATTTCTGTTCTTATCCTGAAGCAAAGTTCTTAACCTGAGGTGATATGTCTGGGTTAGCGGAGTGTGTAACCTGAAGCCTATGTAACCTGAAGCATATGTAACCTGAGGTACCACTGTACTCTTCTGAACCTGCTGTACACAGAGCCTAGGCCAGGGGCTGGCAACCTAAGGCCCATGGGCACAAGCAGCCCATGGGGGTCATTTAAGTGACCCATGGACCCCCACCGCCTGCTCTGTCACCTCCCGTGCGCCGCGCTAAACTGGCACAGAGCAGAGAGGGGACCGCCATCCACAACGCTGACCAGCTTCCCATTGGCTACAGGAAGCTCCTGCAGCCAATGGGAAGCTGCACACGCCTCCTCCGCGCCAGAAGGAATGCTGGAAATAGCGTTTGCACATGCGTGTACGTGCGCACACACTCTGGCCCACCGCGGCGTCTGCGGGACTGTGAACTGGCCCAAGCCACAAAAACTTTGCCAACCCCTGGCCTAGGCAGATTGCTCTGTCACTACCATCTAGATCAGGCTTAGGCAAACTCTGCCCTCCAGATGTTTTGAGACTACAATTCCCATCATCCCTGACCATTGGTCCTGTTAGCTAGGGATGATGGGAGTTGTAGTCCGAAAACATCTGGAGAGCCGAATTTGCCTATGCCTGATCTAGATCCAGGGTTTTTCCGAGTACCATACTGTGTGAACATAGCTGAAATCTGTTGGTTTGCCCTGGTTTCTTGCCTGAATAGGTCTAAAGCGTTGAACTGGGGAGGCAGGTTCAGATCAACCACTGGCCACTATTTTTCAGTCTAACCCAACTCATGGAATTGTTAGTGTTCTAACATATATGTGTGTGTAGGCGATGGAGACCATATATAATGGTTGGAGCTCCATGGAGGAAGGGCAGAATAATAATAAAAAGTTGTCTGTTAACTTTGGTATTATGTCAAGAGAGACTTACTGGATCAGAACAAATGTCTGTCTAGTTCCCAATCTTGCTTTGTGCAGTGGCGAAATAAGTGCCTCCATGCAATAACACTTGTAGTTTAATGGTGAATTTGGGATATAATGGAGATGTAAAAGATTTGGATTATTATCAAAGATGCAGGAGGAAATGACTAACAATAGGACCCACAAAGGGGAGGAGATTCTTTGGAATCTTGTTTTTATGATGTATGTTGGATATGTGATTGCAAACTTTAATTTGAAAACCAAATAAATAAATTTTTATGTATATAAAAGAAAGAAATGCCTCCAAGCCTTCTGTATGAAAATGCTCCTATGGGGAGTGCCATCAGGCAGGGCATGAAGACATTCCAAGCCCATTGAGGGGTGGTGTTTATTATTACCTACAGTGGTACCTCCCAAGACGAATGCCTCGCAAGACGGAAAACTCGCAAAACGAAAGGGTTTTTGGTTTTTTGAGTTGCTTCGCAAGACAATTTTCCCTATGGGCTTGCTTTGCAAGATGGAAACGTCTTGCAAGTTTGTTTCCTTTTTCTTAAAACCGTTAATACAGTTGCAACTTGACTTCGAGGAGCAACTCATAGCACGCGGTGTGGTAGCCTTTTTTGAGGTTTTTGAAGACTTTGGTGATTTTTGAAGCTTTTCCAAAACTTTTCCGATACCGTGCTTCGCAAGACGAAAAAAACCGCAAGACGAAAAAACTCGCGGAACGAATTAATTTCGTCTTGCGAGGCACCACTGTATCTGCAAAATTGCTTTCTGGTTCATTACTTAACAGCGTTAGAAGATGTGTTGTGGGGCTCAGTTATTTTGAGGAAACCCAGAGATGAGAGTTAATGGTTTGTATGTGGTAGTGATAATGTTTCAAAGTGTTCCACGGATTATTGTACTCAGGAAAGCAGCAATGAGGGGTGCTGTGTAAGGAAGCACTTTGCTTTGCAAAAGTTGCATGTCTTGGTTGAAAGTTTTATAATAATAATAATAATAATAATAATAATAATAATAATATTAACAACAACAACAGCAACAGCAACAATAATTTATTGTTTGTACCCCGTCCATCTGGCTGTGTTTTCGCAACCCTCTCTGGGTGCCTTCCAACAAAGATTAAAAATACATTAAAATGTCACACATTAAAAACTTCCCTGAACAGATGTCTTCTAAATGTCAGGTAGTTGTTTATCTCTTTGACATCTGATGGGAGGGCATTCCACAGGATGGGTGCCACTACCGAGAAGACCCTCTGCCTGGTTCCCTGTAGCTTTGCTTCTCGCAGTGAGGGAACCGCCAGAAGGCCCTCGGCGTTGGACCTCAGCGTCCGGGCAGAACGATGGGGGTGGAGATGCTCCTTTAGGTATAGTGGGTCGAGGCCATTTTGTTACAATCGTGTGCGCATAGCTTTTATAAAGTTTGCAAACGTTACAGACTTAAATCCGGGGATGGCTAACTTTCATCCTCGGCCACTCCTCCAGGACCCACCTATCAGCTGTGTGTGTGGCCATGCCACAATCTTGCAGGCACACACAAACATCCCCCATAGCTCATTTCTGCAGATCAGCAATTGGGGGGGGGGACGACATTAAATCTCTCTGCAGTGCTGTCCTATTTAGTTTTTTCTACTTCTTGCCACTGCCACCGAAATAATAATCAATTATTGGAATTTTAAAAATTGTGCATAGCCATTATATTGCTGCTGGCTTGTTAATGTTTCTGGATTCTTTTATGTGCTGTGGCTTATGAGCACTTAAGGTGCATGCTCCATGTAGATTTTGTTAGGTAAAGTAAGTGTAAAGGACCCCTGGACTGTTAAGTCCAGTCAAAGGCAACCATGAGCATGTGGCACTCATCTCCCTGTCAGGCCAAGAGAGCCGGCGTTTGTCCACAGACAGCTTTCTGGGTCATGTGGCCAGCATGACTAAATTGCTTCTGGCACAACAGAACACTGTGACGGAAACCAGAGCACACAAAAATGCCGTTTACCTTCCCCCCACAGCGGTACCTATTTATCTACTTGCACTGGTGTGCTTTCGAACTGCTAGGTTGGCAGAAACTGGGACAGAGTAATGGAAGCTCACTCCGTTGCGGGGATTCGAACCTCCGACCTTCTGATTGGCAAGTCCAAGAGGCTCAGTGGTTTAGACCACAGCGCCACCTGCGCCCCTATGATTTTATTAACACATTAAGTGCATGATTATTCCAGGCTCACCGAATAGTGAGGAGTTACTCCTTTACTGCCTCCAGCTTCACTTCGTTGCATTTACTTTCGTACCGTCCACTCTGCCTATACATAATGTTTAGATCCATCCTGTATTACCATTTTGTTAGTTACACTGCTCGCAATTTATGCCACTGCTTGTCTTAATACTTCACTACTTTCTCAACACACATTTTCCTTCTTAATAACTTTTAATGTAATTAGCCATGCGGCAGATTAAAGCCAAGCAAGAGAGATGATAACCCTACGAGCAAAACTCCAGGACTGGACAGAGAGAAAATGAGGTCGATCCTGATGACACTTCAAAGTTCAATTGTGCCAGAGGTTTTAAAACACAGGGAGATAGGAAAGCCAGCATGGTTAAAAAAATTATTTGCGGAAGTTCAGCCGTTGACCTTCTCCTTTATAAAAATAATTGGGAGCAGATCCTTGGTGTTCGTCTTATCCATTTTGTGACTGTGTTTTAGGGCAGCGTCCTCTATTTCTTTTGCTTTGGATTTTGCATATGTACTGCTGTGTTGTTTCAGCCGATACTTTTTTCTGCAGTGGATGCAATGTAATGTTTGGGGATGGTAGAGCTACCTGGTCCTAAACCTTAGAATGTTCCTGGGAAAGTTGCTTTATCAGGCCCCATTCAGACTTACTGTGAATGGTACAGAACCGATTCCTGATTATCCTTCCCCTGCTGCTTCAGTTGGTATGAGACTATGAGAGCTCTACGGATTGGAAACAGTTGCGGCACTCTTCCACCTGGTTGCTATACTGCCCAGAAAGGAATGCAATGGTCAGGGAAACAGAAATTGTGTGTTTGATCCTATTCGCAAAGTTTTGTAGTAACATTTTTCCTTGGAGCCACAGAAGAAGCCATCAGTAGGGAAGTGGCTCTGGAGCGCTAGCCTTAAGTGTCAACAGAGCTCTTAAGTGTCATTGTCCAAGCATTACAGTCATGGAGACAGGTACTTCATAAACCATGTGCTTACTGTATAGATTAAACACTGCAATATATATACATACTTT